>NC_041731.1:101897084-102531361 GCF_004115215.2 Ornithorhynchus anatinus
TCATCTCTTCCCACTCTTGATGATCAGGTTACCGCTCTCAACTCCACCCTCTCTACTCATCTCAACTCACTCACCCCCCTTTCCCGCCGCCACATGTGTTAACAGTTTGGATGGAGAGGATGGAGTGGATTCTAGAGGTGATGTAAAGGTAGAACTGATAGGATTTGTTGACTGAATATGTGAGTTGAAGAAAAGGGATATAAATCAGGAATACTACCAAAATTTCGGGCTTGCGAGATGGGGAAACTAGAGGTGCTGTTTACAGTGATGAGAGAGTTTGTGGAGGAGGAGGTTTGAATGTGAAGATGAGAAGTTCTGTTTGGAACATTGTAGGTGTGGCTGTTGGCAGGACATCCAGGAAGAGATGACCTGAACTCAGGAAGAATCATAGCATAGTGGAAGAAACGTGGATCTGGGAGCCGGAAGACCTGAATTCTAATCCCAGCTTTGCCATTTAACTGCTGTGTGACCTAGGCCAGGTCCCTTTACTTTTCTGTGCCTCAGTTTCTTCAACTTTAAAGTTGAGATTCAATACCTGTTCTCCCTTCTACTTAGACCGTGAGCTTCATGTGTGGCAGGGATTGGGTCCGACCTGATTAACTTATATGTTCCCCAGCACTGATATCAGAGCTTGACACATAGAGCTTAACAAATACCGTAATTATCGTTATTATTCCTAAGAGAAAATGTGACACCATAGGGGAGGAGAGAAATATGGACTGGAGAGTTATATTTGGGAGTCATCCATCTAGAGATGGTAGTTGGACCCGTGGGAGAAAATACATTTTTTGTAGCTGTTGGGGTTTTGGGTTTTTTTTTATGGTATTTGTTATAATAATGGTGGTTCTGGTTAAACACTTGCTAACTAAGCACTGGGGTAGATACAAGGTGGTCGGGTTGCACACAGTCCCTGTCCTGCATGGGGGTGACAGTCTTAGTCCCCATTTTACAGATGAGGGAACCGAGGCACCGAGAAGTGAAATGACTTGCTCAAGGTCGCACAACCGACAAGTGACAGAGCTGGAATTAGATCCCTGGTCCTTCTGACTCATGGGCCCATGCTCTATCCGCTAGGCCATGCTGCTTCTCTGCCTATCAGTTCCCTAAGGGAGTGTTTGTAGATGGAGACAGCAGAAGGGGACTCAAAACTGAGCCTTGAGGGGATCCTCCCACACAGTTAAGGGTTGAGACATAGACGAGAAGTCCACAAAAGAGAATGGCATGGAGCGTCCACCTTGACAGAAGAAGAAGAGGAGAGGACAGTGTCGGTGAAGCTGAGGTTAGACTCCATTTCCAGGAGAAGGTGGTGGCAGGCAGCTGAGAGGTTGAGGAGGATGAGGATGGAGTAGCGGCCGTTAGATTAGGCAACAAGGAGATCACTGGTGACTTTGGAGAAGGCCGCTCCTCTGGAGTGGAGGATGGTGGAAGCCAGATGACAAAGGGTCAAGGAAAGGAAGTGGAGGCGACAGGGTGTAAAGAACTCATTTGGGGAGCTTGGAAAGAAAGCTTGGAAGGAACATTAGGAGAGAGATGGGCTAATAACTGGAGGGTGACAATGTGGTCGAGAAGGTTTTTTTGGATAGGAGAGACATAGTGGTGTCTCTCTCCCCTTCTAGACTGTGAGCTCGTTGTGGGCAGAGAATGTGTCTGTTTATTGTTATTTTGTACTCTCCCAAGCTCTTAGTACAGTGCTGGATAAATACGATTGAATGAATGAATGAATAGAATTGAATGAATAAATGAGCATGCTTTAATACAGAGGTGAAGACACTGGGGAGTGAGCAGTTCAAAATGGAAGTGAAGGAGGAAAGAGGCAAATTAATAAAAATGCTAGCAGTTGGGGGTCAGAAGTGAAGATGGAAAAGGTGGATTTCAAAAGAAGGAAGGAGACACCTAGGAAGGATGGAATCTTTCTCTCCCCCACCTCTTCAGATCCAATGTGGTTATGGCTTGGGTGTGGGGGATGTGGAGATTCATTTGGTCACATTTACTCAAGCACCTGTGTTTACTCCTTGACAGACTCCATTAACAGCACTGGCATTATTCAGAGGAAGGTGAGAAGCAGCAATGCCCAGTGGCCTGAGAGTCAGAAGTAGCTGAGTTCTAATTCTGCCTTCCACTTGTCCGATGTCTGACCTTGGCCAAGTCACTTCACTTCTCTGTGCCTCGGTTCCTCATCTGTAAAATGGAGATTGAGACGGTGAGCCCCATTTGGGACAGGGACTCTGTCCAACCTGATTATGTTGTATCTACCCTAGTACTTAGTACGGTTTCTGGTACATAGCTAAGTTCTTAACAAATACCACAAAAAAACAAAGAGATCGGGCAACCCAGTCTGGAGGAGGAGAGCAAAACGTCTACCCAAATATTAGCTTGCCTGTTGCAAGGTTTCTGAGTGAGACTTCAGAGAGTTGTCTGAATCTTGGCTACTTTTAACAACTGTGAGATGTTAGTAGTAATAATAATAATAATGTTGGTATTTCTTAAGCGCTTACTACGTGCCCAGCACCGTTCTAAGCGCTGGGGTAGATACAGGGTCATCAGGTTGTCCCACGTGAGGCTCACAGTTAATCCCCATTTTACAGATGAGGTAACTGAGGTACAGAGAAGTGAAGTGACTTGCCCACAGTCACACAGCTGACAAGCGGCAGAGCCGGGAGTCGAACCCATGACCTCTGACTCCGAAGCCCAAGCTCTTTCCACTGAGCCACGCTGAAATGAGCAGAGCAGTGTACGCGTAACTGGGGGAGAATATACTGGTGTGAATCAGACGTAGTCCCTGTCCCTCAGAGGGCTCACAATTCAAAATTAAAGAGTTAGGTGGGGGCTGGCAACAGATTCATAAGGGAAGATGAAATAAGGCACAAAGACAAAAACGAAAATCACAGCATTTAAATCTGCGTCCACAGTGACTGTCACAGTAGCAGCCTTCTCAATCTCCCCGAGATTTTGTGGAGGTGGCACCGGGCTCAGCGTGTGAGGCAGGTTGGGATGGAAATTCCTCGACGCATGGAGGACAGCTGGCGTGGGATCGTGGGGAAGCCGTGTGGTGGTCTGGTACGGGAGAATGCCAGAGGCCTGGGAACCAGGATATTGCAGGGACAGGGGGAGGTGTGACCAAATTACCAGGGGAATCATGTGGCTGCCTGATGGAGAGAGAGCCTCGGGCTGCCCTGCCTTTGACATCTTATAGATGAGAAAACTGAAGCACGGAGAAATGAAGTGACTTTCCCCAGGTCATACAGCAGACAAGTGGCGAAACTGGGATTAGAAGCCAGGTCTTTCTGACTCCCAGGTCTGTGATCTATCCATTAAGCACTTAGCACTTATGTGTCAAGCACTTTTCTAAGCACTGAGCTTGTGAAAGTACAATACAACAGAGTTGGTAGACACATTCTCTGCCCATAAGGAGCTTTGAATCTACCATCCCTTTCAAGGATCCCCTGAAGGATACGGTAGCCCGGGAAATGCGGTGAAACATATGAATCTGCTAATTCCTCTTCACTTCTGATCAATTGATCGTATTTACTGAGTGCTTGCTCTGTGCAGAGCACTGTACTAAGTGCTTGGGAAGCAGCGTGGCTCACTGGAAAGAGCACGGGCTTTGGAGTCAGAGGTCATGGGTTCGAATCCCGGCTCTGCCACTTGCCAGCTGTGTGACTTTGGGCAAGTCACTTAACATCTCGGTGCCTCAGTTCCCTCATCTGTAAAATGGGGATTAAGACTGTGAGCCCCATGTGGGACAACCTGATTCCCCTGTGTCTACCCCAGCGCTTAGAACAGTGCTCGGCACATAGTAAGCGCTTAACAAATACCAACATTATTATTATTATTATTATTAAAATAACAGAATTGGTAGACATGTTCCCTGCCCACAAGGAACTCACAATCTAGAATTTGTCTGTTATGAAAAATTCCATATAGCTCCAGTGAAAACGATGCTTTGACTAAGGTGTTTGCTAAAATGGCTTCGCGGTCACCATGGCATTTGCTCACCTTCTTTTTAATGTCTGAGTCAGAAACACCCTTGGATTAGGAGTGGATGTAGTGGGCAAGACATATATCTGTAGAGTATTGTGTGTGCTCTGTTCCTAAATCAAGCTGAAGTGTCTGTAGCCTGTAACACCCTCCCTCCTCAAATCCAACAATTACTCTCCACCCCTTCACAGCCCTGTTGAAGGCACATCTTCTCCAAGAAGCCTTCCCAGAGTAAGCCCCACTTTTTCTCCTCTCCCACTCCCTTCTGTTTCACCCTGATTTGCTCCCTTTGTTCTCCCTGCCCCCAGCCTCGCAGCACTTATGTACCTATCTTTGTAATTTTATTATTTGTATTGATGACTGTCTCCCCAGTCTAGACTGTACGCTTGTTGTGGGCAGGGAATGTGACTTTACTGTTGTACTGTACTCTCTCAAGTGCTGAGTACAGTACTCTGCGCACAGTGAGCGCTCAATAAATATGATTGAATGAATGAAAAGTAAGAGAAAAATAAGGAAAAAAAATAAAGAAAAGCTCATCCCTTACTCTGAGCCCCATCTGGGAAAGGAGCCATATCCAATTTAATTGTCGCACACATGCCCCAGTGTTTGACATATATATAATAACTGCTTAATACCTACCACAATTAAGCACCTTATGTTCAGTGTACCCTACTTCGGTGGCTGCATCTTCCCTTCAGGATTGCTTGAAAATTCTCTTTTCTCTCCTCTCCTTTTCTCCATGTTCCTGGGAACTTGCTTATATCTCCTTACACCACTGCTTGGGATTTTACTACTTGAAAAATCCTGGATTGACATGTTTTTTCAGGACCTAAAGTCTGGGCCATGGGAAGCAGGCATTCTGTGGTCCACAGTCATGTGGTTAACTATTCTAAGCATGGGTAAAGATTTCTGGCAGAGAGCCCCACATTTATTCAGCCTCTAGCTGGGAATTTTGGCTCCTCTACTATAGAAATGGATAGAAGAGAAACTACGGGTCGAGCACGCGTAGAAAAAGCAGAGTACGAGGGTTTGGAGACTCCCTCGTGTGCCGAATTCACACAACCAACCACTTATTCTCTCGAGCCCCACGTCTCTGTCATAACGCTAACGGTCGGAACCGTCTTGTTTGGTTTCCTGACACCGGAAGATGAAGCTCTGAGGGACTCGGGTCTCTTTGAGAGGCTGCCATTTCATTCTTTTCTGAAGTCATTACCTCTGACAGGACCTCCTCAGCCTCGTGTCGGTGTCTGTGTGAATCAAGCTGCAAATGGAGGGAGGTCGATGGAGCTTAGTTTCTGTTTTAAAGCTGAGGTAGAGAAAAATGGTACCGTTTCAGTTCCTCCTCCCTTCCCTCACCCCGTGAAACAGGACTATGGGGTAGGTGACTGGTGGGAGACCGACTTGAAGGGGAGTCATTTTCTTTTTTTAAGTTAACGGTATTTGTTAAGCATTACTATGTGCCAGGCACTGTTCTAAGCTCTGGGGTAGATACAACTTAATCAGGTTGGACTCGGCCCCTGTCCCACACGGGGCTCACAGTTTTAATCCCCAGTTTACAGATGAGATTACTGAGGCACGGAGAAGTGAAGTGACTGGGCTTAAGTCGCACAGCACACAAGTGATGGAGCCAGGATTAGAACCCCTGACCTTCTGCCTCCCAAGCCTGGACTCTATCCACTAGGCCACGCTGCTTCTTGAAATGTAAGCAGTGGCTGGGTACCTCCTGTTAGGACGTTCCTCAGTTGCTGCTCCTTGTAGAATTAGGGTGCTCACGGGTGGAGTGATTCCCCCCTCTTTCTTGAGAAAACCACATGTGTGGTGGCTGAGGTGATGCTGAAAAATGAATCACTTAAAGTCAATATGTAAAAAGTATCTCTTGAAAAATAGGTGCAATCATCTTTGGTGAACAACAATCGGTAATAACATATTTATTAAGTGCTTAGTCAATTGTATTTATTGAATGCTTACTGTGTGCAGAGCAGTTTACAAAGTGCTCGGGAGAGTACAAGATAATTCTATAACAGACACATTCCCTGGTCACAACAAGCTTTGAGTCTAGAAGAGAATTGTTCCCTTCTAGACTATAAGTTTATTGTCTGCAGAGCACTGTATTAAGCAGGTGAGAATTACGTAGCTTCTCTCCTTTAATGGGGCTCACAATCTATGACATTATGACATTTATTCAGCACGGTCAGTGACGGATTGACACATTTTAGTCAATCATATTTTTTGAGTGCTTACTGAGTACAGAGCACTGTATTAAGCACTTGGGAGAGTACAATATAACAATAAACAGATTCCCTGCCCATGCTCAGGTGCAATCCTTCAAGATGCTATGACAAACAGGGACTTAATAGTGGCTACTGATCTTATAGCTGAAGGCCCTAGGTCAACCAATCGCCAGAGTAGGGACAGGACCAGTGAAGAGGGAGGCAGGACTGTCCTTGAAGCTCCACAGGAGGAAGAAATTCATGCTAGGGGATTCAGTTTATTGAACACTAATTAATTAATTGCAGAGCACTGTACTTGGAGCTTGGGAGGATATAATATAACAATATAACCGACGTATTCCCTACCCACATCGAGCTTACGGTCTAGAGGGGGAGTGATCTAGGGACAAGGACGCACCCACTTTTCTCCGAACCAGAAAACCTGGAGCTGATCGCCCGGGGGCAGGGATGGGGGGAACCCCAGTCTCGACTGCCACTGCCGGGTCGTCTCTTGGTCAGTTGCCAAAAGCTGCGGCTGTTAGAGAAGCAGCGTGTCCTAGTGGAAAGGGCAAGGGCTGAGGAGTCAGAGGTGGTGGGTTCTAATGCTGGCTTTTCCACTTATCAGCTGTGCTTACTATGTGCCAAGTATTGTACTATTACTACTAATAGCAATAATGATAATTGTGATATTTAAGTGCTAACTATGTGGCAAGCACTGGTCTCAGCACTGGGAAAGCATGGCATAGCGGGTAGAGCACAGTCTTAGGATTCAGGAGGTCATGGGTTCTAATCCTGGATCCACCACTTTCATTCATTCATTCAATCGCGTTTATAGAGTGCTTACTGTGTGCAGAGCACTGTACTAAGAGCTTGGGAGACTACAGTACAACAATAAAGAGATCCATTCCCTGCCCACAACAGGATTACAGTCTAAAGAAGCTTACAGTCCGCTGTAAGCAAGTCACCTTGCTCACCTTGGGCAAGTCACTCCTCACCTCCGCCAAACTGATTCTCTTTCCCTCTTCAAAACCCTACTTAAAACTCACCTCCTCCAAGAGGCGTTCCCAGACTGAGCTCCTCTTCCCCCTCTACTCCCTCTGCCATCCCCCCTTTACCTCTCCGCAGCTAAAGCCTCATTTTCCCCTTTTCCCTCTGCTCCTCCACTTCTCCCTTCCCATCCCCACAGCACTGTACTCGTCCGCTCGACTGTATATATTTTCGTTACCCTATTTATTTTGTTAATGAATTGTACATCGCCTCGATTCTATTTAGTTGCCATCGGTTTTTACGAGATGTTCTTCCCCTCGACTCTATTTATCGCCATCGTTCTCGTCTGTCCGTCTCCCCCGATTAGACCGTAAGCCCGTCAAACGGCAGGGACCGTCTCTATCTGTTGCCGACTTGTTCATCCCAAGCGCTTAGTACAGTGCTCTGCACATAGGAAGTGCTCAATAAATACTATTGAATGAATTCTCTGTGCTTAAGTTACCTCATCTGTAAAATGGGGATCGAGACTGTGAGCCCCATGTGGGACAGAAACCATGTCCGATATAATTTGCTTATACCTACTCCAGCACTTAATACAGTGGCTGGCACATAGTAAGCACTAAAATACCACAATTATCATTATTATTATTTTAATTATTAATAAGGTCGTCATATTAGACTCAGTTCCTGTCCAAAAGGGCTTCCTATCCAAGTAGGAAGAACAGGTATTGAATCCCCATTTTACAGTTGAAGTAACTGAAGCCAAGAGAAATTAAGTGATTTGCCCAAAGGTACACAGCAGACATGTGGCAGAGGTAGGATTTGAACCCAGGTCCTCTGATTCCCAGACCAATGCTCTTTCCACTGGGCCATGGGGATCACAGTTGAAGTAGGAGGGAGTGTGGGCATTGAGTACAATCTTTAAGGCAACCAGAAAAGTAACAGACTCCCAGGAGCGATGTTCAAATTCACCCAGTGTTACGGAGGAAATGTAATACCGTCCAGTTCTCTAGACTGTAAGCTCCTTGTGGGCAGGACTGTGTCTACCAAGTCTTTTGTACTCTTCCAATCACTCAATACACGGTTCTTCATATAATAAGTACTCAGTAAATGCCATTGTTTGTTTGAATGATTCTCCAAGATGCGTTCAGGACCCAACGCCGATAGTTCTGGATATATTTTTTTTCTTTTGAAGAAAAAATAAAGCACTGAGAAGGATACTTCCATTATACAAAGTGGCATAAATCACACCCACGAAGAGTAAATATAAAGCTGTTCCCGGACCAAAACCACCACCGTTATTTTATTGCAAAGAATGGGTAGGTGGTGATTTCCTCTGGCTTCTCTGCCTCCTTCCTACTATTTCTCATTTCTGACCATGACAGACCTAGGTAGGGTTTGGAGCTATTTCATTGAATAGTATTTATTCAATAGTATTTATTGAGTGCTTACTATGTGCAGAGCACTGTACTAAGCGCTTGGGATGAACAAGTCGGCAACAGATAGAGACGGTCCCTGCCGTTTGACGGGCTTACGGTCTAATCGGCCCAACCCTGCGATAGTGCCTCAGGTGGCTATTTTTCAGATCCAACAAGGCTCCAAATTTCCTGGCGAATGATGATCTTTTCCCCTAGTCTAGTGCTGGGTTAGTCAGGTTCAGTAGAATGGATTAAACACCAGTTCTTTTCTGATTGCTCGTGAGCATTCAATATACATAAAAGACTCGTTTCTTCCTAGAGGAGTTAACAATCAAAATATGGCTGGGGATGTGGGTTTGACTTGGTGAGAACCAGAGTCAGGGTTACCCTAGGAGATCCTCAGGTTGGATTCGTGTAGTTTCAAAATCCCAAAGATCCCAGCCTGCCCCATAGGATATCTGAAGCACCTGCTAAATTCTGGCTTGATCCCTTCTCTGGAGGTTATCTGGGCTGCATCCACTGCAACTTTCCTCAAGCACAAGTGAGACATCCTCCCTCTCCAAGCCTAAATAATATTACTACTACTAATCATCATAATAATGGCATTTAATTATGGTATTTGTTAAGCGCTTACTATCTGCCAAGCACTATTCTAAGCACTGGGGTAGGTACAAGATAATCAGGCCGGACACAATCCCCGTTGCACGTGGGGCTCACAGTCTCAAAGCCATTCTACAGATGGGGTAACTGAGGCCCAGAGAAGTTAAGTGACTTGTCCAAGGTCACAGCAGACAAGCAGCAGAGCCAGGATTAGAACCCAAGTTCTCTGACTCGGAAGCCCGTGCTCTTGTCACTAGGCCATGCTGCTTCTCCCAAGAAGCTCAAGCCTTCTCCGATCTGGATGTACAGTTCTGGCCCCCAGGTATCAAGAAGCATGGGCATGGGAGTCAGAAGCACCTGGATTCTAATCCTGGATCTGCCACTTGTCTGCTGTGTGAGCTTGGGCAAGTCACTTTGTTTCTCTGTGCCTCAGTTACCTCATCCACGTAATGGGGATTAACATCGTGAGCCTCATGTAGGACGCGGATGGTGTCCAACCTAATTAGCTTGTATCTGCCCCAGCGCTTAATACGGTGCCTGGCACAGAGTAAGAGCTTAACAAATACCATTTTATTTTAAAGAAAGGGTAAATCAAAATTGATTAGATGTTTAGTTCCCAGCGTTTGCTTTCTCATCTGCTTCACCCTTGTTGAGACCTGCAGTGTTCTCAGCTTGTAAACGTAGTAAATGTAGGTGCCTTTTCAAGGTGTTCAATTAGAAACACATCTCTGCCATCATTGCAATTACAGGGCTATTTCTGGCCCTCTCAGCTCTGTGTGGGTGAAACCATGCTCAGGATTCCCCACCCTGAGAGATAGAAGTAAAAGTAATAATAGTATTCACCGAGTGCCCATTGGATGCAATATATTACACTGGGGAGGTACAAACCAGAGAAGTGGTCAGGTCCCTGCTCACAAGAAGCTTATGATCTCCAACAGAGAAAGGAAAACTCCAAAATATTCCATTCCACACTCTCCTGATCTGCTAACTGGGTTTGCTTCTCCACTGAGATGTTATAATTGTGGTATTAATTAAAATGCTTCCTACGTGCCGAGCACTGTACTAAGTAATAATAATAATAATGTTGGTATTTGTTAAGCGCTTACTATGTGCAGAGCACTGTTCTAAGCGCTGGGGGAGATACAGGGTAATGAGGTTGTCCCACGTGAGGCTCACAGTCTTCATCCCCATTTTCCAGATGAGGTCACTGAGGCCCAGAGAAGTGAAGTGACTTGCCCACAGTCACCCAGCTGACAAGAGGCAGAGCAGGGATTCGAACCTATGACCTCAGACTCCGAAGCCCAGGCTCTTTCCACTGAGCCACGAGTCGGATGGGGAAGTACGGGGGTGGGTACCAAAAAATCGGGTTGAACACAGTCCCTGTCCCACATAGGGCTCAGAGTCTCAATCCCCACTTTACAGATGAGGTAACCGAGGTCCAGAAAAGTGAAGTAATAGTAATAATGTTGGTATTTGTTAAGCGCTTACTATGCAGAGCATTGTCTTAAGCGCTGGGGTAGATACAGGGTCATCAGGTTGTCCCACGTGAGGCTCACAGTCTTCAGCCCCATTTTACAGATGAGGTAACTGAGGCACAGAGAAGTTAAGTGACTTGCCCACAGTCACACAGCTGACAAGTGGCAGAACTGGAATTCGAACCCACGAGCTCTGACTCCCAAGCCCGGGCTCTTTCCACTGAGCCAAGCTGCGACTTCCCCAGGGTCACACAACAGACAAGTCGTGGAGCCGGTATTAGATCTCATGACCTTCTGACTCCCAAACCTCTACTCTATCCACTACACCATGCTGCTTCACATATGAGGGGATTTCGAGTTGTTATTAACAACCTTGTCAAATTAATAATCACTGTGGTAGATAAATGCTTACTATGCACCAAGCACTGTACTAAATGGAGTAGATAGAAGATAATCAAGCTGGACACCATCCCTGCCCGCCATGGGGCTAAGTAGGAGGAAGAACAGGGATTGAATTCCCATTTTCCAGATGTGGACACTGAAACACAGAACAGTTAAGTGAATATTTCTTGTGGGTGGAGAGTCTCAGTGCTAACTTGAGTTTAACGCAGAAGTTTGGCTTTGCTGGAAGGAACTTCCCCGTGTAGAAAATTTCACTGAAAAACACATTGCCCCATAATGGCCTCTGTTCTTTCATTCAATAGTATTTATTGAGCGCTTACTATGTGCAGAGCACTGTACTAAGCGCTTGGAATGAACAAGTCGGCCACAGATAGAGACGGTCCCTGCCGTTTGACGGGCTCACGGTCTAATCGGGGGAGACGGGCGGACGAGAACGATGGCGATAAATAGAGTCGAGGGGAAGAACGTCTCGTAAAAACAATGGCAACTAAATAGAATCGAGGCGATGTACATTTCATCAACAAAAGAATTAGGGTGATGAAGATATATACAGCCGAGCGGACGAGTACGGTGCCGAGGGGATGGGAAGGGAGAGGGGGAGGAGCAGAGGGAGATGGGGGGAAAAGAGGGTTAAGCTGCGGAGAGGTGAAGGGGGGGCGGTAGAGGGAGAGGGGCAGCTCAGACTGGGAAGGCCTCTTGGAGGAGGTGAGCTTTAAGTAGGGATTTGAAGAGGGGAAGAGAGTTAGTTTGGCAGAGGTGAGGAGGGAGGGCGTGGCCCGGAGGTCGAAGGCGGGATGGGCGAGACCGAGGGACGGTGAGGAGGTGGGCGGCGGAGGAGCGGAGCGTGCGGGGTGGGCGGTGGAAAGAGAGAAGGGAGGAGAGGTAGGAAGGGGCAAGGTGGCGGACAGCCTCGAAGCCTAGAGTGAGGAGTTTTTGTTTGGAGCGGAGGTCGATAGGCAACCGCTGGAGGTGTTTAAGAAGGGGAGTGACATGCCCAGATCGTTTCTGCAGGAAGATGAGCCGGGCAGCGGAGTGAAGAATAGACTGGAGCGGGGCGAGAGAGGAGGAAGGGAGATAGTGTCTGGGTGTCTGGGTCTCTTTCCTGGGGGTAAGAAGGGTTCTGGATCCTAGTGGGACACGAGGGCTCAGGTGTGGGTGTAAAGAAGAAGAAAAAAAACATTTGGGATGTAGATGTGAGCTCAATCAGTCTGCGGTATTTATTGAGTACTAACAGAGTGGCAGAGCTCTGCCACTTGTCAGCTGTGTGACTGTGGGCAAGCCACTTCACTTCTCTGTGCCTCAGTTACTCATCTGTAAAATGGGGATTAACTGTGAGCCTCATGTGGGACAACCTGATGACCCTGTATCTACCCCAGCGCTTAGAACAGTGCTCTGCACATAGTAAGCGCTTAACAAATACCAACATTATTATTATTACAAAGTGTTTGGGAGAGTAAAATACAACAGAATTGGTAGACCCTCTCCCTGCCCACAAGGAAATAATGATAATTCTATTTATTTTGATTAATGATGTGTATATATCTATAATTATATTTATAATGATGTTACTGATGTCTGTTTACTTATTTTGATGCCTGTCTTCCCCCTTCTAGAATGTGAGCCCATTGTGGGCAGGGATTGTCTCTGTTGCTGAAAAGTACTTCCCAAGCGCTTAGTACAGTGCTCTGCACACAGTAAGCGCTCAATAAATACTATCGAATGAATGAATGAAAGTAATTACAGTCTAGAGAGGAAGACAGGCATTAGTTTAAATAAAGGACATGGACATGTGCTGTGGGGCTGAGGGTGGGGTGGGTATCAAATTCTTAATGGGTACAGATCCAAGTGCGTAGAACAGATGATTCAGAAAAGCTATGGAATTTTCAAGGGTAGCTTTTCACATGGTGACAGGCTTGGAAGAGTCTTCCCAAAACCATTTCCCAGAGCTGAATACTGAGGTAGAGTCATTTAAGGGGCTGACTCGGAATCAGAGATTCAAAGGCAGCAATAGAACCCAAGGATTCTAGTCCACAGGCTCGTGTTCATGCTGCTCCTGGATGCTTCTCACTCGGTGAGCATTATTACTGAAAGTAAGCTCCTACAAAGTCATCTGCTCTCTCCGTAACTCGAAGGTAGATTGCTCTCTGCCCTCAGGTTCCTTTCTCAACAAACTATTAGATTGTGAAGATGAAGGGAGAAAATGTGTGGAAGAGAAAATAACGGGCACTCAAAATGTATTAAAATCGCATTTAAATGGACAGATTCTGCTTAATTTTAGAGAAAAGCGAAGACTGTATTTATGACTGCCTCAGAATAACCGAGGTCCTTTTGCATCAGTTTTCTTAATGATGGGCCCCGTCAGAGAGAGAATACATTTTGGGGAAGAACGTTGTCCCTAAGTGATCCAGGAAAGCATATTTACAGGCTACAGTCTGGTCAATTCTCATGAGACTTTCCCCAAGGGCCACCTACGGGATGAGGGGCGGCTGAGTTTACCCTCCTCTGAATAAAAAAAGAGTAGCTTCCACAGCCTTCTTTCTTTATGCCTGAACCACAGTCTTTTCCATTTCCTCTTTTAAAACCGAAAGCTGGAAAAGTCATCAAGAAGACAAATTTGTTCATTTTAAAGATGTTAAATAACTCAAAAAGGGTTGGATCAGGAAATGATATGGAAAAGTCATTTCTACTGTCCACGTTCCACCAGATATTTTGTGTGGTGGCTTTTTGACTCCTCGACGTACACTCTGGTTGCTTTGCTGCTTGGTACATTTTTCTGTTTCTCCTTCGTAAATGTAATCTACATTAAGTCATACCAGGATGTTTACTGGTGTATTTCTTTTGTAGCGTTACTCAGTAGTGATTCATTCAAGAGCAGGGATGATGTCTCATTCTTCTGAAGATTCCCCAAGTGGCTAGTACATTGATTGCTTGCCACATCGATTCTCAGTAAATACTGTAGATGATCATGAGGAAGAGGATTCCTAATACTGGGTTGAAAGGATAAAAATAGGTTGGTCGCTGGCACAAATTATCGGTTGCTTGCAGAATTGGACACTTTTAATTATGCTTCAAATATTTTCCTGTAGGAATCAAATGGATTGCTTTCCTGTTTCCCTTTTACATCCATTTGTTACGATAGTGGGAACCCTCCAGAATGAACTCCTGCTTTGCAAGCAGGCCTTTTTTTCTTTTTTGGTATTTGTTAAGCGCTTACTATGGGCAGAGCACTGTCCTAAGCGCTGGGTAGATACAGGGTAATCAGGTTGTCCCGTGTGGGGCTCACAGTCTTCATCCCCATTTTACAGATGAGGTAACTGAGGCCCAGAGAAGTTAAGTGACTTGCCCACAGTCACACAGCTGACAAGTGGCAGAGCCGGGATTCAAACTCATGACCTCCAACTCCCAAGCCCGGGCTCTTTCCACTGAGCCACGCTGCATACCTAGGCTTTTCCAGTGAGCAGTGTTGGACTAAGCCAACATGGAGAAGAGTGGGTTGCCCAGTGGACTAGAGGAATGGTGGTCCAGCCTGTTATGCTCAGCAGATCATCAGTCATTGTATTTATTGAGCGATTTCTCTACGCAGAGCCCTATACTAAGCACCTTGGGAGAGTATAAGTAGCAATAAACAGACACAATTATTGCCATTGTTCTTGTCTGTCCGTCTCCCCCCGATTAGACCGTAAGCCCGTCAAACGGCAGGGACTGTCTCTATCTGTTGCCGACTTGTTCATCCCAAGCGCTTAGTACAGTGCTCTGCACATAGTAAGCGCTCAATAAATAAATACTATTGAATGACCACAGTGAGCAGACAGTCTAGAGGGGCAGACAGACAATAATATAGATAAATAAATTACAGATATGTACAGAAGTGCTTCGGGGCTGGGAGGGGGAAATGAATAAAAAGAGCGATTCAGGGTGAGGCAGAAGGGAATAGGGGAGAAGAGTAAAGGAAGACTTAATCAGGGAAGGCCTCTTGGAGGAGATGTGTCTTCAATACGGCTTTGAAGGAGAGGAGAGTAATAATCTGTCAAATATGAGGAGGGAGGGAATTCCAGGCCAGAGTCAGGATGTGGTTGAGAAGTCAGTGGAGAGAGAGATGAGATTGAGGTAATAATAATAACAATGATGGTGGTATTTGTTAAGCTCTTACTATGTGCAAAGCTCTGTTCTAAGCACTGGGGGGGATCCAAGGTGATCAGGTTGTCCCACATGGGGCTCACAGTCTTCATCCCCATTTTACCGATGAGGTTACTGAGGCACAGTGAAGTGACTTGCCCAAAGTCACACAGCTGACAAGTGGCGGAGCTGGGATTAGAACCCAGGGCCTCTGACTCCTAAACCCAGGCTCTTTCCACTGAGCCACGCTGCTTCTTCAGCGTGGTACCGTGACAGGGTTAGCATTAGATGAGCGAAGTGTACAGGCTGGGCTGTAGTAGGAGAGTAGCGAGGTGAGGCAGGAGGCCGTGCTTTTAAAACCAGCGGTGAGGCGTTTCTGATGCGGAGGTGGATGGGCAACCGCTGGAGTTTCTTGAGAAGTGGACAATGTTTTTGTAAAAAAATGATGCAGGCAAGAGGGTGTGAAGTATGGACTGGAGTGGGGAGAAACAAGAGGCAGGGAGGTCAGCAAGGAAGCTAATACAGTAGCGTGGCTCGGTGGAAAGAGCCTGGGCTTGGGAGACAGAGGTCATGGGTTCGAATCCCGGCTCTGCCACTTGTCAGCTGTGTGACTATGGGCAGGTCACTTCACTTCTCTGCGCCTCAGTTACCTCATCTGTAAAACGGGGGTTCACTGTGAGCCTCACGTGGGACAACCTGATTACCCTGTACCTACCCCAGTGCTTAGAACACTGCTCGGCACATCCAGCGCTTAGAACAGTGCTCGGCACCTAATAAGCGCTTAACAAATACCAACATTATTAGTAAGCGCTTAACAAATACCAACATTATTATTATTATTACTACAGTAATCAAGGTGGGATAGGATGAGTGCTTGGATTAACGCGGTAGCAGTTTGGATGGAGAGGAAAGGGTAGATTTTAGCGAAATTGTGTAGTTCGAACCGACGGGATTTAGTGATGGATTGACCAAGTGGGTTGAATGAGAGAGGAGTCAAGGATGACGCCAAGGTTAGGGGATTGTGAGACAGCAAGGATGGTGGTGATATCTACAGTGTTGGGAAAGTGAAGGGGAGGATTGGGTTTGGTTGGGAAGATGTTCTGTTTAGACATGTTAAGCTTGAGTTGATGGGAGCACATTCGTGTGTAGGTGTCTTGAAGGCCGGAGGAAATGTGAGACTGGAGAGAGGGAGAGAGATCAGGGCTGGAGATGTAGATTTGGGAATCGTCCTCGTAGAGGTGGTATTAAAGCCACGGGAGCCAATGAGTTCTCCAAAGGAGTGGGTGCAGGTGGAGATTATAAGGGGACCCAGAACTGAACCATGAGGGACCCCCACAGTTAGGGGATGGGAGGCAGAGGAAGACCCCATGAAAGAGACTGAGAATGAGTGGCCACAAAGATAGGGGAGAACCAGGAGAGGACAGTATCAGTGAAGCTGAAGTTGGATAATGTTTCCAGGACGGAGTAGAGGCCATTGGATTTGGCAAGAAGGAGATCATTGGTGACCTTTGAGAAGGCAGTTTCTGTGGAGGGAAGGGGATGGAAGCCAGATTGGAGGGGATCAAACAGAGAACTGGAGGAGAGTAATTTGAAACAGCGGGTGTAGACAACCCACTCAAGGAGTTTGGAGAGGAATGGTAGGAGGGAAATGGGGTGATAACCGGTGGGAGCCGTGGGGTCAAGAGAGCGTTCTTTTTAGGATAGGGGAGACGTGGGCATGTTTGAAAGCAGAGGGGAATAAGCCATTGGAGAGTGAACAACTGAAGATGGCAGGGATGGAAGAAGAGATGGGGCAGGTGTTTTGATAAGATGTGAAGAAGTGGGGTCAAATGTGCAGGTGGAAGTAGCGGAAGTGACTTGCCCAAGGTCACACAGACAAATGGCTGAGCTGGGACTAGAACCTCGGTTCTTCTGACTTCCCAGACCTGAGCTCTATCCACTAGGCAACTCTGCTATTTTAATATCCATCTCCCCTCATAAACTGTAAAATCCTTGTGGGCAGGCATCTCGTCTACTAACTCTGTTGTACTGTAATATCCCAACTGCCTAGTAAGTGCTCGGCATCCAGGAAGTGCTCGGGAAATACAATTCATTGAATAGGTTTTACTTATTAAGAAATGTCCCAGGAGGATCAGGGACATTTCTAAATCTCCACTGTGTATTTTTTTCTCTTTGCATAGCGCAGTTCTTTGCACACAGTGGGCACTAAATAAATATTACTACTATTATTTTGAAGATAATATAAATTAATCTCTGCCAGGATTACAAATGACTGAGGTGGTGCAGGCACAAAAATTACTACATTATCCCTTTACTCATATATCCAACCAACCTCATGTGTCCAAACCTCATGCCAACCTCATGTCTCCAAACTTGCATTTCAGAATTAAGTATAACTGAGTATTTTGATATGATGATGATGATGGTATTTGTTAAGCACTTACTATGTGTCAAGCACTGTTCGAAGCACTGGGTTAGATCCAAGTTAATCAAGTTGTCCCTTGTGGGACTTAGAGTCTTGAACCCCATTTAACAGCTGAGGTAACTGAGGCACAGAGAAGCTAAGTGACTTGCCTAAAGTCACACAGCTGACAAGTGGTGGGGTGGGATTAGAATCCACAACCTCTGACTCCCAAGCCCGTGCTCTTAAAGCAGGTCATCTGGATCACTGGTGATGGTGATCATAACTCCTTCATGTGTTAAAGTTCTTTTCTTCAGATTGATTCTATTCTTCTGAATATCCTCCCGTTTCTCTTCACGGTGTCAGTGTAAGTAATTAGAGGGTGGAGTAACTGTATAGAATGATTGTCTCCATTTTACAGTTGGAAGACTGTGGCCTAGAGGAAATTATCCAGAGTCACAGTCCTGGTAAGGTGACTAGCTTCCCTAAGAATTGTTTGGAATTTTCTCTGAGCAGCCTGTCTATTCTCTAGGCCTCAGTTACCTCATCTGTAAAATGGGGATTCAGACTGTACGTCCATATGGAACATGGAACGTGTTCAACCTGATTAGTTTATATCCTCTAGGCTGTAAGCTTGTTGTGGGCAGGGAATGCGTCTGTTCACTGTTATACTGTACTCTGCCAAACACTTGGTACAGTGCTCTGCACACAGTAAGTGCTCAATAAATACGATTGAATGAATGAATCTCCCCCAGTGCTTAGTACAGTAAGCGTGGTACTTAATGAACCTTAACAAATACCATAAAAAAATGAGTGGGAAACCTCTACGGGGACAAGTTCCTATTTGGAAGGAGCTAAAGCATGCTAGGAAAAAGGAGAGAAGTTTGGTTTTGGTCAGTCAGTCAATCATATTTATTGAGAACTTACTGTATACAGAGAACTCTTCTAAGCTCTCGGGAGAGTACGCTGTAACAGACATATTCGCTCAGGTGATGTGGAAGTGATGAAGTGGAAGTTGGAAGGGAAAATAGGGTAGAGATATGGGAGACTATTCAGGGAAGGAAGCCTGGGGGAGGAGATGTGATTTCAGAATGGCTTTTGAAGCTAGGGAGAGCAGTAACCTGCCAGACTGTAAGTCAGTTGTGGGCAGAGATTCTCTATTTATTGCTGAATTGTACTCTCCAAGCGCTTAATACAGTGCTGCGCACACAGCAAGCTCTCAGTAAATATGACTGAATGAATGAATGAAGATATGAATGGAGGAAAGAGTTCCAGGTCAGAAGAGGTCAGCAGTGGGAGTGATGAGATCAAGGCATGCTGAGAAAATTGGCATAAGAGGAGTGAGGTAGGATGGCAGTGGGGAAGGAGTGAGTATATTCCTTTCCAAATCCTGTCTTCCACCTGACTTTCCAACGTTGTAGACAGCATCACCATCCTCCATTTCTCACAAGTCTGTAAACCTGGCGTTATCCTAGACTCATCTCGCTCATTCAACCCACATATCCATTCTGTCACCAGATCTTGTCGGTTCACCCTTTTCAACCTCGCTAAAATCAGTCCTGTCCTCTCCAACCAAAGTGCTACCAAGTTAATCCAAGCACTTATCCTCTCCGGTCTTGATTACAGGATCGGCCTCTTTGCTGACCTCCCCGCCTTCGGTCTCTTCCACTTGAGTCCGTACTTCACTCCGCTGCTCAGATCATTTTTCTACAAAACAGTGCAATTTTTCCCACTTCTTAAGAGCCTCCACTGGTTGCCCATCCACCTCCACACCAAAATAACTCCTTACCACAGGCTTTAGAGCACTCAATCACCTTGTCTCCTTGTATCTTAGCAAATAAAATCCAGCACGCACACTTGATTCTTCTAATACCAACCTATTCACTGTACCTCGATCTTGTCTGTGTCGCCGGCCCTCACTCATGTTCTGTTTGTGGTCCGGAACACTTTCTCGCTTTATATCCGACAGACGTTGATTCTGCTCTCCTTCAAAGCCTTACTAAAAGCACATCTCCAAGAGGCCTTTCCCAGCTAAACCCACATTTCTCCTTCTCCCACTAACTTCTGTATCCCCCTTTCACCTGGATTTGCACCCTTTATTCACCCCTTCTTCAGCCCAGCAGCAGTTATGTACATATCTGTAATTTATATTAATGTCTGTCTCATCCTCTAGACCATCAGCTCATTGTGGGCAGGGAACAGGTCTATCAACTCTATTATATTGTACTCTCCCAACTGAGAAAGAGCTTGGTGTAGCGAATGGAGCACGAGCCTGGGAGTCGGAAGGTCTGGGGTTCTAATCCCTGCTCCGCCACTTGTCTGCTGGGTGGCCTTGGGTAAGTCACTTAACCTCTCTGTGCCTCAGTTACCTCACCTATAAAATGGGAATTAAGACTGTGAGCCCCATGTGGGGCAGGGGCTGTATCCAACCCAATTTGCTTGAATCCCTCTGACACTTAGTAAAGTGCCTGGCACATAGTAAGCACGTAACAAATGCCATTATTATTATCATTACTATTACAGTAGACTGCACACAGTAAGCATTCAATAAATAGGATTGACTGGGGAGAAAGCTTGAGTGCTTTAAAGCCAACAGTCAGGAATTTCTGCGTAATGCAAGACAACGACCGAAGTGTTTTGGGAATGGGGGAAATTGTGCAGAATGATGATTCAGGATAATGATCAGGGCTGCAGAGTGAAGTACAGAACACAAAAGCTAGCGACCTGAGGTAGAGAGGTCTGTGAGGAGACTGAGGCAGTAAAATCAAGTCTGTTTTCCCCCTCTGGAAGTAGGATTTGAGGAGGGCATGTTAGTGATATTCTCCAATGTTTAACGCTGGAGGACTCTGAGATCCTTTCAGAAATAGAAAGCTGTGAGATGCCACGAGTTTACCTTTCTTTTTGAAGACGGTGATGATGATAGCACTGCAAACTGGAAACTCATCATGGGCACGGAATGTGTCTACCAACTCTGTTGTATTCCCCCAAGCTCTGCACATAGTAAAGGCTCAGTGAGTGCCATTGCTTGATTGATTCAGTGAAGGCCACATCTTCGTACGTTGCCAAGTTAAGTTTTCTTCATAACCCTTCATCGTCAGTGGTGACTAAGAAGATTACTGTAGTGTGTTTCTCTTCCAGCTCAAAACGCTAAAGGCCTAATTAAAAATCCCAATCCTCTATAATTGTGCTCTGGAACACAAGAAAACCTGTAGGTGAATTTGAACTACTTTTTAGAATCAGCAGAGTGCTGTGGGGAAATAATTAGTCAGGAAAGGATTTCATTATTGAATAAATCAAACAATCAAATTGAATGCTTACTGTGTGCAGAGCACTGTGCTAAGCTCTTGGGAGAGTACAGTAGACTATCCATTTATACCACATCTGCACATACTGATGAAACAGCATCTTGTCCAGTGGTGTGAAAAAAGGCAAAGTAAAAGAGTGGGAAGTAGCATGGCCTAATGGAAAGAAGACAGGCCTGGGAGCAAAGACACCAAGGTCACACCGACCTTGGGCAACTCATTAACTTTTCCAGGCCTCAGTTTCCACATCTATAAAATGGGGATGAAATATCTCTTCTCTCTCCCCCTTAGACTCTGAGTCCCATGTGGGACTGTTGGATCACATTGGATTGATTCTACCCCAGAGCTTAGCGCGGTGCCTGGCACCGAAAATGCTTAACTAATACCATTATTATTATTAAAAACCTGAATCAAGATGGGTAGAATGTCATATGGGAGCCTCACACACCAGCATAGCATTAAGCTTCACCTGAAGCTGAGCAATTAATCAGTGGTATTTATTGAGCACTTACTGTGTGCAGAGCACTGTACTATTAACATAATAATTATGGTATTGGTTAAGTATTTACTGTGTACCAGGCGCTGTACTAAGTACTGGAGTGGATACAGAAAATTAGGTTGGACCCAGTCCCTGTCCCACCTGGGGCTCACGTTCTCCATTCCCATTTTCTAGATGAGGCAACTGAGACCCAGAGAAGTGAAGTGACTTGCCCAAGGTCACACAGCAGACAAGTGGCGGAGCCAGGATTAGAACCCATAGCCTTCTGACTCCCAGGCCCGTGCTCTATCCACTATGCCATGCTGTTCTTGGGAAAGTGAATACAATAGAGTTGGTACGTTCTCTGTCCAAAAGGAACTTACAGTCTAGAGGGAGAGACAGACAAATAAATGATGGATATGTACATAAGTGTTGTGGGGCTGAGGGAGGGGTGAATAAAGGGTGGAAATCCAACGCGAAGGACGACGCAGCAAGGAGAGGGAGAAGAGGAAATGAGGGCTTTGTTGGGGAAGACCTCTTGGACCCCGTCTCTAGACTGTAAGCTTGTTGCGAACAGGGAATGTGTCTGTTGTTGTATGGGACCCTCCCAAGCACTTAGTACAGTGCTAGGTACACAGTAAGTGCTCAGTAAATACAATTGATTGACTGGAGAAGATGTGATTTTTGTTAAAGATTTGAAGGTGGGGAGACTGAACGTCCGTCATATATGAAGGGGGAAGGACTTCCAGGAAGCCACTGTAGAGTCCAACTTGTATAGAGCTGAGCGCCTGAATTTAGCCCTGAAGCCACATCTGACTTTCAGAACAGTTCCATCTGTGTCTCTTGCTTGCTGAACCGTAGCATCGAAGGGCAAGTCTGAATCATAAACTACAGGATGTGACAACCATCCATTAAAGCAACTCTCACTGACTGTCCTGTCACCGATCAGTCGGTGAGAGGGGAATGACCTAGTTGCTGTGAGGGGAACTGAGAGAGGAGAGCCACAAAGGAAAAATACAGAAGGAACCGCAGAGAATGTACCGAGGTGTGGAAAAGTGGGAAGCGGGGTCAGCTGTGGCGACACCCTGGTGTTGAGCAATTAAGATTGGATCCTAGGTGTTTTAGGAGAGTTTTGCTTGTTTGTTTATTTGTATCAGTGCTATTTATTAAGCACTTATTCTGTGCCAAGCACTGTACTGAGTGCTGGAGTAGATTCAAGATAACCAGGTTCATCACAGACTCTGTCCCACCTGGAGTTCACAGTCTCAATCCCCATTTAACAGATGAGGTAAATGAGGCATAAAGAAGTTATGGGACTTCCCCAAGGTCACACACAAAACATGTGGCAGAGACAGGGTTATCCAGGTCCTCCTGACTCCCGGGCCCGCATTCTATACGCAACGTCCCACTGTTTCTCATACTGTGAGATCGTGACAACCAGAAGCCAAACCGAAATTGCTGCCTTTGGTTTTTGTTTGCTTAAAGCTAGCAAATGAGTCCTCACAGCGAGGGACCTCTTTGGAAAGCGGCATGATCTAGTGGACCAAGCAAGGGCCTGGGAGTCAGAGGAGCTGGGTTCTAATCGTCCCACTGTTTCTCATACTGTGAGATCGTGACAACCAGAAGCCAAACCGAAATTGCTGCCTTTGGTTTTTGTTTGCTTAAAGCTAGCAAATGAGTCCTCACAGCGAGGGACCTCTTTGGAAAGCGGCATGATCTAGTGGACCAAGCAAGGGCCTGGGAGTCAGAGGAGCTGGGTTCTAATCGTCCCACTGTTTCTCATACTGTGAGATCGTGACAACCAGAAGCCAAACCGAAATTGCTGCCTTTGGTTTTTGTTTGCTTAAAGCTAGCAAATGAGTCCTCACAGCGAGGGACCTCTTTGGAAAGCAGCATGGTCTAGTGGACCAAGCAAGGGCCTGGGAGTCAGAGGAGCTGGGTTCTAATCCCGACTCCACCATCTGGCTGCTGTATGATCTTGGGGAAGTCTTTTAACTTCTCTGTGCCTCAGTTCCCTCTCCTGCAAAATAGGGATTTAATACCTGTTCTCCCTCCTACTAAGAATGTGAGCTTCGTGTGGACCCTGACTAACTTGTATCTATACCAGTGCTTAGAATAGTGCTTGAAACATAGTAAGTGTTTAACAGATGTCACAGTTATTACTATCTCTTTAAATGTTCCCTGGGTGGAGCAGGCTATCGGCAAACCGTGGAACCTCAACCACTCTCAAGGACGTGGAAAAAATGTCAGTTCTCTGGCATGGTTTAAAGAAAACCCTGACTGGAAGTTGACAGAGCTTCTCTTTTACCACTTATTTGAGGATGGACACTGGTGGTGGTTTTGTAATTAGCACTGGAAGGATTTTGAGAAATTCAGGAAGATTTTCAATAATTACATATGCTTTAAACAGGAAGCATGGGAAAGGCATGCCGTAATGGAAAAAAAAGAAAAACATAGGATACAAAACAGAACAGAAAAAATCTCTAGAGAGAGAAGGGCCATTAGCTAATGCCGAAGAAGGAATACTATGGGTTGTATAATTCCAGTGAATGGAATATGTCCTGAATTGTTACATTATCAAGAAGCAAAAGTAATGTAACAAATGGAAGTCTTATAAATAATCAAAACTCCAAGCAGTGTTTGGACAGGTAGTAAGGGAATTACTAGGAAAGAAGTTTCTATGAAGTACAAAGCACCTACTTTAGAAGCTAACATCTGCTCTTCAAGTAGATTTTCCTACCAACTCAAAAATATAGGTTTTTATGATATAATAAAATGCACCCTGAAATAATTTTATTTTGTAAAATGAACTTTGCCCCCACAGATGTTGTAGAGACCTGTGGAACGATGAACAAAATTGCAGATGGCAGGAAGAAAAAAAAAACAATTTCTTGGATTGCTTTTTAGGGATAGAAACAGGGAAGGAAATTTCAAGTAAAAGAAATCAAAATGAAATAACCCCAATTCAAAAGTGAATGAGAATTAAATGTGTAAGTTTGGTTCCTAAAATAATACTTAAAATATGTCCCATAGGTACTTTATAAATTATGATAATGATGTTAAGTGCTTATTGTATATCAAGCACTGTACTAATGATAATAATGGTAAATCATTAAGCCACTGCTATATGCCAAGTACTGTTGTAAGCCTGGGCGAAAGATCAAAGCAACTAAGGTTTGACACAGTCCCTGTCCCATTTAGGGCTCACAGTCTCATTCCCCATTTTACAGATTAGGTTACTGGTGCCCAGAGAAGATAAGTGATTCACCCAAGGTCACACAGCAGACAGGTGGCACAGCCAGAATCAGAACCCAGGTCCTTCTGACTCCCAGACCTGTGCTTTAGCCTCTAAGTCATGTTGCTTCTCCCTGAGGGCTGGAATAGATATAAAATCATCAGCACAAATAGTCTCTCTGCCACATGGGGTTTGCAGTCCGAAGGAGTTAGTATGGGTAATTTATGCCCATTTTACAGATGAGGAAAATGAGGGCACAGAGAAATTAAGTGACTTGCCCAAAGTGTCACAGGAGGCAAGAGGTAGAGCAAGGACTAGAACCCAGGTCTCCTGATTTCCACTTCTGTGGTCTTTCCACTATGCTAATTTTCTGCTTTCTTTTTCCCCAGATATCACTTTTCTACCTATCACCAAACATGATTTGGTCTTTCCCAGAGGCAACAGAATTCCTCTTTTTGTTTCATGCTGGGAAAATGTTCCCAGTCATTCATACAGTCTCAGACTTCATATGGCCATGTTCAAGGCATAAATTCATATTTTACAATCCTTGGCACCTTGACAACTTCACTGCCATTTTCCTGGATATCTCCTTCAAGGTTAATGCTCTTTTGCAATCATTTTTGTCCCCTCAATGCTAAAGTTTCTTCCTGATTCACCAGGAAACATTGTTAGATTACAAAAGACTGGTTTTGTTGTCCAAATGCCAAAAAAAATACATCGTGTGAAGTCAGTCCACATTAAGGAAAAAATATGCTGTTATATGATTCTCAATTTCGATCACATGATCACTTTCTCTTTAATTCGTCTAGAAGACGATTTATAGAAAGGTTGCTTGTTTTAGGTGAGACATGGTTCCCGGAGTCCAATCAGAAGGTATTTGATTTGTAAAAGTTAATATTATAGAAAAACAAATGTCTTCTGTAAAAACATGACTGCTTCTTTCAGTGTTTTCCTTTGAATGAAAAGAGATCCAAACTTTCTGTTCGATTATTTTCACTCATGGAGTTTGCAAGCAAATCAAGAGAGAGATAGCTTTATCTTTCCCATCTCATTAGCATCATTAAATCTTCTCAGCTGGTCCATCTACTTGCTCACCTGGAGCGTAACTTTTCACTTCATTTTATCCCTCTTCACTGATATTTTTTATTTAGCATAGGTGAACCCGGACTGATTGACAAGCAAAAGAATCCTGAACTTTATGGATCTAGTGGCAGGACATAAATCAAAGGACACGAGAAGGCGGAATCAGGAAGGGTTAGCCCAAAATGCAGTCTTCTCTCCTTTCACAATTACAGCTCTGGCTGAGTGCATGTGGAATGATCTGCTCCATTTATCTTGAAGTCCCTTCAACATGTTTCCTGCAAAAAGGACTGCAGCTGCGCTACCTAAAACAAGCCAGTCATTAGAGGAAATCTAGGAAGTACTCGAGACATTTTCTAGTCACAGTGACTGGTATTTTTGTTTCTAAATTTACATCCGTTTCAGTTTTGCCACATGTGGGTTGTAACTTTTCAGCACCAAGCCTCCTTTTTGGAATTAGGCTGGGTATGTGGGTTGGGACAGTGCAGGGGAGAAGCCAAAGGGGAATCATTTTAAATGGTGCACTGAGTGAGGGCAATAGAGAGGGGAGAGTTTAAAGAGAGTGCGGCAGGCGAGTATGGGGAAGAGTGGGATGCCTTGATCCACTGGGAGGTGGGGGTACCCATTTCATTTCCAACGAAGAAAGTCGGCTACCCTATTTTGGAACCTCTTGGGTGCGATATGAATATATCAGTGTAAGCATATTGGTGTAAGCTCACCGTGGGCAGGGAATGTGTCCGCTTATTGTTATATTGTACTCTGCCAAGCACTTAGTACGGTGCTCTGCACACAGGCACATTCCCTGACCTCAACGAGTTTACATCAAGAGGGTAGGCGGACATTAATAAGTCCAAGAGCACAGGACATGTGTCATTAGTCCCAGGATGCAACTTAAGCATAGAAAAAAGGCATAGAAATGAAAATTGTGGTATTTGTTAAGCCAATAATTATTTCTCACTTGCTTCAACCTTGTTTCTCTACGAATGCACTGGCTAGTAATTTGGTTAATAGGGAAAGTGAGGAACATCCAGCAGACACTCACAGTCATTCATTCATTCAATAGTATTTATTGAGCGCTTACTATGTGCAGAGCACTGTACTAAGCGCTTGGAATGTACAATTCGGCAACAGATAGAGACAATCCCTACCCATTGACGGTCCAGAACAAGAGAGTGAACCCTAGGCAAGGGATGGGTAAATGGGGGAAGGGCGTCTTTAAAAGCCAATGCTGCCCTTCCCCCTCCCGCCCCCATCACGCCTCCCCAACCCAGCTTCCCCTAACCCCTCCTCTGATTTCTAGCACCAGCCTCAATGGGAGATTTCTCCTTCTGCCCTTCAGTTTCAAATTTCAGACTTGGACCTGGAAGTCAGTAGTTATGTGTTCTTTAGATAGGAAAAAAAGAGACCTGCTAATACTTAAGTGAAATTAAATCATCATATTCAACTCTTACTGTGTGGAGCACTGTACTAAGCAGTGGGGAGAATACAATATAACAGACATATTCCCTGCCCACAACGAGCTTACATCTATATATCTATCTCTCATTTTTCAATGTAAAATCTAAGCCTCCTTGTGCCTACTCTAGTATTTCCTCAGACACCTTCTAAATCAACCAGTAACATCTGGAAAAACTTCCTTAAAACACCAGGTCTTAACAGCAGCCCACTACCAACTTAGTAATTTTGCTGCACCTCTACATGTATCAATCAACTGTATTTATAATATTGGTATTTGTTAAGCGCTTACTACGTGCAGAGCACTGTTCTAAGCGCTGGGGTAGATACAGGTTCATCAGGTCGTCCCACGTGAGGCTCACGGTTAATCTCCATTTTACAGATGAGGTCACTGAGGCACAGAGAAGTGAAGTGACTTGCCCACAGTCGCACAGCTGACAAGGGGCAGAGCCGGGAGTCGAACCCATGACCTCTGACTCCCAAGCCCGGGCTCTTTCCTCTGAGCCACGCTGGTATTGAAAGCTTACTGTGTGCAGGACACTGTACTAAGCCCTTGGGAGAGTACACTCTAACACTATAGCAGACACATTCCCGGCCCACAAGGAGCTTACAGTCTAGAGGACGCTTCCAACTTCCCACAGCCCTTCTGTACCTTTTGATTTACGTACTTTACTGTGTAAGCGACTTACTCTTCCACATCTCTTTCTTGCTATTTCCATATTCCTTCTTTCTGATATTAATTTTTGTCTGTCTCCCCCAGCAGGCTGTAAATTCTTTAGGGGCAGAAATCGTGTCTTCTAGTAGCAGGGTCAGATTAGGACAAGGGAGCCTGGGTTTAAATCCAGGGCTTCGGGTTTAAGAGAAGCAGCGTGGCTTAGTGGAAAGAGCACGGACTTGGGAGTCAGAAGGCATGGGTTCTAATCCCAGTTCTGCCGCATGTCTGCTGTGTGACCTTGGGTAAGTCACTTAACTTCTCTGTGCCTCAGTTACCTCACCTGTAAAATGGGGATTAGGACTGTGAGCCCCACGTGGGACAACCTGATTACCTTGTATCTATCCCAGTGCTTAGAACAGTTGTTGGCAAATAGTATGCACTTAACAAATACCATAATCATCATCATCACCCAGAGAAGCAGCGTGGCCTAGTGGATATAGTACGACCCTGGGAATAAGACGGACCAGGGTTCTAATCCCAGCTCCGCCAATGTCTGCTGTGTGACCCTGGGCAAATCACTTAAATTCTCTGTGCCTCAGCTACCTCATCTGTATAGTGGTGATTAAAACTGTGAGTCCCACGTGAGGCGGGGACTGTGTCCAACTCAGTTTGCTTGTATCCACCCAGTAGAGAAGCAGCGTGGCTCAGTGGAAAGAGCATGGGCTTTGGAGTCAGGGCTCATGAGTTCGAATCCCAGCTCTGCCACTTGTCGGCTGTGGGACTGTGGGCAAGTCACTTAACTTCTCTGTGCCTCAGTTCCCTCATCTGTAAAATGGGGATGAAGACTGAGCCCCACGTGGGACAACCTGATTCCCCTATGTCTACCCCAGTGCTTAGAACAGTGCTCGGCACATAATAAGCCCTTAACAAATACCAACATTATTATTATTATTATTATTATTATTATTATTAGTTAGTGCAGCATCTGGTACATAGTATGTATCCCGGCTGGATTATTGTGTCAGCCTTCTCTCTGATCTCCCTTCCTCCTGTCTCTCCCCGCTCCGGTCTATTCTTCATTCCGCTGCCCGGCTCATCTTCCTGCAGAAACGCTCTGGGCATGTCACTCCCCTCCTTAAAAACCTCCAATGGTTGCCTATCAACTTCCGCACGAAACAAAAACTCCTCACTCTGGGCTTCAAGGCTCTCCATCCCCTCGCCCCCTCCTACCTCACCTCCCTTCTCTCTTTCTACCGCCCACCCCGCACGCTCCGTTACTCTGCCGCTCACCCCCTCACTGTCCCCCATTCACGCATCCTACCGCTGTCCCGAAATGCCCTCTCTCCTCACATCCGCCAAACTAACTCTCTTCCCCTCTTCAAACCCTACTGAGAGCTCACCTCCTCCGAGAGGTCTTCCCAGACTGAGCTTCCCCTTTTCCCTCTGCTCCCTCTGCTGCCTCTCTGCCCCCCTTCACCTTTCCTCAGCTAAGCCCCTTTCCCCCCCTTTCCCTCTGCTCCTCCCCCTCTCCCTTCCCCTCCCCTCAGCACGGTGCTCATTTGTATAGATTTTTATTACCTTATTTATTTTGTTAATGAGGTGTCCATCCCCTTGATTCTATTTATCGTGATTATGTTGTCTTGTTTTTGTCCGTCTGTCTCCCCCGATTAGACTGTGAGCCCGTCGTTGGGCAGGGATTGTCTCTATATGTTGCAGAATTGTACATTCCAAGCACTTAGTACAGTGCTCTGCACATAGTAAGCGCTCAATAAATACTACTGAATGAATGAATGCGGTTAACAAATACTATAATTATTATGAATTGTTATTAACTACTTAGATTCATATGTCTTGCCTCTCAACTTCATTCATTCGATTGTATTTATTGAGCACTTACCGTGGGCAGAGCACTGTACTAAGGGCTTGGGGGAGTACAATATAATAATAAACAGACACATTCCCCACTACTACTAGTGATATTTACTGAATGTCCACTCAGTGCAGCGCAGTGGGTCAAGGGTTTGGGAAGTCTAGAATTAAGATGTGACTTGTTCTCCATACTTATGGACTTATGGACTTGTTCTCCATACTTACTGGAGAAGCAGCGTGGCTCAGTGGAAAGAGCATGGGCTTTGGAGTCAGAGGTCATGGGTTCGAATCCCAGCTTGGCCACTTGTCAGCTGTGTGACTGTGGGCAAGTCACTTAACTTCTCTGCGCCTCAGTTACCTCATCTGTAAAATGAGGATTAAGACTGTGAGCCCCACGTGGGACAACCTGATTCCCCTGTGTCTACCCCAGCTCTTAGAACAGAGCTCTGCACATAGTAAGCGCTTAACAAATACCAACATTATTATTATTATTATTATTAATCTCTACTCCACCACTTGTCTGCTGTGTGCACCTTGGGCAAGTCACTTAGTTTCTCTGTGCCTCGGTTACCTCATCTGTAAAACGGGGATTGAAACTGTGAGCCCCACCAGGGACAGGGACTGTGTCCAACTCAATTTGCTTGTATCCACCCCAGCCCTTATTACAGTGCCTGGCACATAGCAAGCGCTTAACAGATACCATAGTTATCATTGTTATCATTCTCTTTCAAGGAATTCTAGGGCTAGTGGGAATGTCAGAGGTCATCTAGATCATCCCTCTGCCTCTGGGGAAGATTGTACACAAATGGAAAAGTATCTCTCCCTTGTGATAGCCTCTCCCTTCCCACAGTTCCCTAACAGTTATTCCTAACAGAATTCAAAGCATTCTTCCTAATATCTAACTCAGGTCCTTGTCGGTTTGTCTTTTCTGTCCCTAGTGGAAAAGGGAAAAAGCCAATCTCATGATGCAGGGAATGATCCTTCTCACATCTCTTCTTCAAATGATATTTGTTAAGCACTTACTGTGTGTCAAGCACTGTACTAAGTACCGGAGTAGATACAAACTAACCAGGTTGGACACGGGCCATCTCCCGCCTGAGACTCACAGTCTTAATCCTCACTGTACAGATGAAATAACTGAGGCCCAGAGAAATGAAGTGAATCTACCCAGGTCACACAGCAGACAAGTGGTGGAACTGGGATTAGAGCCCAGCTTCTTCTGACCCCCAAACCTGTCCTCTACCCACTAGGCCAAGCTGCTGTATTAAAATAAATTACAGATAGATGAAAGAGTAGAGATTAAGGATATTTACATAAATGCTGTGAGGTAGGGATGAGTATCAAAGTGCTTTACAGCTGCACAGCCAAGGGCATAGGTGGTGCAGAGGGGAGGGCAGATAGGGGAAATGAGGGCTTAGTCAGGGAAGAATTCTTGGAGATGTGATTTTTAGGAGAGTTTGGTAAGGAGTTTCTGTTTGAAGCAGCATGGTCTAGTGAAAAGAACACAGGACTGGGAGTGAGAGGACGTGGGTTCTAAATCCCAGCTCCGCCACTTGCCTGCTGTGTGACCTTGGGCAAGTCACTTCTCTGAGCCTCAGTTACCTCATCTGTAAAATGGGGATTAAGACTGTGAGCCTCACGTGGGACAACCTGATTACCTGGTGTCTGCCCCAGTGCTTAGAACAGTGCTTGGCACATAGTAAGCGCTCAGTAAATACCATTCATACAATTCACTCAATCATATTTATTGAGAACTGCACGAAGTGCTTAGAAGAGTACAATACAACAATAAACAGACACATCCCCTGTCCACAGTGAACTACTCTGTGCCTCAGTTACCTTATCTGTAAAATGGGTTACAATTTTTATTCTCATGAAGGATAGAGATTATGTCCATCCTGATATCCTTGTATCCACAATAGTGCTTAGTACAGGGCCTGGAAAATACCAAGTGCTTAAGAAATATCATTTTTTAAAAAGTGGAGGGGTTATTGAGGAGTGGGGAGATATGGCCTGAATGCTTTTTTTTTTCCTCAGAAAAATGATGTGTCCAGGCAACAGACTGAACTTTGGACTGGAGAAGGAAGAGACAAAATGCAGGAAGGTCAGTGAGGAGGCTGATGCTCCAGTCAAGGTGGGAAATGATAAATGCTTGGATCAGTGTGCTATCAATTTAGATGGAGAGGAAAAGGCAGATTCTAGAGATGCGTGAAGACAGAACCAACAGGATTTCATGACAAACTGAATGTGTGGGTGGAATGTGATAGATGAGTCTAGGATAATGCCATGCCAAGGTTATGATCTTGTGAAAAGGGAGGATGGGGCTGTCTACGGTGATAAGAAAGTAAGCAGGGGGAGGAGAGGGTTTGGGTGGGAAGATGAGGAATTCAGTTTTGGACATATCAAGTTTGAGGTATTGGCAGAGAAGAATGGTAGGAGGGAGATTGGGTAATGCCCAGAGAATGCTGTAGGGTCAGAGGGCACATTTAGGATGAAGATGCATGGGAATATTTGAAATCAGTTAGGAAGAAATCATTGGAAAGGGAACCGTTGAGGTCGGTAATCGGGGAGGGAAGGAGGAAATTGCTTTGATGAGGTGAGCAGGGATGGGGTCACATGTTCAAGTGAAGAATGTAGGAGTTGAAAGTAGGCAGGAGATCTTCTCTTGAAATATTGCTGAGAAAGATGAGACAAAAAAGGGGCAGGAAGAGGAGGGGACCGGAGAGGAGCAAGGGAATTTTAGGGAGATCGCACCTGTTGGATTCAGTTTTCTCAATAAAATATGTGGCCAAGTCATTAAGGGAAAAAGATCGGGGAGGCAGAGGGATGAGGAGTTGGAGGAAGGAATATCTAAAACAGCCGGCCTGGGCAATAGGCTCAGAGGATGGAGAACTATTCTTGCCGGTCTGAAAAGAGGGCAGAATGAAAGCAGGCAAGGATGAAGTCATGATGGACAAGGTAGAACCGGTGCCTGGATTCTGCCAAGAGTGCTCCACAGCTCAGACACAACAACGGAGGAAGTGTGCTACAGAGGTGATCCAGTGCTACAGCTTGGTGGTATTAGACTGTGTGTAGAACACTAAACAAAGAACTTGTCAGATTATAGTAGAGTTAAGTGATATAATTGCTAACCTCTAGGAGCTCACATTCTAGTGAGGAGATCTCTAAGAATCCTAGATCTGGAAGAAACTTCAAGAGATCTCCTGGTCTCCCCATATTTAAGTGCTTACTCTATGCCAAGCACTGAACTAAGCATTAGGGTAGATACAGGTTAATCGGATTAGATACAATCCCTATCCCACATGGGGCTCACAGTGTAAGGGGAACAGGTAATGAATTCCATTCTAAGCACTAGGGTAGATACAGGGTAATCAAGTTGGACACAATCCATGTTCCTCATGGGGTTCACAGTCTTAAACCCCATTTTACAAATGAGGTAATAGAGCCACAAAGAGCTGAAGTGACTTGCCCAAGGTCACACAGCAGAGAAGTGTTGGAGTAGGAATTAGAACCCAGTTCCTTACGCTTCCCAGGCCTGGGCTTTTTCATGCTGCTTCTCCAGGATGGTCTAGTGGAAAGAGTACTGGACTGAAAGTCAGGAGAACTGGGTTCTAATACTGGCTATGCCACTCGCCTGCTGTGAGACCTTGGGCAAATCACTCCTCCGTACCTCAGTTTCCTCATCTGTAAAAGAAGGATCAAATATCTGTTCTCCCTCCCCTTTAGATTGCGAGACTCTATCCCACTGTGATTGCTAAGCACTGGGATCAATAGAATATATAGCTCTTGGTACTTAGTAAGTACAAATACGAAATACAAGTACAAAGTAAGTAACAAAGGCCACAGTTATTAATAAAGACATTTCCTTGTTTCCTATATTAACTTGAGCTATACTTGAAGTCAGCTATTGAGTCACTCCTTACGTCTTATCTTCTCTAGGCTAAATAGCCACACTTCCTTAATCTTGTCTCAAAGGGCCTATTTTCTATCCCTTTATTCATTCATTCATTCAATAGTATTTATTGAGCGCTTACTATGTGCAGAGCACTGGACTAAGCGCTGGGAATGTACAAATCGGTAACAGATAGAGACAGTCCCTGTCCTCTGAGGGGCTTACAGTCTAATCGGGGGAGACGGACAGACAAGAACAATGGCAATAAATAGAATCGAGGGGATGAACATCTCATTAAAACAGTAGCAAATAAATAGAATCAAGGTGATGTACATCTCATTAACAAAATAAATAGGGTAATGAAAATATATACAGTTGAGCAGATGAGTACAGTGCTGAGGGGAGGGGAAGGGAGAGGAGGAGGAGCTGAGGGGAAGTGGGGAAAAGAGGACTTAGCTGAGGGGAGGTGAAGGGGGGTGGAGGGGGATTTGGTTACTCTATTTTGAACTTGGTCCATTACCTCAGCATTCTTTAAAAATATAGGGGCCCAAATTCAATACGATTCTAATAATAATAATTATGGTGTTCGTTAAGAGCTTACTATATGCCAAGCACTATTCTAAGAACTGGGATGGATACAAAGTGATCAGGTTGGACCCAGTCCCCTGTCCCACGTGGGGCTCACAGTTTCAATCCCCACTTTACAGATGAGGTAACTAAGGCCCGGAGAAGTGAAGTGACTTGCCCAAGGTCACGCCGCAGAGAAGTGGTGGAGCGGAGATTAGAACTCATAACCCTTCTGACTCCCGGGCCCATACTCTATCCACTACACCATGTTGCTTCTCTAATAGAGGGCTTTCCAGTGTGGAGTAGAGCAAAGTTTATTTCCAGACTCCAGAAAGACACACTCCTATGATTATATCCCATGCCGACCTTTAAAATATCGGTATTACGCCGCCGCTTCACACACAGCTAGAATTGTCCAAGACTCCCAGGCCTTTTTCTGCCGCGGTGGTGGTTTAACCCATCCAAATGAATCAATCAGTGGTATTTATTGAGCTCTGTGTGCAGAACATTTTAGGAGAACTGGGGAGAGAGCAGGGTAAGGAAGTTGGTAGGGAGAGTTGTGGCCTTCGAGGTCTTCTAGGAACGCAAACCTTTGCTCAGAAGAACTTCCCCTGCTGCCCCCTGCTGGAATTATTGGCCGAAATCCCTGAAAGAGCAAAGCCAACACTAGACAATCAAGGACATTCACTGAAAATTCTATACCTGATCAATTTGACATTATCAGAAATTCTCAAAGGATGGGGGATCATCACCTTTAAGACCTTAAAGGAAAAGTCTTAATAATAAACGAGAAAATAATTACGGTATTTGTAAAGCGCTTACTATGGGCAGAGCACTGTTCTAAGCGCTGGGATAGACACAGGGTAATTAGATTGCCCCACGCGGGGCTCACATTTTTTAATCCCCATTTTTACAGATGAGGTAACTGAGACACCGAGAAGTTAAGGGACTCGCCCGAGCTCACAAGGCAGGCAAGTGGCAGAGCGGGGATTAGAACTCACGGCCTCGGACTCCCAAGCCACTTGTGCTTCGCATAAGTCTTCTAACTCTGACACTTTTTTAAAAGCCGGCTAACGGGTGAGCCCGTCACTGGGCAGGGATTGTCTCTATCTGTCGCCGAACTGTACATTCCAAGCGCTTATTACAGTGCTCTGCACATAGTAAGCACTCAATAAATACTGTTGAATGAATGAATAAATGAAGGAATGATCTGATTTCTTGATTAATGGGCCAAAACAGCAATTCTAACTCTGGTATTTAGGAGTTTAGTATGTGCCAAGCACTGTACTGAGCATTGGGTAGACACAAGATAATCAGGTCCCACATGGGACTCACACTCTAAGTAAAAGGGAGAATGAGCATTGAATCCCCATTTTACAAATGAGGGAACTGAGGCACAGAGAAGAGAAAAGTGACTTGCACAAAGTCAAGCCACAGACAAATGGTGAAGCTGGGATAAGAACCAGGTTCTTTGACTCTTCTCGCAGGACATACATCTCACCTCTGTCCCAGCTCTGCCACTTGTCAGCTGTGTGACTGTGGGCAAGTCACTTCACGTCTCTGGGCCTCAGTGACCTCATCTGTAAAATGGGGATTAAGACTGTGAGCCTCACGTAGGACAACCTGATTATCCTGTCTCTACCCCAGCGCTTAGAACAGTGCTCTGCACATAGTAAGAGCTTAACAGATACAACATGATTATTATAATTACATAAGCATGAGAAGCAGCATGGCTTAGTGGATAAAGCACGGGCATAGGAGACAGAAGGACCTGGGTTCTAGTCCCAGCTCTGCCACTTGTCTGCTGTGTGACCTTGGGCAAATCACTTCACTTCTCTGTGCCTCAGTTCCCTCATCTGGCAAATGGGGATTGAGACCATGAGCCCCGCGTGGGATGGCGACTGAGTCCAACCTGATTTGCTTGTATCCAACCCAGCGCTTAGTACAGCGACTGGCAACATAGTAAGTGCTTAACAAATACTTTAATTATTATTATTTTCTACCCCAGAACTTAGAACAGTGCCCGACACATAATAAGCACTTAACAAATGCCATATTTTTTATCATTATCATCATCTTCCTTTGTTGAATCCATTTCGGGGCTCCTAATTTCTAAATTACCTTAGAATTTCTAAAGTTGAAGTTTTCTGAAATTACGTTCTTTCCGTTGCTGTTCCTTGAGCGTGAGAAACGGGTTAGGAGCTCCCTGTCATACACTCTTCTCTTCTGAGGATTTCATTTTCAGAATATCAGCATGTTGGAGCGTTGGGTTGGTGTTGAGACGAGACTCAAGAGTGAATTCTTTCCACAGTAGAAACCAGAAAATTCTTGGCTTTTGTCTAGACTTTTAAGCTCCCAATCATATACTTTACCGCTAAAACCTGTCGAAAGAACTATCAGGGGGCCTGCAAATTTTGGTTGCCTAGTAAAATGTGGTCTCCAACTAAAGGTCAGATGCAATTGTACTTGAAGTCCGAGGTTCCTTTGAAATGTGCTACTTAGAAAGGGGCTGCCTGTAGAGTGGGGTTTACTTATCTGTGTGATTCTTAATCCAATCATTAGCTCCCCACAGCCGATTCTTTCAAATAGCCCTTTAAATGCCTTTGATTCCTTGTGCAAATTGCACTTGAAAGACCTTTAGACAATGTACTGGATTTTTAAACCCTAAACTAGTCTCTACTCTTGGGAGGGACCAAGGGGGTCCCACGTGTCCACCAGTCACAGATGCTGACTGAGAAGCAGCACGGCATAGTGTATAAAACCTGGGTCTGAGAGTCAAAAGGTCATGGGTTCTTACCCTGGCTCCACCACTTGTCTCCTGTATCACCTTGGGCAAATCACTTCTCTGGGCCTCAGTTACCTCATCTGGAAAATGGGGATTGAGACTGTGAGCCCCATGTGGGACAGGGACCCTGTCCAACCCGATTTGCCCGTATCCACCCCAGTGTTTAGTGCCTGGCACGTAGTTAGTGCTTAATAAAGACCATAATTATTATTATTAGGGAGACGGTGGTCCTGGTTCCACAGTAGGCAGAGCCACTGGCTTGGTCCCAGGCAACTCCTGAACGGAAACGCTCCCTGGCCAGCCCCAAAACTGCTGCTTTTCCCTGGTGGATGAGGGTGGTGACCCAGGAGAGGGCACTGGTTTAGCGGGTGAGAGGGAGGGCAGAAACTATTATAATGTTGGTTTTTGTTAAGCGCTTACTACGTGCCGAGCACTGTTCTAAGCGCTGTAGATACAGGGTCATCGGGTTGTCCTACGTGAGGCTCACAGTTAATCCCCATTTTACAGATGAGGCAACTAAGGCACAGAGAAGTTAAGTGACCTGCCCACGGTCAGCTGACAAGTGGCAGAGCCGGGAGTCGAACCCACAACCTCTGACTCCGAAGCTCAGGCTCTTTCCACTAGGCCATGCTGCTTCTCCCTAAACTATTCCGTTCAGGGCCCCTCAACTGCTCTTCTTTCTGACCCTCGGGGCCAGCGGAAAGGGGAACCGGTGAGGCTCAGAGAAGCAGAAGAGAAGGAAAATGAGGGTAAGACAGGGCTGCCCAGCGCTGACATTCCTTTATTCATGGGATGCCTGCAGGTGCAGGGAACTGTATTTGCTGCATGGGGGAGTATAATAGAAATAGGAGCCATAGCCACTTCGACCTAGTGGAAAGAGCACAGGCCTGGGAGTCAGAGGATCTGAGTTCTAATGCTGGCTCCACTGGTCTGCTGTGTAACACTGGGCAGGTCACTTAACTTGTCTGTACCTCAGTTCCTCATTTGAAAAAAGGGGATTAAGACTGTGAGCCCTATGTGGGACAGGGACTGTGTCAGACCTGATTATTCCGTGTTTACCCCAGCACTTAGTACAGTGCCTGGCCCGTGGTAAGTGCTTAACAAATACCATTTTTTAAAAATTCCCTGTTTTCGAGTAGTCCCACTTTCCTCTTCCCCTCTTTTCCTTTCCCTTTCCTCGTCCCATTTTACCCTCTCTTGTTCCCCTTCCTCCCTGCATCTCTTCCTCAACCACTAAATGCCCCACCCTAAATTTGCCTCTCTACTCCAAATGAAAAGTTGGCCCTCGTAAAATCAGATTCACTCCTTCATTAAATTCTATACAACAAAATCCAACCTAATAACAGAACTGAAAAACAAAATCGGCCACCACACAACCCATGCTATTAATTCCCCGTGCTGGTATGAAATGAACCATATTACACAGTGCTTTTGCCAATAATTTGCTCTGCCACGCCTGCATAGAAGCAGTCTCTGTAGAAATCACTTCACTTCAGAGATATGACTGAAGGTTGAATTACATTTACAGTGGCTGCTTCTCCCCCTTCTATTTCCTTCCAGTGGGAGAGAACTGCAGCGTCCTTTTCATATTTTTTTATTGGTTTTTGTTAAGCGTTTATTATGTTCCAGGCACTGTATTAAGCACGAGGGTGGATACGAGATAATCGGGTCGGACATAGTCCCTGTCCCAAATGGGGCTCACAGTCGTAATCCCCATTTTACAGATGAGGTAACTGAGGTCCAAAGTAATAAAGTGTCTTACCCAAGGTCACCCAGCGGACGAGTGACAGATTAGATTAGAACCCAGGTCCGCCGACTCCAAGGCTTGTGCTCTATCTACTAGGCCACGCTGTTCTTCCTTTAGAAACTGCATTGAGTGATTACTAAATCACTGCTGTTTGCTGACTAAAATGAGTGACGTGAAAGCAAAGCTCAGAATAATAATATAAATGTTATTACCAGCAACAGCAAGGCCTAGTGGAAGGAGAAGCAGCGTGGCTCAGTGGAAAGAGCACGGACTTTGGAGTCAGGGCTCATGAGTTCGAATCCCAGCTCTGCCACTTGTCGGCTGTGTGACCGTGGGCGAGTCACTTAACTTCTCTGTGCCTCAGTTACCTCATCTGTAAAATGGGGATGAAGACTGTGAGCCCCACGTGGGGCAACCCGATTCCCCTATGTCTACCCCAGCGCTTAGAACAGTGCTCGGCACATAGTAAGCGCTTAACAAATACCAACATTATTATTATTATTAAGGAGCACGGGGCAGGGACAGCGTTCATGTCTCAACCCTCCTTCTGGCTACAATGGGACCTTAGACATGTCACAACCTCTCTGGCCTCAGTTTTATCCTCTAAAATGGGAATAATAATAATAATGTTGGTATTTGTTAAGCGCTTACTATGTGCAGAGCATTGTTCTAAGTGCTGGGGTAGATACAGGGTGATCGGGTTGTCCCATGTGAGCCTTACAGTTAATCCCCATTTTACAGATGAGGTAACTGAGGCACTGAGAAGTTAAGTGACTTGCCCACGGTCACACAGCTGACAAGTGGCAGAGGCAGGATTCGAACCCATGCCCTCTGACTCCCAGGTCTGGGCTCTTTCCACTGAGCCACGCTGCTTCTTTGATGTTGGTATTTGTTAAGCGCTTACTATATGCAGAGCACTGTTAATAATAATGTTGGTATTTGTTAAGCGCTTACTATGTGCCGAGCACTGTTCTAAGCGCTGGGATAGACATAGGGGAATCAGGTTGTCCCACGTGGGGCTCACAGTCTTAATCCCCATTTTACAGATGAGGGAACTGAGGCACGGAGAAGTGAAGTGACTTGCCCACGGTCACACAGCCGACAAGTGGCAGAGCCGGGATTCGAACTCATGAGCCCTGACTCCAAAGCCCGTGCTCTTTCCACTGAGCCACGCTGCTTCTCCAACTGTTCTAAGCGCTGGGGGGGATACAAGGTAATCAGGTTGTCCCACATGAGGCTCACAGTCTTAATCCCCATTTTACAGATGAGGTAACTGAGGCTCAGAGAAGTGAAGTGACTCGCCCACAGTCACCCAGCTCACAAGTGGCAGAGCCGGGATTCGAACCCATGATCTCTGACTGCCAAGCCCGGGCTCTTTCCACTGAACCGGGGTAAGATTGTGAGCTCCCATTGAGACAGGGACTGTGTCCAATCTCATAACCTTGTTTGTCACCCAGTACTTAGCATGTAGTCAGCGCTTAATGACTGCTGTAGTCAGTCAATTCTCCAATGCCTGTATCTGAGACCCTTGAAATGAAATTTGCCCCACCATTATTCAGGGTGAATGGTTGCAGAAGTCCTTTTCAGATGGGGAAACTGAGGATCGGTTAGGACCCAAAAGGGGGATCAGCCTAATCTTGGTCCCTGAATGAGTAATCTAACCTGTCCTCCTAACGACCACCCCTCATCCGTCGGGGAAAAAAGTAATCGTACAGATCAGTGATCCTGATCCAAGAAAAGTAACTTTAGGGAGACACGTTAAGTATCAAGAAGACTGAGAAGATGACAAGGCAATCTATTTGACTTCTACCTTCCTTTTCAAGAGAAGCAGTGTGGCGTAGTGACTAGAACAAGGGCCTGGGAGTCACAAGGTCATGGGTTCTAATTCTGGCTCTGCCACTTGTCTGCTGTGTGACTTTGGGCAAGTCACTTCGCTTCTCTGTGCCTGTTACCTCACCTGTAAAATGGGATTGAGACTGTGAGCCCCATGTGGGACAGGGACTGTGTCCAATCTGATTTGCTTCTCCCTAACCCAGTGCTTAGAACAGTGCCTGACACATAGTAAGAGCTTGACAAATACCATTATTATTATTATCATTGTTACTATTACTGTTCAAGGAGTCATCATTCACAATTGCTGAAGGCCAAGGGAAACTTGGGAAACTTAGGGAATCGCGGGAGACATCACAGACAGTTCAGACCCACCAAGACTGGGTCTGCCTTGCATCATAAGGAACCCTTTATATGGTGCATTTTGTGCCTGAAAAATAGAGGAATTGATTAATTGCTTCTCAGTGATGGATTGTGTGGAATGTAACTAAATGAGCAGCGATGTGAAACAGATGTTGGTGATTTCCAGAGCCAACATCGGGCCGAAGGCCAAATGAAATTAGCAAGTTCTGGCACAAACCAAAGATAAACGAGATGGCCCTCGCACATTGGCTAGAATCATGTTCCTTACATATAGACTGATCCTATTAATTAGCTCTTGGCAACCACTGAATCTGATCTGTGAAGGGATCTAAAGTAGGAGGCAGAGCCCCCCTGTATGTGTAGAAGAGAGCGGGGGTCAGTGGGCACAGTCTGGCTACCCCCCGGGCTTCTGCCCTTTTTTGGGGGGGGTCACTTATGTGCACATCCTAAGGACTCCATTACTTAAGCACTAACTCCTGTAACTATCTTCATTTCCTAAAGAAGCAAGGTGGTCTAGTAGATAGACCTCTGGCCTGGGTGCCTGAGGACCTGGGTTTGATTTTTGGCCCTGCCTCTTGCTTGCTGTATGACGTTGGGCAAGCCATTTAATTTCTCTGTGCCTCAGTTTCCTCACTTGTAAAATGTTCTCCCTCCTACTTAGTAATAACTATGGTATTGAAGTTCTTACTATGTGCAGAGCACTGTTCTAAGCGCTGGGGTAGATACAGGGTAATCAGATTGTCCCACGTGGGGCTCACATTTTTTGAATCCCCAGTTTTACAGATGAGGTAACGGGCCCAGAGAAGTGAAGTGACTTGCCCAAAGTCACACAGCAGACAAGTGGCAGAGTCGGGATTAGAACCCACGACCTCTGACTCCCAAGCCCGGGCTCCTTCCACTGAGCCTCGCTGCTTCTAGATTAGATTATGAGTCCCCTTTAAGACAAGAACTGACTCTAATCTGATTAACTGGTATCTACCCTAGTGTCTAGACCAGTGTTTGGCACATAGCAAGCACTTAACGAATACTACTATCATCATCATCATCCTTAATCTTTGGTAAATAAATTGAAAAAATGCTAATTCATTTATTCATATTTACTGAGCATTTACTATGTGCAAAGCCCTGTACTAAGGGTTTGGGAGAGTACAATATAACAATATTGAGAGAGAGGCAGCATGGTATAGTTGAATGAGTTTGGGCCTGGGAATCAGAAGGTCATGGGTTCTGATCCTGGCTCTGCCGCTTGTCTGCTGTGACCTTGGGCAAGTCACTTCACTTCTCTGTGCCTCAGTTACCTTATCTGTAAAATGGGGACTGAGACTAAGAGTCCCACGTGGGAGAGGAACCGTGTCCAATCTGATAGCCTTGTATCTACCCCAGTGCTTAGAACAGCACTGGGCACATAGTAAGCGCTTAATAATTACCATTATTACCATTATTATTATTAATAGCAATAAACTGTATATATCTTCATTACCCTATTTATTTTGTTAATGAGATGTACATCACCCTGATTCTATTTATTTGCTATTGTTTTAATGAGATGTTCTTCCCCTCGATTCTCTTTATTGCCATTGTTCTTATCTGTCTGTCTCCCCGGATTAGCCTGTAAACCCTTCAAAGGGCAGGGACCGTCTCTATCTGTTACCGATTTGTCCATTCCAAGCGCTTAGTACAGTGCTCTGCACATAGTAAGCGCTCAATAAATACTATTGAATGAATGAATAAACAGACACATTCCCTGCCCATAACAAGCTTACTAAGAGCAATGGAAGACTCTAATGGAAGAAAACAATGAAACTGATGTCAGAGCTATCTCCAGAAGAGCCCAAGTGAGACAGTAAGTTAGAATGTATAGTCGTCCTTCATATTTTAAAAAGCCATCACTGAGAATAAAATTCTCATGAGTGCTCGTGTGGCTGAAAAGACCAATGTGGAATCCCAAGTCTAGGCGGTGTTACACCAAAAGGTTGCCCTCCGTTGTGTTATTTTTAATGTTTGCTCTTCTGGGAGCTGTTTACTTTCATTCATTCATTCATTCAATCATATTTATTAAGCACTTATTGTGTGCAGAGCACTGTACTAAGTGTTTGGAAAGTACAATTCAGCAACAGAGACAATCGCTGCCCACAACCGGCTCATAGTCTTTGCGTCCTTGTCTGTAACATTTTATGAAACCTAGGCTGTAGAGAAGCAGCGTGGCTTAGAGGAAAGAGCACGGGCTTGGGCGTCAGAGGACGTGGGCTCTAATCCCTGCTCTGCCACTTGTCTCCTGTGTGACTTTGAGCAAGCCACTTCACTTCTCTGTGCCTCAGTTCCCTCATCTGGAAAATGGGGATTAAGACTGTCACTTGCACTCTGTCATTCTTTCCAGTCCAATCAGGTGTTCCCCCTCTACTCAGCTTAGGTGAAGGATGAAATGTTCCTCAACCTCCAATTTAAATACAATAAACATTTTAATACAGTAGAGAAGCAGGATGGCTTAGTGGAAAGAGCAGGTGTCTAGGAGTCAGTGGACCTGGATTCTAAACCCGACTCTGCTGACTGCTTGCTGGGTGACCTTGGGCAAATCACTTAGCTTCCCTGTGGCTCAGTTTGATCAACTGTAAAATGAGGATTAAATACCTGTTCTCCCTCCTACTTAGATTGTGAGCCCCGTTTGATGAAGGGACTGTGTTCAACCTGATAAATAATAATGTTGGTATTTGTTAACCACCTCTATGAGGATGATTCCCAAATCTTCTATTGACATAGTTTCTGTTCTTTTACTGCATAATAATAATGATGGCATTTTTTAAGCGCTTACTATGTGCAGTCCACTGTTCCAAGCGCCGGGGGGATACAAAGTGATCGGGTTGTCCCACATGAGGATCACAGTCTTAATCTCCAGCCCAGAGAAGTTGAGTGACTTGCCCAAAGTCACACAGCTGACAAGTGGCGGACCTGGGATTAGAATTTATGACCTCTGACTCCCAAACCCGTGCTCTTTCCACTAAGCCACGCTGCTTCTCTAAGTTATATCTATCTCTCTGACTGCTCCTTCTCAATCTACTTTGTAGGTTCCTCCTCTGCCTCCCACTCTTTGATATTGGGAGTCCCTCAAGGCTCAGTTCTGGGTCCCCTTCTGGTCTCCGTCTATACCACTTCTTTGGAGAACTCATTCGCTACCAAGGCTTGAATTACCACCTCTATGAGGATGATTCCCAAATCTCCACCTGAGCATTTCCAAAACCAAACTCTTTATCTTCCCATCAAACCCTGTCCTCCCCTTATCCTTTCCACCACTATAGACAGTACCACTCTCCTCCCTATCTCCGCTATGGAACTCCCTCCCCCTGCATCTATAATGTTGGTATTTGTTAAGCGCTTTACTATGTGCAGAGCACTGTTCTAAGCGCTGGGGGAGATCGAGGGTAATCAGGTTGTCCCACGTGAGGCTCACAGTTAATCCCCATTTTACAGATGAGGGAACTGAGGCCCAGAGAAGTGAAGTGACCTGCCCACAGTCACACAGCTGACAAGTGGCAGAGCCGGGAGTCGAACTCATGACCTCTGACTCCGAAGCCCAGGCTCTTTCCACTGCCAGACCACCACTCTCTCCACCATCAAAGCATTATTAAGATCACATCTCCTCCACGGGGCCTTCCCTGACTAAGCCTCTTTTTCCCAAGGCTCTCCTTCTCTCTTCCGTGCTATCTATGCACTTGGATCTCTAACCTTTGGGCATTTGATATTCACTCTACCCTCAACCCTCAGGACTCAAGTACATATTTTTTAATCACGGGCAGGCAATGTACCTGTTTATTGTTATACTGCACTCTCCCAAGCACTTAAAACAGTGCTTTGCTCATGGTAGGCGCTCAATAAATACGATTGAACGCATGGATGAATGTCTGTCGTCTCCCCCTCTAGACTGTAAGGTCCCTGTGGGCAGAGAATGTGCCAGCTCTGTTGTATGTACTCTCCTAAGTACTCAGTAAAGTGCTCTCCACAGGGTAAGCACTCAGTCAATACGATTGATTGATTGATTGATCTACCCCAGGGCTGAGAAAAATGCTTGACCCATAGTAAGTGCTTAAAAAATGCAATATAATAATAGTAACTAATAATAATGTAATAATAATAAACTTCCACTGGAACCATGGTCTCTGGTATGTTTGGCATAGCAGTAATAATAACTGTGGCGCTCGTTAAGCACTTATTACGCGTCAAGCACCGTACTAAGCCCCAGGGTAAGATGCAAGATATTCAGGTGGGATACAGACCTCAGTCTCCCATAGATCTCGCAGTCTAAGTAGGAGGGAGAACAGGGACTTGATCCTCGGATTCCCCACTTAACGATGAGGACAAGGAGACAGATAAGTAAAATGACTTGCCCATGGGCACACAGAAGGCAGGTGATGGATCTGGGATTAATAATAATAATAATAATGTTGGTATTTGTTAAGCGCTTACTATGTGCAGAGCACTGTTCTAAGCGCTGGGGTAGACAGAAGGTAATAGAGGGTGGTCCCACGTGAGGCTCCCAGTCTTCATCCCCATTTTCCAGATGAGGTAACTGAGGCACAGCGAAGTGAAGTGAGTTGCCCACGGTCACACAGCTAACAAGTGGCAGAGCTGGGATTCGAGCCCATGATCTCTGACTCCAGACCCTGGGCTCTTTCCACTAAGCCACGCTGCTTCTCATTAAATTAGAACCCAGAGCCCTTGAATCCCAGTCCCACGCTCTTTCAGCTGTACCACGCTTTCACTTCATGTCTCACCCAGCCCCAGACTTTTGGTGAATTGATCCAGAGAAAGCTGTAGGTGACCGGAAGGGAGCTAGAGGGGTGACGGCCGAAAAGCCAGACTGAGCCCCCCCCTTTCCCTCTGCTCCCCCTCTCCTCCCCCCTCTGATCTTCCTCTTTCCCCTCCCTTCAGCCCTGTTCTCATTTGTATATATTATTTATTACCCTATTTATTTTGTTAATGAGGTGTACATTTATCTATTTATCTTGATGATGATGTCTTGTTTCTGTTTTGTTCTGTTTTGCTCTGCCGTCCGTCTCCCCCGTTTAGTCTGTGAGCCCATCACTGGGCAGGGACGGTCTCTATCTGTTGCCGAATTGTCCATTCCAAGCGCTTAGTACAGTGCTCTGCACATAGTGAGCGCTCAATAGATACACTATCGAATGAATGAATGAAAAACAGAGAAGAGGGAGGATGGAAAAGAGTCAAGGGATAAATAATTTAGCAGTCATAGAAGAGGTTCTTTCCTTACAGTCATCCAGGATCGAAGCTAATGTAACCAGTCATCCCACATTAGGTGGAGGTCAAGAAATTTTCCTTCCTTCTTCCCGTCTGAATTATGCAGTTGTGCAATAGGTCTTGACTTTCTCAAGCTGTTCTCTGCATCTGTGCTCGCAGACACAAACGACCACAAGACTTAGCCTATAGGATGTGCGTGTCTCTCTGAGAACCCTACAGATCCACAAACTCTCGCTTCACCGTAACTTCTCGAATCTTACCTGCAGGAGCTAACTTGGCGCTGGTACCTGTGTTTCTGGAAGCCCGCACAACGCCTAAGTGGTTGTGCTAAAACAGAAAAACACCGCATATTAAGCAGTAAGCGTAAAGAAGCATCAGATCCCAATAATCACCGGCTTCTTCAATTGAGGCTACGGAGCCGACTAGCCATTGCATTCTGCTACCAGAACGATACACCTTCAGATGGTGTATGAATAGGTAAAATAGAGAAGCAGCGCGGCTCAGTGGAAAGAACCCGGGCTTGGGAGCCAGAGGTCGTGGGTCGAATCCCATATCTGCCCACTTGTCCAGCTGTGTGACTGTGGCAAGTCACTTCACTTCTCTGTGCCTCAGTGACCTCATCTGTAAATGGGGATTAAGACTGTGAGCCTCACGTGGGACAACCCGATCACCCTGTATCTCCCCCAGCGCTTAGAACAGTGCTCTACACATAGTAAGCGCTAACAAATACCAACATTATTATTATTATTATTAAAATCTAATTAACATTTCTATTACTCTCCCCCTTTAGAGTGAAATCTTCTTGTCGGTAGGGAATGTTGCATTTCGTTGTTCTCTACTTCCCTAGTACAGTGCACCGAACCAACCGGGCACTCAATAAATGCTTCTTCTGCTCCTACTATTACTGCTCCACCGAACAGTTTTACTACTGTTAAAACACTGATTCAAGGGGTCCAGCGTGTCCTTTGAGGATCATCAGTGCTAATTGCAGTACAGCTTTAAAGGTAGAAGATATCTCAATCATTGATTACTATTTGGTGAGCTGAAATTAAACTTATTTATATCTTTTTCAGTATTCATATATAAGCCTAAACATATGTCTAATATAATACATATTTGCATACATTGTGGCTCAGTGGAAAGAGCGCAGGCTTGGGAGTCAGAGGACGTGGGTTCTAAATCCCGGCTCCGCCACTTGTCTGCCCTGTGACTTTGGCAAGCCACTTCAGTTCTCTTTGCCTCAGTTAGCTCATCTGTAAAATGGGGAATTGTCTGTTGGATATGAAGAGGAAGAATGTTCCAGGCCAGAGGCAGGATGTGGGCGAGAGGTCAGCAGTGAGATAGATGAGATCGAGGTACAGTGCCCGTTATCGGGCAGGGATTGTCTCTATCTGTTGCCGAATGGTATGTTCCAAGCGCTTAGTACAGTGCTCTGCACATAGTAAGCGCTCAGTAAATACCATTGAACGAACGAATGAGTGAGGAGGTTAACATGAGAGGAGCAAAGTGTAAAGGTTAGGTTGTAGTAGGGAGCAGTGAGGTGAGGTAAGAGGAGGCAAACTGACTTTAAAGTGCTTTAAAGCTGATGGTAAGGAGTTTCTATTTGATGAGGAGGTGGATGGAAAACCACCTGAGGCTCTTGAGGAGTGGGGAAACAGACTAACTATGTTTGTAGAAAAATGATCCGGGCAGCAGAGTGAAATATGAACTGGAGTCGGGAGAGACGTGAGGGCAAGGAGGCCAGCTAGGACGCGCAAAGCGGGATGCGTTTGGATTAACCTAGTAGCAGTTTGAACGGAGAGGAAAAGGCAGATTTTAGTGAGGTGTGAAGGTTTAACTGACAGGATTTATTTATTGATAGATTGAATTATTTAGGTCGAATGAGAAATGAGTCGAGGGTAGCCCCGACGTTATGGGCTTGTGAGACAGGAAGGGTTATTAGTGTTGTGTATGGTGATGGGAAAATCAGAGGAACAACAGGGTTTAGATGAGAAGATAAGGAGATCTGTTTTGGACATGATTGATTGAATCGGCTGAAGGGCTGATATTGCTTGAAGAGTTTTTAGGGGACGGTAGCATTTTAGGAAAGATAAGAATCTGGGGAGAGCCATGTTGTCTGTTGTGAAAAAGAGGGAAGTTCAAGCAGGGAAATAGTGTGAGGAGGGAAATGTGGCAGGAGAGTCAAGCACAAGAACAGCTAGAAAATAGGAATGAAGATAAAATAATTAATAATTATGTATTTTGTTTAGTTCTTACTGGTGTGCCACGCACTGTACTAAGGCACTGGGGTGTATAGGAAGCAAATTGGGTTGGACCTAGTACCTGCCCGACGAGGGTGCTCACAGTCTTAATCGCCATTTTGCAGATTCATTCATTCATTCAATAGTATTTATTGAGTGCTTACTATGTGCAGAGCACTGGACTAAGCGCTTGCAATGGACAAGTCGGCAACAGATAGAGACAGTCCCCTGCCCTTTGACGGGCTTACGGTCTAATCGGGGGCGACGGACAGCCGAGAACAATGGCAATAAATAGAGTCGAGGGGAAGAACATCTCATAAAAACAATGGCAAATAAGTAGAATCAGGGGTGATGTCCATCTCATTAAACAAAATAAATAGGGTGATGAAGATAATACAGTTGAGCGGACGAGTACAGTGCTGAGGGGTGGGACAGGAAAGGGAAAGGGGGGAGAAGAGGGTTTAGGCTGTGGAGAAGTGAAGGGGGGGGGGTAGAGGGAGCATGAGGGAAAAAGGGGGGAGCTCAATCTGGTAACAGACATGGAGTAGCGAAGTGACTTGCCCAAGGTAACGCAGCAGACAGGTGGAGGAGCCAGGATTAGATAATTTGCTGGGGAATAGTGAGAGATGAGAGTAAATGAGTAACGGGAAGCAGCATGGCTTAGTGGAAAGGACACGAGACTGGAGTCAGAGGACCTGGGTTCCAATTCCAGCTCCACCCTTGTTTACTATGTGACTTGTGGCAAGTTGTTTAACTTCTCTGTGCTTCAGTTTCCTCATCCATAAAATGGCAATTCACTATCTGTTCTCACTCATCCTTATATTCTGAGCCTCATTGTGACACAGAGACTGTGTCCAACTTGATTATCTTGTCTAACAATGATGATAATGATTATGATATTTGTTAAGCACTAACTCCGTGCCAGTCGCAGTGTGACCTAGTGGCAAGACCCCTGGTTTAGGAGTCAGAGGACATGGGTTCTGATCCCAGCTCTGCCACTCATCTGCAGCGTGATCTTGGGCAAGCCACTTCACTTCTCTGGGCCTCAGTTCCCTCATCTGTAAGATGTGATTACTACTACTACTACTAATAATGTTGGAATTTGTTCAGCGCTTACTATGTGCCGAGCACTGTTCTAAGCGCTGGGGTAGATACAGGGTAATCAGGTCGTCCCACGTGAGGCTCATGGTCTTCATCGCCATTTTACAGATGTGGTGACTGAGGCACCAAGAAGTGAAGTGACTTGACCAAAGTCACACAGCTGACAGGTGGCAGAGCCAGGAATAGAACCCATGACCTCTGACTCCTAAGCCCATGCTCTTTCCACTGAGCCGTGCTGAACCCCACGTGGGACAAACTGATTACCTTGTATCTCCCCCAAGAGCTTAGAACAGTGCTTGGCACATAGCTCTTAATAAATCCCATCATTATCAGCGCTTAGAGCAGTGCTTGGCATATAGTAATCGCTTAACAAATGCCATCATTATTATTACTAAGTCGCTGTCCCACGTGTGGTTCAAATTCTCGATCCCCATTTTACAGATGAGGTAACTGAGGCACAGAGAACTGAAGTGACTTTCCCTAGGTCACACAGCAGACAAGTGGTGGAGCCGGGATTAGAACCCATGATCTTCTGACTCCCAGGCCCGTGCTCTATCCACTATGCCACGCTGCTTCTCTAACTCCAACCCTTAGAACAGTGTTTGACACATAGTAAGTGATTAGCAAATGGTATAATAGAATAAAACCTGTTTTGTTTTCCTGTCTGTCTCCCCCGCTTTTTGACTGCTGGGCAGGGACTGTCTCTATCTGTTGCCGAATTGTAATAAAAATAATAATAATGTTGGTATTTGTTAAGCGCTTACTATGTGCCGAGCACCGTTCTAAGCGCTGGGGTAGATACAGGGTCATCAGGTTGTCCCACGCGAGGCTCACAGTTAATCCCCATTTTACAGATGAGGTACCTGAGGCACAGAGAAGTGAAGTGACTTGCCCACAGTCACACAGCTGACAAGTGGCAGAGCTGGGATTCGAACCCATGACCTCTGACTCCCAAGCCCGTGCTCTTTCCGCTGAGCCACGCTGCTTCTCATTCCGAGTGCTTTAGTACAGTGCTCTGCACACAGTAAGTGCTCAGTAAATATGATTGAATGAATGAATAAAGGGAGCCCAGATGGAGGAACTCGAAGATGATTGTGAGGAATTTTTATTTCGGGGGGCAAAGGGACATAGGAAGCCAGGGGTGTGTTTGAGAAGAGGAGAGATGTCGGGGTGGGAGGCTTCATAAAGATGATCTGAGCAGCACTGTGTTGTATAGATTGGAGGTGGGTGAGAGAAATGAGATGGTTCTTTTAGAGAAAGGACTGGAAAGATGATGGTATAATCAAAGACAGTGCCAGACACCACAGGGAGGAAGTGGAAAATACAAGAATAGGCAGATTTTAAGTAAACTTCACAGAAAAAGGATTAGTGATGACCCATCAGATTTTTTGGACCTTGATGGAAACCCTCACTGTCGGGAGGAAATATGTGCCATTTTTTCACAAGCTTATTCATAATCTCAAAAGAAGTTTTTGAAGAACTTAATTCCCCACTAAAGTAGCAAGATAAAGATGCATGTAAAATAAGAAAAAATGATGATCACAAAAAAGTATATATCAAAACTATATTAGTAGTGGGGGTTTTTTTAGCATTTACTGTGCGCAGAACAATAAGTACTTGGGAAAGTACAATAAAGCCATTAGATGCAATCCCTGATCTCAGTAAGTTTACAGTCTACATAACTGTGCCTTAATGGCTCAAGAATTGCTTGTTATTTCAGTTTTGCAAACAATCTTTCAATACCACATCATAAATAGGAAACCATAAACTCGGCCACCTGTCAGCTGTGTGACTTTGGGCAAGTCACTTAACTTCTCTGTGCCTCAGTTACCTCATCTGTAAAATGGGGATGAAGACTGTGAGCCCCACGTGGGACAACCTGATTCCCCTTTGTCTACCCCAGCGCTTAGAACAGTGCTCGGCACATAGTAAGCGCTTAACAAATACCAACATTATTAAAATGTGTCTGTTACCAATTCAATATCTCAAATGATAGCACTTCTGTTTTAATCTATGCACTGCTCTGCAAATTAATTGAAGGTTTCATTTAGTCTCATGAGTTCAAAGTCATATTTTCATCTTTATTAACTTTTTTTTTTTTGCATGGCCGCTCCTTAGGAGCCAAGTTCTTTTTTTCTATGATATTGCTAAGCACTTATTATGCATCAAACACTGTTCTAAGTGCTGCGGTGGTACAGTCAATCAGGTTGGGTGCAGTTCTTGTCCCACATAGGGGTCACGGTCTAAGTACGGGAGAAAACAGCCATTTAATACCCGATTTACAGTTGAGGAAACTGAGGCACAGAGAAATTAAGCAACTTGCTCAAGTCACACAGCAGGCAATTGGCAGAACCAGAATTAGAACCCTGGTCCTCTGACTACCCCCATCCTCTCTCCTCTAGGCCATGCTGCTTAAAGATTTCTAGATTGTAAACTGCTCCTCTGGACTGTAAACTCCTGGAGAAAGGGATTGTATTATGCTCTCCTAAGAATTTAGTACAGTTCTCTGCACAGAAACAAAAAAACATTGATTTATAGAGTGTTGAGATCACATAATAATAATAATGACTGTGATATTAAGTGCTTATTATGTGCCAGGCACTGTACTAAGCGCCGGAGTGGATACAAGCAAACGGGTTGGACATAGCCTCTGCCCCACTTGGAGCTCACGGTCTCAATTCCCATTTTACAGATGAGGTAACTGAGGGCCAGAGAAGTGATGTGGTTTGTCCAAGGTTCACACAGGGGACAAGTTACTGAGCAGGAATTAGCACCCGTGACCTTCAGACTCCCAGGCCGGTGCTCTATCAACTATGCCATGCTGCTCCTCAACATGTTCGCGAACAAAAGGAAGCAGAAAAAACAGAAATGAAACCAGATTCAGTGAAAAGAGTATATCGGCACCTAAGTAGAGATACATTAACATATAATAATAATGTTGGTATTTAAGCGCTTACTATGTGCAGAGCACTGTTCTAAGCGCTGGGGTAGATACAGATTAATCAGGTTGTCCCACGTGAGGCTCCCAGGTAATCCCCATTTTACAGATGAGGTAACTGAGGCACAGAGAAGTGAGGTGACTTGCCCACAGTCCCACAGCTGACAAGTGGCAGAGCCGGGAGCCGAACCCATGACCTCCGACTCCGAAGCCCGGGCTCTGCCACTGTTCTCAGAACTATAGATGTGCGCAAACATATGAACACACCAGACACTTGGAGATAGAGCTGGATTAAAGGCACCAAAGAAGTTAGGGATAGTATTGCATTGTACAAGCGCTTAGTAGAGTGTTCTGCTCACTCATATCTGACAGACAGTTACTTTCTTCACCTTCAAAGCCTTTATTGAAGGCACATCTCCTCCAAGAGGCCTTGCCTGACTACGTCCTCTTTTCCTTTTCTTCAACTTTCTTCTTTGTTTCCCTGACTTGCTCCCTTTCTTCATCCCCTTCCTGGCCCCCCAGCATTTATGTAGATATCTGTAATTTATTTTTTTCTTATTAGCGTCTGTCTCTCCCTCTAGACTGTAAGCTCACTGCGGGCCTGAAATGTCTGCTAATATTGTTATATCGTACTCTCCCAAGCGCTTACTACAGTGCTCTGCACACAGTAAGTACTCAATAATAATGTTGCTATTTGTTAAGCGCTTTCTATGTGCAGAGCACTGTTCTAAGCGCTGGGGTAGATACAGGGTAATCAGGTTGTCCCACGTGAGGCTCACGGTTAATCCCCATTTTAGAGATGAGGGAACTGAGGCACAGAGAAGTGAAGTGACTCGCCCACAGTCACCCAGCTGACAAGTGGCAGAGCCGGGAGTCGAACCCATGACCTAGGACTCCGAAGCCCGGGCCCTTTCCACTGAGCCACGCTGCTTCCCCCGTATTATCGTATTCAATACGTACGATTGACTGACTGACATTGATAGTTTGAGCATCTGGAGAGGGTCAGATTTGGGATGCGCTATCGAGAACAGGAGAGCCCAGATCTAATGTCTGATGGATTGCTCACAGGTTTAGAGGTGGAAGAGAGGGTAATGATGAGGAAGTTAGAGTTGGAATGGGGAGTGGTGGGAGATGAAGTCTGTGGGATCGAAAATGGGAACTAGTTTGTGGAAACTTTTGGAGGCTATATTCAGAAGTCGGATTTTGATCCTAAAGAGTCAGGGCGTCAGTTCAGGACTCCGAGAAGGGAGAGTGAAATGCCGGGGTTAGAGTGGAATGCTCAGTGTCGACTGTGTTGCCCGCTGCCTGTGAAATGGATAATCACTGGGCTGGGGAGGGAAAGAGGGCCGAGAGAGTGATGATCTGGGCTAGGAAAGAGTCGGCTGGAGGGAGGCAACATGGCTTAGTTGAAAGAGCATGGGCTTGGGAGTCAGAGGATGTGGGTTTTAATCCCGACTCTGCCACGTGTCTGCGGTGACCTTGGGCAAGTTGCTGAACTTCTCTGTGCTTCAGTTATCTCATCTGTAAAATGAGAATTAAGACTGTGAGCCCCACGTGGGACAACCTGATTACCCTGTACCTACCCCAGCGCTTAGAACAGTGCTTGGCACATAGTAAGCGCTTAACCAATTCCATAATTGTTTATTTTTAAAATTTGGAGACATAAAGACCAAGTGGAAAGAGCACAGTTCTCGGGGGCAGAGGACCTGGTTTTTAATCCCAGTTCTGCCCCATTGCCTGCTGTGTGACGTGGGGCTAGGCACTTAGTTTCTCTGTGCCTCAGTTTCCTCATCTAGAAAATAGGCTATAAATGCTTGTTCTCCACGCTGCTAAGACTTTGAGCCCCATGTGGACAGTGTCTGACCTGATTAATTCATATCTATTCAAGTATTTAGTACAGTCCCCGGCACATAGTAAGAGCTTAACAAATATCACAATTATCATTATTGTTATTATCATTATTAATTTCATTATTTTGCCAATTGAGCCCAGTCTTGCCAGACTACATTTTCCCTCGGTTCGGATGTTCTTAGGAAGGAAAATTTCACTAGGCAAGGAGTAGGGGTGGAACCACAGAAAAAGAATTTGTCATTTTCTAAGATCCTTCTGGTTATCTTCAGATTCTCTACAAACAACTCTTGAGAGAAAATTAAAAAAAGCTTGACCACAGGGATTCCCAGCTGGGATGAGTTGGCTTTTCTTGATATAAAGCATCTTTGATCTCTCTCCCACTGCAAAAAATACCAAACAAAAACAAAACAAAAACAAACCTGTGACCTCCAACAGAAACTCCCGGAAAAGAAGTCCTTCTCATGAGGCTCTATCGATTCCTTCATTAATTCTTTTTAATCTCCCCACAAAAGCTCTGTGCTGTTGATTCTCTGTTATTGACAAGGAACACAGAGATTTATGATAACGTTTTTGAAGAGGAGTAAGATGCTTCATATAGTGATGAGCCATGAACGTCATTCGGTGTTTTAATATCCAGAAAATGGATGGCTAGTGTTGCTTCTTTGATAATCACTTCAAACATGTGAACCAGAATCAGTCTGTAGTCTATTTGAATTCTCACTAATTATCTAGAGTAAGTCACATAAATTGAATTACTAACAGGATGTTCTTGATCTGCATTTGTGGTTTGCTTCTGTTCACAATGAATGAAATATAGTGAACTAAATTGAATCTGTCTGTGCCATGAAAGACATGAGGAAAAAAAAACTGTAGATGGGGGAAAATAGCGTTTAGAGCACAGGTGTCTCATTTTCCCTTCCATTCTACCTCCAGTTTCCTGTAGAGCAAAAGAGGTAGGAGAAAAATCAATCAGTAGATCTACTGAATATTTAGTGTATGCATAGCATTTGTCTTGAGTGCTTGGAAAAGTGGGCAGTAAATTCATTTAATAGTATTTATTGAGCGCTTACTATGTTTCAGAGCATTGTACTAAGCGCTTGGAATGTACGAATCGGTAACAGAGATAGTCCCTGCCCTTTGACAGGTGAGTGTCCACCGTATCTGTACTATACTTAGTACGGTACTCTGTACACAGTGAGCAGTCTATAAATACCACTCATTGAAAGTGATGTTGGTATTTGTTAAGCGCTTACTATGTGCAGAGCACTGTTCTAAGCGCTGGGGGAGATACAGGGTAATCAGGTCGTCCCCCGTGAGGCTCACAGTTAATCCCCATTTTACAGATGAGGTAACTGAGGCACAGAGAAGCGAAGTGACTTGCCCACGGTCACACAGCTGACAGGTGGCAGAGCCGGGAGTCGAACCCATGACCTCTGACTCCGAAGCCCAGGTACGGTAGAGTCATTTGACATGACCCCCATCCTAGAGTGAGGGGCACCAAAATAAATTACACATTAGGAGAATTACACATTACGCATTGTTCTCTTAATTCTTCCCCGCTCCCGACCCCAGAGCGCTTATGTACATATCTGTCATTTTATTCATTTGTGTTAATGTCTGTCTCCCCCACTCTAGACTGTGAGCTCCTTGTGGGCAGGGAATGTCACTGTTTCTTATTGTAGTGTACTCTTCCAAGCGCGGTACAGTGCTCTGCACACAGTAAGCGCTCAATAAATACAATTGAATGAACGTGAAACAAAGATATGTTCGGAAGAGCTGTGAGGGTAAGAGAAGGGTGAGAAACTGTTCAGTAAACTAAGGTCACTGTGGGCCGGGAATGTGTCTGTTTATTGCTATAACAATAATTACGGTATTTATTAAGCTCTTACTATGCGCAGAGCACTGTTCTAAGCGCTGGGGTAGATACAGGGTGATCGGATTGTCCCTCGCGGGGCTCACATTTTTTAATCCCCATTTTTCCAGATGAGGTAACTGAGGCATAGAGAAGTTAAGTGAACTGCCCAAGGTCACACGGCAGACAAGTGGCGGAGCCGGGAATTAGAACCCACGGCCTCTGACTCCCAAGCCCGGGCTCTTTCCGCTAGGCCACGCTGCTTTAACCCAAGCGTTTAGTGCAGTGCCCTGAACACGGTAAGCACACAATAAATACAATTCAATGGATATATAATAAGCTTCACTTTCTTGTCTAAATAGGATCCCCTGGTGTTTGCTTGGCCCCAAAAGCTCCGTCTTGGACGCTCATTCTAGAACTACAGGGAGCTGTGGGTGAGGCTCTGCTGGACTACGTTACGCGCCAGGGAGGAGGCTGATACCGTACTCTTCCCAGGATATAAAAACCACCTGTACCAAGGTGGTTGCCCCCTTTGAATGGAGAGAAAGAGTGAACTACTTGTTTTGTTTTGCTGTCTGTCTCCCCTGTTTAGACTGTGAGCCCGTTATTGGGCAGGAATTGTCTCCATCTGTTGCCGAATTGTCCATTCCAAGCGCTTAGTACAGTGCTCTGCACAGAGTAAGCGCTCAATAAATACTATTGAATGAATCCAGGAAACGTTGGGATGGAGTAACGGATTGGGTTTAGCGTTAGACTGAATGGGGGAGCTGAAGCAAGCACTGATTAATTTTTTTATGGTATTTAATGTTGGTATTTGTTAAGCGCTTACTATTTGTTAAGCTGCTTAGAGAAGCAGCGTGGCTCAGTGGAAAGAGCCCGGGCTTCGGAGTCAGAGGTCCTGAGTTCGAATCCCGGTTCTGCCACTTGTCTGCTGTGTGACCTTGGGCAAGTCCCTTCACTTCTCTGGACCTCAGTTCCCTCATCTGTAAAATGGGGATGAAGACTGTGAGCCCCACGTGGGACAACCTGATTCCCCTGTGTCTACCCCAGCGCTTAGAACAGTGCTCGGCACATAGTAAGCGCTTAACAAATACCAACATTATTATTATTATGTGCCGAGCACTGTTCTAAGCGCTGGGGGAGATAAAGAGTGATCAGGTTGTCCCACATGAGGCTCACAGGTAATCCCCATTTTACAGATGAGGTCACTGATACAGAGAGGTTAAGCATTTGTTATGCACTTACTAGGTGCCAGGCACTGTATTAAGCTCTGGGGTGGAGACAATAATAATAATATTGATATTAGTTAATTAAATAATGAATATTATTATTTAATTAATAATAATAATGTTGGTATTTGTTAAGCGCTTACTATGTGCAGAGCACTGTTCTAAGTGCTGGGGTAGACGCAGGAGAATCAGGTTGTCGCACGTGGGGCTCACGGTCTCCAGCCCCATTTTACAGATGAGGTAACTGAGGCGCAGAGAAGTGAAGTGACTTGCCCACAGTCACGCAGCTGACAAGTGGCAGAGCAGGAATTCGAACCCATGACCTCTGACTCCAAAGCCCGTTCTCTTTTCACTGAGCCACAGTGCTTCTCTGCTGCTTCTCTGTATTATTATTATAATAATAATGTAGGTATTTAAGCGCTAACTATGAACCAAGCACTGTTCTAAGCTCTGGGGTAAATACAAGGTAATCAGATTGTCCAACGTAGGGCTCAGTCTTCATCCCCATTTTACCGATGAGGTCACTGAGGCACAGAGAAGTTAAGTGACTTGCCCAAGGTCACACAGCTGACAAGCGGCAGAGCCCGGGTTAGAATCCACGACCTCTGAATCTCAAGCCCGGGCTCCTTCCACTGAGCCACGATGGGGCTGGATACAGTCCCTCTTCCACACAGGACTCCCCGTCTCAATCCCATTTTACAGATGAGGTAACTGAGGCATAGAGAAGGGGAGTGAATTGCTGAAGTGCTTTGCCCACGTGATTTGCCCAAGGTGACACAGCAGGCAAGTGACAGGGCTGGGACTAGAACCCAGGTCCTTTGACTCCCAAACGCGCGCTTTTTCCAGTAAGCCATGCTGATGTTACTGAGACCAGAAGGACGGTGGTATATCAACTAAGGTGGGAAATTTCATCCGGTTTCTTCTCCCAGTTGAAACCTTTAGGCTGTGAGCTCCACGGAAGACAGGGTCAGTGTTTAATTCCCGCCTGTGTATTGCTACGTGCTCCTCCGGAGACCGGAGGCCAACCAGGGGGCTGATATAGTAATCAAGGCGGGAGAGGTTAAGTGCTTGGATCGACGTGATCGCAGCTTGGAAGGAGAAGGAAGGGAAGATTTTAGAGAAGTAGTGAAGGTTGAAGCGATGGGATTTGGTGATAAAAGTCATCGGAGAAACGCAGGGTCTAGTGGAAAGAGCACGAGTTGGGGAGTCAGAGGGCTTGAGTTCAAATCTCAGATAAACCACTTGTGTGCCGGTGAGACCTTCAGTTAAGCCCGCCGTGGGCGGGGATTGACTCTCTTTGTTGCTGAAGTGAACTTTCCAAGTGCTTAGTGCAGTGCTCTGCACACAGTGAGTGCTCAAGCAATACGATCGAATGAATGAATGAACTTCTCTGATTCTCTCTCTTAGTTACCTTATTTCCTCCAGCTTGGACTGTGAGCCCCAAGTGGGGCAGGGATTGTGTCCAACTAGAGTATCTTGTATCCCTGGTTATGTGCAGATTATGTGTTCACTAATTGTTAAATTGTACTCTCCAGTGCTTAGTATGTTGGTATTTGTTAAGCGCTTACTATGTGCAGAGCCCTGTCCTAAGCGCTGGGGGAGATACAGGGTCATCGGGCCGTCCCACGTGAGGCTCACAGTTAATCCCCATTTTACAGATGAGGGAACTGAGGCACAGTGAAGTGACTCGCCCACAGTCGCACAGCTGACGAGCGGCAGAGCCGGGAGTCGAACCCACGACCTCTGACTCCGAAGCCCGGGCTCTTTCCACTGAGCCACGCTGGTGCTCTGCGCACAGTAAGCGCTCAATAAATACCACTGATCGATTGATCTACAGGTTGATTGATCTACCCCAGCACCTGGTACTAGGCTTGGCCTAGTTTAAGCACTTAACAAATACCATTCAGAGAAAATATCATCTCTGTGGAGGTACCTTTAAGGCAAGGTAGCACATGAGCTCCCTGAGGGAGTGAGAATGAGTGGGACGAATAGGCAACCCATAACAGAGCTCTGAGGGACACCTACCTTGAGGTAGAAGAGGAGTCAGCAAAAGAGATGGAGGAGAGGGAAAAAGAGAACTAAGAAGAAAGACACGGTTGGATCCTGTTTCCAGGCGGAGGCAGTGATCCGTGGGGTCAAAGGCGGCCAACGGGCCGAGAGCTATTAGAACAGTTTAAGCCTATTAGAGTTGGCAAGGAAGAGGTCATCGGTGACTTTGGGGAGACGCGTCTCGGTGGAGCGAAAAGGGAGGAGACCCAAGGTAGGGAGCAAGAAGGGAACTGGATGGAGAAGAGTGGAAACATATTTATTGAGTGTTTACTGTGTGCACTGTGTAATACTGTTGAATGACATGTCCCCTGCCTACAGTGAGTCTACACTTGTGTTGGGGAAGCAGCGCGGCTCAGTGGAAAGAGCCTGGGCTTCGGAGTCAGAGGTCGTGAGTTCGACTCTCGGCTCTGCCGCTCGTCAGCTGTGTGACCGTGGGCGAGTCACTTCTCTGTGCCTCGGTTACCTCATCTGGAAAATGGGGATTAACTGGGAGCCTCACGTGGGACGGCCCGATGACCCTGCATCTCCCCCAGCGCTTAGAACAGTGCTCTGCACATAGTAAGCGCTTAAATACCAACGTTATTATTTAGAAGGGAATCAGAGCTTGAATAGGAGGAGGCAGCTGGAAATGTGGTAAGATTCAGAGAAGGCATTTGTAATAGAGGGGAGACTTAAGATGTGTGATGGCAGAGTAAAAGGAGGCACCAGAGACTGGATGGTTGAAGATGGCTGCTCATTAATCATTCAATCAACCACTGACATCTACCGAGTGCTTACGATGCGCAGAGCACTATACTGAACACTCGGGAGAGTACACTATAATGGAGTTGGTAGAAATGTTTCCTGCCCACAAAAAGCTTAGTAGTCTAGGAGAGGGACAGACATTAATACAAATACATAGATTAAGGATTTAAATGATGTTATGAAGCCAGGGAGCAAAGAAAGGTGAGACTAAGTGGTTATTAGAAAATGAGAGAGATGAGGTTAGGGGCACAAGGAAGGGCGTGATCTCTTCAGTTTTACTCTGAAGTTAGGTTAGAGTCACTTAGTCAATTGTATTTATTGGGTGTTTGTTATGTGCAGAGCACATTACTAAGCACTTGGGAGAGTAGAGTATAGCAATAAATTGGCCGCAGGGACCGTCTCTATCTGTTGCCGACTTGTTCATTCCAAGCGCTTAGTACAGTGCTCTGCACATAGTAAGCGCTCAGTAAATACTATTGAATGAATGGGGAGGACCGAGGGGGAAAACTCCTTGGTAATGTTGCTCCCAAAGCCTGGCAGTGAAGTCTCTGAGCAGCTTTTTGGAAGATGTGGAAATAAGAGTGGGCTGCTTTTTAAAAAACCACCCTCCCCTACTTACCATTTCTTAGTCTCTTCTTGCCTACTGGGAGTTTTTCAGCTTCCTCACTGACACAGAGAGGGTAGAAATCTCTCTGTAAGTAAGGGGAAGTAAGTATTGCAACACGGTACATTTTCCAAGGAAACAAAAGTACTCTATTGATAAGAGAAGCAGCATGGTGTAGTGGACAGAGCACAGGTCTGGGCGCCCGAGGTCATGGGTTCTAATCCCTAGTCTGCCACTTTGCTGTGTGACTTTGGGCAAGTCACTTCACTTCTCTGGGCCTCAGTTAACTCATCTGTAAAATGGAGATTGAGACTGTGAGCCCCAAATGCGACAGAGACTGTGTCCAACTCAATTGGCTTATATCCACCCCATCGCTTAGTACGGTGCCTGGCACATAGTAAGCACTTAACGAATACCATCATTAACAGATATCATCATTATATTACAGACATATATCATTCAAGGTGCTTTGAGTTTTAATTACAAAATGTTAACATCCAGATGAGAGAAACATTTCAAACACAAAGTATTCTAATTGTGGTAAAGAGTGAATAAAGGCAGGAAAAGAGGAATTATTTAAAATCAATCAACAGTACTTACTGAGTGCTTACTGTATGCAGGGGACTGTACGTGGCGCAGTGGAAAGAGCACGGGCTTTGGAGTCAGGGCTCATGAGTTCGAATCCCAGCTCTGCCACTTGTCAGCTGTGTGACTGTGGGCAAGTCACTTAACTTCTCTGTGCCTCAGTTCCCTCATCTGTAAAATGGGGATGAAGACTGTGAGCCCCACGTGGCACAACCTGATTCCCCTGTGTTTACCCCAGCGCTTAGAACAGTGCTCGGCACATAGTAAGCGCTTAACAAATACCAACATTATTATTATTACTAAGTGCCTATGAGAGCACATTACAACAGAATGCAAACTGTATTCCTTTCTTATGGCATAAGCACCCTCTCAACTCTGCCATCAGACCTCTAGCTCTGACTTTGGTGTTTTCCCACAATGAAGATTTATATTCTAATTTCCAGGCAGCAATGCACATACTTTCCCTATATAATGGTTTCCTGCACAAAGTGTTCAAAAACGCTGGCCTCCTGGCAAACATTATAAAAAAGTTTCCCAGTGTTAGGAGTATAAGCTATCCTCCTTTAAAGACCAGTATTGCTTACTTAAATATATCCTCATGTTTAAATACCCCTTTTGGTACGGTTGTCATCTCATAGTTCAGTAATTCAAAAAAAAAAAAAGCATTTAGATTTCAAAAATCAAATTTAATGTCCACGCCGACAAACCCTATTCTTAGAGTCAGGAAGATTCAATCCATTCCTAAGTATGTTTAACAGAAATTCATCCCCACTCCAGACATAACACGATGTTCTTAAAACTTTTAGCTGATGGCAAACAAAAGGTGTACCATGGCACTGAAGGTTAAGCTGTTGGATTTCAGCTTTAATAGGCCATGCTTCCTAATAATAATAGTAATGGTAACAGTGGTATTTGTTAAGCACTTACTATGTGCCAGGCAATGTACTAAGCTCTCGGGGGTATACAAGCAAATCGGGTTGGACACGGTTCCTGTCCCATGTAGGACTCACAGACTTCCTATGTTTTCTCTTCTTCCCAATCAAATAAAATAAGATTTAGGACATACCTGGCCTGTTTATGTTGGCTCGCTTATTTCTCAAACTCCCCTGAGCTGCTGGTTTTTTTTCTTCTCTCTCTTTCTCTCCCTCACCCTTTCTCTCTGCTCTCTCCCTCCCCCTTGCCCTTTTTATCTATAATTTTATATGTGTCTATATAGATATAGTTGTCCTTTGGATTTGAAGAAGACACTACTAACGGTGAAGTTCCTCTATAAGGTGCAGATGTAGTTGAAAAGACCAATGTGGGACCTGCATCTCCAGCCGTATTGGGCATACGAAAAAAATATCCCTGTTGTGTTGTTCTACTTAATGTTTGTAGTGGTGTTATCTTCTCATTTTCCTCCTTGTCTCTGAGAGGGCCACTCCGTTCTTGATGACAATGCACTGAACTAGTCTGCCCTCAGCAATTTACTCTCAATTTTTAGCTTGGCTGCAGCAGTGCAATGAGGCTTGGTTTTACCACATCCTTAAAAGCTTCCCCTCCCTTCCTTGCTTTCTGTTTTCCAATTTCAGCTTTAGGGACAGCAGCTGTTTGGGTATCCTGCTGTCGCTCATTTTCCTCTTCTGCTCCTCTCAGAGTAACTGTGTTAAGACGACCATTGTTTCGATGTTTGGGGGTTTGATTATGGACTAGATCTTCACTGTTCGTGACCTAATCTTGTCATCTGATATTGAGAATTGTTTTTAAATGGAACTGTTTAAGGAGCTGGCTGTGGAGCTCCTTGTGGGCAGGGAGCGTGTCTGTTTTTTTATGGCATTGTATTCTCCCGAGCACTTCCTACAGGGCTTCCCACGCAGTAAGCGCTCAATAAATGAGATTGAATGAATACAGCCCGTATAGGATCCAGCTCTCACAGTGAGGAGGAGGTTGAACGACACCACGGCTCTGTGGATGTTTAGTTTGGTCTGAAAACTGATACTATGCTGCCTCCATACCGATTGTCATTCCTTCAACGGATATGTTGGCCTCCTTGATTTTCTTTTCTATTTCCTTGTGCTAATGAGCTCATCGATGGGAGTGACAACTTTTAATCCTGTATTGCCAATATGGATTTTGGGTTGTGTGTTCGGATCCCTCTAGGCCCTAAGCTCATTATGGGCAGGGAACCTGTCCACTAACTCTGTTGTAATGTACTTTTCCAAAAGTTCTCTGAATGTAGGAAGTGCTCAGTGAAGATCATTCATGGATTGATTGATGGTGCATCGCTTCAGTTTTCTTTTGATTTGTCAGGTTGGAGAGCCTGGGTGATTCAGAGGAGCGGCTTACAGTCAGATACACAGCTCTCTAGATGTGGGCTTCTGGGGTAATTCTTGAATAACTCTTTCCAGAACTTGTAAACAAAGCACTTGTCTTTTGAGATGGAAGAATTTTGCAGAGACGTGAAAGTGAATTCTGTCTTATCTGCTGTCATGATCAGCAGACCTGGATTCTCGAAACTACTAAGCAAACTGAGCTATGCAGAATAGTTACTCAGGTCTGAGACAAGATTCAAGATGAAGCAGAGGGACTTAGTGGCAAGAGCGTAGGCTTGGGAGTCAGAGGATGTGGGTTCTAATTCCGTCTCCGCCACTCGTCAGCTGTGTGACTTTGGGCAAGTCACTTAACTTCTCTGTGCCTCAGTTACCTCATCTTTAAAATGGGGATTAAGAGCATGAGCCCCGAGAGAGGCCTGATTACCTTCTATCTACCTCAGTGCTTAGAACAGTGCTTGGCACATAGTAAGCACTTAACAAGTACCATAACAATAATAATCGTGATGACACGGCTGGCCTGGACTGAGTCAAGGGTGATCTGTCGGAGCCATTCTTCATTGTCAATTCCAAGAGGCCTTCCCTGACTAAGCCCTCCTTTCCTCTTCTCCCACTCCCTCTGCCATCAACCTGACTTGCTCCCTTCATTCATTCCCCTTCCCAGTCCCATAACTCTTAGGTACATATCTGTAATTTATTTATATTAATGCCGGTCTTTCCCTCTAAACTGTAAACTCTGTGGGCAGAGAATACGTCTGTTTACTGGTATATTGTACTCTTCCAAGCATTTCTTACAATGCTCTACACACAGTAAACTCTCAGTAAATTCAACTGACTGACTGACTGAGTAAAGCAGGGATTTTTAGGCGGCCTGGACCTTTTCAACAATGCAGTTAGAGGCCTTAATGGAGGTGTTAGAATATTCAGTCAGTCAATCAATCATATTTACTGGGCTATACCATATATTCAGAGTATATATATGCTATATATATTATATGCAGAGTATTGTACTAAACACTTAAGGTAGTACCGTACTATAGAGTTGGTAAACATGGCCAACAGACGTTAATATGAATGAAGAAATGAATGATACATCCAAAAGTGCTGTGGGACTGAGGGAGAGATGAATAAAGGGACCAAATCAGGGTGAAACAGAAGGGAGTAGGAAAAGAGGAAATGAGGGTTTAGCTAGGGAAGACCTCTTGGAGGAGATGGGAAATAAGGCGTTGACGGAGGAGAGAGTAATTGTCAGCTAAGAAAAGGGAGCATGGCTTAATGGAAAGAGCACGGACTTGGTAGTCAGAGGTTGTGGATTCTAATTCTGGCTCTGCCACTTGTCAGCTATGTGACTTGGGGCAAGTCACTTAACGTCTCTGGGCCTCAGTTACCTCATCTGTAAAATGGGGATTAAAACTGTAAGCCCCACGTGGGACAACCTGAATACCTCGTATCTCCCCTAGTGCTTGGAACAGTGCTTGGCACATAGTAAGCACTTAGCAAATGCTATTATTATTATTATTATTTTTCCAGGCCAGAGGTGGGATGTGGGTGAGATTTTGGCAGTGAGATAAATGAGATTGTTCCCTTAGTGGCAACCTACTCACTGTACCTCGAAGTGCCCAGGCTGGGTTGTAATAGGAGAGCAGTAAGTTAAGGTAGGCGGGGACAAGGTGTTTCAGAGTTGGTGGTAAGGAGTTTCTGTTTGATATGGATGGGAAACCACTGGAGGTTTTTGAGGAGCGGGGAAACATGGACTGACTGTTGTAGGGCAATAGTCATGACTGAATGGGGATACACTAGTTGAAGAAATGACTTGAACTGCATACTAAGAACAGGCATGATAAGAACATTTTGATTATGCCCTAGAATTGGCTTGGGTAACTATAGCTATATAAAAATGAACTGTTTTACTAGAGAGGACAAATATCAATCAACCAATGGTATTTATTGACCACTAAGGTTAATAACTGATTGTTCAGATGCTTTTTTTTTTAATAGATCTGGATCCGTGAAATTTAAAGATCACCTCTAAGGCTTATTGTCTTTACATCTCAAAGGCATACAGAACCTCTACTAAGCAATATTTTAAACACCACCATATTAGACACATTCTCTCCATGTCAACTGGCCACTCCTAACTCTCCATACATGAGCAATGGTTCTCTTGATCCAATTTTCTTTTATCAGGATATTTTTGCACATGCCTCATTCACATATAATGTCAGCAAAGAAACCTCATTTAAATTAGAATAGGCATTTCTAATGGTTGGAATTATCATTTTTATTGTAATTGTTGTTAATAATAAATGATCATGGTATATGCTAAGTACTTAGTATATAATAACAATAATAATTGTGGTATCCGTTAAGTGCTTACTATTTGCCGGGCACTGTTCTAAGCACTGGGGTAGATACAAGCTAATAGAGTTGGACACAGTCCCTGTCCCACATAGGGCTCCCAGTCTTAATCCTATTTTACAGATGAGAGAACTGAGGCACAGAGAAGTGAAATGACTTGTCCCAGATCTCATAGACCAGTGGCGGAGCTGAGAAAGCACCATCATATATAAAGCATAATCGGGTCAGTCACAGTCCCTGTCGTCACAGGGCTCAGAGGGTAAGTGGGAGGGAGACCTTTTATCTAAATCCCTACTTTGCAGGTGAGAAAACTGAGGTCTGGAGAAGTAAAGTCCCTTGCCCAAGGTCACACAGCAGGCAGGTGACAGAGCCTGGTTTAGAATCTAGGGCTCATGTTCTTTCTACCACCCTTTTTCTGTGAATTACCACCTGTCCGTGTCTAATTTACCACAGAGAAGTGAAGCAACTCACAGTTCAAGTGGTTCTAGAAAATTCAAATCTTGAATGAGATGGAATAGGCTGGAGCCGGTGAGGATACTATGAAGGAACTGTTATGTTTGACATGTTTTGAATCTATTATTTTTTTCTTAATATTCTCCTGTGTTGGTCCCTACTTTTAGATTGGGAGTGCCTAGAAAGCTGGGAACCCTGCTGAATTTAATGTCCATGTGTTTTTCTCAATGTTTACTACAGTGTTTTTCACATCATAAATGCTTAATAAATGTTGTTATTGATTGATTAGCTGGCAATCCATTTTCCCTATGCAGAAGTTTTAGCCAGATGGACCTCTCTATATTTTGAACTACTGCCAAAGAAACTGCTTCTTATCTCCCCAAATACTTTGGAAATGCAGAAAGCAAACTGATTTCAGTTTGCAGAAAACTAGAGTTAAAGACATGTTTCACCCAAGGAAATGTTAGTCACTAACAATTCTAGTCTAATGGAGGGTAACAAGACCTTTGATTAAATGATGACTTAGTTTAATATTCTTGTGTCTATATATTTGTCACATGGAGGCAAGGGTTATCAATCAATCAGTGGTATTTATTGAGAGCTTACCTTACGCAGATCACTGGACTAAGTGCTTGGGAGAGTAGCACAGGGTTGATAGACATATTTCCTGTAGTTTACAGTCTAGAGGAGAAGCAATATTAAAATAAATTATGGATATGCTGTGGAGCTGTGGGTGGCATGAATATGAAGTGCTTAAAACGTACAAATCCAAGGCTACCCAGAAGGGAGAGGGAATAGGGGAAATGAGGGCATAAGCAGGAAAGGCCTTTTGAAGGAGATGTGATTTTAGTAAGCCTTTAAAAGTGAGGAGAGTGCTGGCCCTGGCAATATACAGATGGGGAAGAAGTTCCTGATCAGAGACAGTCTGAGAGAAAGGAGTCAGCAGCAATGAGATAGAAGAGATTGAGGCACGGTGATCATTGCTGGCAAAATGTGCGGGCTGAGCTAGAACAGGAAATCTTCATGACCGACTGGAACAGTTTTAGAAAATTATTTCTAGTTTAGGCCTGCTGCTCTTGATCTGAATCACAGGTTCCCAAATTGCCACTCCTTCAGGATGAAGGACGACTAGCTCTGTAGATGTGTAGATACAGTGCCTTTGGAAGATTTAATGAAGGTTGGTTTGGCGGTCTTTTGGGTATGGTATTCGATAAGCGTAATGCACCGTATCAAGTGCTGGGGTAATACAAGTTAAGCAGGTTGAACGCAGTCCGTGTCCCATGGGGCTCATCATCTTAATCCCATTTTACAGAACTGAAGCACAGAGAAGTAAAGTGACTTGCCCAAGATCACACAGCAGACAAATGGCCGAGCCAGGATTAGAACCCAAATCCCCTGACTCCCAGGTCCATGTTCTTTCCACAAGGCCACAGTGCTTGTCAAAGTTATGAGAAAACCGCGACGGTGTATTCAAAGATAGGGTTAGGTCCATATTGATGACGTGTAATAACTCTAGTTTGATAAGTTTTTATAATTGGGTAAAGAATTTGGTTCCCAGAGGGAAAAAAGAAAATAAAGTCCCACACCTCAAAAGTAAAGCTCATGGAATGGACATCATCTGGATACCACTCCACCACATTCTCATTCTACTAGTTTCACAGCCAATCGTGAGTAAACTCTTCTTGTATTTCTGAGTTTTGAAGAGATTATCAGGAAGTTGAATTGTAAGACATAACTACTTCATTTTAGCAAAGTGATGCATTTTTTGCCTTCTAGGTGTTTTCAGTGGTCCTATTCGGCCCCACACTGGGGTAAGGAATGTTGTGGAAACATGGTGATGTGTGACTGGCAGGAAGGAGCTTCCTGGGGTGGACTGTGATTCGCAAGAAAATCAGGAGGTGCCTGGAGGGAGGTCAAAAGTTCACAGGTCATAGAATTTGCATCACTTCATAATAGTTCTAATAATTGCAGTATTCTTTAAGCACTTAGGATGTGCCAAGCAATATCCTGGGGTGGATACAAGATAATCAGGTTGACACAATCCCTGTCCTACATGGGACTCAGTTTTAATTCCCATTTTTCAGATGAGGACACTGAGACACAGAGAAGTAAAGTGACCTGCCCAAGGTCACACTGCAGAAAAGTGAGGAAGCCAGGGTCAGAACCCAAGTCATTGGATTCCCGAGCCCGTGCTCTTTCCACTAGACCACACTCCTTCTCGTAAATCAATATATGTGAATAATTGATTAAATCTTAATTGGTAGGCATCATGCATATGTTCAAACATATTTATTGAGGGCTTACTGTGTGCAGAGCACTCTACTAAGTGCTTGGAAAGTACAATTTGGCAATAGATAGAGACAATCCCTACCCAACAACGGGCTCACAGTCTAGAAGGCGGAGACAGGCAAACTTGGCTTCCCTACCCCTGGCTGCCTATAGCAGCCTGTCGTGAGCCTTTGAAGGACAGGAACGGTGTTTAATTCAGAGTGCTCTGCACGTAGTAAGCACTTAATGCGTGCTATTACTGCTACTTCTAGGACCCTTTAGACAACACTCCTAGAGGTTCTTAGGGAAGCTGGATTGACTTTATCCATCTTCTCCCTAGCTCAGGAGAAGTGCCAAATGCATTCTGGTCATTGCCAACCCCTCCTTCTTAGTACGGATTGCCCGAGAAGGATCTACTCAACAAATCTAATGATAATAATTGTGGTATTTGTTAAGTGCTTACTATGTGTGCCAGGCACTCTACTTAGTGCTGGGGTGGATACAAGGAAATTGGGTTAGACACAGTCCCTGTCATACATGGGCCTCACAGCCTCAATCCCCACTTTACAGATGAGGTAACTGAGGCACAGAGATACATGATAATCGAGTTGGATGTAGTCCCTGTCCCACATGGGGCTCACGGTCTCAGTGCCCATTTTACAGATGAGGGAACTGAGCCCTAGAGAAGTGAAGTGACTTGCCCATGGTCACACAGCAGGCAAGTGGCGGAGCCAGGATTAGAAACCATGACCTTCTGCCTCCCAGGCCTGGAGTCTATCCAGTAAATCGTGCTTGTGTTGGGGAATATCATGTCAGTGGCTAAATACATCCAGTTGGTAAATTCCCCAGTACACCAGATATTTGATACCAACATTTTACTCGTTTGACAAGGAAATACCATGAGATTCATTCGTTTAATCAATCAGTCAATCAGTTGAGCACTTACTCCGTGCAGAGAACTGCATTTGGGAGAGTGCTATTCAAAAGAGTAAGTGCACATGATCCCTACCCACAAGGTGCTTACAGGCTAGACAGTGACATAGCTATTAAAATAAAATTATAGATGGACATGCACATAAAGTGCTGTGGGGTGGAGGAATATCAGTGTGTTTAAGGAGGACAGAGCCAAATGCATAGGTGACACAGCAAGGGCTTAGTGAAAGGACGGTTTAATCTAGAAAAGCCCCTTGGAGGAGATGTGATTTTGGTGGTGTTGTCTCATGCTGTCGAGTCACCTCCGACTCATAGCGATGCCATGGACACAAAATGCCCCACCTCCATCTGCAATCACTCAGGTAGTGGATCCGTAGAGTTTTTTTCGGTAAAAATATGGAAGCGGTTTACCATTTCCTCCTCCTGCAGAGTAAACCTGAGTCTCCACCCTTGACTCTCTCACATGTTCGCTGCTGCCCAGCACAGGTGAGTTTTGACTTGTAGCAGATTGCCTTCCACTCGCTAGCCACTGCCCAAGCTAGGAATGGAATGGACAGGCCTCTGCTTGACTCTCCCTCCCATAGCCGAGACCGGTAGAGAACTGGAAACTCTCCCGGTGCACCCCTAAGAGGGGAATTGTCTTGTAGTATTCTTCAAATCATTTCAAATTGAAGATTTCATTTTGATTTGAAAATATCTCCGAGTTATACAAGCTTTAGATAATACAGCTTGGAGTAAACTATTAGTCTTAACCTAGTTTTATCCTGAAGTGGCTTTGCTATTTTGAGTGACATGGAAAAAATTAGGGATTATAAATATGAAGAATGAAATAAATTTGGATCCTATTTTTGACATCTATGTTGTCTCCTATTAAGATTTAGAAGGAAAGTTTCCATGCCAATGCAGGACAAAGATAGGGCTAAATTGAATTTAAACACTGTGATTTAGTATTTTTGTAGTTTACAAAACAGAATGTGAAATATAAACTTGGTTTAATTTAGGTAAACAAAGCATCAATACAGGGAAAGACTGGGACCACAGTTATGAAGCATGTCAAGACAGAATTGTCGTTAGAAAGCTTTTCTTTACACACCTCTATATTGAGATAAGCCATTTTAGAACTTAAACCGCTAGCAATACTTTTTATAGTGGACAAGGATTGTGTCTTCCAGCTGTAATTGGAGATTAAGACTGTGAACCCCATCTGAGCCTCTCTAAACTGTAAGCTTGTTGTGGGCAGAGAATGTGTCTGTTTATTGCATTGTACTCTCCCCAGTGCTTACTTCAGTGCTCTGCACACAGTAAGTGCTCAATAAATACGACTGACTCACTGTCTGACATGGGGCTCACAGTCTAAGCAGGAGGGAGAACAGGGTATGAATCTCCATTTTACAAATGAGGAAACTGAGGCACAGAGAAACAAAGAGACTTGCCTAGGGTCACTACTCAGCAGACAAGTGGCAGAGATGGGATTAGAACTCAGACCCTCCTGACTCCCAGGCCCATGCTCTTTCCACTTGGCCACGGTGCTTCTCCTCTGCCATGTTTACCACATGGAGATGTTTCCCAGACTACCAGCAGTTTTCTGGGAAGCCGGTTACCGCTCCTAGGGGATTTGTGTGGGTTTAAGATTCATTTCTGATCTGAATCCCAGCCTTCTTGTGCCCTGGGAGCCGAAGGCCCGAAGGCAGGGGAGATGGAAGTTTGTCCCTCTCCAAGCTGTCTGAGGAAAAGCAGCTGCGCACGTCAGCGCACTACACTGGGGCAGGTGGACCTTGTTATCTCAAAAAAGCTAAATCAAGGAGCCAACCTCCGAGAGCTCTTTCCTCTCAGAAAGAAACTGGGGTAAAAAAAAGTTGTTTGGAATCAGGAAATCTCATCTAAAAGCTATGGGAAATGAACTACTCTGTTCAAGCTGACAGTTTCTCCTGAGAATCATTCCAGTGTATGAGGGGAAATAGGAAAGTCACTCTGGATTATGTGCTTCTGTGCTCAGAATCCTCAAAGTGGGGAAAATAAAACTGAAATCTCCAGGAGAGTCAGTCTCCAAATGAGGTGTTTTCTAATCAGCAGTATTCATTCATTCAATCGTATTTATTGAGCGCTTACTGTGTGCAGAGCACTGTACTAAGCGCTTGGAATGTACAATTCGGCAACAGATAGAGACGATCCCTGACCAACAATGGGCTCACAGTCTAAAAGGGGGAGACAAGACAGCAAAACAAAACAAGTAGTCAGGTGTCAATACCATCAACATAAATAGAATCATGGATATATACACATCATTAACAAAATAGAGTAATAAATGTATACAGATATACACAAGTGCTGCGGGGAGGGGAAGGGGGTAGAGCAGAGGGAGGGAGTAGGGGGAATGGGGAGGGGAGGAGGAGCAGAGGAAAAGGGAGGGCTCAGTCTGGGAAGGCCCCTACATCCAAAGATGTAATCATATCTGTAATTTATCTCAGAGAAAAACTCAGAGAAGCAACGTGGCTTAAGGGAAAGAGCCCGGGTTTGGGAGTCAGAGGACGTGGGTTCTAATCCTGGCTCTGCCACTAGTCAGCTGTGTGACCCTGGGCAAGCCACTTAACCTCTCTGTGCCTCATTTACCTCATCTAGAAAATGGGGATTAAGTGTGAGCCCCACGTGGGACAATCTGATTACCTTGGATCAATCCCAGCGCTTAGAACAGTGCTTGGCACAAAGTAAGCGCTTAACAAATACCATAATTGAGAAGCAGCGTGGCTCAGTGGAAAGAGCCCGGGCTTGGGAGTCAGAGATCATGGGTTTGAATCCCGGTTTGGCCGCTTGTCAGCTGTGTGACTGTGGGCAAGTCATTTCACTTCTCTGTGCCTCAGTTACCTCATCTGGAAAATGGGGATGAAAACTGTGAGCCTCACGTGGGACAACCCGATGACCCTGGATCTACCCCAGCGCTTAGAACAGTGCTCTGCACATAGTAAGCGCTTAACAAATACCACTTAGCTATCATATCTGCAATTCATTTATATCAGTGTCTGTCTCCCCCTCTAGACTGTAAGCTCACTGTGGGCAGGGAATGTGTCCGTTTATTGTTACATCACACTCTCCCAATCGCTTAGGACGGGGTTCCGCACACAGAAAGTACTCAGTTAATACGATTGATGGAATGAATGAATGGATCTTAGAAAAATTACCCTGTGATCAGGACCTCATTCCATTAAAACAACAATTCATGCATTCATTCAATAGTATTTATTGAGCGCTTACTATGTGCAGAGCACTGTATTAAGCGCTTGGAATGTGCAAATCGGCAACAGATAGACGGTCCCTGCCCTTTGGCGGGCTTACAGTCTAATCGGGGGAGACAGGCAGACAAGAACAATGGCAATACATAGAGTCAGGGGGAAGAACATCTCATAAAAACAATGGCAAATAAATAGAATCAGGGTGATGTACATCTCATTAAACAAAATAAACTAAATAAATATGATGATGAAGATATATACAGTTGAGCGGACGAGTACAGTGCAGTATAGACTTGAACCTCTCCCCATCTAAAAGGCAACTATCTAGATTGAGTCAGAGAGGCAGCATTGCCTAGTGGATAGAGCAAGCGACTGGGAGTCAGGTGGCCCTGGATTCTAATTCTTGCTCCTCCACTTGTCTGTTGTGAGACCTTGAGTAAGTCACTTAACTTCTCTGGGCCTCAGGTACTTCATCTGTAAAATGGGATTAAGCCTGTGAGCCCCATGTGAGACATGGACTGTATCCAACCTAGTTACTTTATATCTACTCCAGTGCTTAGAACAGTGTTTGGCACATAGCGCTTAACAAATATTTTTTTTAAAAAAAAAGGTCATGTTTAGGAGTGACTTGGGAAGCAGCTTAATGGAAAGAACACAGACTTGGGAAACAGAAGATCTGGATTCTAATTACAGCTCTGCCCTTTGCCTGTTGTGTTATTTTGGGTAAGTAACACAATTTCTCTGTGCCTCTTTCATTCAATCACATTTATGGAGCAACTACTGTGTGCAGAGCGCTGTATGCAGAACTTGGGAGAGTATAATGTACCAATAAGGAGACATATTCCCTGCCCACAGTGAGCATACAGTCTAGTATGGGGATTAAATATCTGTCCCCCTCCTGCTTAAACTCTGAAACCCATGTGGGACAAGGTCTGTGTCTAATCCGCATATGCGGTATCTACCCCAGTGCTTAGTACAGTACTTGGCATGTAATAAACACTTAATAAATACCATTATCATTATTATTAGTTAAGTGGAGTAGCCCAGTTTTGAAACATGGGATGCTTCTTGTCTGGCGCTAAGGGGACTAAAACTGATGCACATACTCTGTAATGACAATGAAAAAATAGATGAGGCATTACTCAAACACAAAGCAGAGCATTTCTTAAACGTTGAAAGAGCAAGTTTGGCAGCTAAAGAAAATACCAAAGCTTTTACTACTGAATCATCGATTTGGCAGCCTAAAATTTCAACTCATTAATAATTTATCCGCCAATTATTTCACTGGGAGAAACAGAAATAAGCCTGATGGATGATTAAACAATTGTGCTCACAACGCAGTAGACTTTGACATTGCCTGGAATGATAGGTAATTATGAATTTTTTAAGGACTTACTAGGTGCTGAGGGCTGGGGTCCACACAAGAGGAAAAAATTGGGCTCAGACACCTGTGCTTATGGGACTCACAGTCTGAGATAAAGAGTGCAGACATTTTATGCCCATTTTACCTCTGAGGGAACTGAGGCACAGAGAAATGACTTGCACAAGATTCCATAGCAGGTAAGAGTCAGAGCTGAGACTCTCTCTTGGGCAAATTTTGCTAAAAAAAACACCATGCAACAGGAATTTTGGTAGAGAGAAGGATTAAACACAAAGAGTTACTGATTTAGATTTTCCTTTAAAGAGCCATTTTTTTTTTCGGGATTAATTAAGCACTTACTATATTGCCAGGCACTGTTCTAAATGCTGGGGAAAAGAACATTGGCTGGCACTTTCGGAATCACTGTATAGCAAATGTGAGAAGACACTGTGAAATGAGAGAGAGCGTCTGTATGTGTTAGTAACAGACCAATGGTGATCCACAGTCCCAACTTTTCACATGCAGTCTCTTGTGTTATCAGTTATGTTGTTTGCAGTACGTGGTCTTTTGCCAGCTCATCTTATGGTCCTATGAGCCTTTCAGTGCACAAGTTATTCAAGGAACAGTTTACCAGCGCTTGCTGCTTGGCAGCCTGCAAAGCTGTCACTTTTTGACACAATCTGATTTTTTTGGTTTGCAAGCAAACTAATGTGCTCTTTACCTATAAGAGTCTGAGGAAAAAAATTGAGCTTTTCCAGCGAAACCAATGTCAAACGTATTTGGAATGCAGAATTAATAGTGTTAAAGGAATTCAGTACCCACCCCTTTAACTCTATTTATTCAGCATTCCCAGTGAATTTGACAACAGTTTTGGGTGGTAGTTATGGTGTGTTTATCACTGACATTTCAGAGACATAAAGTGGTCTAAAATGCAGTGCAGAAACACTGAAGTGAACAACTAGGACCAGTAGTTTGAGATGAAATTCTGGTGCAAATGAATGCCGTTAGGAAACCTGAGTAAAGCACAAGTATGAAGTCAGATCAAGCGTTACCACGTTAGAAAAATCAAAAAAAATTTCTCGACCTCTCAGGTTGGACACAGTCCCCCCAAAAGGGGTTCAGAGTGTCAATCCCCATTTTACGGATGAAGGAACTGAGGCAAAGGTAAGTGAACTGACTTACCCAAAGTCACACAACAGAGAAGTGGTGGAGCGGGGATTAGAACCCATAACCTTTTGACTCCCAGGCTGTACTCTATGCACTGCACCAGGCTGCTTCTCTAAACAGCAAGGCAAAAATGCCATTCCACACATAAAAGGCTCTTACTGAATGTCTGCTGAATTAGATCTGACTGTAGGATTTAAAAAAAAAAATTATTATTTCATATTATCCTATCTTCTCGGTCTATAGAATTCCCAATCCAATAATAAGTTGTTTGTGGTTTAAGAACCCTGAGCCACATTAAAAAATAATGCAAGCATGGAATGATAATCATCATAATAGTAATAGTAATGGCGTTTAAGTGCCTACTATGTGCCAAGCACTGTTCTAAGCACTGGAACACTGTCCTAAGCACTGGAATACTCTTCTAATCATTATTATGGTGCTTATTAAGCATTTACTCTGTGCTGAGTCCTAGGGTAAACACCAAGTTATGAGATTGGACACAGGGCCAGGGACGGATGGGGCTCATTAGTTTATGCCCAATTTACAGATGAGGAAACTGAGGCCCAAAGAGGTTAAGAAGAGGCAGCATGATCTAGTGGAAACAGCACAGGCCTGAGAGTCAGAGGGGCCTGGGGTCTAATCCTACTCCACCATTTGTCTGAGTGAACTTGGGCGAGTCACTGAACGTCCTGGTCCCTCAGTTACCTCATTTGTAAAATTAGGACTGTGATCCCCAGGTGGGACAAGGGCTATGTCCAAACCAATTTGCTTGTATCCGGCCCAGCACTCATACAGTATCTAGTCCATAGTAAGCGTTTAACAAATACCGCAATTATTATTATCAATATCCACCTCAGTGCTCAGTACAGTGAGCACTGAGAAGCAGCGTGGCTCGGTGGAAAGAACACGGATTTGGGAGGCAGAGGTCGTGGGCTCCACCACTTGTCAGCTCCACCCGGCTTCACCACTTGTCAGCTGTGTGACTGTGGGCAGGTCACTTCACTTCTCAGCGCCTCAGTTCCCTCATCTGAAAATGGGGATTAAGACTGTGAGCCTCACGTGGGACAACCTGATTACCCTGTATCTCCCCCGGCGCTTAGAACAGTGCTCGGCACATAGTAAGCGCTTAACAAATGCCAACATTATTATTATTATTATTACAGTGCATGGAACATAGGAAGCGTTTAACAAAAGCCACAATTATTAAATAACTTGCCCAGAGGTCACAGGGCAGGCCAGTGACAGAGCTTCTGCTCCCATGCACTTGTCATTGGTAGCACTGCCTCTCAACACTAAGGGAGAATCCCTAATTGATCAGTCAATCAATCCTATTTATTAAGTGCTTACTGAGTGCAGAGCACCGTACTAAACGTCTGGGAGAGTAGAATACAACAGAGTTGCTAGACGCATTCCTTGCGTAAACTCAAGGAATCCTCATACAACCCTGAGTCCATTCCTCTAACCACAGGCTTGAATATATCCAGTTTTTTTTCTTTATAGGAATGGACAGAAAAAACTCAAGTTCCTCCGCCAAAGGGAGATATGATCCTCTAGACTGTAAGGTTGGGAATGTGTCCCTTTATTGGTGTATTGTTCTCTCCCAAGTGTTAAGTACAGTGCTCTGCACACAGTAAGCGTTCAATAAATATGACTGAATGAATGAATGGTACCCCAGTAACGTTGGTATTTATTAAGCGCTTAGTATGTACAGAGCACTGTCCTAAGCACTGGGGTGGATACAGGGTAATCAGGTTGTCCCCTGTGGGGCTCACAGTTAATCTCCATTTTACAGATGAGGTAACTGAGGCACAGAGAAGTGAAGTGACTTGTCCACAGTCACCCAGCTGACAAGTGGCGGAGCTGGGATTCGAACCCATGACCTCTGACTCCCAAGCCCGGGCTCTTTCCACTGAGCCACGCTGCAGTAGACACTCAGCAAGTAGTCAGCAGCCAGTCAGTCATTGAAGGTGATGAAGCAGCACAGTAGACACTCAGTAAGTAGTCAGCAGCCGCTCTGTCATTGAAGGTGATGAATCTGGTCTCTGTCAAAACAAACGTTAGCAGAGAAGCAACTCTCCCTTAGGGAGAGAGATTCCCCAGCCTCCCCCTGAAATCCATTCAAGTGCTTAACAATCCTTCTAGGCAGAGATTCTACTTTTTATCTCTAATTCACATCCCTTCTGTTTCAGTTCAAGTTAATTACTCTTTCTGGATTCCAAGCAGCCAGTAGTCATCATAATTCTCTACACTTAATATTTGTTATCGCTTGTTGCTTAAGGGCAGGAATACGCTCAGTTGACATTTCCCAGTTCCTGCCACTAGACATGAGAAGGAAAGTCATGTCATCTCTTAGTCATGTGAAACTGAGTTAAAGCAACCAGCAAGCAATCCGCACGCTGCGGAGCGATTCAGAACAAGAAGCAAAGGCTCAGTTTGACAGCTGAAGCCGAGTATTTTTTAAATAGGTAAGAGCTCCAGCTGATCAGAACTGACTTGATATTTGTTCAGTCCTATTTATTGAGCGCTTACCATGTGCAGAGCAATGTTCTAAGGCTCGGGAAAATACAATATAACAATAAGCAGACCCATTTCCTGCCCACAACGACCTTTTGATATTCACCCCACCCTTACCCCTACATAGCCTTAATTAATGGGCATAGCTTTAATTTACTGCAGTGTTTTTCTCTCCCCCTAAACTGTGAGCTGCTTGTGGGCAGAGAACGTGTCTACCAGCTCTGTTATATTGAACTCTCCCAGGCTCATCAATCAATCAGTCATATTTAATTGAGTGTTTACTGGGTAATAATAATAATGATGATATTTATTAAGCACTTACTATATACCAGATACTTTCTAAGTGCCGGGGTGGAGACAAGCAAATCGGGTTGGACACAGTCCCTGTCCTGCGTGGGGGTCACAGTCTTCGTCCCCTTTTGACAGATGAGGTAATTGGGGCCCAGAGAAGTGAAGTGATTTGCCCAAGGTCACAGAGCAGACAGTTGGCGGAGCCGGGATGAGAACCCATGCTCTATCCACTACGCCATGCTGCTTCCCGGGGCACAGGGTACTGTACTAAGAGCTTGGGAGAGTACAGCACAACAATATTCATTCATTTATTGATTCAATATACCAAACACACATGCACGTATATATATATAATTCAATATAACAAACACATTCCTTACCGAGGTTAAGCTTAGTTCAGTGATCTGCACACAGTAAGTTCTCAATAAATATCATCGATGATGATGATGTTATATGCCATTGATTGATTACTTTCATAGATGTGCTCTCCTGTCCCTTAAGTCTAACAGTGAGAAAAATGTTTGCTTGTCTCATCCAAAACCATAAATTCAGCTGAAAATTTTTCTCCCCTACCTACTAACCCACTGCTGCTGAACTGCCTTGCAAAAAGTAGGGTGGATGTATAATAATAATGTTGGTATTTGTTAAGCGCTTACTATGTGCAGAGCACTGTTCTAAGCGCTGGGGGAGATACAGGGTCATCGGGTTGTCCCACATGAGGCTCACAGTCTTCATCCCCATTTGACAGATGAGGGAACTGAGGCCCAGAGAAGTGAAGTGACTTGCCCACAGTCACACAGCTGACAAGCGGCAGAGCCGGGATTGAAACCCATGACCTCTGACTCCCGAGCCTGTGCTCTTTCCACTGAGCCACGCTGTATGAATCACATTAATCCCTTTCTAAAGTATATTGTCTCTGTGTTACTCGGGAATGTCTGTCCTAAACCAGAAATTTCCCCAGTTGTGCACAGGATTACCAATACATCAAGCTGCCCTGGTCTGTTGCTGGTGAACACTAAATTATGTGATAAGGTTCTTCCGGCAAGCCTCTTCCCATGTCTATCAGAGTCCATGCTCTAATCTGGGCTGAGATAATAAAATGCGAAATTTAATTGGGTGCAATGATTTGATGGTCACATTTCCCGTGCTTGTTTTTCTTCTCTAAAAGACCCCCATCCTAGGTGAGGCTGATCCACTGGCAAAGAGGAATTAACCTGCGAGAGAACCGATTTTCCGAAAGTAATTTGGAGTCTAGTCCATAAGCTTTTCGTGCAGCAGGGAACACGTCTCCCAACGTATTTTAATGTCTTTCTTCCCCTCTAGACTGTGAGGAATATGTCTACTAACTCAGCCGAATGGATAGAGCATGGGCCTGGAAGTCAGAAGGTCATGGTTTCTAATCTCAGTTCCGCCACTTGTCTGCCATGTGGCTCAGGGCGAGTCACTTCACTTCTCCTAGCCTCAGTTGCCTCATCTGTAAAATGGGGATTGAGACTGAGCCCCATATGGGGCATGGACTGTGTCCCACCTGATGTGCATGTATCCACCCCAACGCTTAGAACTGTGCCTGGCATATAGTAAGCACTTAACAAATTCCGTAGTTGTTGTTATTGTTACTCTCCCAAGTGCTTAGCGCAGTGATCTGCACACAGGAAGGACTCAGTAAATACGACCCATTGACTGTTGACAAGGATCGGTCTGCCAACTCTATTAGATTACACTTTCTCAAGCACTTAGTACATTGCTCTGCACATAGTAAGAGCTCAATAGATACCATGGATTGATTTATGAATAGATGGATGAGGACGATTACACCCATTTTTTTTTCCAGTCCTTCACTTCCCTGGCTAGGTTTGGGCTAGTCTAACAGGAAATGGAACAGATTTCACCAGGGTGCTAATGGTGTGCAACTTGTTGGCCAGATAATGATGGTGTGTTCTCGGCATAAGGCCTCGAAACAAACAGTTTGAAATTGTGTAGACAGGACAATCATTACATTTCTTCCTCATGCACATTCCAATCATAGCTCCACTATCACTTCTGTGTCTGTCTACATGAAAAAAAAAATACTGGGGAGAGACAGGTGGACTACAGGAAATTTAAAATCAGTTTACAACTTTAGACATTTGATTTACATGGGCAGGAAATGTTTCTCCCAACTCAGTAGTACTGTACTCTCCAAAGCTTTGCACACAGTAAGCACTCAATAAATACCAGTGATTGAGAGATGGATTCTATTCTATTCACTGGCTAAAACGGCCCAAGTTTGAAATATCTTCATTTCATTTATTGCATAAGCATGATTTATCAAGCCTGAATTACATTCTCTACATGAGCATGTATGTTTGGCAGACATTGTAAGGAGTGATGATTTGCCTAAATTATCTAGAGATTAAGTTAAGTGCACTTGACACCAGCACAGCATGCTCCTTAAACAGAGCTGCTTAAAATCTAAAGATGTTTTCGTGAAACGTTGCGGATACGGGTGATTTTTCTCTCAGAGTTCTGACACTGCTCTTCTTTGTGAGGCTGAAATAGCTAGGTGAATTTTATATCCTCCGTTGGCAAAAAAAAAAAAAAAAAGTTGATTTTGCATGATAAGCCCAGCAGCTTGAATTTTGCTATGAGGCATGCTTTAATACTGCATAAATCACATTCCATGTGCTCTTTTGAAGCAGGAGCTGAAGAATTTGTGATTTCACATTTTTGAGTGCTGAAATGTTCAAGGGTAAGTCTTGAAACCCAGGGAAATTCTGTTTCACTTGCATTACTTTCAAGCTAGGAGTTAAAACTAGATTTAGGGAAAACTCCCATCTCTCCCTGAATGTAATCAGTTGTTGTTGAAGGACATACTAAATTGTGATTCATACTATTTATTACATTTCCCGGATTTTCTCAGTCAACTTTGATAGCTTGATCATTATTTAAAGCAATGCTTAATACTATTTGCCGGCGGAGGTGAAACGGACATCAATCAGTAGTATTTACTAAGCACTTACTGTTTGCAGAGCACGGGAAGCAGTGTCACTTAGTGGATAGAGCCCAGGTCTGGGGAGTCAGAAGGACATGGGTTCTAATCCCAACTCTGCCACTTGTTTGCTGTGTGACTTTGGACAAGTCACTGAACTTCTCAGGGCCTCAATTACCTCATCTAGAAGATAAGGAGCCCTGGGCGGATCAGGGACCGTGTCCAACCTTAATAACTTGTATCTACCCCGATGCTTAGAACAGTGCTTGGCACATAGTAAGCATTTAACATGTTCCATTAATTATTATTATTATGAAGCACTTGGGAGAGTACAATACAGCAGAGGTGGTAGACACTTCCTGCTTACCTTTTTACGAGCTTATACTCTAAAGGGGGAGACAGACAAGATAAATCAATCACTTCTTTGTCAAACGTCCCCTGTAATTTCTCCAGATAACGGTCTCCCTTCCCTCTCCTCAGCCCCCAGGATCTGTTTTTAGACTCAGTAACCCTGCTGTAAACTTCTCAATGACCCCCAACTTCCAACCCATTCGCTCTCACGGCTTCAACTGTCATCTCTATGCAGACGACACACAGATCTACATCTCTGCCCCTTCCTCTCCTCCTCCCTTCAGGTTCGTATCTCCTCCTGCCTCCGGGATGTCTCCACCTGGATGTCGGCCCGCCATCGAAAACTCAACCTGGCCAAAACCGAGCTCCTCGTCTTCCCTCCCAAGCCCGGTCGTCTCCCAGACTTCCCTATCACCGTGGATGGCACGGCCATCCTTCCCGTCTCCCAAGCCCGTGACCTCGGTGTCATCCTTGACTCAGCTCTCTCGTTCACCCCACACATCCGATCCGTCATCGAGACCTGCCGGTCTCACCTTTATAATATGGCCAAGATCCGCCCTTTCCTCTCCACCCGAACGGCTACCTTACCGCTACGGGCTCTCGTTATATCCCGGCTAGACTACCGTGTCAGCCTTCTCTCTGATCTCCCTTCCTCCTCTCTCGCCCCGCTCCGGTCTATTCTTCACTCCGCTGCCCGGCTCATCTGGAGGCTCAGTGGAAAGAGCCTGGGCTTCGGAATCAGAGGTCATGGGCTCGACTCCTGGCTCTGCCACTAGACAGCTGTGTGACTGTGGGCAAGTCACTTCACTTCTCTGTGCCTCAGTTCCCTCATCTGTAAAATGGGGATTAACTGTGAGCCTCACGTGGGACGACCTGATTACCCTGTATCTACGCCAGCGCTTAGAACAGTGCTCTGCACATAGTAAGCGCTTAACAAATACCAACATTATTATTATCTTCCCACAGAAACGCTCTGGGCATGTCACCCCCCTTCTTAAAACCCTCCAGTGGTTGCCCATCGACCTCCGCACGAAACAAAAACTCCTCACTCTAGGCTACAAGCCTGTCCATCACCTCGCCCCCTCCTACCTCTCCTCCCTTGTCTCTTTCTACCGCCCACCCCGCACGCTCCGCTCCTCTGCCGCCCACCTCCTCGCCGTCCCCCGTTCTCGCCTATCGCGCCGTCGACCCCTGGCCCACGTCCTCCCGCTGACCTGGAACGCCCTCCCTCCTCACCTCCGCCAAACTCATTCTCTTCCCCTCTTCAAAGCCCTACTTAGAGCTCACCTCCTCCAAGAGGCCTTCCCACACTGAGCTTCCCCTATTCCCTCAGCTCCCTCTGCTGCCCCTCTACCCTCCCTTCACCTCCCCTCAGCTAAAACCCCTTTTCCCCCCCTTTCCCTCTGCTCCTCCCCCTCTCTCCCTCCCCTCAGCACGGTGCTCATCTGCTCATTTGTGTATATTTTTTATTACCCTATTTATTTTGTTAATGAGATGTACATCACCTTGATTCTATTTATTGCTATTGTTTTTGTCTGTCTTTCTCCCCCGATTAGACTGTAAGCCCATCAGTGGGTAGGGATTGTCTCTATCTGTTGCCGACTTGTTCATTCCAAGCGCTTAGTACAGTGCTCTGCACATAGTAAGCGCTCAGTAAATACTATTGAATGAATGAACCCAATTTGTGGCTCCTGTCTCCAGCCCATACCCATGGAGCTCTGCCAACCCTCCATGTGCTCCCAATCAGTCGGTCAGTCGTGTTTATTGAGCACTTACTTTGTGCAGAGCACTGTATTAATCGCTTGGGAGAGTACAATATGACAATATAACAGTTTAAGCGTTGGGGCAGACTTTCGCACGACTTACACCACATTCCTGGAGTATTGCATGCAGTATAACATGACATCAGCATGGCATGATCAGAGAAGCAGCATGGCCTAGTGGAAAGAACACGGGCCTGGGAATCAGAAGGTCTTGGGTTCTAATCCCACTCTGCCATTTGGCTGCTGTGTGACCACGGGCAAGCCACTTAACTTCTCTTTGCCTCAGTTCTCTCATCTGTAAAATGGGGATTAGGACCATGAACCCCACTTAGGACAACCTGATGACCTTGTATCTACCCCAGAGCTTAGAACAGTGCTAGGCACATAGTAAGCACTTAATAATTCCTATAATTATGATTATTATTAGCACACTGAACAGAAGGGATCAAGCCAACACAATTTTCTCCTCCTGAGCGTGGCCAAATATCCGCAGACAGCCCTGGGAACCTTCAGCAGTGCATTTAGTAATAATAATAATGGTATTTGTTAAACACTTTGTGTCAAGCACTGTTCTAAGCTCTGGGGTAGATACAAGGTAATTAGGTTGTCCCACATGAGGCTCACAGTCTTAATCCCCGTTTTACAGATAAGGTAACTGGGGCACAGAGAAGTTAAATAGATTGCCTAAGATCACACAGGAGACAAGTAGCAGAACTGGGATTAGAACCCACGTCCTCTGACTCACAAGCTCATGGTCTTTCTACTAAGCCCCGCTACTTCTTTGATTTTCGAAAGGGCTTGGAAGACGGGATTTATGGAAGCAGAAAAGATGTGAGCATGGACTCAGAGGCTCGACTGCAAACTCACTGTAGGAAAGGATTGTCACTGTTTATTGTTGTATAGTTCTTTCCCAAGCACTTAGTACAGTGCTCTGCTCACAGTAAGCACTTAATAAATACAATTGAATGAATAAATGGTGAGTATGAGAGTGGAGTGCTAATATTATGGCATTCGTTCAGCGCTAACTATGTGCCACGCACTTTTCCAAGTGTAGGGAGAGATACAAGTTAACCAGGTCAGACACTGTCCCTGTCCCATATGGGGCTCACAATTTAAATCATTAACTAGACGAGAATGAAGGACGTGAGCTGGGGTGAGGCGGTAAAGGAGAGTGGATAAGAGGCATCTACTACCTTAGAAGAGGCTAGTTATACAATAGAAACCCCTGTGTACTGAAGCTGAAATACGGCGTACACTTAGAAACGGTGAGTGTCATTTATCATAACTCCCAAGTCCTCAAGTCAATAACTATCTAAATAGGTTTCTGTGTCCTTCCCGACTCCCAGGTTGTCTCGGTCACTTGCAATTTTTCTGCAGAAGCCCGGGTGGCCATTTTTTGTTCCCGCTAGTAGTCCTTTCCACCAGAATGAGTTAGGTAATAGCCATCGGATTTCTCCCAGATGTATCACTTCATATATGAAGAATTTGGCACATATGTTCTCCGGGTGGAGTGAAGGTGCAACGGTGCCAGGAAGCAAGCCGGTTCTTGACAGGAGAGAGACTGAAGAAGAACGTTTGCTATGAGGAGATAGATTGCCATACAGCAAGGAGTCCTCAGAATTGGGAGAGAATTCATTTTCTCTTTCTGTGTCTTTGAGTTTGTTAATAATAATAATAATAATAATGTTGGTATTTGTTAAGCGCTTACTATGTGCGGAGCACTGTTCTAAGCGCTGGGGTAGACATAGGGGAATCAGGTTGTCCCACGTGGGGCTCCCAGTCTTCATCCCCATTTTACAGATGAGGTAACTGAGGCCCAGAGAAGTGAAGTGACTTGCCCACAGTCACACAGCTGACAAGTGGCCGAGCCGGGATTCGAACTCGTGATCTCTGACTCCAAAGCCCGTGCTCTTTCCACTGAGCCACGCTGCTTCTCTAGTAGTAGTAGTCTAGTAGTAGTCTAGTAGCGTTCTAGTGGTGCGATTCAATTTGCCGAAGTTAAAAGTCTGTCTGGATCTCCATGCTAAACCCTCTTTGCCCAAATTCCAAAAATTACAGTAAATCCACTAGTTTTCTTATGAACATATAAAATTAAATTAAAATGACAATGTTGAAGCCCACATTTGAGTGTGCTCAGAATTTTGCCCTCAGTTAGTAAAACTGCTCAAGAACTTTTAATTTCCAGTTTGATGCTGACCGCGGTTGAAGTGACATATTGAAATTGCCTGGATTTAGGAAGAATACTATTGATCTTTTTCCTGACTTTTTAATCTCCCCACCCAATAGAAGAACCATAAATTACAGGATAACCGAATAAAAATGAAAAGGTATTTCCGGAGTGGAAATAATGCTTTTATTCTATATTATTCAATGGGTGACATTGAATTTCCTCCTGTTCTGGGCAATTTTTGCAATTCATGTAGTATAATATCAATTTTGGAGTTTGATTAAAATAAATTTAGTGTTGTCACTCCATGCAGTGCTAAGATTCAATGAATTAGTATGGCCTACAATAAAAGTAGATTGATTGTAGACTAATAAACTGGGGTCTTTTAAACATCATACCAAGGTACTCCTTATTAAGAGAGCTGAAGATTTAGATGTACCCAGGAATTTCATGTAAAGTGAAAAAGTGAAGACAATAGAATAAAAGTAGAATGATCGAAATTGGGTACTTTAGAATAGGTGGAATCTCAAGACTAAATCCCCTACAAATCGATCCATTGCGACATAGGGTTCAACTGTCCAATCAGTTAAGCTTAAATTCTGCCATATATACTAATAATAACTTTTATCCTACTCTTTGTCAAGAGTCCTAAGATTTCAAATGAGGAAAAAAAACAGGAAAATTGGAGGTAGAATGCTTTAATTTTCCTGTCGTGCTTCTCAAACAAAAATCTTGGAGCTCTGATTTTTAAGCCCTAAAAGTCATCAAGCAGCGTGGCTCAGTGGAAAAGAGCACGGGCTTTGGAGTCAGAGGTGATGAGTTCGAATCCCAACTCTGCCACTTGCCAGCTGTGTGACTGTGGGCAAGTCACTTCACTTCTCTGTGCCTCAGTTACCTCATCTGTAAAATGGGGATGAAGACTGGGAGCCCCACGTGGGACAACCTGATTCCCCTCTGTCTCTGTCTATTATTAGACAGGCATAATGTCCATTGTAACAAACATCCCTATTGCCATGTTTTAGTTTCCTTTAACATTTATTTCTAAATATGAGAAATCTAGGCAAAAGCAGCAAACTTGGGCAGCTGTCCCTTCCTTCAAAAAAGAGGAACAAATCAAAAGACTGGGGGTATACAGTATTATTTCAACTGGATATTCACTCATTTCTGGGAATAGGCAAAATTGTTGTGGAAGCTTAAACTCTTCAACCCAAACATGCCGTCCTCTACTCTTTGTTTAAGGGGTGATCTTTTTTTAAAGCAGCATCACTTGCCATTACTGTTGCAAAATCCTACCTTTGGTAGATACTATAATTTGGATTTTTTTTTTCTATCCTTACATCTCAAAACATCTGGTCTCCGTGTTTGCTTTCTGTTTCTAAGTCTCTGTCTTTGAGATTGCCCTTGAGAAGTATAAATGCAAGGGATGCCCAACCTTTTGGGCTACTCATAGTATTTTTATAGCCATTTTTTTTCATGAAATCCAGTAGGATTTGGAGAATCTCTTGCTCAGGGGCTTGATGGAGAATCACAATAGCTAAGGAACATTCTCCTACCCAGGCTCAGGATGGCAAAATTTATCTGCCCCTCTCCCCCACCTCCAAAAAAAAAACTGATGGTATTTGTTAAGTGCTTACTGGGTGCCAGGCACTGTACTAAGCAGTGGGGTAGATTCAAGCAAATCGAGCTGGACACACTCCCTATCTGACTTTGGGCTCACAGTCTCAATGCCCATTTTCCAGATGAAGTAACTGAGACACAGAGAAGTGAAGTGAATTGCCCAAGGTCACAGAGCACACAAGTGGAGAAGCAGGGACTGGAACCCATGACCTTCTGAATCCCAGTCTTGTGCTCTAATAAATTGTTGCTTAAAGGAGTCCTGCCCTGCCATTGCACCACTTTTATGAATGATTCCCTTAATGTTAAAAAGTCTGCAAAGCATTTTGCAATCGTTTGTATGAAATGGAATATGTGGAAAAAGTTGTCATTGACCACAGGTTGGAAAACTCCAAAAATGGAACCAGAGGCATAATGGAATAAGAAAGACACACGCTATTTTGGTTGGCTTTCTGATGCTCCCATGTCACATCTATATTTTCTAAAGAGAGGCTTCTGAGGTCTTTGTCCCTCTTCCTCTTGAAATTCCACACCTCCAGTTTTTTTCCCTTGGCTTCTCCTATCTTTCATTTTCCCCCTCTTGTCTCCTTACCTCTGGCCATCCACCATCTAAATTCGGGAAATATTCAGCCAATAGCTGTTCACTAAGTTTTAACTGTAGATCCTGGTCAAAGTTCTTTCATAGGCTGATTGCAATCCCGTTACCCAACTAAGAAGTGCCCCGCCGCCCCCCACCCCCATCAAAAACAAACAAAAAACTCCTTAACCTGAAGGAATCACTGCAGGTCAGAAAAACAACCAAGTTAGTTATTGGTAGTACAAACTTTGTGTGTCTATGGGAGTTTGGTTTCTTATCAAATATCCATTGTAATATCAAAATATTTTCCCACAGCTGTTACAGATATCAAGTCAGTAATGCCCCCTTCGGGTAGGAGACGCATCTTCTTGTCCATCTGTCACCTATGTAGACCTGGAGGAACAGCTTGGTCTAGTGAGAAGCAGCATGGCCTAGTGAATAGAGCATGGACCTGGGAGTCAGAAGGTCATGGGTTCTTATTCTGGCTCCATCACATGGGTATTGTGTTACCTTGGGCAAGTCACTTAACTTCTCTGGGCCTCAGTTCCCTCATCTGTAGAATGGGAATTAAGACTGTGAGCCCTATGTGGGACAGGGACAGTGTCCAATCTAAATATCTTGTATCTACCCCAGGGTTTCATTCATGATTAGGCTGTAAGCCCGTCAAACCGCAGGGACTTTCTCTATCTGTTGCCGACTTGTTCATTCCAAGCGCTTAGTACAGTGCTCTGCCCATAGTAAGCGCTCAATAAATACTATTGAATGAATGAATTTATTCAATCATATTTATTAAGCGCTTACTGTGGGCAGAGCACTCTACTAAATGCTTGGAAAGTACAGTTCGGCAACAGATAGAGACAATCCCTACCCAACAACGGGCTCACAGTCTAGAAGGGGGAGACGGACAACAAAACGAAACAGGTAGACGTGCATCAGTAGCATCAAAATAGATAAATAGAATTATAGATATCCACACATCATTAATATGTTCTAAATTTAGAACAGTGCCTGGCACATAGTAAGCGCTTAACACATACCGTACTTCTCGTTAACAGTATAGACCACGGTCCTCCTCACCAAATCCAGAAATCAAACCTAGGATGTCTGTATCATGATTCCTCCTGTCTTCTGGTTAACTATGTAGTTCCATAAGGTCATATCGTTGGAAAATGTTGCATGGGGCAGTGTCAAAGAACCTCGGCTGGGAGAAACATACATGAATGATACTGTCGACTTTTAGTGACCATGGAATTGTTCTAATTTATGTTATTGTCTGTCTCTTCCTATACACTGTAATTTCCTTTGGGTAGTGATCATATCTACCAATTCTATTATAGTGTGTTTTCCTAAGTGCTTTGTATAGGCTCTGCCCACAGTAAGCATTTAACAATACTGTTGATTGACTCATTGCTGTTCACATGATTGCCATCTCTGTGGGCACAGAATATTTCTTCCGACTCTGTTATACTATCCTCTCCCAAGCATTTAGTATTCTGCACCCAGTAAACAGTCAAGAAACATGACTGATTGAATCCATTAAAGTTCCATTTAATGTTAGTTTTGGGATTGGCCGACGCTAAGCCGTCTAGAAGTCAATACATTGCCTGGAGAACCTAATTTATAGTCAATCAATCGGTGGTAACCACTGAGCGTTTACCATGGGCAGAGTATTGTACCGAGTGGTATTTGTTAAGCGCTTGCTATGTGCCAGGCACTGTACTTAGCACTGGGTTGGATATAAGCAAATTGGACTGGACAATACAGTGTTACAGCATTGAGGGACACATTTCCAGTACTCGGGGAGGAAACCAATTTATCCCTGGGAGACGAGCCCAGGGAGTGCCCGAGCTCTAAGAGATACTACTGACGTGATTGGCATTTGTCCACTAGACTTATAATAATAATTGTGGTATGTTTAGGGCTCACTATGAGCTGGGCACTGTACTAAGCGCTGGGGTAGACGCAAGCAAATCGGGTTGGACACAGTCTCTGTCTCACACGGGGCTCACAGTCCTAATTCCCATTTTCCAGATGAAGGAACTGAAAAGTGAAATGACTTGCCCAAGGTAACCCAGCAGACAAGTGGCTGAACCAGGATTAGAATCCTTCTGACTCCCAGGCCCGTGCTCTCTCCGCTCGGCTACGCCGCTCCTCACGTCAAGTTCATATGTGAAGCGAGCGGCTGAGAGGCAAACCTGGGCGGATTATGAATGATTTATTTATATTAATAACTTTGTCCCCTTTTAGTCTGTAAACTTGTTATGGGCAGGAAATGGGTCTACCAACTCTGTTATATTGCACTCTCCCAAGTGCCAAGTACAGGGCTCTGCACCGAATAAATGCTTAATACATAGCATTGACGATGAAAACGAGGGACGGTACCCTTGGCAGTCTGAAGCCTGCCTGGGTCGTGACCCTCACTCATTCATTCATTCAGTCATATTTACTGAGCGCTTACCGTGTGCGGAGCACTGTACTAAGCGCTTGGAACGTACGATTCGGCAACAGATAGAGACAATCCCTACCTAATTCATTCATTCAATAGTATTTATTGTGCGCTTACTATGTGCAGAGCACTGTACTAAGCGCTTGGGATGAACAAGTCGGCAACAGATAGAGACGGTCCCTGCCGTTTGACGGGCTTACGGTCTAATCGGGGGAGACGGACAGACGAGAACAATGGCAATAAACAGCGTCAAGGGGAAGAACATCTCGTAAAAACCGATGGCGACTAAATAGAATCAAGGCGATGTACAATTCATTAACAAAATAAATAGGGTAACGAAAATATATACAGTCGAGCGGACGAGTACAGTGCTGTGGGGATGGGAAGGGAGAGGTGGAGGAGCAGAGGGAAAGGGGAAAATGAGGCTTTAGCTGCGGAGAGGTAAAGGGGGGACGGCAGAGGGAGTAGAGGGGGAAGAGGAGCTCAGTCTGGGAAGGCCTCTTGGAGGAGGTGATTTTTAAGTAGGGTTTTGAAGAGGGGAAGAGAATCAGTTTGGCGGAGGTGAGGAGGGAGGGCGTTCCGGGACGGCGGGAGGACGCGGCCCGGGGGTCGACGGCGGGACGGGCGAGACCGAGGGACGGGGAGGAGGTGGGCGGCGGAGGAGCGGAGCGTGCGGGGTGGGCGGTGGAAAGAGAGAAGGGAGGAGAGGTAGGAAGGGGTAAGGTGACGTAGAGCCTCGAAGCCTAGAGTGAGGAGTTTTCGTTTGGAGCGGAGGTCGACAGGCAACCACTGGAGTTGTTTAAGAAGGGGAGTGACAGGCCCAGATCGTCTCTGCGGGAAGATGAGCCGGGCAGAGGAGTGAAGAATAGACCGGAGCGGGGCGAGAGAGGAGGAAGGGAGGTCGGAGAGAAGGCTGACACAGTAGTCTAGCCGGGATATAACGAGAGCCCGTAGCGGTAACGTAGCCGTCTGGGTGGAGAGGAAAGGGAAGGATCTTGGCGATATCGTAGAGGTGAAACCGGCAGGTCTCGGTAACGGATAGGATGCGTGGGGTGAACGAGGGAGACGAGTCAAGGATGACACCGAGATCGCGGGCCCGGGAGACGGGAAGGACGGTCGTGCCATCCACGGTGATAGAAAAGTCTGGGAGAGGATCGGGTTCGGGAGGGAAGATGAGGAGCTCAGTCTCGCTCACGTCGAGTTTTAGGTGGCGGGCCGACATCCGGGCGGAGACGTCCCGGAGGCGGGAGGAGATGCGAGCCCGAAGGGAGGGGGAGAGGACAGGGGCGGAGACGTAGATCTGCGTGTCATCTGCGTAGAGACGGTAGTCGAAGCCGTGAGAGCGAACGAGTTCACCGAGGGAGTGAGTGTAAATGGAGAACAGAAGAGGGCCGAGAACTGACCCTTGAGGAACTCCGACAGTTAAAGGATGGGAGGGGGAGGAGGCTCCAGCGAAGGAGACCGAGAATGACCGGCCAGAGAGGTGAGAGGAGAACCGGGAGAGGACGGAGTCCGTGAAGCCGAGGTGAGATAAGGTACGGAGGAGGAGGGGATGGTCGACAGTGTCAAAGGCAGCAGAGAGGTCAAGGAGGATCAGAATGGAGTAGGAGCCATCGGATTTGGCAAGAAGGAGGTCACGGGTGACCTTAGAGAGAGCAGTCTCGGTAGAGTGGAGGGGACGGAAGCCAGATCGGAGGGGGTCTAGGAGAGAATGGGAGTTAAGGAATTCTAGGCATCGATTGTAGACGACTCGTTCTAGGATTTTGGAAAGGAAGGGTAGTAGGGCGATAGGACGATAACTGGAGGGGGAAGTGGGGTCGAGAGCGGGTTTTTTTAGGATGGGGGAGACGTGGGCGTGTTTGAAGGCAGAGGGGAAGGAGCCCTTGGAGATTGAGTGGTTAAAAATAGAAGTCAAGGAAGGTAGGAGGGCAGGGGCGATGGTTTTAATAAGGTGAGAGGGAATGGGGTCCGAGGCGCAGGTGGAGGGGGTGGCACATGCGAGGAGGGAGGAGATCTCCTCTGAGGATACTGCGGGGAAGGATGGGAAAGTAGGGGAGGGGGTTGGTGGGGGGGAGGGGAGAGGCGGAGGGGTGACTTTGGGGAGCTCAGACCTGATCGTGTTGATTTTCGTGAGGAAATAGGTGGCCACAGTGGGCTGACAGTCTAGAAGCGGGGAGACAGACAACAGAGCAAGGAGACAGGCATTTATAGCATCAAAATAAAAGATTAGAATGATAAATATATCATTCAGAAAAAATAGAATAATGAATATGTACATATATGCACAGTGCTGTGGGGTGGGGAGGAGGGTAGAGAAGAGGGAGGGAGTCGGGGCGATGGGGAGGGGAGGAGCGGAGGAAAAGTGGGGCTCAGTCTGGGAAGGCCTCCTGGGTTGACCCGAAGCGGGTCAGGAGAAAGAAGGCAAAGGAAAAGTAGGTAGAGAAGAAGCGCAACATAGTGGAGAGAGCCCGGGTCTCGGAGTCAGAAAGTCATGCTTTCCAACCCCGGATCTGCCACTTCTCTGCCGTGTGAAATTGGGCAAGACACTTTGCTTCCCTTGGCCTCAGTGACCTCATCTCTAAAATGGGGATTGAGGCTGTGAGCTGCACGTAGGCAGGGACCGCGTCTAAACAGCGTGGCTCAGTGGAAAGAGCCCGGGCTTGGGAGTCAGAGGTCACGGGTTCTAATCCCCGCTCTGCCGCTTGCCAGCTGTGTGATTTTGGGCAAGTCACTTCACTTCTCTGGGCCTCTATTAACTCATCTGGAAAATGGGGATTAAGACCGTGAGCCCCCCGTGGGACAACCTGATTCCCCTGTGTCTACCCCAGCGTTTAGAACAGTGTTCGGCACATAGTAAGCGCCTAACAAATACCAACATTATTATTCTCTGTGCCTCAGTTAACTCTTCTGTAAAATGGGGATTAAAACTGTGAGCCCCACGTGGGACATCCTGATCAGCTTGTATCCCCCAGTGCTTAGAACAGTGCTCTGCACATAGTGTTTAACAAATGCCACCACTATTATTATTATTATTATTATTATCCCAATTTGTCTGTACCCACCCCAGTGCTTAGTACAGTGCCTGGCACCTAGTAAGCACTTAAATACCATTATTATTATGAATATTATCATTATTATTATAAGGGCTGTGTTTCACTCTTCTTGGATAATTGGTGCCAGCGTGTTGAGCAATGGAAATCGGAGGTGAAAAGATAGAGAAGAGGGTCAAAAAGGAGTGTTGGGAAGGGAAGGAGATGGAAGGACCGAGGGAAAGAGAAATGAAAGGAGGCTAGGAGACGAAAGGAGACGAGGAGAAGAGGCCGAGGGAGTCAGGTTCTCCACCGCTGGCAACGAAAGATCTTCTTCACATCCCTTTGGCGTTTGCAGTGGGCCGACGATCAGTCAGTCGTACCTACTGAGCGCTTACCGTGTGCAAAGCACTGCACTAAGCGCTTGGGAGAATACGATGCAACATAGTTGGTAGACACGTTCCCTGCTGACCCTCTCTTAGCAAGGGGAAGGTGTAGAAGGAAGGAGAGGGTGTGGAACGGGAGGAATGGGAATGAGAGAGGGAGACGGTGCGGGGACAAAGGGAGGGCATTGCTGCCCTCTTTCATTCACTCATCCAATCGTACTTATTACGTGTTTACTGCGTACAGAGCACTGTACTAAGCACGTGGGAGAGTACAATGCGGCAATAAAGAGTGACAATCCATGCCCACAGGAAGCTCACAGTCTGAGGATAGAGGGAGGGAGAGACGGCCATCAGTACAAATAAGTCGTAATAAAGATCATGGTATTTGTTAAGTGCTTACTATGTGCCAGACACTGTACTAAGCCCTGGGGTGGATACGAGCAAATTGGGTTGGATACAGTCCCTCTCCCGTGTGGGGCCGGCAGTCTCAATCCCCATTTTCCAGATGAGGGAAACGAGGCCCAGAGAAGCAAAGCGACTTGCCCAAGGTCACACAGCAGGCAAGAGGTGGAACCTGGATTCGAATCCAGGTCCTACGGACTCCCGGGCCCATGCTGCGTCCAGTGACAAATATAGACCTAAGTGCTGCACGGCTGGGAGAACGGGGGGAGAGCAAAGGAAACAAGTCAGGGTGACGCAGAAAGGAGGGGGAGTTGAGGAGAAGTGGGGATAAGTCTGGAGGGCCTCTTCTATTTATTTATATTGTTGCCTGTTTATCTGTATTCATTCAATAGTATTTATTGAGCGCTTACTATGCGCAGAGCACTGTACTAAGCGCTTGGAATGAACAAGTCGGCAACAGATAGAGACGGTCCCTGCCGTTTGACGGGCTTACGGTCTAATCTGTATTGATGTCTGCCTCCCCCGTTCTAGACTGTAAGCCCGGTGTGGGCAGGGATTGTCTCTCTTGATTGCTGAATTGTACCAGCGCTTAGAACGGTGCTTTGCACACAGTGAGTGCTCAATAAATACCATCGAATGAATGATGTCTGTCTCCCCCCGACCTCTAGCCTGTAAACACGGTGTGGTCAGGGATTGTCTCTGTTGATTGCCGAATTGCGCTTTCCAAGCGCTTACTACAGTGCTCCGCACACAGTGAGCGCTCAATAAATATGACGATGGATGAATGTATGAATGAATGAATGTCTGTCTCTCCCGCTCTGGACCGTAAGCACTTTGTGGACAGAGATCGTCTCTCTCTTGATTGCTCAATTGTACTTTCCAAGCGCTTAGTACAGTGCTCTGCACCCAGTAAGTGCTCAATAAATACGATCGAATGAATGATATGTCTCTCCCCTTCTTGCCTATAAGCGGGTGTGGGCAGGGAGTGTCTCTCTTGATTGCCGAATTGTACTTTCCAAGCGCTTAGCACAGTGTTCTGCACGCCAGGAGGCCTTCCCAGTCTGAGCACCCCCTTTCCCTCTGCTTCTCCTCCCCTCCCCATTCCCTCTTCTCCCTCCCTCTGCTCTTCCCCCTTCTCCTCCCCACAGCACTTGTGCCTATTGTGCATAGAGAAGCAGGGTGGCTCAGTGGCAAGAGCCCGGGCTTGGGATTCGGAGTCATGGGTTCTAATCCCGGCTCCACCACTGGTCAGCTGTGTGACGTTAGGCAAGTCACTTAACTTCTCTGTGCCTCAGTTACCTCATCTGTAAAATGGGGATTAAAACTGTGAGCTCCACGTGGCACAACCTGATGGCTTTGTATCCCCCCCCCCCCCCAGCCCTTAGAAAAATGCTTTGCGCATAGTAAGTGTTTAACAAATGCCATCATGATTATTTTTTTGCTATTGTTTTCATGAGATGTTCTTCCCCCTGATCCTATTTATTGTCATTGTTCTTGTCTGTCTCCCCCCATTAGACCGTAAGCCCCTCAGAGGGCAGGGACTGTCTCTATCTGTTGCCGATTTGTCCATTCCAAGCGCTTAGTACAGTGCTCTGCACAGAGTAAGCGCTCAATAAATACTATTGAATGAATATGATTTGTATATATTATTTATTACTTTATCGCATCGATGATGTGAATCTACGATCCTATTTCTTGTTCTGTCTAGCTGTCTGTCTCCCCCCCCTTCTATTCCTTCACCCACTCAATGGTCCTTACTGAGCGCTTACTCTGTGCGGAGCCCTGTACTAAGCGCTGAGCCCGTCGTTGGGCAGGGAATCGTCTCTGCATTGCTGAAGAAGCAGCGTGGCTCAGTGGAAAGAGCCCGGGCTTGGGAGTCAGAGGTCATGGGTTCGAATCCCGGCTCGGCCCCCCGTCAGCTGGGTGACTGTGGGCAAGTCACTTCACTTCTCCGGGCCTCAGTTCCCTCACCTGTAAAATGGGGATGAAGACTGTGAGCCCCACGTGGGACAACCTGATTCCCCCGTGTCTCCCCCAGCGCTTAGAACAGTGCTCGGCACATAGTAAGCGCTTAACAAATGCCGGCATTATTATTATTATTCTCTGGGCCTCAGTTCCCTCCTCCGTCAAATGGGGATTAACTGGGAGGCTCAAGTGGGACAACCCTGTACCTACCCCAGTGCTCTGCACATAGTAAGCGCTTAACAAATACCAACATCATTATTATTATGACTCTCCCAAGCGCTTAGTCCCCTGCTCTGCACCCGGTGGGCCTCGCGTGGGACCCCCTGATGATCCCGTATCTCCCCCAGCGCTTAGAACAGTGCCGGGCACAGAGTAAGCGCTCAACAAGTACCAACATGATCATTAGCGTGGTTCATCGGCAAGAGCCCGGGCTTGGGAGTCGGAGGTCGTGGGTTCTAATCCCGCCGGTCAGCCGTGTGACTTGGGGCCAGTCACTCCGCGTCCCTGCGCCTCAGTCTCCTCGTCTGTAAAACGGGGACGGAGACCGTGAGCCCCACGTGGAAGGACCCGACGGCTGCCTCCTTCCCGGCGCTCGGAACGGCGCCTCGCCCATAGCGAGCGCTTAACCAGTGCCACCGGTTCTTGATTACTTACTGATCGGTCGCTACGACCGAACGAATGAAAGCCAGCGTCCGCTAAATCCGACTGAACGGATTAGGGGGTTTGGAGGAGGAGGACGAGGAGGAGGAGAGGAGGAGGAGGAGGAGGAGGAGGGCGGTTTGGTGATGTCATTGCGCGGTGAAATTTAACACCGAGCGGCCGGGGCTGTGCCCTGGCTCCCCTTCTCCCGGGCGAGAGGCAGTCGGCGGCGCCCAGCGGTTCGCAGCGGGCCCCAACCCTCTGGTCCGGGCCGGTGTGGGCGGGCTGCGTGTGGGCCGGGGCCCGGGGGCTGCCCCTCGGCCCGCTGCGGGGCCGCCCTGCCCACCCTGCCGACCCTCCCGCCGGGCCCTCCTCTCTCCCCCGCGCCCACCGCCGCCCTCCACCCGCCTGCTTGCCACCCTCCGCCTCCGCCGCTCTGCTCCTTCGCCACCCTGCTCTTTTCTCACCCTGCTCCTTTGCCACCCTTCTCCTTTGCCACCCTGCTCTTTTCTCACCCTGCTCCTTTGCCACCCTTCTCCTTTGCCACCCTGCCTCTTTCCACCCTGCTCTTTTGTCACCCTGCTTCTTTCCACCCTTCTTTGTCACCCTGCTTCTTTCCACCCTTCTCCTTTGCCAACCTGCTTCCTTTGACCCTTCTCCTTTGCCACCCTGCTTCTTTTGACCCTTCTCCTTTGCCACCCTTCTCCTTTGCCACCCTGCTCTTTTGTCACCCTGCTTCTTTACCACTCTGCTCCCTTGCCACCCTGCTTCTCTCCACCTTTCTCCTTTGCCACCCTGCTCTTTTGCCACCCTGCTCTTTTGTCACCCTGCTCCTTTGCCACTCTGCTCCTTTGCCACCCTGCTCTTTTGCCACCCTGCTCTTTTGCCACCCTGCTCCCTTGCCACCCTGCCTCTTCCCCACCCTGCCCCTTTGCCACCCTGCTTCTTTCTCATCCTGCCCCTTTGTCACCCTGCCCCTTTCCCATCCTGCTTCTTTGCCACCCAGCTCTTCTGCCACCGTTCTCCTTTGCCACCCTGCTTCTTTCCACCCTGCTTCTTTGCCACCCTGTGTCTTTGCCACCCCGCTTCTTTAATACCCCGCTCCTTTCCCACCCTGCTTAGCCGGGAGGGCCGAGACCTCTCCGTGGCTCTATTATCATTACTGTGATCGTTATTATGATTCCTTTTTTTATTCTTTCCTTTTCACGGGGCGGAACCTGAACCTCCAGCGGGGCAGAGTCGGCTTCTGTTTTCGGTTAGCGCTTCGCTGCTCGGACAGATGCATACAAATGCATTTAGGAGCCCCCAGGACAAGGCGAGGAAAGGTCTCCCCCGCGGCAGAAGGGTAAGTGATCAATTCGATAGTATTTATTGAGCGCTTACTATGTGCAGAGCACCTTACTAAGCGCTTGGAATGAACAAGTCGGCAACAGAAGTAATCGGGGCCGGCCCCGTGCCCTGGGCCTTGCCCTAGGCATCCTCACTGGGGGGATGCTTGGTCGACTCTCTTTTCGGTGCTTAGAACAGTGTTGGGCACATAATACGCGCATAGCAAATACCATCTTTATAATAATGTTTGTATTTGGTAAGCGCTTCCTATGTGCAGAGCACGGTTCTAAGCGCTGGGATAGATACAGGGGAATCGGGTGGTCCCACTTGAGGCTAACAGTCTTAATCCCCATTTGACAGATGAGGGAACTGAGGCCCAGAGAAGTGAAGTGACTCGCCCACGGTCCCACAGCTGACAAGTGGCAGAGCCGGGAGTCGAACCCATGACCCCTGACTCCGAAGCCCGGGCTCTTTCCACTGAGCCACGCTGCTTCCCCCATCTTTATTATCCCCTTGCCTCTGCCAAGGGAATCTGTAAAAAACCGTGTTTGAAAGCGAGTCTCCTTCCGGAGGGTCTCACTCCCACAATTTATGTTAAAGCCATGCGCAGGAAAAAGTGGGTGCTATCCCTCCTCTCCTTCCCTACTTGTACTGATGTCTGCCTCCCCCCTCCTCCAGACTGGGAGCTCGTTGTGGGCAGGGATTGTGTCTATATTGCTGTATTGTACTTTCCCAAGTGCTTAGTACAGGGTCCTGAGCACAGTGAGCGCTCAATAAAGACGAGGGAATTAATGAATGCCTGCTCCTCTTCTTCTTTCCTCTTCTTCCCCGCCTCCCCTTTTCCCCTTCCCCTCTCCCTCCCCGTCAATGGGTCAGTCGTGTTTATCGAGTGCTTATTGTATGCAGAGCACTGTACTAAGCACTTGGGAAAGTACAATAGAACAATATTTATTGAGCGCTTATTGTATGCAGAGCACTGTACTAAGCACTTGGGAAAGTACAACAGAACAGTATAACAGACACATTCCCTACCCGCACCTGCCCATCTCTCTTCCTCCTTTCCCCTCCTTCCGTCACTGCCTGCCTATTTCTCCTCCTTTTCCTCTTCCTCCTGTCATTCATTCAATCATATTTATCGAGAGCTTTCTGTGTGCGGAGCATTGTACTAAGCACTTGGGAAGTACAATTCAGCAACAGAGACAATCCCTGCCCACGGTGGGCTCACATTCATTCATTCAATAGTATTTATTGAGCGCTTACTATGTGCAGAGCACTGTACGAAGCGCTTGGAATGTACAAGTGGGCAACAGATAGAGACGGTCCCTGCCCTTTGACGGGCTTACGGTCTAATCGACGGGCTTACGGTCTAATCGACGGGCTTACGGCCTAATCACAGTCAGGAAGGGGGAGAGACAGACATCAGAACAAGTAACAAGGCATCAGTAGCATCATTATAAATAAATAGAATGATAGATTATATATGCATCATTAATAAAAATAAATAGAATAATAATTATAAATAGGTACATATATATATATTAGTGCTGTAGAACGGGGAAGGGTGGGTAGAGCAAAGGGAGGAGAGTGGGAGCAGAGGACAAGGGGGGCTTAGTCTTCCTTCTCTTCCTCCTCCTCCCTTCTCATCTCCTTCTCTGTACCCAGGAGCATAATAATAATAATAATAATAATGTTGGTATTTGTTAAGCACTTACTATGTGCAGAGCACTGTTCTAAGTGCTGGGGTAGACACAGGGGAATCAGGTTGTCCCACGTGGGGCTCACCGTCTTCATCCCCATTTTACAGATGAGGGAACTGAGGCCCAGAGAAGTTAAGTGACTTGCCCACAGTCACACAGCTGACAAGTGGCAGAGCTGGGATTCGAACTCATGACCTCTGACTCCAAAGCCCAGGCTCTTTCCACTGAGCCACGCTGCTTTCTTAAGCACCCAGCATAAGCACCCGGGTCTGTGCTACCGGAATTTGTTGAAGGAGGAGAGGGTGTTTGGTGTGTGTGTGTGTGTGTGTGTGCTGGGATGGGGCTGGACACTGAAGAAGGGAGAGAGGGAGAAAATGGATCAATTGTATTCACTGAATTCTTACTATGTGCAGAGCACTGTATTAAATGCTTAGGAGAGTACCTTACATTAGAATAGACAGACCTGATCCCTGTCCTCAAGAATCAATCAATTGTATTTATTAATAATAATGTTGGTATTTATTGAGCGCTAACGGCATGCAGGGCACTGTACTAATCACTTGGGAGAGCACGCTATGACAGAGTTGGTCGACATATTCCCTGTACACAAGGAGCTTCCAGTTTAGAGGGGGAGACAGACGTTAATAAAAAAAAATTACAGATATGTATCTAAGTGCTCTGGGGAATCTTGCAGTCAATCAAGAATCTTGCTATATCACAGGGGAAACAGACACCAAAATAAATTACAGGTAGGGGGAAGTGACCCAGGGTAGAGATATGCACATGTGCTGTGAGGGTGTAGCAGTGAGTGAGAACGCTCTGGGCATGTCACTCACCTTAAAAAACCTCCAATGGTTGCCTATCAACCTCCGCACGAAACAAACACTTCTCACTCTAGGCTTCGAGGCTCTCCATCACTTTGCCCCCTCCTACCTCTCCTCCCTTCTCTCTTTCCACCGCCCACCCCGCACGCTCCGCTCCTCCGCCGCCCACCTCCTCAAGGTCTCCCCTTCTCGCCCATCCCGCCGTCGACCCCCGGGCCACGTCCTCCCGCTGTCCCGGAACGTCCTCCCTCCTCACCTCCGCCAAACTGATTCTCTTCCCCTCTTCAAAACCCTACTGAAAGCTCACCTCCTCCAAGAGGCCTTCCCAGACTGACCTTCCCCTTTTCCCTCTGCTCCCTCTACTTCCCCCTTCACCTCTCCTCAGCTAAGCCCTCTTTTCCCCCCTTTCCCTCTGCTCCTCCCCCTCTCCCTTCCCCTCCCCTCAGCACTGTACTCCTCCGCTCAACTGTATATACCTTCATCACCCTATTTACTTTGTTAATGAGATGTACATCACCTTGATTCTATTTATTTGCTATTGTTTTAACGAGATGTTCATCCCCTCGATTCTTTTTATGGCTATCGTTTTTGTCTGTCTCCCCCGATTAGACCGGAAGCCCGTCAAAGGGCAGGGACTGTCTCTATCTGTTACCGATTTGTACATTCCAAGCGCTTAGTACGGTGCTCTGCACATAGTAAGCACTCAATAAATACTATTGAATGAATGAATGAACCTGAGGGGAATAAATCAATGGGAACTTCCCATTCCCTTTCAAGCTGCTCCTCTGGGAGATGGGTTCATTCAAAAATGGCTTGGTGACAGTTGCAACCCCCCAACTGACAGTTCTTAGATTGAGGGGCAGGAGGAGGAAGACATGATTCAGAGTTGGCCTTGTGGATTCGTGCCGAAACAGAGGCAGAGGCAAGAAAAAGGAGTCGAAACTGTTGTCGATGCACTCTCTCGAACACCGTAAATCGGTCCAGTGAGCAAATGTTCTGAAAGAGAAGTTGCAGCCGTGCATTGTCTGTGTGGCTTTATCAAGGAATGATGGGAAGGAGCAGAGCAAGGACGGAGAGGATTATTAAGCAAAGGATTGGAGTCAGGGGGAGTAGGAAGGGTGCATTGGGGGTGGGGAGAGACAGCTGGCTGCAGGAAAGCTTCAATCAATCAATTAATCATTTATTGAAGGCTCCCTGTATTAATGTTGGTATTTGTTAAGCGCTTACTATGTGCAGAGCACTGTTCTAAGCGCTGGGGTAGATACAGGATGATCAGGTTGTCCCACGTGGGGCTCACAGTTTTAATCCCCATTTTACAGATGAGGGAACTGAGGCACAGAGAAGTTAAGTGACTTGCCCACGGTCACACAGCTGACAAGTGGCGGAGTCTGGGATTCGAACCCATGACCTCTGACTCCCAAGCCCGTGCTCTTTCCACTGAGCCACGCTGCACTTGGGAGAGTACAGAGCTTCAAACAGGCCTGGCTGCTGTTGGAAGGGGGAGGGTGGTCACTTGATCATATTTACTAAGAACTGACTGTGAGCAGAGGACTGTACTAAGCGCTTTGGAAAGTATAATATAACAGAGCTTCGAACAGGCCTGGCTACCGTCAAAGGTGGGAGACCCGGAGTGGAGGAACCTACCAAGATCCGAATCCAATCTGATTCCAGGCGATTAACTGAGCAAATTCAAGTGATTTCTTAGGTAGTTTTGTGCAGTAACATTTCTTGGCCCTGAGTTCATGGACAAACAGTGATGGCAGACAAGCAGCATGGTATAGCGGAAAGAGCATGGGCCTGGGGGTCAGAAGGTCATGGGCTCTAATCCCAGCTCTGCCACTTGTCTGCTGGGTGACTTTGGGCAAGTCATTTAACTTCTCAGGGCCTCAGTTACCTCGTCTGTAAAATGGGGATTGAGACCGTGAGCCTCATGTGGGACAAGGGATACAATTTGGTTGTATCCACCCTAGTGCTTAGTACAGGGTCTGGCATATAGTAAGCACTTAAGAAATGCCATTATTATCATGATCATTATTACCGTGATAACCCTGCTGCTCGTCCCTGTATGTATGCATTTGTCGGGAAGTGCATTTTCTCAGGATTTGAGCCTTTATTCCCTCTTTTCACTGAAAAAGGGAGGCTACTGAAGGGTGCCCTGATAAGGCCAAGGCAGTTCTGTGGCTGCATGGTCGCAGAAGGTAAATCTGGCTTCCTTATCAGACAGACAGCTGGAGGCTTCAATAGTGGTTTCCATATCAGTTGCTCTGCCCCAACCCACCTTGTCCCACAAGAGTTTTTCTCTTCTGTTGGCAAGGTCCACCCACCTCTCTCCCTAATCTCCAGGGATCACCTTATCTCAGGTGTCGGAGCACCTCCCTTTGTCCTCCTCCTCTTCCTCTTCTCCTACCCCTTCCTCGCTCTCTCTCATTTGCTACCCAGCACTCCCCCCGAGTAGCCAGAACCAACTTCACAGAAGAAATCAGCCTCTCCTGGTCCCAGTGTCTCTCGTCTGGTGTTGGCTTCCCCTCCCAGACTCGCCCTGAAAAGGCCCCGAATAAATTCCTGGGCAGTTTGGGGTTTTTTGCAAATTGGGTCCAGATGAGGGTGGGGGAAGCAGGAGAAAAAGCTGAATTTTCACCGGAGGACATCTGAGAGGGAAGATGCGGGAGGGTTGGGGGGGAAGTATGTCAGACATTAGCCCAAGCATGGACAAGTGGAAGAAACTGGAATGGGCATGGCAGTAGGAGTGAGGAGGCTCTCAATGAGTTCACTGCCTCTTTCACCCTCTTCAGCTCTCCAGTTCTGGACCAGCAGCAGAAGAAACAGCCTGTGGCGGGCTCAGCCACCAAATGCATTTCTTATATGCAGCTCGGAGAGCGGGAGGGTTAGAGCAGAGGATGAGCAAACGTCATCTCAAATGTTTCGGCCCCACACGCCTTGTTTTACAAAGGAGAGAGGTAGGATGCTCGAGTTGGGCAGTCCCCCGTGTAGGCAAAAAGCATCCAGTCTTCTCAAAGAAGGAAAGGGATGTTTTCACAGGGAACTAGGAGCGCCGAAGATAATATCCGGTCAAGCCTCGAGACCTTATCACAACTGGGAGGGGTTTGATTTCCCTTCCTTTTGTGGTGACTCTCTGGTGAAGGAAAGGTTTATTTTCCTTAAAGATTTCTATTCAGCCACCCAGGCAAGTGTTCAGGATAGCCTTTTCGAAACTTCTCCTTGGAAGCCAGAAGGTGTTATTTGTGTAGGTGTGACTGACTAGTGAATGGAAGCTGCAAGACTGAAAGTCAGAAGTAAATGAAATACCATTCAAGCTCATCTTGTCCCAAAATGGAACTTCGCATATTCTCTTCTAAATCCTCCTTGACTCCCAGCTTTCCCTTCTCCTGCACCACCACCATATATTCTGACTCTGAGGCACGCGCCTTTGATGTCATCTTAATTCCTCATGGTCTTTCAGCTCTCATACCCAGTCAACAGCTACAACCTGCTGATTCTTCCTCTAAAACATTTTCCAGATCCACTCTGGTTCAAGCCGTCGCCGTATCATGGCTAGACTACTGTATGAGCCTCCTCACTGATTTGTCTTTCTCTGATCCCTCCGCACTTCCGGCAACTGTACAGACTGGCACCCGGATCATCGTCATTTTCCTGAAATGTCACTGTCCAGTCCTCAGAATCCTCCAATACCTGCCCATCTTTCATTTGCCTTGTTCTTAACAATAATAATAATAATAATAATGTTGGTATTTGTTAAGCGCTTACTATGTGCAGAGCACTGTTCTAAGCGCTGGGGTATACAGGGTAATCAGGTTGTCCCATATGAGGCTCACAGTCTTAATCCCCATTTTACAGATGAGGTAAATGAGGCACAGAGAAGTAAGTGACTTGCCCACAGTCACACAGCTGACGTGACAGAGCCGGGATTCGAACCGGGACTCTCCACGACCTTATTTTATTGACATATTGGCTTCCTGCTTTCATAATGTCCAGTTCACACTCTCTTCCCCTCCCAAACTCACAATCCATCAACAGTATTTATTGAGTGCCCTCTGTGTACAGGGTACTGTATTATGTGGTTGGGAGAGAATGTACAATAAAGGTAATAATAATAATGTTGGTATCAGTTAAGCGCTGACTATGTGCAGAGCACTGTTCTAATCGCTGGGGTAGATACAGGGTAATCAGCTTGTCCCACGTGAAGCTCACAGTCTCAAACCCCTTTTACAGATGAGGTAACTGAGGCACCGAGAAGTGAAGCGACTTGCCCACAGTCACACAGCTGCCAAGTGGCAGTGCTAGGATTCAAACCCATGACCTCTGACTCCCAAGCCCGGGCTCTTTCCACTGAGCCACGCTGCTTCTCTAGGTAGAAGACATTAACCCTACCCATTAATCCTTACAATCCAACAAGGCAAACAGACCAAATAATTTACCAGTAAAATAGTAGATTGCATAGATTATGTGGATTGGTATGGATTAAAATGTGACATGAGGTTATATGCATAAATTACTTAGGTGATTGCAAAGAACTGAGATGGTCTGTGGGAGGATGTGACTCGGGAGAAGGAAAATGAATTGAGGGAGGGGGAGTTGATGGGGGAATATTAAGATGGAGAGAGATCTGAGGTCTGCTGGATTTCAGATCTGGGAATTACTTTAGACTAACAGCGTGGCTCAGAGAAGCAGCGTGGCTCAGCGGAAAGAGCACAGGCTTTGGAGTCAGAGGTTATGAGTTCAAATCCCGGCTCTGCCCCTTGTCAGCTGTGTGACTGTGGGCAAGTCACTTAACTTCTCTGTGCCTCAGTTCCCTCATCTGTAAAATGGGGATGAAGACTGTGAGCCCATGTGGGACAACCTCATTCCCCTGTGTCTACCCCAGCGCTTAGAACAGTGCTCAGCACATAGTAAGCGCTTAACAAATACCAACATTATTAACATTATTATTGTGGGCAGGATATGTGTCTAATTGTTGTCTTGTATTCTCCCAAGCACTAAGTACAATGCTCTGCACACAGTAAGCACTCAATAAATACAATTGAATGCATGAATGAATGAGGATGTGGGACATGACCAAAGGGGGATGCGGGGGAGAGTCAAATTGAAGACACAGAGGTGAATTTTGGAGAAATAGAGTGAGTTGGGCTGTAGTAGAATAGTGGCAAGGTAAGGGTGAGGGAGCTGACAGAGTGCTTCACTGACACTGTCTTCTCCTGGTTCTCTTCCTGTGTCTCTGGCTGCTCATTCTCAATCTCTTTTATGGGCTTCTCCTCTGCCTCCCACCCAACACGGCATAGTGGAAAGAGCACAGGCTTGGGAATCAGGGCATTGGTTCTAATACTGGCCCTGTGACTTTGCTGCCTGACCTTGGGCAAGTCACTTCATTTCTCTGTGCCTCAGTTACCTCCTCTGTAAAATGGGGATTGACTGTGAGCCCCATATGGGACAGAGACAGTATTCAACCTGATTACCTTGTACCTACCTCAGCGCTTAGAACAGTGCTTGTCTCATAGTAAGCGTTTAAATACTACTATTATCATTATTATTTTCATTATCATTAACTCTCGGAATCCGTCAAGGCTAAGTTCTGGGTCCCCTTCTATTTTCCATCTAAGCCCATTCCCTAGGAGACCTCATGCACTCTCGTGGCTTCAACTACCATTTTTCTGCTGACGATTACCAAATCTACCTCTCGAACGCTGATCTCTCTCCTTCCCTGCCGTCTCGTATTCCCTCCTGCCTTCAGGACATCTACACCTGTCTGTCCCGCTGACACCTCAAATTTAACGTGCCCAAAACATAACTGCTCATATTCTCACCCAATCCCTGTCCTCCCCATGAATTCCCCGTCACTATAGACAGCGTTACTACACTACTGATAATAATTGTAGTATTTGTTAAGCGCTTACTGTGTGTCAAGCACTGGTCTAAACACTGGGGTAGATACAAGCTAATCAGGTGAGACACAGTCCCTGTCCCACCTGGGGCTCATAGTCTTAATCTCTAAATTACAGATGAGGGAAGTGAGGCACAGAGAAGGGAATAGACTTGCCCAAGGTCACACAGCAGTCAAGTAGCAGAGCCAGAATTAGGACTTAGGTCCTTCTGACTCCCGGGCCCGTGCTCTAGCCACCTGACCACCCTGCTTCCCACTACCATTCTTCCTTTCTCTCAAGCCCATAACTTTGGTCTTATCCTTGACTCATCTCTCTCTTTCAACCCACATGTTCAGTGTCACCAAATCCTTTCAGTTCTACCTTCACAATATCGCTAAAATCCACCCTTTCCTCTCCAACCAAACTGCTACCAAATTAATCCAAGCACTTATCTTATCCCACCTTCATTACTGTATCACCCTCCTTCCTGACTTCTCTGCCTCATGTCTCTTCCTACTCCGGTCCGTACTTCACTTTGCTTCCCACATCATTTTTCTGCAAAATCGTTCAGTTCATGCTTCCTCACTCCTCAGTAAACTTCAGTGGTTGCCCGTCCGCCTCTGCATCAAACAGAAGCTCCTTACCATTGGCTTTTAAGCACTTGATAATCCTGGCCTCTCCTACCTTACCTCCCCGATTTCCTACTACGACCTAGCCTGCACACCTCTCTTTTCTAATGTAAACCTTCTCATTGCAACTCAGTCTCATTTCTCTCACTGCCAACTCCTTGCCCACATCCTGCCTCTGGCCTGGAAATTCCTACCTTTTCATATCTGACATTCACTTTCCCCACCTTCAAAGCTTTACTGAAGGCACATCTCCTCCAAGAGGCGTTCCCTGACTAAGCCCTCATTTCCTCTCTCCCACTCCGTTCTGTGTAGTTCCGGAACTTGGATTTGCACCATTCCCTCATCCCCCCAGCATTTTTGTGCATACCCATAATTTGGAAGTCCCCCCTACTAGCTGTAAGCTAGTCATCGTCAGGGAGCATGTCTACCAACTCTGTTATATTATACTCACCCAAATGCTCTGCACACGGCAAGTGTTCAGTAGATGTTATTGATTAAAGCCAGTGGTCAGGACTTTGATGCAGAGAAGCATTGACAACCACTGAGGTTTTTTGAAGAGACATGTCTGCAGGTTGATCATCTGGTTCAGTGAAGTATGGACTGGCAATGAGAGATTGGAATCTCTGAGAGAGGTACAATGTTGGGTTTAGCAAAGTAGATTTCAAAGTCAGCCTCCCAGAGATAGTGTGAGAACTCCTTCAGGATGTGAGCATCAAGAGAGAAGAGAAGAAGACCTGGAGGAACCTCCACTGTTAGAGAGAGAAAGGAACCAGATCTAATTCCCACCAGTGTGTTCTTTCCCAGTGCTTAGTACAGCATTTTGTGCTTAGTAAGCACTTAATAAATATCCCTATTATTATTATTATCATCATTAGATACTGAGAAAGCAGTAGCTTTCTAATAGCTCTCTGATCTCTGATCCCTTGCTCATGCTGTTTTCCAGGCTTGAGTCTCTGTCTCCCCAGAAATCCTCTAGATCTCAGTTCTCTCCTCCTCTGAAGCTCTCCTAAGATCCCGTCTCTTGCAGAAAATCTTTCACAATTAAATCCCGACACTCTTGAGTTGTATCAATACCCAGAAATGTGTCTTTCTAAATTGTGGGTCACCCCTCTCAGGATCGCACCTGGAGAGTTTCCAGTGCTCTACCAGTCTTGGCTTTGGGAGGGAGAGTCAAACAGAGGCGTTTCCATTCCATTCCTAGCTTGGGCAGTTGCTAGCGAGTGGAAGGCAATCTGCTACAAGTCAGAATTCACCTTTTCTGGGCAGCGGCAGCGAGGTAGAGAGTCGAGGGAGGAGACTTGAGTTTACTCTGCCGAAGAAAGCGATGGTAAACCACTTCCTTATTTTTACCAAAGAAAACTCTCTGGATCCACTACCAGAACGATTACGGATGGAGGTGGGGTGTTTTGGGACAGATGTTTCTATGGAGTCACTGATTGTGAGTCAGACTTAAAAGCAGGTTGATCTACAGGTTGAGCCACAGGGCTGGGACCCCAGGTCTCCTTTCTCACTTGCCTTTCTCTTCCTCCTAGACTATTAGCTCATTGTGGGCAGGGAGGAGCACTGTGAGAAGCGGCATGGCCTAGTGGAAAGAGCACGGGCCTGGGAGTCAGAAGGGCATGGGATCTAATTCTGGCTCTGTCACTTGTCTGCTGTGTGACCTTGGGCAAGTCACTTCACTTCTCCATGGCCCAGTTCCCTCATCTGTAAAATAGAGATTGAGACTGGAGCCCCTTACGGGACAGGGACTTTGTCCAACTCAATTTGCTTGAACCTATCCCAGGGCTTAGTACAGTGCTTGGCACATAGCACTTAACAAATACCACAATTATTATTGTTATTATTATTGTTACATTATACTTCCTAAAGCGCTTAATACAGTGCACTGCACATAGTAAGCACTCAATAGATATGAGTGACTACTACAGTGCTCGGCTCATGTTAAGCACTTAACAAATATGACTGTTATGTCAAATATTTTGACTGTTTACAATAATAATAATAATAACAACCCAAAAGCTCCTTCTAGCATTTAATTATAGTGATTCTCAGTACTTCTCTTTATGTGTATTCAATTGAATGGACCATTATTCAGATTCCACTGTTTGTAATCTATGTTTATGTCCAACTCCCCTGTTAAACTGTAAACTCCTTTTGGGCAGGGAATGTATCTTGTGGTTTCATTGTATTATCCCAAGCACTTAGTTCAGCACCTTGCACTCTGTAGACTCTTAATATTCATTCGTTCATTCAATCGTATTTATTGAGCACTTGTGCAAAGCACTGTACTAAGCGCTTGGGAGAGTGCAATATAACAGATATATTGCCTGCCCCCATTGAGTTCACAGTCTAGAGGATGAGATCAGTACAAAGAAAAAGTAAATATTGAACAACTGTACCTCTGAGGGCTAAAGACAGCTGAGGACGTGAAAGTGGGGAGGGATAATACTGAGAAGCAGCGTGGCGCAGTGGAAAGAGCACGGGCTCTGGAGTCAGGGCTCATGAGTTCGAATCCCAGCTCTGCCACTTGTCAGCTGTGTGACTGTGGGCAAGTCACTTCACTTCTCTGTGCCTCAGTTCCCTCATCTGTAAAATGGGGATTAAGACTGTGAGTTCCACGTGGGACAACCTGATTCCCTTGTGTTTACCCCAGCGCTTAGAACAGTGCTCTGCACATAGTAAGCGCTTAACAAATACCAACATTAACATTATTATTAATTATGGTATTGTTTAAGCGCTTACTATGTGCCAAGCACAGTTCTAAGCGCTGGGGTAAATACAAGGTAATCAGATTGACCCACATGGAGCTCACAATCTTAATCTCCATTTTACAGATGAGGTAACTGAGGCACAGAGAAGTGAAGTGGCTTGCCGAAGGTCACACAGCTGACTAGTGGCGGAGCCGGAATTAGAACCCACGTCCTCTGACTCCCAAGCCCGGGCTCTTTCCACTGAGCCAGGCTGCTTCTCAGTGTGAATTTGGAGTGATGATGGAGCTCCGTATGGGAAAAAGGCCCAGAACAATGTGTCAGAGATGGAGAGTCAGATTGGGGTCAAATTGTGCCAGTCCCCCGGGCCTAGCTGGGTTTAGTGCAACACAGCTGGCCAAGGTCGTACCCTGGCGCTGGCGTTGACTTTTGTTTAGGCCATCCATGAGAGAGACTGTGTTTGTCATTAGTAGTTTAGCAAGGATTTTGTCTTATCCTATTCAGTGTAAAGAACTATGCCAAAGAGGTGGTGAGCCAGAAAGGGAATCACTTCATTTGAAAGGTAAATCATTGCCCAGGACCCAGCAGGGTTATGGATGCAATCCCTGGCTTTATGCTTTTTTGAGTATGGTTCTCGCTTTTGCCATAAAAAAACAACAACACTGGGAGTGGAGGGGGTCTTTGTCAATCAGTCAATTGCATTTACTGAGCGCTTACTGTGTGCAGAGCACCGTACTATAGCTTGGGAGAGTATAATGCAGCAATCAACGGAAACATTCCCTGCCCACAACGAGCTAATTCATGCAACAGAGTGTGATGCTTATGTGATCCAGGTTTGGAAGGAGTGCTGTGAGAGAGCACGTGAAAATCAGGGACAGAGGAAATAGGAGATTGAAAGCAAGAAAATAATTAGAGATATGACTTGTTAAACTTTGGGGCTAAAAGAGGGGAAAAAAATCAGGTTTGGGTACACTGTGTGTGTTAGCCCTTTGCCAGAAGAATCAATTCTAAGGAAATAACGAACACATTCCTACTCCACTCCAATTTCTGTTACCTAGTTGCTCCTCTTCTCCTTAGTGAAGCAGACAAGGGACAAATGTATTGGATTGAGACCTTTTCCTGGGTTTGGGGCAAGTTTCCAAGCTGGATGCTAATCCAAGCAAAACATACACAAACTCTCCAAATCTATGGATCCTGGAATAGTTTAATAATCTTTGGTGATCATTCAGGCATTTGCTAATGAACAAGTAACTTTTACAGTTTAGACCAACAGAATCCTCAGGGGTTTCTCACTTTTGCTAATGCGGAGCTCCCCCTTGGCCCCGAGGAGAGCCAAGTCAAACAAATAATCGGGGACGCAGGACTCATTTTTTGGCCTGGGATAGACCTTCCTCAAGTCTCTCCTTTCCTCCCCACTTCCATCTTTGCATTGGAATGGGGGAGTATATTTAGATTGCCACCTGTTAATTGGTGGTGGGAGTTTGGTTTCTGGTACGGGTGCTCAATAGCGTGTAGTGTGTAATAGTGGTGGTCGTCATAGTAGTAAGCAGCGTGGCTCACTGGAAAGAGCACGGGCTTTGGAGTCAGAGGTCATGGGTTCAAACCCCGGCTCTGCCACTTGCCAGCTGTGTGACTTTGGGCGAGTCACTTTACTTCTCGGTGCCTCAGTTCCCTCATCTGTAAAATGGGGATTAAGACTGTGAGCCCCACGTGGGACAACCTGATTCCCCTGTGTCTCCCCCAGCGCTTAGAACAGTGCTCGGCACATAGTAAGCGCTTAACAAATACCAACATAGTAAGATGTAAGCTGCTTGTGGGAAGGGAATGTGTCTGTTCATTGTTCTGTTGCACTCTCCCAAGCACTTAGTACAATTCTTTGCACACAGTAAGCGCTCAGTGAATACGACTGACTGATAGTAAAAGCATTCATTAAACACTTGCAGTGTGCAAAGGATAATAATAATAATTACAGTATTTATTGAGCGCTTACTATGTGCCAAGCACAATTCTAAGCACTCAGGTAGATACAAGGTGATCAGGTTGTCCCACATGGAGCTCAGTCTCAATCCCCATTTTGCAGACGAGAGACCTGAGGGACAGAGAAGTGAAGTGACTTGCCTAAGGTCACACAGCAGACAAGTGGCGGAGCTGGGATTAGAACACATAATAATAATGTTGGTATTTGTTAAGCGCTTACTATGTGCAGAGCACTGTTCTAAGCGCTGGGGTAGATACAGGGTAATCAGGTTGTCCCAGGTGAGGCTCACAGTCTTCATCCCCATTTTGCAGATGAGGTCACTGAGGCACAGAGAAGTGAAGTGACTTGCCCACAGTCACACAGCTGCCAAGTGGCAGAGCCGGGATTCGAACCCATGACCTCTGACTCCTAAACCTGTGCTCTTTCCACTGAGCCAAGCTGCTTCTCATAACGCATACCTTCTGATTCCCAAACCCATGCTCTTGCCACTGAGCCACGCTGTTTCTTTGATTCTGAAAGAGCTTGGAAGGCAGTCGTGAGTTATGGGAGCGAATCCCTTGGAAAAAATACAAAGTTGACAAATATGATTTCTAGCCTTCAAGGGGAACACAGTCTTAAAAATATGCGGGGAGGGGACTGTCATAAGGAAAGATAAATTAAGCAGACCACAGAAACAACCTAAATAAAAAGGACAGGGATAAATACAAAAGTAAAATAAAGCAAAAAGGAACTGAGTCAAGAGGAGCAGACATTTGGACTCCTAATCTATCAATCAATCCTAGTAGTTAAGCTCTTATTGCATGCGGAGCACTGAATTGAGTGTGTGCCAGAGTTCAGCGCGGTAGGATGTAGACATGATCCCTTCCCACAAGGAGCTTGCAGCCTAGAGGGTAAGATGAAAAACAAAATAAATTGCAGATAGGGGAACTGACAGAGTGTAAGGAAATTTACATGAGTAAATTTGCACCCTTCCAGACTGTAAGCTGATAGTGGGCAGGGAATGTGTCTACCGACTTTGTTTTATTGTACTCTCCCAAGCGCTTAGTACAGTACTCTGCACATAGTGCTCAATAAATACATCTGATGAAGAATTGATGAGTGTTGTGGGGCTGCAGAGAGTTGAGGTTCACAGGCAACACAGAAAAGAAGGCCAAAAGGGGAATGAGCCCATCACTGGGCAGGGATTGTCTCTATCCGTTGCAGAACTGTACATTCCAAGTGCTTAGTTCAGTGCTCTGCACAGAGTAAGTGCTCAATCAATACAATTGAATGAATTAAGGACTTGTGTGTTTTGTTTTGGTTTATGGTATTTGTTAAGTGTTTACTTTGTGTCAGGCACTGTACTGTGTGCTGACTTAACCAGGGAAGGCCTTTGGAAGGAGATGTGATATCTGAAGGGCTTTGAAGAAGGGGAGAGTGGTGGTCTGTCAGATATGAAGGAGGGAGGGAGTAGTTAAGGGGTCTGTGGTCAGACAGATCTTATTGAGTTACAAAGTGTACGGTGACGTTGGGGTAGAGAAGTGTATAGTAGATCAGCAGATCGTAGCTAATCACCTAGGTAAGGAATGAGGAGGGAGGAGGGAATGAGTGCTCCGATACGGAGACAGATGATCAAACAGAAGTTTTTGAGGAATGAGGCGACAAGGACCGAATATTTTTTGAGAAAAATCATCCAGGCCTCAGACTGTAATATGGACTGGAGAGACAGGAGGCTGGAAGGTCGGGAAAGACGCTAATGCAGTATTCGGTGCAGGATACGATAAGCACAGTAGTAGTTTGGATGGAGAGGAAAGAGCAGATTCTAGAGATGTGAGGATAGAACCAACAGGATTTGGTGACGGACAGAATACGTGTGATTGAGTGTTGAGGATAAGGCCAAAGTTAAGGGCTTGAGAGACCGGGAAGGTGGTGTCTTGATAGAGACGATGGAGGTCTCAAAGTGATTCCCCACATTTCTTTATTTCATGCACCACAATGATCATTTCTTCTGTGTCCACTGAGTCCAGAAATACATTGCTTCTTGGATATTCTTCAGCAGCCCAGGAGGACTCTGGGTTGCATCTTGAGAGCAATGAGATTCCACCATCCTTTCTATGGTCACTTACCTCTTCTTTCTTCTTGAAGAAGGTCATAACACTGACATCTTTGAAATCCTGTTTGATATCCTCAGTATTCTGTATATTGAGGAAGCAGCTGTGATGATGATGAAGAAGCACCCCCCATCACTGTTTGTAGAGACCAGCTTGTATTCCATCAGACTGTGGAATTTTGTCCTTCTTCAAGCTCTATAATGGTGTTCATTAAGTGTGTGTATATACACAAGTATTTATGTACACATGCGTGTGTGTATGTCTGTGTGTGTGTATATATATATATATATACACACACATAATATATACATACACATATACATACAGACACACAGATATGTATACACACACGACTCTGCATTTGAAAAAAATATGATGTTTGTGTGTGTGAGTTTGTGTGACTGAAAAGGCCAGTGTGGGATCCACTCTCCCAGTCACACTGGGCACACAAACAGGTTGTCCCTTGTATTGCTCTATTTAATTTTTTTAATGATATTTGCTAAGCACCTCCTATGTTGCAGGCACAGTATTCAGCGCTGGAGTAGATACAAGTTAGGTTGGACAGAGTCCAGGTCCCACAAAGGAATCACAGTCTTAATCCTTACCTTACAGATGCGATAAGTGAGACACAGAGAAGTTAAGAGACTTGCCCAAGGTCACACAGCAGACAAGTGGCAGAGATTAGAACCCAGGTCCTCTGACTCTGACCCATACTTTATCCATTAGCCCATGCTACTTCTTAATGTTTGTAACACCTGGCCCTGTTTCCTCTTTTACCTCCTTTTCTCTCTTCCCACACAAGGATTTTACTCAGAGAGTCACTCTCTTCTTGATGCGTTATGCTTGTTTGTCCTCAACAGTTGACTCCCAGTTTTCAGTTTGGATACAGCATTGTCTGATGCAGCTTTGTTTTACCACATCCTGAAAGTACTTCCTCTGCCCTCCTTGCTTTCTCTTTTCCAATTTCAGCCATCCACGCGAGCATCTGTTTGGGAATCCTGCTGTCGCTCATTCTTTTCAAATGTTCACCTCCCCACTCCCCCAGAGTGGTTACGTTAGGCTTATTCATTCATTCAGTAGTATTTATTGAGCGCTTACTATGTGCAGAGCACTGTACTAAGCACTTGGAATGTACAAATCGGTAACAGATAGAGACAGTCCCTACCCTTTGACGGGCTTACGGTCTAATCGGGGGGAGACGGACAGACAAGAACAATGGCAATAAATAGAATGGAGGGGATGAACGTCTCATTAAAACAATAGCAAATAAATAGAATCAAGACGATGTACATTTCATTAACAAAATAATTAGGGTAATGAAAATGTATACAGTTGAGCAGGCTTAGATGCTAGGAGTCTGTTCCAAGAGTTCACTGTTTGTCAAATAGTTCTGTCATTTGATGTTGTGCTCTGCATTTAGTAAGCTCTCAGTAAATACTATTGACTGATGGACTGATCTCGAATATGGCCCAAAAGTGATGTTGAACTGTTCTTTTAAAGAGGCACCTGATTATCCAACCTCACTATCTTGTTTTTACTTCAGCGCTTAGTACAGTGCTTGGCACATAGTAAGTACTTAACAGATACCACTATTATTATTATTTTAACTGGGTGGTCTATATCTCAGAGGGATTAGAGTGTAGCCCCACACTCTATTTGACAGTCTCCCAAAGGGTCTGCTGGCTTCCTTGATTCACTTTTCTATTTCCTTGTCCATTATTGCGTCGTTGGACACGTCATCTGGGTAGTTCATTAGGTATTTGAGTAAATCCATATCTTCATATCTTGTCGGGCAACTCAATCGGTGGAATTTATCGAGCACTTACTGTGTGTGGACCCCTGTGCTAAGCAGTTGGGAGAGTAGAATATTACGGAGTTGGTAGACCACTTCCCTAGCCACGATGAGCTTACAATCTAGAGGGAGCTCCTCTTTATAGAGTGTTATCCTCAGTAGCAGAAGGTGAGTTTCCCAGATCGATTGAGGAGAGTTGCCATGTTTTTAAGATTCCATCTTTGCGATGAGGATGAAGTTACCTCTACTCTTCAGTCATTCTGTAGACCTATATGTGCTCTTCAGTGATGCCCAGAAGTATTAACCTTTTTTTAGCGCCGCATAACTTCGTCTCACAACAGCTTTGACGTCCCACCTCCTGTCACACAAAATTTTGAGATCGTTCTGTACTCCGTTTGCTTTTATTCGTCAATCAGTTGTATTTATTGAGCACTTACTGTGTGCAAAATGCTCTATTAAGTGCTTGAGGAAGTACAATATCATACAGGTGGGAAACACATTCCATACCCACAATGATCTTAGAGTCTAGAGGGAGAGACAGACGTAAATATAAACAAATAAATGAATAACGGATATGTACAGAAGTGCTATAGGACTGAGGGAGTGAATAAAGAGTGCAAATCCAAGTGCAAGACCACTGCAGAAGGGAATAAGAGCTTAGTCAGGGACGGTCTCTTGGAGGACATGTGCTTTCAAAACGGTGCTGAAGGTGGGGAAAGTGATCATCTAACAGATTTTAAGAGGTAGGGCATTCCAGGCCAGAGGCTAAAACCTGGGCAAGGAATCAGGGGTGAGATAGGGGAGATCGAGGTGTAGGGAGTGGGGTGGCATTAGAGGAGTAAAGTGTGCAGGCTGGGTTGTAGCAGCAGAGTAGGAGAGTAAGGTAAGAGAGGGCAGGGTGATTCAGTGCTTCAAGCTTTAAAGTCTATGGTAAGATACGGAGGTGTACGGGCAGCCACTGGAGGTTCTTGAGGAGTGGGGAAAGATGGACTGGACATTTTTGCAGAAAAAGAATGTGGACAGCAGAGTGAAGTATGGAATGTCATGGGGAGAGGCATGAGGCAGGGAGGTCAGCAAGAAGGCTGTTGCAGTAATCAAGGTGGATAAAATAAATGTGTGAATGAAGATGGTGACGGTTTGGATGGAGAGGAAAGGGAGGATTTTTGCAATGTCATGAAGGCAGAACTGACAGGATTTGATGAAAGATTGAATATGTGGGGTGAGTGAGAGAGTAGAGTTAAGAATAGCTCCAAGGTTATGGGCAAGTGAGGCAGGAAAGAAGGTGATGCTGTCTAGAGTGATGAGAAAGCCAGGGTGAGGACAGGGTTTGGGTGGGAATCTGAAGAGTTCTATTTGGACATGTAAAGTTTTAGGACATCCAAGAAGAGAAGTCCTAAAGGCAGGAGGAAATATGAGACTACAGAGAAGGAGATCAGGGCTGGTGGTGTAGTTTGGGGAATTATCTGCATAGAGATAGCAGTTGAAGGCGAGGGAGTGAATGAGTTCTCCAAGGGAGTGGGTATAGATGGAGAATAGAAGGGGACCCAGAACTGAACCTTGAAGGAGCCCCCGAGTTAGGTCTGGGGGGGCAGAGGAGAAGCCCATAAAAGAGACTGAGAATGAGCGGCCAGAGGGATAGGAGGAGAACCGGGAGAGGACAGTGTCAGCGAAGCTGGGGTTGGATAATGATTCCAAGAGAAGATGGTCGACAGCGATGCCAGCTGGGACGTTGAGGAAGATGAAGATGGAGTAGAGGACGTTGGATCTGGCAAGAAGGAGGTCACTGGTGACCTTTGAGAAGGCTGTTTCTGTGGAGTGAAGGGGACGGAAGCCAGATTGGAGGGGTCAAGGAGAGCAATTGGATCAACGGTTGTAGACAACTGACTCATGGAATTTGGAGAAGAATGGTAGGAGGGAGATGGGCTAATAACTCAAGGGAACCACATGGTCAAGGGAGGGTCAAGAAAGAACTCAATAATAATGATTTTGTCAGAGTTGTGAGGATCTCAAGGAGGTGTTAATAAAATGCTTGTTGGCTGCAAGTAGCTTTCTGACCATGAGTCATTATATTCAAACCAGTTTAATATTTCATGCTGGAAAAGGTTTTAAAGGTTGCCCAGTGAAGTTTCCTTTAGAGATACCCCAACCATGATCACAGTGGTAAAGGTAGATACTGTTTCTTATCCTGATAGATCTAGTGATGTTAGAATAAAGATTTTTATGGTTCTTCATTCCTCAGGAGATTGACATTCTGGAGGGAATATCGGCTTTAGCGTTGGTGAAAGTTTGGAATATATCACGCGGGGATCAATCAGTCCATCTATGGTGTTTATTGAGATCTTACTGTGTGCAGAGCACTATACTATATGCTTGAGAGAGTACAATCCAACAGAGTTGGTAGACAACTTCCCTGCCCACAGTGAGCCTTGATTCTATTTATTGCTATTGTTCTTGTCTGTCCGTCTCCCCCAATCAGACTGTAAGCCCGTCAAAAGGCAGGGACTGTCTCTATCTGTTACCGATTTGTACATTCCAAGCGCTTAGTACAGTGCTCTGCACATAGTAAGCGCTCAGTAAATACTATTGAATGAATGAATGAATCAGCTTCCAGTCTAGAGGAGGAGATGGGAGGCACAAATCAACCTGGGATTGGAATCAATTAATCAATGGCATTTATTGAGCATTTCAGTCCAGTGTCTAATCAGGTGACACTACTGAGAAACTGGGAATATTCCAAGATATGTTTTTTTTGTTCAATAAATGAAAAGCTGCACTGGTGATTGTGAGCTGAGTTCAAGAACACAATTAAGAATCTGGAAACTGGTGTCAGAATATCTTTCAACTCAATTCTTTCAGCTCAACAGGCTAAGAGCATCCTTAAAAGTCTTTGAATCACTGACATAGGTGTTCAATATACTATTTACTGTGCTCTGCAAATGCACGTTCACATAGAGAAGCAGTGTGGCCCAGTGGAAAGGGTATGGGCCTGGAAGTCAGAGGACCTGGGTTCTAATCCTAGCTAGGCCATGTACCTTCTGTGTGACCTTTGGCAAGTCCTTTAACCTCCTTGTGCTTCAGTTCCCTCATCTGCAAAATGGGGATTAAATACTTCTCCCTACTAAATTGATGTGAGCATCATGTGGGAACTGATTAGCTTTAATCTACCCCAGCGCTTACTACAATGCCTGACACATAGTAAGCACTCAACAGATACCCTTAAAAAATCACTCAAGTACCACAGTCGTTATACAAAGACATACAGGTGACTGTAACCTATTTTTCAGTATAAATCATCTGAAGAGCACTCAGAATGAACACCAGCCCACATCTGAGAAACTTTACCACAACCATGCCTCTCGATCCCTGGCTCAGGGCTGAATACTATCTCTGAATTCTGTTAAATTCTGTTTCTTGGCATAGCCTGCTACCCAATATTACAAGGAGAGGAAAAAGAGGTAGGAAACTAAATCAGATCATCTGGTGTGAGTCAGAACTAGTGTCATAGTATCGCTGGGGCATTAAATTTTGGCCCAGATTGGATTCATTCAGTCATATTTATTGAGCTCTCACTGTGTGCAGAACAGTGTACTAAGGACTTTGGAGAGTATAATACAACAATAAATAGTGACATTCCATGCCCACAGTGAGCTTACAGTCTAGAGGAGGGTGAGACAGACATCAATACACATAAATAAAATTACAGATATGTACGTAAGTGTTGTGGGACTGGGATGGGGGAAGAACAAAGGGAACAAGTCAGGGTGATGCAGAAGGGAGTGGGGGATGAGGAAAAGTGAGTCTTAGTCTGGGAAGGCCACTTGGAGGAGATGTGCCTTCAATAAGACTTTGAAGCGGGGGAAAAAGTGATTGTCTTTTGGATTTGAGGAGGGAGGGCCTTCCAGGCCAGAGACATGATGTGGGTGAGGGTAGTGGCAAGACAGGTGAGATCGAGGCATAGTGAGAAGGTTCACATTAGAGGAGCAAAGTGTGTGGGCTGGGTTGTAGAAGGAGAGAAATGAAGTGAAGTAGAAGGGGCAAGGTGGTGAACTGCTTTAAAGCCAAGGGTAAGGAGTTTTTGTTTGATGCGGAGGTGGAGGGGCAACCATTGGAGTTTTTTGAGGCGCGGGGTGACATGTCCTGATCGTTTTTGTAGAAAAATGATCTGGGCAGCAGAGTGAAGAATGGACTGGAGTGGGGAGAGACAGGAGCCTGGGAAGTCAGTAAGGAGGCCGAATGCAGTAATCCAGGTGGGATAGGTTGAGTGAATGTATAGATGACAGTTTTATTGTCCAACATTTTTTGTGATGATCTTTTTACAGTCACTCTAGACTGTAAGCTTGTTATGGCCAGAAAATGTGTCTCTTAGTTCTGTTGTCCTCTCCCAACCGCTTGGTACAGTGCTTTTCACATGGTAAGTACTCAATAAATTCCATTGATTGGAATTATGTAAAAAAAAAATGTTGGTATTTGTTAAGCGCTTACTATGTGCAGAGCACTGTTCTAAGCGCTGAGGTAGATAGAGGGTAATCAGGTTGTCCCACGTGAGGGTCACAGTTAATCCCCATTTTGCAGATGAGGTAACTGAGGCACAGAGAAGTTAAGTGACTTGCCCACAGTCACACAGCTGACAAGTGGCAGAGCTGGGGGTCAAACCCATGACCTCTGACTCCGAAGCCCAGGCTCTTTCCACTGAGCCACGCTGCTTCCCGTCTGTAATTACTAAAGATACTACATTCTACACTTCCTTTCAGCCCTAGTAGTAAACCAACCATTAAATCCTTCTGGTTCTTCCTCCAAAACATTTCCTGGATTCACCCTCTCCTATATATCCAAGAGCAACCACTCCGGGGTTTGAGCTTTCATCTTTTTATAGTTTGATTACCATTTAACCTTCCTGATGATCTCCCAGACTTAGCCTCTCTCCTCACAATCTCTCCCTTCAGTCAATACCTACACACTGCTAAGTGGATCTCCTTTCTAACCATCCCTCAGATGTCTCTCTACTCTTCAAAATCTCCATAATCTTTCAAACATTTTTTTTAATTGAGTACTGCATACAGAGCACTGTTCTAAGTGCTTATGAAAATACAATACACAGAGTTGATGGACATGATCCCTGTCCCCAGGGAGCTTACAATCTATCCCATTTCCTTCCACAGGAAGCAGAAATGCCTTAGCATTTGGCTTCAGCATTCTCTACTGGCTTTTGCCATTTTGCATATTAGGTCTGCTCATCCACAATTTTCCTGTTCACACTCTTCACTGCTTCCCAGCTCACCTTCTAATTCTAATCCTTGCACCTGCATCTCCTGTCTTTGAAGCAGCATGGCTTGGTGGATAAAGCACAGACCTGAGAGTCAGAAGGCCTGGGTTCTATTGCCGGCTCTGCCCCGTGTCTGCTGTGTGACCTGGAGCAAGTCACTTAACTTCTCTGGGCCACAGTTACCTCATCTATGGGGTGAGATGCATGTGGGACAGGGATGGTGTCCAACTTGATTAAGTTGTATCTACCCCTGTGCTTAGAACATTGCTTGGCACATAGTAAGTGCCTCACAGGTACTGTTATTATCATTGTTTGACACCATATTCATGCTCTTTCCTCTTTGTGTACTACCCTCTCCTTACAGATCTGCTAGGCTCAGTTCCCCACATCTGTTCCCCACAGCTGAAGCTCTTTCCAAATAATCCTGGCTTCTCCAGGAATACTTTGCTGATTAATTCCCCAAATCCCATGTCATTTCATCCCAACAGCCACCTCATATTTATTTATTATCAGAACATCTGTATATAATAATAATAAATATGATAGCTGGAAGCTGCCCTTGATCAGATCAGGGAGCTATCCAAGGCCGCCATACCCCTTCCATGCCTTGCGAATCACAGCCAACAGCGATGGTTACTTCAGCTTCAGTAGAGCCACAGTTAAAGCATCAGCCGGGCAATGGTAAACTCGTCGTGGGCAGGGAATGTTTCTATTTATTGTTATCGTGCACTCTCTTAAGTACTTAGTTCATTATTCTGCACACAGTAAGCACTCAATAACTGCAACGCAAAGCACTCAATAACTACAGCGCACTCAATAACTAAAATTATGAATGAATGAAACGCTGGTGGTGGTGGAAGCCCAGATAGTATTGTAACTCAAAGAGAGATTGCTCAGGTGAGAATTAGTCATCTGACCCGTGTCCTTCAAGGAGCTCACAGTCTAAAGTGTGACTGGGAAAAGGGACTGAAGACAGACACGTAAAGTGAGATGAAACAATAAACACGACGCAGAAAAATACCCCAAATAAAAACAAAATCAGGAGCAGTTGTGGCTGAGAAATGAGGACATGCCCATAGCCACAGAGACCACTGCAGCAGCCCCCAGCCTTCCTGGAGATTTTGGAGGCCTCATGCTGTGGGCGTTTTTCTTTTTCCCTCCGGGAGAGTGGTGGGACGGGATGACTTGTTTTTGATGTCACAGAGGAGAAGTGGCGTGGGGGGACAGAGTGTGGCTGGCTGTCCAGCGGAGGGGGCAACGAGAGCTCTTTGGGCCAGTTTTACCCTCGGCCCAATGCTCACAAAGCACACCAGAAGCAGATGCTCTGGGCACGTCACTCCCCTCCACAAAAACCTCCAGTGGTTGCCTATCAAACTTCGCGTGAAACAAAAACTCCTCACTCTTGGCTTCAAAGCTCTCTATCACTTTACCCCCTCCTACCTCCTCTCCCTTCTCTCCTTCTACAGTCCACCCCATACACTCCGCTCCTCTGCCACTGCTAACCTCCTCACCGTGCCTCGTCCTCGCCTGTCCCGCCGTCGACCCCTGGCCCACGTCCTACCACTAACCTGGAATGCCCTCCCTCCTCACATCCGCCAAACGAGCTCTCTTCCCCTCTTCAAAGCCCTACTGAGAGCTCACCTCCTCCGGGAGGCCTTCCTAGACTGATCCCCCCTCCCTCTGCCCCTCCTCCCCTCCTCATTGCCCCTACTCCCTCCCTCTGCTCTACCTCCTTCCCTTCCCCACAGCACTTGTGTATATTTGTATCATTTATTACTATATTAATGATGTGTATGTATCTATGACTCTATTTATTTTGAAGGTATTGATGTCTGTCTACCTGTTTTGTTTTGCTGTCTATCTCCCCCTTGTAGACTGAGAGCCCATTGTTGGGCAGGGATCGTCTCTATCTGTTGCTGAATTGTACATTCCAAGCGCTCAGTACAGTGCTCTGCCCGCAGTAAGCCCTCAATACATACGGTTGAATGAATGAATTCTTCAGTGGCGGAGGGCAGGCTGCAGTTATTGTGGATGATTTGCTCAACCACAGTGGAGAGGATTCGAGAGCATGTGGTAGCCTCTGGAGAGATTGATTTGTATCCTGCATGCTCTAGAACATAAGAAGAACTTTAAATATAAGGCTGGTTATGGAATTTAGCATGGCCTAGTGGAAAGACCATGGGCCTGGGCATCAGAGGACCTGGGTTCTAATCCCGGCTCCATTACCTATCTGCTGCATGACCTTGGGCAAGTCACTTTACCTCTCTGTGCCTCAGTTTCCTCATCTATGAAATGGGGATTAAGACTGTGAGCCCTTTGTGGGACAGAGACTGTATCCATCCCATTGTTCTCAGTGCTGGGGTGGATACAGGGTAATCAGGTTGTCCCACGTGAGGTTCACAGTCTTAATCCCCATTTTATAGATGAGGTAACTGAGGCACAGAGAAGTGACTTGCCCAAAGTCACACAGCTGACAAGTGGCAGAGCTTGGATTCGAACCCATGACCTCTGACTCCCAAGCCCGGGCTCTTTCCACTGAGCCACGTGTCCACCCCAGTGCTTAGTACAGTGACTGTCACATAGTAAGCAGTTCACAAATACCACAGTTATTATCATTATTTAGTTTAAAGCATAGGCTCAGTATGGAGTTTTAAAAGCTAACCCCATCACACATACACAGACGCCACCCCCCGACCTCCACCCCGTGCCACCTTCCCTTCGGACAGCTAGTACGGGTGTTGGCTCCGTTTCGGCACGGGAGTGGGCGGCAGGTCTTGAGAATCTGACACTTGGCTCCAGAGCTCCTTACCTTTCCACCCTTACCCTATCCTTCTCATGACTTCCATCAAGGTAGATGGCAGCAGCGTGGCTCAGTGGAAAGAGCACGGGCTTTGGAGTCAGGGGTCATGAGTTCGAATCCCAGCTCTGCCACTTGTCAGCTGTGTGACTGTGGGCAAGTCACTTCACGTCTCTGGGCCTCAGTTCCCTCATCTGTAAAATGGGGATGAAGACTGTGAGCCCCACGTGGGACGACCTGATTCCCCTGTGTCTACCCCAGCGCTTAGAGCAGTGCTCTGCACATAGTAAGCGCTTAACAAATACCAACATTATTATTATGTTTCACGTCTAACAGATTAAGGCAAAATTGTAGTTAAGAAGAATCAGTCATATTTTGAAGATTAGATTCTTAAATTTTTACTCTACACAGTGAGGTCGGTATGGTATGGAGGGAACAGGTCTGCTAATTCTGTTCTACTGTGCCATCCCAAGCACTTAGCAGTGCTCTGCACATAGTAAGTGCTAGATAAATACTATTGATTGATTGACAGCATATGTCAGAGTCTCAAAGTCATAAATTCGGGCTCTTCAGGAAGTTAATGATTTCATTAGGAATTTCTTTAGTCTGAGGTGTGAATCCTCAATTCGGTCCATCCATCATATTTATTGATGCTTACTGTTTGCAGAACACTGTACTTAGGGAATGGAAGACTACAATTTAACCAACACATTCCCTGCCCAATTGAGAAAAACCTTTCAGCAGCTTCACCATAGGGCTGGAAAGAAGGGCACCAATGTGGGGATTGAGTCAGAGAACCATTCCTTTGAGATCAGGTCCTCTAGAATTCTTATTGTTCTGCTCCCAGGGACTATAGGAGTTGCCCGTGTTTAGTTTGAGTGATCCCGAGGGTTGAAATAGAGCAGGTCGAGGGGCAGCAACTTCCCGAAAGATATTATTCCAGAGACCGCGTCTGGTTTATGGCCTCTTTCCTTCTGTTGTCTGGTCTCGGGCATTTCTGGCACGAAAGAGGAAAGGGAGGGTGACATAATAATAAAAAGTAACAATTATGATATTTGTTAAGCGTGTGTCAAGCACTATTCTAAGCACTGGGGCAGATATGAGGTAATCAGATTGTCCCACATGGAGCTCACAGTCTAATCCCCATTTTACAGATGAGGTAACTGAGGCACAGAGAAGATCAGGTTGTTCCAGGTGGGGTTCACAGTCTTCATCCCCATTTTACAGAGGAGGTAACAGGCACAGAGAAGTTAAGTGCCTTGCACAGCTCATAAGTGGCGGAGGAGGTCATGGGTTCAAATCCCAGCTCGGCCACTTGTCAGCTGTGTGACTTTGGGCAAGTCACTTCACTTCTCGGTACCTCAGTTGCCTCATCTGTAAAATGGGGATGAAGACTGTGAGCCCCATGTGGGACAACCTGATTCCCCTGTGTCTACCCCAGCGCTTAGAACAGTGCTCAGCCCATAGTAAGCGCTTAACAAATACCAACATTATTATCATTATTAGAACCCACATCCTCTGACTCCCAAGCCCGTGCTCTTTCCACAAGCCACGCTTGTCTCTAGTCTCCATTAGTCATCAGACTCAGCCCCGACGTGCACTTACAGAAGGCTTGGCCTGGCTGACTTTCCATAATTCTGTGAAATCACCTGGGTCAGGCAAGCCAGGCAGACATATGACAGTTTCAGTTTTTATTGCTTGGAGCCTGTAATGGGCCTGTCTGTTTATGTAGAAAGAACCTGTCTTTATTTTTTATTTTTCTGCCCTTGAGGTCATAAGGAAAATCTTTGAATTCACTGGATGATCGATCAAATCCTGCAAGCGTTTTGTACTTAGTTTATTTTGGTCTTTAGCGGGGGAATAATCATTGAGTTGGTGTGGGATTCTCTGAGTGTTTGCAAGTGGCTAATATTTCAACCGTGCTTTCCCGTGAGATGAAGATATTGCTGGTACTGAGCGGAGGACTGCTCTGCCGTACTAATTCTGTTGTACACATTCATTTATTCAGTTGTATTTATTGAGCGCTTACTGTGTGCAGAGCACTGTACTAAACACTTGGAGTGTACAGTTTGGCAACAGTTAGAGACAATCCCTGCCCAACAATGGGCTCACCTCTAAAAGGGGTAGATAGACAACAAAACAAAAGAATTAGTCAGGAATCAATACCATCAAGATAAATAGAATCAGAGATATATACAAATCATTAATAAAATAGAGTAATAAATAATATTACAAAACTGCACAAGCGCTGAGCGGTGGGGAAGGGGGGAAGAGCAGAGGAAGGGTGTTGGGGCAATGGGGAGGGGGGAGGAGAGAGGGGCAGAGGGAAAGGGAGGGCTCAGTCTGGGAAGGCCTACTGGAGGAGGTGTGCTTTCAGTAGGGCTTTCAAGAGGGGAAGAGAGTTTGGCAGATGTGAGGAGGGAGGGCGTTCCAGGTCAGTGGTAGGTTGTGGGCCAGGGGTCAACGGCGGGACAGGCGAGAACGAGGCACCATGAGGAAGTTAGCGACCGAGGAGCGGAGTATATGGGTTGGGCTCTAGAAGGAGAGAAGGGAGGTGAGGTAGGAGGAGGCAAGGTGATAGCTTTGAAGCCAAGAGTGAGGAGTTTTTGTTTCATGTGAAGCTTGATAGGCAACCACTGGAGGTTTTTGAGGATGGGAGTGACATGCCGCGAGCGTTTCTGTAGGAAGATGATCCGGGCAGCGGAGTGAAGAACAGACTGGAGCGGGGAGAGACGGGAGGGAGAGAGATCAGAGAGAAGGCCGACACAATAATCCATTCGGGATATTATGAGAGCTTGTACCAGCACGGTAGCAGTTTAGATGAAGGGGAAAGGGCGGATCTTGGCAATATTGTAAAGGTGAGACCGGCAGGCGTTGGTGACAGATTGGATGTGTGTGGTGAAAGAGAGCAGAGTCAAGGATGACACCCAGGTTGTGGGCCTGTGAGACGGGGAGGATGGTAGTGCCGTCCTCAGTGAGGGGAAAGTCAGGGAGAAGACAGGGTTTGGGAGGGAAGATAAGGAGCTCAGTCTTGTTGAGTTTTAGGTGGCGGGTGGACATCCAGATGGAGATGTCCTGAAGGCAGGAGGAAATAGCCTGGAGGGAGGGAGAGAGAACCGGGGAGGCGATGTAGATTTTGGTGTCGTCCACGTAGAGTTGATAGTTGAAGCCACGGGAGTGAATGAGTTCACCAAAGGAGTGAGTATAGATGGAGAATAGAAGGGGAACCAAGAACTGACCCTTGAGGAACCCCTTCACTTAGGGGATTGGAGGCGGAGGAGGAGCCCGCGAAGGAGACCGAGAATGACCGGCCAGAGAGATAAGAGGAGAACCAGGAGAGGATGGAGTTTGTGAAGCCAAGGTGGGATAAATTGTTGAGGAGGAGGGGACGGTCAACAGCGTCAAAAGCAGCTGAGAGGTCGAGGAGGATTAGGATAGAGTAGTATGCCCTCCCGAACACCTAGTTCACTGCTCTGCACCCAGTAGGTGCTGAATAAATATTTTTGATGGGGAGTCAATCATCAATCAATCAGTCAATCAGTGGAATTTTATTGGCATGCTTGGGAGCTCTGAATTGACCGAGCTCTGTTCTGATCTAGGCTGCACTTGTATCCATCAACATACATGCACTTCCCAGCTGAGAAACAGCAATTTAGGGAATTTTTATGTTTTCTCTCTCATCTCCTCTTTTTACCTCCCTGTTTAAAGTCTTTTAAGAATAATAATAATAATAATGGCATTTGTTAAGTGCTTATTGTATGGCAAGAACTGTTGTACACACTGGGAAAGATACAAGGTAATCAGGTTGTCCCATGCCTGCATTTTACAGATGAAATAAAGGAGGCACAGAGAAGTTGTGACTTTCTGAAAGTCACACAGCTGACAAGGGGCAGATCTGGGATTAGAACCCACAACTTCTGACTCCCAAGCCCAGGCTCTTTCCACTAAGCCAAGCCGCTTCTCTTTCCCATATCCAGATTATTCCCCACCATGTTGTCTTGTCCTTTTTCGGTCTCGCTCCTTTTGATCGTTTCTCTCTGTTTCCCTCCTTTTCTTCATCAGATTCCTTTGTTCTATATCTCATTCCGTAAAGAATTACGTGTTTTTATCACTTATCCTTCTCTTGCTCTCATTGTTCCATAGGCCCTCATGTATATACATTAATTCCATGTGTGGATTCATACCCCCAGTACAAATCGAATACACAAATTCCTACTGCCAAAGCCAAGTTCAGCACCAGATAAGAATTCCACAGGACACACACAACCCAGAACATAACCAGCACACACACGAACACGTGTCCACAACCCCCATACACAAGTACACACACACATAGGCCTGGCCTCTACACACTCTCATACACTCACACAAACCCAGCCTGGACACTTACATAGACTGTACTTGAATACAGATCCTTCCCCCAAAGGCAAAGTCAGTATTCATTCATCCAATCATTTTTATTGAGCGATGTACTGTATGCAGAGCACTGTACTAAGCGCTTGGGAGAACACAGTGCAACAATCAACAGACACATTCCCTGCCCACAGTGACCTTACAGTTGTACCGACCCACAAAATCAGAATAATAATAATAATGATGGTATTTGTTAAGCGCTTACTAGGTGCCAAGCACAGTTCTAAGTGCTGGGGTAGATACAGAGCCAAGTGGGGCTCACAGCCTTAATCCCCATTTTACAGATGAAGTAACTGAGGCACAGGGAAGTTAAGTGGCTTGCCCTAGGTCACACAGCAGACAAATGGCAGAGCAGGGATTAGAACACCCTTCCTCTGACTCCCAAATCCATGCTCTTTCTACTAAGTCGGGGACCCCACATACCTACCAACAAGCTATTGGGGAAGTACCCAAAATGTAAAACACCCAATTACCGTCTACCTAATCTATTCTATTTTCCCAAATGCTTAGGACAGTGGTCTGCACACAGAAGCACTCAATAAGTATCATTGATTGATTGCTATATGAAGTGGTAACAGTAAAAATATGAAATTGATGTAAGTGATTAGGTGGAAGATGGGAAAACTGGTATCTTGTCCTTACGATTCTTCTTGCTGATCGAAATATAATCCTTCCAACAGTAATATTTAAGGCAAAGTACCTACTTTTGAATGGTAAGTCAGTCTAAAATCAATCATTGGTAATAATAATTGTGGTACTTGTTAAGCGCTTACTATGTGCTAGACATTATACTAAGCACTGGGGTAGATACAAGATAATCAGAATGGACACAGTCCATGTCCCACATATGGGGCTCATAGCGGTGTGCTGAGCACTGTATTAGATAAAAATAATAATAATAATTGTAGTATTTGTTAAGTGCTTACTGTATGCCAGGCACTGTTCCAAGCGCTGGGGTAGATACAAGATAATCATGTGGACACAGTCCCGGTTCCATATAAGGCTCACAGTCTTAACCCCCATTTTACAGTTGAAAGAACTGAGGCACAGAGAAGTTAAGTGACTTGCCCAAGGTCACACAGCAGACAGTTGGCAGAGAAGGGAATAAAACCCATGAACTCCTGACTCCCAGGCTCTATCCACCACACCATGCCCTCACCCCGTGGTGAGGAAAGAACAGTGCAGTAGAGTTAGCAGACATGATCCTTGCCCACATGGGACTTACAGTCTAAAGAGGGTCACAAACTTTAAATTACAGATAAGGGAAATGGTAGAGTGTGAGGATAAGTTCCCAAAGGCAGGGGTTGAGGTGAGTATCAAGTGCTTATAGGGTATAGATCCAGCCAGGGGCATAGGCAATGTAGAAGGGAGGGCAAATATGGGGAAATGAAAACCTAGTGTGGGAAGGCCTCTTGGAGGGGTTGAGTTTTTAGAAGGGCTTTGAAGGTTGGCAGAGTTCCAGGCCCAAGGAAGGACGAGGGAGAGATGTCGATGGCGAGACGGGCGAAACTGAGGTACAGCGAGAAGGTGGTCATTAGAGGAGTAAAGTGAGCGGGTTGAACTGTAGTAGGAGATCAGCGAGGTAAGGAAGGAGGAGGGGAGCCAACTGTACATCTTAAAGCCGAGAATAAGAAGTTTCTGTTTGATTCAGTTGTGATGGGTGACCATTGGAGGTTTTTTGAGAGGGGAGATATGTACAGAGCTTTTTTTTTTTTATGAAAAATGATCTGTGCAACAGAGTGAAGTATGGACGGGAGGGGGGAAAGAAAAGAGGCAGGGAGGTCTGCCAGCTTGGCTATATTGTGTTCCTCCAAGTACTTAATACCTTGTTCTGTACACAGTAAACACTCAGTAAATATGATTGAATGATTGATTGAGGAGGATGGTGCAGTAGTTTGGGCAGCATACAAATGTAGCCCTTGGATCAGTTTAAGCATAGTTGGAAGAGGGATAAAGGGCACATTTCATTGATGGTGTGGATTGAATGTGTGGGTTAAATGAGAGAGATGAGTCAAGGATAATGCCAAGGTTGTGGGTTTGTGAGGCAAGGAAGATGCTACCGCGATAATCCAAGCACTTATCTTAACCCACCCTGATTACTTTATCGACCTCCTGGTTGACGCCCCGGCTTCATGTCTCTCCCCACTCCAGCCCATGCTTCATTCTGCTGCCTGGATCATTTTCCTACCAAAATGCTCAGCCCATGTTTCCCCATTCCTCAAGATCCTCCAGTGGTTGTCCATCCAGCTCCAGATCAAACAGAAACTTTTTAGCACAGGCTTTAAAGCACTCACTCATCTTGCCCCCTCCTACCTCACCTCACTGCTCTCCTACTACAACCCAGCCGACACACTGCACTCTTCTAATGCCGACCTACTATCTTTACCTCAAACTCATCTATCTGTTCACCTCCAGCCCAAGTCCTGCCTCTGGCCTGGATTGCCCTCCTTCTTCCTATCCAACAAACACCTTCAAAGCCTTATTGAGGACACATCTCTAAGAGGCCTTCACTGAGTAAACCCTCATTTTCTCTTCTCTCTCTCCCTTGTGTGTCACCCTTGCAATTAGATTTGCTCCCTTTATTCACTCCTTCATCAGCCCCACCATATTTTGGTACATAACCATATTTGATGTATTTCTTAATGTCTGTCATCCCCTCTAGAGCATAAGCTTGCTGTAGGAAGGGAACCTGTCTACCAACTCTGTTCCATTGGTATATTGAACTCTTCTAAGCACATGTCCTGCACACATGTCCTTCCAAGCTCAGTGTCCTGCATACAGTAAGCACACAATAAATATGATTAGTGGTGATGTCTACAGTGATGTAAAAGGGCAGGGTTTGGGTGGAAAGGTGAGAAGTTCTATTTTCGACATGTTAAGTTTCAGGTGACGGGAGGACATCCAGATGGAAATAGCCTGAAGCCTGGCGGAAGAGTGAGACTGCAGAGAAGGGGAGAGTTTAGGGATGGAGAGATAGATTTGGGAATCATCCATGTAGAGATGGTAGGTGAAGTTGATGGTGATGGTATTTGTTAATGCTTACTATGCGCCAAACACTGTCTAAGCTCTGGGGTAGATCCAAGGTAATCGGGTCGTCCCACTTGGGGCTCAAAGTCTTAAACCCCATTTTTACAGATGAGGTAACTGAGGCACAGAGAAGTTACTTGACTCGCCCAAAATCACACAGCTGACAAATGGTGGAGCCCGAATTAGAATGAGCTCTCCAAGGGAGCAGGTGTAGAAGAAAAATAGAAGAGGACCCAAAACTGAGCCATGAGGGACTCATCTCAAAACATTATCTCTGGATGGATCGTATGCAAAGAATCATGATCATAAGTGGTATTTATTGATTGCCCACTGTTTACAAAGAGCAGTGTATTAAGTACATGAGAGAGAGTAAATGGTATTTGTTAAGTGCTTACTGTGTGCCAAACACTGTACTAAGCCCTGGGGTGTATACAAGCAAATCGAGTTGGACACATCCCTGTCTCACGTGGAGCTCGCAGTCTAAATCCCCGTTTTACAGATGAGGTAACCGAGGCACGGAGAAATGAAGTAACTTGTGCAGCAGAGTTGATAGACATGAGACATGTTTCCTGCCCACAGTGAGCTTACAGTTTAGAGGGGTGGACAGATGTTAATATACATTGTTTACAATATGTAATAAATAGATATGTACCTAAGTGCCGAGGGGTTGAACATAGGGGGGAATATTGAATACCCTGATAGTAAGTGAGGCAAGATAGTTTAGTGGGAAGTACTAAAGACCTAGATAAATGCATCTCGTCTGATGCATTTATTGCAGTGTGGCTCAGGGGAAAGATCCGGGGCTAGGGGGACAGGGGTCATGGGTTCGAATCCTGGCTCTGCCACTTGTCAGCTGTGTGACTGTGGGCAAGTCACTTAACTTCTGTGGGCCTCAGTTACTTCATCTGTAAAATGGGGATTAACTGTGAGCCTCACATGGGACAACCTGATTACCCTGTCTCTACCCCAGCGCTTAGAACAGTGCATGTAGCAAATGCTTAACAAATACCAACATCATCATTATTATTATTGTATCACCTTGGACAAGTCATTCAGCCATCTGGTGCTTTGTTTCTTCATCTGTATAATAGAAACATCAACATTTACCCCCACCACCTCTCAACAATGTCTAGAAGAGAAACGATAGAATCGATGTGAAATTATTTGAAAAATAAAATATTAAAATGCAAATTGCACCCCTATCACGGCCGCATCTGATCATTTAGTTACGTTGTAAGAAATGCTATTGAGAATACTATGTCCAATAGTATATTTTCATTGTTCTACTGCTGAATGCATTTTCTGAACAAAGTTTATTTTCCATATGGCATTTAGGTGCTGATCATTAAGCAAGGCTACTGTTTTTACTGTTCTTTTTTTTTATTTTCAGGAAAAATCTCTTCCTTCTTATTGCATTATGCATAGCTGTGGGAGTTGTACATGTGCAGGAGCAAGGTGAGAAACCCTCTTTCTTCACAGTTTGAACAAATCGTTTACTCAGACAACAAAGGAAAGCGCTTTTGATCATCCAGACTTTAAATGTAGCTTTGCCATAGAGAACAATCCAAAATCCCATAGAGTACATTGTGAATGTAAGGGTAAAGGACCCACTTTTGGGGAAAAAAGTGACCTTTGAGAATTACTCAGATCTTCTGTCTGTGAAATTGCTTACATTTTTAAGCAAGCTCTCTGTAAAAGAGAAGTCTTGTACAGTGAAAAGGCTTTGATTGTGACTTCACTGCAAGTGGGTGTTCTTGGGGGTGGTAAACTGTAACTGAATTACCTTTGCACTTCTTGGGAAGACACAAGTACATAATAAGTACTCAGTTTAGATTTGCATTATTAATACACTCAATTTGCATTTTAGGGGCTTTTAAAAATAGATGTGATTGGTTAGAGACTAGCTGGGTGCTGCATTGATTTGTAGATTATATATTATTATTTCTTATATCAATAATAATAATGTTGGTATTTATTAAGCGCTTACTATGTGCAGAGCACTGTTCTAAGGGCTGGGGTAGATACAGGGTCATCAGGTCATCCCACGTGAGGCTCCCAGTTAATCCCCATTTTACAGATGAGGTAACTGAGGCCCAGAGAAGTGAAGTGACTCGCCCACAGTCCCACAGCTGACAAGTGGCAGAGCTGGGAGTCGAACCCATGACCTCTGATTCCAAAGCCCAGGCTCTTTCCACTGAGCCACGCTGCTTCTCAATGTCCTTCTCCCTCTCTAGCCTTGTGAGCAGGTTATGGGTAGGGAACATGTCTGTCAAATCTGCTGTATTGTACTCTCCCAGACGCTTAGTACAGTGCTAGGCACATTATAAGCACTCTATAAGTACCATTGTTCATGATGATGATTTGTATTGTTCTTGCCCCTTAGCACTGCCCCAGGAGAGTGTTGGGTATCAAGAGAATTCCTCATCCCTGAGTTCTGTAGTACATTCTTATTCTTACAGTTCTTTCTCCCCTGATTGCTCGATGTATCTCTAGAATAGCAGGAAGTGTTGGATTTTGACTTCAGTAGCCTGAAGAGAAGAAAAAACACAAATAAGATAATAAAGATGGAACAGATAAACCAGTGTATACATGATTTCAGAGGTGCCTGGTGAGTTGGCATGATCAAAAAATAGGCAGTCAGAAAATGCCTCTTGGAAGAAATGACTTTTTAAGATGTGTGAGGTGGGGAGGGAGCGGTAGAGTAGGGGCCTGGGAGTCAGAAGGTGGTGGGTTCTAATCTGGATTTGCTACTTGTCTGCTGTGCGACCTTGGCAAATCACTTCGCTTCTCTGTTCCTCAGTTACTTCGTCTGTAAAATGGGGAGTCAGACTGTGGAGCCCCATCAGGGGCAGGGACTGTGTCCAACCCAATTTGCTTGTATCCACCCCAGTGTTTAGTACTGTGCATCTCACATAGTAAGTGCTTAAATATTACAGTAATTATTATTATGTGGTTTGAAAAAGCTGAAGGTGGATGTTCTGTACTCTTTTATTTCTGGTAAATTTGGCAATTTATGCCCAGTTATCTTCCCCTTTAGAGTGTAAATTCCTTTTATTCCCACTAGAAGAGCCTGGGACAGGGTTCTTCACACAGGAGGTGTTTTGGAGATAATAATTATAATTACAACTATAATAATAATAATAACTGTTATATTTTTAAGCACTTTTTAGCTGCCAAGCACTACACTGAGCATTGGGTTAGTTACCAGGTCAACAGATCGGACATAATCCTTATTCCCCATGGGACTCACAATCTAAGTGGGAAGAAGAATGGTTATAGAATTCTCATTTTACAGATGAAGAAATTAAGGCTCAAGGAAGTTAATTGGCTTGCCCAAGTTCACATAGCACAGAAGTGGCATAGGCAGGATTAGAACTCAGATCTCTTGACTCCCAGATCCTTGCTCTTTTCACTAGGCTAGCTTAAATGCCATTGTATTGATGAAACTGTAAGGCCATTGTGGGCAGGGATTGTCTCTCTTTACTGCTGCATTGTACATTCCAAGCGCTTAGTACAGTGCTCTGCACACAGTAAGCGCTCAATAAATACGATTGAATGAATGATAAGGAGAAACTTGTCCTGGTGCCAGATCCTTCCTGTCATTTGGTAAAAATGACTCTATTAATAAGGTAAAAAAGGCTCCAATCTTAGTAATCATCCTTTCCTCCCTGAAACTATGAGGGAGGTTGTTGTTACCTTATATAATAATAATAGCATTTATTAAGCAAGTTTCTCCCAGTACTAAGCACTGGGAGAAGATACGTAGGTGGAAATTAAATGCGGTCTCTGCCTTTCGTGGGATTTACAATCTAACTGTGTAATGATCTGTTGAGCCCATGGAAATGTTCAACCTAAAGTGTAAGCACCTGATTCTAAGAGGGAGAATACTTTGGAACCTCGAGTGACAGGGTAAACAAAAGACTCCTAAGGGTTTTCTCTAGTTATACGGCTTACTCCATTTGGCCATTAAAGAGGAATTTTTCTCTGCCACTAGAAAATAAAGAGCTCTTCAGTTTGGAAAGCATCTCGACATTGACTATTACCTTTCACTCCAATCTACTGACATAAAGAGTTCTTTTTCCTGCATTCTATTAGCATCTGTGGTCCTTCCCTTCTTTCAGGAGTTCAAGGTGGAAAGAGTAATAAGCAAATATAGGAATTTACACAACTTATTCTTCTCCTTTTTAACCAGAAAGAGTTTTAACTAAAAGCCCGTTTAAACTGAAGAAATGTGAGGCCCGAAGAAGTGACTTTAAGCTCAGTGTGAGCAGGGTCATGTCTACCAACTCTTTTGTATTGTACTCTCCCAAGCACTCACTACAGTGCTCTGCACAGTCAGTGCTCGATATATACCGTTTGATGATGATGATGATGATAGAGTGATGCCCTTTTTACATGCCAAATGCACTGTCCCCGAACACTTATTCAGTAGGAGCCCCTTGACATTTCTGTAAATATCCCTGGGTATTTTAAAAGATGGCCATAATTTCTTTTTACAAATTTCATAAATGATTAAAGAAGGCTCTTATGACGTAACTTGGAATTTAGTCTTTTTTTAAGTAGCTTGAGGAGTTATCTATTCCAGCTCACTATCAGCAGGCTAACTGTGTGACAAGTCCAAAGAAATTCTAATGGCTTCAGCACTTAGAACAGGGCTTGGCACATAGTAGCACTTAACAAATACTATCATTATTAGCACAGTTATCTCAGGTGTTAGACTGGCTACAATCCTGTCCTGATGGTACCCTTTAAAATATGTTAGCATCTGGAGACTATTAATATTCCAGCAGGAGAAATTTTAATGCTAATTCTGCCAAGCACCAATCATGCAATCTAAAATGCTGTTTGCAAGTTAACCCTCAGCTGTAATTCTGAAATCAGTATGGCTTTTTTTCCCCATTTTAATGAAAAGAACCTAGCTCAGTGATAATAATAATAATAAAAAGGATAATGTAATAATGTTGGTATTTGTTAAGCGCTTACTATGTGCAGAGCACTGTTCTAAGCGCTGGGGGAGATACAGGGTCATCAGGTGGTCCCACGTGAGGCTCGCAGTTAATCCCCATTTTACAGATGAGGTAACTGAGGCATAGAGAAGTTAAGTGACTTGCTCACAGTCACACAGCTGACAAGTGGCAGAGCTGGGACTCGAACTCATGACCTCTGACTCCCAAGCCCAGGCTCTTTCCACTAAGCCACGCTGGTATTTGTTAAGCACTTACTATATGCCAGGCACTGTACTTGGTGCTGGGGCGGATACAAGCAAATCAGGTTGGACAGTCTCTGTCCCAAGTGGGGTTCACCGTTTTGATCCCCATTTTACAGATGAGGTAACTGAGACATAGAGAAGTGAAGTGACTCAGTTCTCTGCCCTTAGGGTAGGGGGATGGAAACTTAGTGAGGGAAGACCTGAAGGAGATGTCCCTTCAGAAGAGCTTTGAAGATGGGAAGCAGTTTGGCTTAGCAGAAAGAGCATGGGCTTGGGAGTCAGAGGTCGTGGGTTCTAATCCAGGCTCCGCCACTTGTCAGCTGTGTGACTTTGAGCAAGTCACTTCACTTCTCTGGGTCTCAGTTACCTCATATGTAAAATGCGGATTAGGAGTGTAAGCACCACCTGGGACAACTTGATAGCCTTGTATCTCCCCCAGCGCTTAGTACAGTGCTTGGCATATTGTGAGCACTTAACAAGTACTATCTTTATTATTATTATTATTATTATGGAAAGAGCAGTGATCTTTCAGATGGGATGGGGGAAGGGACTGAGAGCCTGTTGCTGGGTAGGGATTGTCTCTATCTGTTGCTGAATTGTACCTTCCAAGCGCTCTGGACACAGTAATCGCTCAAAAAATACGATTGAATGAATGAATTCCAGGCCCAAGGGAGGAAGTTCACGAGAGGGCGGTGGTGAAAGATAAGAATGAAGCAAAGTGAGTAAGTTGGCTTGAGAGGAGACAAGAGTACAAACTGGTTTGTAGTGGTTAGGAGTATCTGCTTGATGCAGAGAGGAATGGTCAGTGGATTTTGAGAAGCGGGGAGATGTTTTAGGAAAATAATCCAGGTTGCAGTTGAAGTACAGACAGGAGAGGAGCGAAATTTGATGTGGGGATCACGGCAGGATATTAGAAGTACCTGGTCTTGCATGATGGTAACTTCAGTGGAAAGTAAGGGACTGATTCTGGAAATGTTGTTAAGAAAAAAAACAAAAGGACTTGGTTTGGAACTGAACAGAGGGGTCGAAAGAGAGAAGTCAAGGATAATAACAAGGTTGTGGGCTGGAGAGACAGTCAGGATCATGGTATTGTCAACAACGATTGAAAAGTTAGGATATAAAGGGCTTGGGAGGGAAGATGAGGAGTACAGTTTTGGACATATTGAGCTTGAGGTGCCAGCGGGACATTCCTGGAGAGATGTTCTGGACGCAGGAAGAAACTCTGGAAACTCTAGACTGTAAGCTCACTGTTGGCAGAGAATGGGTCTGTTTTCTGCTCTACTGTACTCTCCCAAGCGCTTGGTACAGTGCTCTGCCCACAGTCAAAGCTCAGTAAATATGAATGAATGAACGAAGAAAAGGAAGAATGCAGAGAAGCTGGGGCTAGTGAGGTAGATTTCGGAGTCATCTTCCACATACAGGTTGTAATTAAAGAACTCCTCAAGGAAGAGAGTGTAGATTGACAACAGAAGGGGACGCAGGACTGAACCTTGAGGGACAAATCAAGGGAGTGGAACGCAGAAGACGACCCATTGAAAAGGGACCAAGAAGGAGCAGCTAGAGAGGTAGGAGAAGAACCAGAAGAAGACTTGACGGAGAAATCAAAGTTCTATAGTGTTTCCAGGAAATGGGTGGGAACCACAAGTGGCTTGTCTGTTGAGAGGTTCAGGAAGATTAAAATAGAGTAGCTACATTTGGATTTCACGAGGAAGTGTGCTCCTTTCAAGCCGACCTACTCACTGTGCTTCATTCTTATCTTTCACCCCTGACTGCTTGTGTACTTCCTCCCTTGGGCCTGGAAGTCCCTTCCCCGATCCCATCCGAAAGATCACTGCTCTCTCCATCTTCAGAGCCCTTCTAAAATGGCATCTTCTTCAGGATGTCTTTTCTGATGTTGTTGGTTGTCTCGGAGAAACATTGGAGGGGGTGGGAACTGGATTATAGAGGGTCAAGAGAGAGGGTGGGACGAGAGGAAGGAAAGACGGCAGTTGAAAACAACCCATTTGAGGAGTTTGAACAAGAATGGTAGGAGGGAGATGGGGAAATAGCTGGATGGTGCAGTGGGAACGAAAGGTTGTTTGGGTTTTTTTGAGGATTGTTGGGACTTGATCATGTTAAAAAGAGAGAACAGAGTCATGAGAGTGAGCTGTTGATGATGGCGGTGAGGAAGGGAAGGGATGTTTAAATAAAGGGGTAAAGGGATGAAACATCTTGTTTTCCTCAGGCAGTTTAAACCTCAGTGGATTAAGCTAAATTTTGTGGGTTTTTTTAAATGAAGATCTTCGAAGCACAGAACAAGAAAAAAGGCAGTAGAATAGAGACATTGTATTTCCCCTTTGACCTTTAGCTTTCCTCCACTGCAAAGTCCTAATTTGACTTTCTAAAATTTGTGGAAAGGCAGAATGCCTCAAGGCTTAGCAAAAAATAAATAAGTAAATGAAACCTAAACAATTTCATGATTTTTTCTCTATTTTGAAGAGTTTTTTAGCCTACAGAAATCACCATTATATTCTAGTTTTTGACACTTTCGTCCCAAATGAACCCGTGTACCTGAATTTATCAACCTAATAGCTTAGGCATTTGCAAAGTAAGGAAACACAAGTATTAAAATGCTGCCAAGATGTTAATGGTAGAAGATACATGCCCATCATTTGGTTACTAAACTCATTCGATCAATGAAAGACATTTATTGAGCACTTACTGGGTGCACAGCACTGTATTAAGCTCCTGTCTCATGCCTTTGAGTCGTTTCCGACCCATAGCGAGCCCATGGACACATCTGTCCCAGAACGCCCCACCTCCATCTGCAATCATTCTGGTAGTGGATCAAGAGAGTTTTCTTGGTAAAAATCCGGAAGCGGTTTACCATTGCCTCCTTCCGCGCAGTAGACTTGAGTCTCTGCCCTTGACTCTCTCCCATGCCGCTGCTGCCCAGCGCAGGTGAGTTTTGACTTGTGTCAGCTTGTCTTCCACTCTCTAGCCACTGCCCAAGCTAGGAATGGAATGGGTAGGCCTCTGCTTGACTCTCCCTCCCATAGCCGAGACTGGTAGAGTACTGAAAATTCTCCAGCTGTGACCCCGAGAGGGTCATTAAGCTTTGGGAGAGTAAAAAATAACGGAGTTGGTGGGCACGTTCCCTGACCGCAAGGAGTTTAACATTCTAGAGGGGGAGGCACATTAAATTATGAAATTATGGATGTGTACCTTTGTGCTGTGGGGCTGAGGGTAGGGTGAACATCAAGTGCTTAAAGGGTCCAGATCCAAGTGAATAGGTGAAGCAGAAGGGAGAGAGAATGGGAAAATGAGGGGAAGTCCTCTTGGGGGAGGTGTGATTTTAATAAGGCTTTGGAAGTGGAGAGAGGTGTGATCTGTCATATATGAAGGAAGAGGGAATTCCAGGTCAGAGGGAGGGCTTGGGCAAGGGGTCGGCAGTGAGAGAGACAAGATCAAGGTACAGTGAGTGAATTGACGTTGGAGGAGCGAAATGTGTAAGCTGGGTTGAAGGAGGAAACCAGTGAGAGTAGGATAGGAGTGGGCTGGAATCTTTTTGACTTCTTTCTTTGCCTAATATAATGATACTAAGGGTTTTCTGGGATATCATTCGCTAAGGATCAGTGGCCTGTTTAGCAGTTACGAATCATAAGATTAGGGAAAGGATTTCAGAAGAAATTTAGAATCTTTTTGCCTGGCTACTGGGATAATTCGGCATTCACCACAAACGACGATGCCATATTTTTAAAGCTTCAAATCCCTTTAAAGTTAGATTTTTCCAGAGTCCTACTAAATTATGTTTGCTTTCTGATTGGTTTATTGAATGAGACGCTTCAGTAACTGTTCCTATAAACCATTCTCATCCAAGACAAATGCTTAGAGAGAGCAATTTCATAATGGCTTGAAAAATAGTGCTTTATTAACAGACGTACAAATTTTTGTCATTGTTTTCCAAGTAAGTTTTGGCTACTGATTTGTGACAGATGACTGTTTTCATGCTTAGGTAAATGGATTGTTTTGAGACTGAGTATTCTGAGGAATTGGCACATTTCTATACTTTTCTCCAATAATGTACTTTCCAAGGTTCTCTGTGATGATTGGCTGGAAGCCACCAAAACTTGGCACTACTGCAAATTCCCTTAATACGATGTCCAGGGCTGGGCAATGTGAGGAACAGCTAGGCTCCTACTCTCTGACAATCTCTTTGGGTGATTTGGAGGATATTTACTTTAGAAATAAAGTCAAATTGACTTCATTTTTAGAGAAGTGGCCTGGCCTAATGGATAGAGCCCAGGCCTGGGAGTCAGAGGACCTGGGTTCTAATCTCTGCTCTGCTACTTGTCTACTGTGTGACCTTGGGCAAGTCACTTGACTTCTCTGTGCTTCAGTTCCCTCATCTGCAAAATGGGGATTAAGATTGTGAACTCCATATGGGACAGCGACTGTGTCCAACCTGATTAACTTGGCTCTATCCCAGAGCTTATTTCAGTGCCTGGCACATAGCATTTAACAAATACCATTTAAAAAAAAGACAGCCACAGATGCTATTATTTCTCCTCACCATAATTTTTTTTAATGTGATCTCCATTTTTACACTGAAAGCTCATTGAGGGTCACATCTACCTACTCCGTTGTACTGAACTTTCCCAAGCTCTTACTATATTATTCTCCATAAAATAGGTGCTCAACAAATACCATTGATTGAGTGCTTCCTAAACTCTTAGACCAGATCTGTCTTTGACAACTAACTATATTTCAAGAGCTGCATTTCAATTTTCTAATCCAAGTTCACCTCCTCATAAATTAGAAAGTTTACATCCTATCAACCCCCAGTTTTTTATTACTTTCCAAATACTTCAGGTTCTTTACTGCCCTGGTTTGTAATCCCTGGCCCATTTCCTTCAAGATCTTCCAATTCTAGCTCGGCCTTAGTAAACAGCGATAATAACTGTGATATTTATCGAGCACTTACTATAAGCTAAGTGCTGAGGTCAAAACAAGATCCAAACCTGACAGCCTACGTTTTCGCAGTATAAAGGGGAGAAAGAACAGATGTTAATCCCGATTTTACAGATGAGCGAAGTGAATCACAGAGAGGTCAAGTGACTTGCCCGAGGACACAGAGCAAACAAGTGGTGGAGCCTGGATCAGAACCCCGGTCTCTTGGGTCCCGGTCTTGATATCCTTCCAGTTTTAATGTTAGGAGGTTTAGATTCCAGTAGAGCCATAACCCACCGTGGTGAGACAAAGAATGCTTGTTTATTCATCTCACCTTAAATCCCCTACAAAGCACAGTATTTCGTAGAAAGAGACCAGTTCTCCCACATTAAGTCAAATAGACACAGGCGATCAAGGTCTTCCCTGCCAGAGTTCCAGAGCTTGCCCTTGTAGAGCACCTGGAGGCACTGCACATAGTAAGCACTCAATAAATACTAATGAATGAAAGCCCTGTGATTAGCACTAAAGTCCTGGCTCTTTTGGGCAGAGTCCTGGCACCTCTCAGGTGCGTGGATGTGTAGGAGCCAATCCATGTAGATGGGAGTGGACTTTACTTCGGGGCACTTCAGCACTCACTTTGGGAATTAGAGGAGGTTTGGCTTAATAAATCCCCCAATTCCTCACCCCTTACCCTTACTCATCCCACCCCTCAGTATGGTCTAGTGGAAAGTGCATAGGCCTGGAAGTCAGATAATAATAATAATGATGGCATTTGTTAAACACTTACTATGTTCTAAGAGCTGAGGGGGGGGTTACAAGTTGTTCAGTCTGTCCCACGTGGCACTCACAGTCTTAATCCCCATTTTACAGATGAGGTAACTGAGACAGAGAGAAGTGAAGTGACTTGCCCAAACCTCTGACTCCCCAAGCCCGGGCTCTTTCCATTGAGCCATGCTGCCTCCTGAACTGGGTACTAATACCGGCTCTGCTACTCATCTGTTCTGCGCCTTTGGACAAGACACCTAACTTCTCTTTGACTCTGTTTTCTCATCTGTTAAATGGAGCTTCACCACCTGTTCTCCCACTCAGTTCTCCCACTGAGAAGCAGCGTGGCTCAGTGGAAAGAGTCCGGGCTTGGGAGTCCGAGGTCATGGGTTCGAATCCCGGCTCTGCCACTTGGCAGCTGTGTGACTGTGGCCAAGTCACTTCACTTCTCTGTGCCTCAGTTACTTCATCTGTAAAATGGGGATTAACTGTGAGCTCCACGTGGGACAACCTGATTACCCTGTATCTCCCCCAGCGCTTAGAACAGTGCTCTGCACATAGAAATGCGCTTAACAAAAAATACCAACATCAACACTTAGACTGTGAGCCCCAAGTGCAACAGGGACTGTGTCCAACCTGATTGTCTTGTATCTAGGTGGGGGCTTAATTCAGTGCTTGGCACATAGTAAGTGCTTCACAACACCACAATTAAGTGTTCTAGCAAAGACTGAGTGCAAGAGTCACATGCAATGGAAGATGGGCCAGATTTTAGCATAGAGGTTGTAAGAATAATGACTTTTACTGAATATCCTCTGGATGATGTATACTCTATTAAGCCCTTGGGAAAGTACAATGGGATCATGAGACACGTTTCTGGACAGGGAATATATATTCCAGCAGAGGAGACAGACGTAAACAATATTTAAAATAAAATAATCAGAATAAAAAGTTGGATGCATAACTAAATACACAAACAGAAGTGCAGAGATGGAAACTGGTGGGAGAAGTGGCTTTTGGGTTGATAATGATTCATGATTTGGGAGTGAATCAGGGAGGAGGGGGGATTTTAGGAGGGTTTTGCACACAGGCAGGGCTCGGTCCTGCTGGAGCTCTGGGCTGGTGGAACAAGCATAAGCAGGAGGATGGATGGTGCAGTTTTGTTTAATCTGGTAATCAGAGGCTGATTTAATTTACCTCCTCTTTTAGGCTGCGTCATCTTCTGGTTGTACTGAATTTCTAATAAGGGAAGAAATTCTTCTTTTTTTAAAAAAAATGGCATTTATTAAGCGCTTACTATGTGCCCGACTGTACTAAGCACAGGGGTAGATACACTATAATAGTGTATCAGTCTGTGTCATACCTGAGGCTCACAGTCTTTAATCCCCATTTTATAGCTGAGGTAACTGAGGCACAGCAAAGTTAAGTTACTTGCCTAAGGTAACACAGCAGACGCTGTCTGAAGCCTGATAAAACAGTAAGCCATCACTTTACAACCATATTTAGCTTTCATACATCTTCAATCACATGTCTCAAAAGAGAGGCCCATACTAATACAAAGGAACTTTAAGCACACATTAAATTAAATTACAGGTCTAGGACAGGTGATAGTCCAGATTTGAAAATACTTCTTGATTATTGTGAAAAATAGCCATTTACCCTTCTTGTTGATCATCAAATGCTGGAGTAAACACAGATGTTTCCTTGGAAAAGATGACATAATGTTGGTATTTATACTTTAGGATGCCACCAATGGAAAGTCGCATTAGAAAATGGTTAGATTTAGGATGCCTACAGTGGAAATACATTAGAAAATCCTTCATTTTTCACCATATACTTGTTTTGTGTTTTAAGAATTGTCTTAAAAACATAGAATGATTTTAAAAATGATTAGGCTATTTCTTTAATTTCTCCATTACCAATAGATGTGGACAATATAAGATTTTAGTGCTCTTACTTCCCCCCTTCTTCTCTCTTCTCCAACCCCACTCTCTTCCTAATAATAATAATAAAAACAGTAATAATAATAATAATAGTGGTATTTATGAGGCCCTTACTATATGTCAAGCACTGCACCAAGTATTTGGGGTAGATATAAGATAATCAGGTCAGACACAGTCTCCATCCCTCATGGGACTCCCAGTCCAAATGAGAGGGAGCACAAGTAATAATAATAATAATTATGGTATTTGCAAAGCACTTAGTATTTTCAGAGCCCTAAGAGCTGGGGTAGACACAGGGTAATCAGATTGTCCCACGTGGGGCTCACATTTTTTAATCTCCATTTTTCCTGATGAGGTAACTGAGGCACAGAGAAGTTAAGTGACTTGCCCCAGCTCATACAGCAGACAAGTGGCAGTGCTGGGATTAGAACCCACGACCTCTGACTCTCAAGCCCGAGCTCTTTCCCCTAAGCCACGCTGCTTCTCTACTGAAATCCATTTTACAGATGAGGAAATTGAGGCCCAGAGAAGTTAGGTGACTTGCCCAAGGTCATATACCTCAGGCAAGTGGCAGAGTCAGGTTCAGAACTCAGGTTCCCCGAGTCCCAGGTCTATGTCCTTTCCACTGGCCACCTTGCTTCTCTCTCCATTTCATTATTCCATTCAACTGTATTTATTCACTTGCACTAATTGAGCGTTTGCTGTGTGCAAAGAACTTCACTCTGTGCTTGGGAGAGTACAATACAACAATAAAGAGACACATTCACTGCCCACTGTAAAGTGCTTTTCTTACTCATTGTCGGCTCTTTTTCTGTGTCACAGTCTTACTGGCCTTCCCATTTCTTTGGAGGTCTCCGTCTTGATCCTTTAGAACCCCCTTCTCGGTCTCCTCACCCCACAGAGCCTTCTTTTTGTGGTCTTCCGTCTCCTCCAAACTCTTCTTCTCAGCCCAGCATGCTCACTTAAGGTTCTTTGTCACTCTCCAGATCCTCCAGCTGCTGGCAGAAAAGAGAGACAGAATAATGTATATAAAAGGTCCTAGTAAAACATTCCAGAGTATCTTAATACTTAGGGCTCTCAAAATGGAAACAGAGCATCACAGAAGATTTAAGATTTGAAGCAGTGTGGCTCAGTGGAAAGAGCCCGGGCTTGGGAGGCAGAAGTCATGGGTTCGACTCCCAGCTCCGCCACTTGTCAGCTGTGTGACTGTGGGCAAGTCGATTCACTTCTCTGTGCCTCGGTTCCCTCATCTGTAAAATGGAGATTAAGACTGTGAGCCGCACGTGGGACAACCTGATGACCCTGTATCTCCCCCAGCGCTTAGAACAGTGCTCTGCACGTAGTAAGCGCTTAACAAATGCCAACATTATCATCATTATTATATTTGAAGAGATAATGCCTAAACTACATTCCAGCGAATGCCTTTCTGTGTGGAGAGATCCACCGATGAACTGTGATGACTGACGACATATCTCCTTGCCATTGGTTGAGAGTGAGAATTCGGATATCTCTACACTATTAGGGATTGTGACGGAAAAATCTAAAGCAAGAAAAAAGATCTCTTTCTCCTGGCATACTTCAAAACCTTCACTCATTCAAGATTTTGGCCTCTGTTCCTGCATCACAATCAGGGTTTTGAATGAGCTTCATTAAGCTATTCATTTAATGTTAAAGAGATTAAACCCAGGCTTGAAACCCAGCATTCAAAAGGGGAGCTCCTAACTCAAGAACAAGTCTCCGATGTTCATCGACTAAGCTGTTTCAGATTATCATTTTAGACAACGATGGTTCATTTCTCACAAATGGGAGTTATGGTATTTGTGAATAATTCTCTGCCTGTCATTACATAACCTGGGAACTCTTCACATCACATTCGAAGCATATGGAAAAGGAGAAAGCTGAAAATATGCAGTGGTTTGTAAAACCAAATGAAAAAAACCCAAAACATTTTGTGTTGTGTAATGCCCACTTACACGACTATTTGATGAAGTTGAGTAGAGGCAGAGAATGGATAAGTGAAATCCTCAGATAATACTGAAGCTTCTTAATAGACATTCACCCCTCTAGACTGTAAGCTCATTGTGGGCAGGGAACATGTTTACTAATTCTGTGGTATTGTACTCTCCCAAGCACTTATTACAGTGCTCTGCACATAGAAGTGCTCAATAAAACACTTATTACAGTACTCTGCACATAGTGCTCAATAAATATGGTTAATTGCTGGATTTCTCCCTGTCTAGTTTTCAAAGGACCTAGTATGAAGAGCATGATGACCCCCTCCCATGCTCACCCCTTAGGGGAGGCACCAGTGAACCATAAACTGGCCAAAAGGGCTGAATGAAAGGAAAAGCAACAGTTTTCTGCATTATCTCACAAACTAGATAATTGAGAATTGAATACTCAGACTGAATTTATTCCCTGAGGTTAGGCAATAGTCATAATAATAACTGTGGGATTTGTTAGTGCTTACTAGGTGCCAAACACTGTAATGAGTACTTTAGCAATAAGTACTAAATGTAACGAGAATAGAAATGAATTTGCATGATTTTAAAATGATAAAAATGGCCTTCCAAAACTCCCCTCAGAGGATTCGCAGGATGCAGAGTTGGAAGCTTCCTGAGATGTTGAATTTGATCTCTAGGCAGAATAAAATCTCCAGAGCGGGTGGATTTCTATTCTTTCCTTAAAGCTCTCCTGGCATGAAAACTGCACAACCTCCTTCAACAGCTTATCGCAGTACTTCGTTACCTTAACAGTCGGAAAGATTTTCCTTCCGTCCCACTAATTCACTCTTACCACCATGTCAGCACATTTCCTCTTTGTCTTTCTTCCGTGAACACAGAGAATGACTGCTCGGATCCCTCCCTGGAGAACCCTGTAGACACTCAAAGACAATTACTAAATCATCTCAATGGAAATGTACCCCTTTACTCACCTCGTTGTTCATCTCTGGATCTGTTCCAGTTTCTCTACATCTGCTTTCAAGTGTGATTACCTAGCAGGACAGAGTATTTCATTAAGACACAAACACAGGCTGGAAAGGTTATTTCCATGCTCTTGCATATCATGATTTTGATCACACATCTAAGTACCTCATTAGAATTTTAAACAGCTATACTATGTTGCTGAGGCATATTTGACTTGTGTTCTACGTTGACCTTCGGATATTTTTCTACTTTTTCCACTCACCTTTTACCCATCCTGATTTATGGGGTTTCCTTTGGTTCCTAAGTATACAAACTCATCCATGTACCTATTAATTTCAAAGCAAAATTTGTAATTGTTGCATGTCAAGCAGAGCAGTGAATGTATTTTCAGGATCAGAGCATTTTATCTTGAATGACGGAAATTTTTTTTTGTAATAAACAGTGATCTTGGGAGGTTGTATGGCAAGAGGCCATCAATTGCTTTTAAAACACTGTGAACTCAGTGATCTTAAGGGCATTCCAAGGCATATAAACATTTGGAATTTGGCCTTCAACTGTACATCTACTGATGAATTCTTACTTACTGGGAAACCACAAGCAGGTGTTCAGAGGTATTAAGCATTTTATTTTCTGATTTGAAAAGATAAAGGACCTGATTTATTCTTTAGCCGAATCTGGGTTTACGTGGGTCAAAATTCTGTAGTCGAGTAATCGAATGATGTAATCTTTGTGCCTTCTGTTGGCCATCGCAGTTCACCTTCTGTTGTGTGAAGTAAACAGTTGAGGGGGCATTGGTCTTGATACTTCTATACTACCTGCATCATCAGCAGTGTGGTCTAGTGAACAGAGCACAGGCCTGGGAGTCAGAGGAACTGGGTTCTCATCCCAGCTCTGCCACTTATCTGCAATGTGACCTTGGGCAAGGCACTTCACTTCTCCGTGCCTCAGTTACCTCATCTGTAAAATGGGGATTAGGAGTTCGAGCACCATGAGGAAAATGGACTGCGTCCGACCCGATCAGCTTATCTACCCCAACACTTAGTTCATTGCCTGGCACATAATAAGCTCTTAACGAATACTGTAAAAACTCAACAGGATAATATTCTAGTCACGTTCTTTTTCTTTCTTTTCTAGGTATAGATGTCCTTCAACAACTTCTCCTTGGAGGCAACGATGTAAGGTATTCATCATCGATGACCGCCAGACCATGGTCTTCTACACCAGCGCCTTCAGGGCTGTGGATCACAGCACAGGGAATCATTTTAACAAGCAATGCTCATATCGAGTTACCTGTCGGGAGGATTTTACCACCCAGTCTGGGGCAGCATTTCACAATAATAATCGGGTTGCGCTCTTTCCAAATAAACAATGCTTTTCTCTTCAGCATTAGAAATAAAAATAGACTGCAGCTCGGAGTCCAGCTGCTGCCAAAGAAGGTTGGAGTATATGTCGGAGGAAAACAGCCTACGTATTTTAATTACAGTGTTTATGATGAACAGTGGCACTCGTTCGCCGTTCACATCGGGGAGACAACTGTCTCCATGTTTGCTGAGTGTGGAAAGAAGCATTTCAGCAGGGAAATATTTTCCAAAGTGCAGACATTGGATTTCAATGGGGTGTTTACTTTAGGAAGCATGCACTCTCATTCTGTCCATTTTGAAGGAGTAATATGTCAGCTGGATATCATTCCTTCAGCAGAAGCCTCCGCAAACTATTGTAGATATGTGAAACAGCAGTGTCGTCAAGCCGACACTTACCGATCTCAGCCTCCCCACACAACAACTCTGGCAGCCCTGGTCTTGGAAAATTCTCCATCTAGCGAGCAGTTTGATGAAGAAACCCGACCTGAACACACACCATTTTTGAAGGAAAAAGGGAATGCAAACCTTTTTGGGAATGATCAGGGTTTAACACATTTAGTGCAGGAGCCCTGGAAATCGAACCATCCAGGTACATCAGTTTCCTCGGGAAATGCCAGTTCTGTAAACCTTGAAGATAATGGATTTTGGGACGTGGAAATTAAAGCTGGATCACCTACCGAGCCAAATTTGAACCTGTCTGTCCCCCGCCTCATACTCAGTGAGACAAGGATGGTGACCGAAAAGAAATCAAATTCCCTCCAAAATGTTTCATCCATTGGCGCCGAAGATGCCAATGGTGCTGTCCATCTCCCTCAGCCTCACGATAAGCTGCCCTCTAATCTCCCTCCCATAACGTTAGTTAGATTTCAACATGAAAGGAAGGATGTCTCGGCAAATCACCAGAAGGAAGAATTTGTGAAAGCGCAACAGGGTTTCAATTCAACACTGAACAGGGCTACACCTGAACCATCTGGAGAGCATAATCATCTTGTTTCACAGAAGGAAGGGGATTGGGAGACTGATGATACATTTCACACCGGAAATTATGATGAAACTGAACTTGAGAGTTATGATTATCATTATTATGAGGATCTTAATGCAATGCTCGAAATGGAGATATGGAGAGGACCCAAAGGAGACCCTGGACCACCCGTAAGTTATCTTTGTAGTGTGACTTATTCACTCATTCATTGTCAGTCATACTTGTTGAGTGTTTACTGTGCGTGGACCACTGTACTAAGCGCTTGGGAGAGTATATAATAAACACATTCCTTGCCCACAGTGAGCTTTTGGTCTAGGGGGTTAATGAACCAAGCGTGCTTTTAGGACAGAGCTTTGGCAGGAGCCTGCAGACTAAACCAAATGTGTGATAGAAATAGATTCTGAATTTGTTAAAAAAAAAAAAAAAAGGTAATTACCTAAGAGCATATAACTGCCCAATTCTGGTAAAGTGATAGGTAAAGTCAATTAGATTTTTAATTAAGTGATATCTTTTCAGCTGAACAATGCTTTCCAAATTAAAATGGTCAGATTAAAAACTTCATTAGGTACCATTTTCAATCCATGTGTGATTTCTCCCCTCTTCTTATGCTCTTTTCATCTCCCTTTAATTGGTTTTGACCTTCTCCTTCCCCTTTTCTTTTGCTCAGCTGTCCTTATTTTCCTCATATATATTTTTCATTTCCCAGATGCTGCTTTAAAGCTCTATTTATTGTCCTGGTGGGTGCTTGTTTTTCTCACCTGCCTCCTTGGTGTCCTCATGTTATACCTGCCAGCCATGGACCATCTAATATCTCTTCCTGCCACTTTCCATGTCTCTTCACCATCCTGGATGACTCTAATCATCTCTCCTCCTCTTCCTCCTCCACCTCCTCTTCCTTCCCCTCCCTCCTCCTTTTCCTCCTCTTCTTCATCCTCCTCCTCCTGCTTCTCCTTTTCCTTCCCCTCCCTCATCTTCCTTCTTCCTCTTCTTCTTCATCCTCTTCCTCCTCATCCTGCTCCTTCTCCTCCTCTCTTCCTCCCACTCTTCTTCCCTCCTCCTCCTTCTTCTCTTCCTCCTCCCCTTCTGCTTGCTTTTCTTCCTCTCCCTCTGCCCTTTCCTCCTTCTCTCCTCCTCTTCTCCCCCTCTACCCCTTCTCCCTCCGCCTCCTCCCCCTCTGCCTCCTTCTCTTCCTCCTCCTCTTCCTCCTTCTCTTTCTTTATGGATTTCCACTGGACATCTTTAGTCTCCAATCTTTTAGCCTCCCATGATCCCAGCCTCTCGATCAGCTAACCAAAGGCAGGCTGACCATTCTTTCCTCACCCCACTCCCAGTCAAGGCAGTGTATGATAAATATTTCTATCGGCATGGTAGAAGTTGAATGAGAGTGATGAGTCAAATAGAATGCCAAACTTATGGGATAGCGAGACAGGGTGGGTGGCGGTGGTGTCTACAGTTAGGAAAGTCAGTGGGAGGACAGGATTCTGGTGGGATGATAAGGAATTCTTTTAGGGACATGTTAAGTTTGAGATGTCAGCGGGACATCCAAGTAGAGATGTCCTGAAGGTAGAAGGTAATGCAAGATTGCAGAAGAGAGGGGTCAGTCCTGGAGAGGGGTCAGTGCTGGAGAGGAAGATTTGGGTATCATCCATACAGAGATGATAGTTGAAGCTGAGAGATCGAATGAGTTCTCCAAAGGAGGGGTGTAAAGAGAGAACTGAACCTTGAAAGACCTTCCCAGTTAAGGGCTGGGAGAGATTTAGAAGTTGCTACCAGTGAGATAGTAAAACCAGGCGAGGAAAGTGTCAGCGAAGACAAGGTTTGTTTATATTTCCTCTAGAAGGGGGTAGTCCACAGTGTCAAAGACACCTGAGAGTTGAAGGAGGAATTAAATTTAATTGAATTATATATTTTCAATTGGTTATACATATTAATGTTTCTCTTCCTCTCTAGACTTCAAGATCATTTTTGTTTTTGTTTAAATGATATTTGTTAAACACTTTCTAGGGCATCTGCTCCCCTTCTGGCCTGCATACTTGCTGTGGTGTACTCTCCCAGGCGCTTACTACAATGAATGATTGTGGTATTTGTTCAGTGCTATGTGCCAGGCACTGTACTAAGTGCTGGGATGGATACAAGCAAATCAAGTTGGACACAGTTCCTGTCCCATGTGGGGCTCACAGTTTCAATCCCCATTTTACAGAGGTAACAGGCCCAATGAAGTGAAGTGATTTAGCCAAGGTCACACAGTAGACAAGCGGTGTAGCCGGGATTAGAAGACAGGTCCTTCTGACTCCCAGGCTCAAGGTCCATCCATTAGGCCATGCTGCTTCCTATGCTCAGTGCTCTGCTCATAGTAAGTGCTCAATAAATATTGATTATGATGATAAGGATGGAGGAGAGGCCATTGACAAGAGGGAGGTCCTTAGGTACCTTAGGGCAGTTTTCATGGAGTGAGGTGGGAGCCAGATTACAAGGGGTCCAGGAATGAATTGGAGGAAAGGAAGTAGAAGCAGCAGGTGTAGACAATGAGCTCAAGGAGTTTGGAGAGTAATGATAAGAGGCAAAAGGGATGATAATTTCAGGGTGTTTTAGGATGGGTTACCATGACGTGTTTGAAAGCAGCGAAGAGGAGACATTGGAAAGTTAATAGCTGAAGATTGTAGTCTGTGGGGGAAGAAGGAAGAGGAAGGTAAGAGGTCATTTAAGACTCCAATCTCTTATTTCATTCATTCAGTTGTATCTATTGAGCGCTTATTGTGGGCAGAGCACTGTACTAAGTGCTCAGGAGAGTAAAAACCAACAGTAGTAATAACAGTTATAACAAAATAACAGTAAAAAGACACATTCCCTCCCCCCATCGAGCTTACAGTCTAGAGGTGGGGGGGGGGAGGAAGGCAGATATTACTATAAAATAAATACATTATAGATATGTACATAAGTGCTGTGGGACTGGGGGCAAGAGAGAACAAGGGTAGTAAGACAGTGCAATGCAGAAGGGAATTGGAGAAGAGGAAAGGGGGGCTTAGTAAGAGAAGGCCTCCTGGAGGAGATGTGCCTTCAATAAGGCTTTGAAGAGAGGGAGAGTAATTGTCTGTCCTATTTGAATAGCATTCCAGGCAAGAGGTAGGATGTGGGCTAGAGATCGGTGGCGAGGCAGTTGAGATGGAGGCACAGCGAAAAGATTAGTATTAGAGGAGCAGAGTGAGCACACTGGCTTGTAGTAGGAGAGGGACGAGGTGAGGTAGGACGGGGTAAGGTGACAGATTGCTTTAAAGCCAATGTTGAGTTTTTATTTGATGTGGAGTTGGATGGGCAACCACTGGAACTTTTTGAGAAGTGGGGAAACGTGTCCTGAAAGTTTTTGTAGAAAAATGATCTGGGCAACAGAATGAAGTATGGATTGGAGTGGAGAGAGACAGGAGTCTGGAAGGTCAGCAAGGAGGATGATGCAGTAAATCTAGGCGGAATAGGATGAGTGTATTAAGGTGGGAGCAGTTTGGATGGAGAGGAAAGGGTGGATTTTAGCGACGTTGGGAATTTGGAACCGAGAGGATCTAGTGATGGATTGAATATGTGGGTTGAACGAGGAAGGGAAGCCAAGGATAATGCCAAGGTTAGGGGCTTGTGAGACAGGAGGGTTGGTGGTACCGTCTAGGGTGATGGGAAAATCAGGGAGAGAGTAGGGTTTGGATGGGAAGGTAAGGAACTCTGTTTCGGACATGTTAAGCTTGAGATGATGGGAGGACAGCCAAGAAGAGATGTCTTGAAGACAGGAGGAAATGTGAGACTGCAGAGAGGGAGGGAGATCGGGGCTGGAGATATAGATCTGGGTATCATCTGCATAGTGATGGTAGTTGAAGCCATGAAAGTAAATGATCTCCAAGGGAGTGGGTGTAGATGGAGAATAGAAGAGGACCCAGAACTGACCTTGAGGGAACCCCAGAGTCAGGGGATCTAGAACAGTGCTTGGCACATAGTAAGCACTTACCAAATACCATCATTATTATTATCATTATTTCTACTATTTCTATTATTTCTACTGAACCTTCCCAAGTGCTGAAGACATTATAATGAATTAACTTTCCTCACTGCGGTGTTCTCTTTTGCCTCCTCTTCCCCTGACAACAAATTCTATAAAAGATAATTATGGATTTGTGGTATAGGCAGTTTTCAAGGATATATGATATGCTACAGTCACATGCGATACTTATCAGTTTACATTCTTTGTCTCAGCACTTCTTTATTCACTCTATCTTTCCTTCCTCCTTTCTCTCCTACTAAAAACAATTTTATGTTTGTCTCCCCAGTTAGATTGAGGTTCCTCAAGGGTAGGGATTGTATTCTTTCTTTCTATTGTACTTTCCCACGCACTTAATAAGTAGGCAGTAAATATTGCCGATTGATGGATTTATTCATTCAACCCCCACTTAGAGACAGAAACTTGGTTTTTCCCCTCTAAATTTAGATGGACAACATATACTAAGATGCTCTATTTGTTTGAAAAATATGCTAGTTGACACATTTTTGAGTCTTTGGGGCAGTTCCAGAAACCACAGAAGGGAGAGGATGATGCCACTTAGCTTGGGGTTTTTTTGTGGTTATTACTGGAAAGACATTTGATCCGTATTGAGAAAGCCTTAATATAGGTTTGTATATGCCTTCAAATTTTCTGTGTGTTACTAGTACAAGAAAAACCTATTCTCAAAGCTAGTCATCAGCAACTGAAAAAATTGATACTAATGGACAATTCAAGTAAGAGTCAAAAGCTAAGAACATTTTCATGTATTTAAAAAGTATTAAAAGGTATCTCAGATTTTGTCCATTTCCCCCCACAAAGGGTTCTTCACTTTTATTACTTAGTAACCAGGGAAAGAAAACTAAGAAAAAAATTAAAATCCAGGAATATCGTTTCCATTTATTTGGATTTTTGTAGTTGTAATTTGTGACCAACTCCCTTGTAGACCATAATGATAATTATAATAATTATGGTATTTGTTAAGCCCTTACTATGTGTCAAGTACAGTTCTAAATGCCAGGGTATATTCAAGTTAATCAGGCTGGACCCAGTAACTGTGTTCTGTCAGAAGTTTGAGTATGTGAAGATTCTGCTGGCATGAAAAGGGAGTACAAGAATTAATAAATCGTCAACTTTCTTCTAAAAAGGATAATGTGATCAGCTGAGACACATTATTTCTTGAAAGTTTTTCTAGTAACATGGTTAGTGGCAATTACTTGAGGCCGAGAAAAGTAACAATAAATACATAGTATAATATATGAACCATATGCTGTAGATTACATTTCTGAGCCGGTTTAAAAATACACATGACTGTTTTTACCCACCCTTCAGTAGACCTACTATTTTGCTCCTCAGAAGGGTCCTCAGTTTGCCAATATAGTTTATTTTTATTTTTTAGCAGATGACAAACTGAACTGCAGTTAAAAGCCTGAGAGATTCAGTAGACTTTAAATTCTACTTCGCACCATAAAAATGGATTGTAAGCAGTGTTCAAGTTTGTTCCTTCTTTAACCAATAGCACATTAGAAGAAAAATGAGTCCAGTTTTGGAGAAAACTATCTTATTCTTTCAGAATAATTTTAGACTTGCTTTTTTCAGTAGACGTTCTGAATGAAGCTTTGACAATTGCCGTCCTCCCTTGCCTTGTTTGGGGATGACAGAGGTTAAGGAAAGCTTCTGTTGGCCATGGAGAAAAGGTGAAGAAGGCTATATATAGGCTATATATAGGCTTTTCCATTAGGCTGCTATTCCTGCAGAATCCATCTTTCTCACTCTTGGAAAACCAGTTGTGAGAGAAAGGAATTAAGGAATGATGTTGGGATTGAATCCACCTCTTCCCCGGAAGGCTCTGAATTAGTGGCACCGTTTTATGGATAAATAGCGTGGTATAGTCGATAGAGCCTAGGCCTGGGAGTCACCAGGTCATGGGTTCTAATCCTCTTCCGCCACTTGTCTGCTGTGTGACCTCGGGCAAGTCACTTCATTTCTCTGGGCCTCAGTTATCTCATCTGTAAAATGGAGGTGGAGATTGTGAGCCCCACACAGGACAGGGACTGTGGCCAACTTGATTAGCTTGTACCCTCCCCAGTGCTTAGTACAGTGCCTGGCAAATAGTAAGTGCTTAACAGATGCCTTTATTATTGTACTATTCTTATCGTTGGATAACCCAGTTCTAGAACTCCAGTTCTAGAAAGGCTAGAAAGGGCCTAACCTTTCTCCCCTTCTAAAAATGGGAGGAAAAGCACAGCCATTTAAGTGATGAGGGGAAAAAGGCAGTGAATCAGGCCATCAGTCATACTTTCTGGGTGCCTACTGCATGCAGAGCACTGTACAAAACAATTGGGAGAGTTTGCTAGAATTAATAGACATAATCGCTCCCTCAAGGAGCTTATAATCTAGCAGGGAAGACAGTCACCAAACTAATTTACAAATGGGAGAAAGAAGGAAAAGGGAACGCTTAAGGAGTTAGTGCTTAAGTGAAAACTATAAATTATGTACATAAATGCTTCCAGAGGCCATGAATTTCTGATTATTTGGTGCAGAAGCGGCAGATGGGGAATATTGGGGAATTTAGAAATTAATCAGGGAGGGCCTTCTGGAGGCAATGTGATATCACAAGGGCTTTGAAGATGTGGAGGGCAGAGGCCTGTAGGATTTGGAGAGGGAAGGGCATAAGCGAGAGATTGGTCGAGGGTGAGACAGGAACGAGTCGTGATGAGTAGATTAGCTAGAAAGGAATACAAAGTGTGAACTGGGGTGTAATGGGAAAAGAGAGTAGATAAATAGGAAGGAGAGAGTTGATCGAGAGCCCTAAAGCTAATGTTCAGGAGTTCATGAACACCTTTTGGCTTTAGCCTAGTGGAAAGAGCACAGGCCTAGGAGTGAGCGGATCTGAGTTCTAATCCCAACTCTTCCACTTACCTGCTGTTTGACCTAAGGCAAGTCACTTAACCTTCCTGTGCTCAGTTCCCTCATCTGCAAAATGGGGAGCCAATGTCTGTTTTCCCTTCTACTTCGGCTGTGAGCCTCATGTGGGACCTGATCATCTATCCCAGCACTCAGTACAGGGCTTGGCACACAGTAAGCGCTTAACAAATAGCACAATTATTATTATTTCAATCTGTGTGGGAGTATCAGGGTGATTCCAACAGCAGGTTCCTTCCCACCAATGAGATTCCTTTGCATCTCTTCCGCTGGGGACAGCAGAATGCATCTGACTAGAGCACAGTTAGTGGACTATACCGTTGGATTCCATGTTTATTTGAGAAGGCCTGTGGCTGTCCAGAGGGTGGGGTGCGAGTTGGAAATTTTATCATGTTTAATAATTATGGATAAAAGTGAGTCAGATTCCTACCCAGTTGAGGCCAGTAGTGACAACTGAAGGTCGAAGGTCATCTCGATATCCACATACCATACGCAACCGCCTACCCTTGTGCCAGATTTCTGCCAGGATCTCAATTAGTTCTGGCTTTCTCCAGCCGTCCCCCTAGACTGTAAGCTACTTATGGATGGTGTGTCTACCACCTCTTACATTGTACTCTCCCAAGTGCTGAGTGCAGTGTTCTGCACACAATAAACACTCAACCGATATGATTGACTGACTGAACGCATGTATGGAGAAAATAGGAGGCGGAGAGTGAAGCTGCCATGGGAATATCCTTTTCATATCATGAATCTGCACAGGGAAAATATGACACTCGGTGCCTAATCAGCATTTATGGGGAGTGGAAAGAGCCTGGGCTCCGGAGTCAGAGGTCATGGGTTCGACTCCCGGCTCTGCCACTTGTCAGCTGTGTGACCGTGGGCAAGTCACTTAACTTCTCTGTGCCTCCGTTACCTCATCTGTAAAATGAGGATGAAGACTGTGAGCCTCACGAGGGGCAACCTGATTACCCTGTACCTACCCCAGCGCTTAGAACGGCGCTCTGCACATAGTATGCGCTTAACAAATATCAACATTATTAAAGAGGTACAATGACTAAAAAGGCATAACGGAGAAGCAACATGGCTTAGTGGATAGAGTACGGGTCTAGGAGTCAGAAGGACCGGTTTCTAATTCCAGCTCTGCCACTTGACTGCTGTGTAACCTTGGGCAAGTCACCTGCTTCTCTGGGCCTCAGTTACCTCATCTGTAAAATGGAGATTAGGACTGTTAGCCCCATCTGGGACGGGGACTCTGACCCGATTTGCTTGTGTCTATCCCAGTGCTTAGTACAGAGTCTGGCACACAGTAAGCACTGAACAAATACAACTATTATCATTAATGTTTGTTTAGCCTTGTTTCACTAGTCTTTACCATGGCACTGCTGCAGGAATGCTGATGGTAGCACATCTGCCATAGACCAGTTAGCATTTTGAACAATCCCAGTACCCAGTCAATTCTATCCTCTGGTAGCCTGGCCATGTGACAGGCTAATGGTAATAATAATAATGGTAAGTATGTTACTTGTTAAGCGCTTGCTATGTGCCAAGCACTGTTCTAAGTGCTGCGGTGAATACAAATTAGGTTGTACACGGTCCCTGTCCCACATAGGCCTCACACTCTTAATCCCCATTTTACAGATGAGGTAACTGAGGCCCAGAGAAGTGAAGTGACTTGCTCAAGGTCACACAACAGACTTGTGGCAGAGGCAGGATTAGAACCCATGACCTTCTGACTCCCAGGCCTGGGCTCTATCCACTAAGCCATTATGCTTCTCCACAGTATCTCTACTCATTATACCCGTTTATTTTCCCCACTAATGCCGATTAGGCATCCAATTTTCCCTGTTGAAATTCATGATATAAAATAATAAAATTAAAATAATGATTATGGTATTTGTTTAGCACTTACTATGTACCAGGCACTGTATTAAGCACTGAGGTAGAATACAAACCAGTGGGGTTGGATACAGTCCCTGTCCCACATGGGGGTCATAGTCTCAATCCCCATTTTATAGATGAAGTCACCGAGGTCCAGAGAAACGAAGCGACTTGCCTGAGGTCACACAGCAGACAAGCGGCAGAGCCAGGATTAGAACCCATGACCTTCAGACTCCCAGGTCCGTGGTCTACCCACTGTGCCATGCTGCTTCCGGGGATATGCCCGTGGCGATGGTAGTTCCCCACATTCAGTCAGGCTACTAGAAGGATGAGGAGGCCACTGTAGACTTCCCAGCAATCCTTCCTGGGCTGCAGCGGTTAAATGCCAATGAAGAGGCCTATCTGAGCCCCTCATCACCAGGGTAAAATCCACATCCGCTTGCACCCGATAATCAACTTTCAGTACATCTGGAAGAAGCTATGACGAAATAACCAGTTGCAAAACCTCCTGTCTTTCAGCTACAAAGGAGGTTGCTTCCTCAAGATTTGTGGGATTAATTGGGCACATGGAAAGGGGAAACTTTCTTTAGGGCTTAATTGTGCAAACAGAAATCTTGACCCAGTAATGTGCCAGGTTAATGTTTTCCCAGGAAGATGAAAACAGTGAAAAAAAAGTCCTATTTCAATTCTTCCTTTCATACATATCTAGTGGCAGACAAAAGTCCCGCTTGTCTCTTTGAATCTCAGTTTTTCCAGAGAGTTCAAAAGGCTCCTGAAAGAGCTGTTGCTTGTCCAAAAGAATATGTGGTCATTGCCTTTAAAACGTTTGGGTAGTCTAGTTAAAGGACAGAAAAGATGAATTATAATGGTATTTATTAAGCTCTTACTATGTGTAAGCACTGGCATAGATCCAAGACAGGCCCTCGGACGAGGACATTGTCCCAGTCCTACACAGCATTCACAATCTAAGGAGAAGGGAAGAATAGCTTCATTCCCATTTTCCAGGTGAATAAACTCATATACAGCAATGTAAAGTGAGTTGCCCAAAGTCACACAGAAGGCAAGAAATGGAGTTGGAATTAAAACCCTGGCCACCTGACTCCGAGGCCAGTGCTTTTTCCAGTAGGTCATGCTGCTTCTCTGTAGGATTGTTTTTTTATGGTATTTGTTAGCAGCAGCGTTAGAAGCAGCGTGGCTCAGTGGAAACAGCACGGGCTTAGAAGTCAGAGGTCATGGGTTCTAATCCCAGCTCTGCCGCTTGTCAGCTTTGTGACTTTGGGCAAGTCACCTAACTTCGCTGTGCCTCAGTTACCTCATCTGGAAAATGGGGATTAAGGCTGTGAGCCCCGCGTGGGACCTGATTTCCTTGTATCTACCCCAGCGCTTAGAACAGTGCTCGGCACATAGTGAGCGCTTAACAAATACCAATATTATTATTATTAAGTGCTTACCACAATCCAGGTATGATCCCCAACTGAGTGTTGGGGTAGATACAAACTGATCAGGTTTGACATATTCCACGTCGTCCCAGATGGGGCTCACAGTTGTAAGTGACTTGTCCAAGGTCACAAAACAGAGAAGTGGCAGAGTCAGGATTAGGTCCGTCTGACTCCCAAAACTGTGCCCTATCCATTATGCCACACTTCTTCTCAGACTAGATCCTGTACGTCCTCTAGACTGTAAGCCCGTTGTGGTTGGGGATTCTCTCTCTTGATTGCTGAATTGTACTTTCCAAACGCTTAGTACAGTGTTCTGCACACAGTAAGCGCTCAGTAAATACTATTGAATAAATGAATGGGAATAAACTTCTTAAAACAGTGCAAGAAAAGTCTGAGAGGTGCCAATCAATTCTGATTCCTAATACCCATTTTACAGACGAGAGGCACAGAGGCACGGAGAAGTTAAGTGACTTCCCCGAGGCCACACAGCTGACAAGTGGCAGAGCTGGGATTAGAATAATAATAATAATGGCATTTGTTAAGCACTTACTGTGTGCCAAACATTGTTCTAAGCGCTGGGGATTACAAGATCATCAGATTGCCCCCCATGGGGCTCATAGTCTTAATCCCCATTTAGACAGATGAGGTAACAGGCACAGAGAAGTGAAGTGACTTGCCCAAAGTCATATAGCTGATAAGTGGCGGAGCCGGGATTAGAACCCCTGAACTCTGACTCCCAAACCCGTGCTCTTTCCACGGAGCCACGCTGCTTCTCGACCCAGCAGAGGTCATCCGATTTCCCGGCCTTTGGTCAATAGGCCAAGCTGCTTCCCATCCCATCTTGTACCACTTCAGTGCTTAGTTTAGTGCTTCCAAACACTTCAATTAGTATTGCAGATAATTGAAAATGTGGCCTATTGGATAGAGCACAGGCCAGGGGGTCAGAGGAACTCTGCTGGGTGACCAAGTCACTTCACTTCTCTATGCCTCAGTTACCTCATCTGTAAAATGGAGATTAAGATCGTGAGCCCCACGTGGGAACAGGGTCTGTGTCCAACCTAACTATCTTGTATCTACCCTAGTATTTAGAACGGTGCTTGGTACAAGGTAAGTGCTTAACAAATGCCATTATTTATTTAATCCATGTCTTTTCTTCCCCTCAAACGTAATTTCTATCGATTCTTGGTGGTCTATATCCAAGCCATTAACTCCCCTACTATCTCTGTAAGAAAATGAATTCGGTCACTGTGGTGTACATTTGTGAAATGCTGCAGACCTTTATTCCAAACAATGATAAATGAACTAATTATTTTTTCCACTTTTCCTACTTTGTTTAGCCAACAATGATTTGAATCCTTGATGTCCGTTATAAGCCTAGTAAGCAGAACCAGACTTCCAGAAGTGGTTGCCTCTTTTGGTTGCACCAAACCAAGATTCTCTTGGAAGAGGTGATAGTTAGTGTACTGATCCAGCCACTTTGAGGATCTGGGAGAGCGTTAGCTGAATGACGCTGGAAGAAAAGAAATTACAAAACTGAGTCATCTTAAATTGAACAGGATTTAAAGCGTTCTCAACTGCAAAGAGAAATCTGAGTCACTTGTATTCTTCCAGAATCAGAATTGCTTTTGCTGAAATGATCCAGAAAATAGGTTTTCTAGTTTGCTATCGTGTCTCCTGTGGAGAAAAATTGCTACAAGAATGAATTTCAGGCCTCTTTCCTAAAAGCAGCTTTTTCTTTTAATTACCACATTTCCATAATTTTCCCTTCATGTGATCCAGAAGAAAAGAGAGTTGTGTATTTTGCTTTTTCTTTTTGCGCTGCCAAACTACAGATGGAAGTTTCAAGAAATTGATTTAATTATGAGGATTGCTTTCGTAAAATGGGAGAAGAGAAGGCATGAAGGAAAGGAATGCAACAGTTTTCTTGGTGTAAATTACAGAAAGTGGTTGAAAGTTGTGAAGTTACCAAAGACATCCCAGGGAAAACCAATGATCATATTTTAGGTCTGAAGAGTAGTGTTATTCATTCATTCAATAGTATTTATTGAGTGCTTACTATGTGCAGAGCATTGTACTAAGCGCTTGGAATGTACAATTTGGCAACAGATAGAGACGATCCCTACCGAATGACGGGCTCACAGTCTAATCGGGGGAGACAGACGGCAGAGCAAAACAGAACGAAACAAAAACAAGACAACATTATCACGATAAATAGAATCAAGGGGATGTACACCTCATGAACAAAATAAATAGGGTAATAAATAATATATACAATTGAGCACAGTGCTGAGGGGAGGGGAGAAGGGGGAGGAGCAGAGGGAAAAGGGGGGAGCTCTGGGCAGGCCTCTTGGAGGAGGTGAGCTCTCGGTAGGGCTTTGAAGAGGGGAAGAGAATTAGTTTGGCGGAGGTGAGGAGGGAGGGTATTCTAGGACAGCGGTAGGAAGTGGGCCAGAGGTAGACTGTGGGATAGGCGTGAATGGGGGACAGTGAGGGGGTGAGCGCGGCAGAGAAGTGGAGTGTATGAGGTGGGCGGTAGAAAGAGAGAAGGGAGGTGACGTAGGAGGGGGTAAGGTGATGGTGAGCTATTGGTGTTACTAGAGCGTTACTAGTAGTACCAGTGACCGAAGGCCCATTTGGTGCAGTGGGAGCGAATGAGTTCTCCAAGGGACTGCCTGTAGATGGAACATGGAAGACGACACGGAACTGAGCCTTACGGGACCCCCACAGTAAAGGGGTGGAAGGCAGAAGAAGGACCCGAGAAAGTGATTTAGAAGGAGTGGCCAGAGAAATAGGAAAACCAGAAGCGTCAGTAAAGTCAAAGTTAGATAAGGTCTCCAGGAAAGAGGAGTGGTCCACAGTGTTGAAGGCAGCAGCAAAGTTGAGGATTAGGGTAGGGTAGAAACGAGTAAAGAAGATCATCTGCGGACTTCGGGAGCGCTGTTTCCGCAAGAGGGCAGAAGCCAGGTTGCAGGAGGTCAAGGAGAGAATAGGAAGAGAGGCAGTGATTATAGGAATGCCCTCCATGAGGAATGGTGAAAGGGAGATGGCAAAATAGTAATAATAATAATGATAATGGTATTTGTTAAGCACCTACTATGTGCCAAGCACAGTACAAAGCCCTGGGGTGGATACAAATAAATCGGGTTGGACACAGCCCCTGTCCTACATGGGGCTCACAGTCTTAATCTCCATTTTACAGATGAGGTAAGTGAGGCACAGGGAAGTGAAGTGTCTTGCCCGAGGTCACACAGCAAACAAGTGGCAGAGCTGGGATTAGAACCCATGACCTTCTGACTCTCAGGTCCACGATCTGTCCATTACACCATGCTAACTGGAGGGAGTCACGGGATCGAGGGAGAGATTTTAAGGCTAGCTAAATCATGAGCATGTTTGAAAGGAGATGTTGAAAAGAGAGTAGACTGTGGGCCAGGGAGGGGGATAGGGAGGGAGGAGTTGTTTTGTTAATAATAATGTTGGTATTTGTTCAGCGCTTACTATGTGCAGAGCACTGTTCTACGCGCTGGGTAGATACAGGGTAATCAGGTTGTCCCACGCGGGGCTCACAGTCTTCATCCCCATTTTACAGATGAGGTAACTGAGGCCCAGAGAAGTGAAGCGACTTGCCCATAGTCACACAGCTGACAAGTGGCAGAGCCCGGATTCGAACTCGTGACCTCTGACTCCCAAGCCCGGGCTCTTTCCACTGAGCCACGCTGGTTCCAGGGATGGTGTCAGAGGTGAAAATGGAAGGACTAGAAAATTGAAAAATGAATGATACACCTTAATAGTTGTCTCTCTAAATATCAATGTGTGTGATGTAACAGGAAGAGAACCAGATGGCTCGTTGAGAAGATATGGGGGAATGAAAATTGTGCCTGGCTGTGGCCAAGAAAGCCTGAAGACAGACAACTAGAACAGTGGCTAAGAAATTTCTTGTCCAGAGAGAGACGAGGAGCTGAAAGAAGCAGCATGGCCTAGTAGGAGGACCTCAGGCCTGGCGGTCAGAGGACCCGGGTATTAATTCCAGCTCTGCCACTTGTCTGCTGTGTGACCTTGGGCAAGTCACTTCATTTCTCTGTGCCTCAGTTACCCGTCTTTAAAATGGTGAACTCCATGTGGGACAAGGACTATGTCCGACCCAATTATCTGTATCTTCCCTTGTGCAGTGGTACAGTGCCTTGCCCGTAGTAACATTTAAAAAAAAAAAAAGTCCCTCCCCCCCCCACCTGTCATCTGGAGATCTCTGGAGGGACTGAGAAAGAAAGACTGTTCAGGGTGACTCTAAAAGAACTAATAATAATAACGTTAGTATTTGTTAAGCGCTTACTCTGTGCAGAGCACTGTTCTAAGCGCCGGGGTAGATACAGGGCGATCAGGTTGTCCCACGTGAGGCTCACAGTTAATCCCCATTTTACAGATGAGGTCACTGAGGCACAGAGAAGTGAAGTGACTTGCCCACAGTCACACACCTGCCAAACGGCAGAGCCGGGATTCGAACCCATGACCTCTGACTCCCAAGCCTGGGCTCTTTCCACTGAGCCACACTGCTTTTCTAAGCAGCACCTGAGAAATAAGAGGGTCTGGAAGCTGTGAGAGAGGTCTCTTTCCAGAGAACTACAGGCGAGAGAAGAAAAACAGAGGAGGAAAGATAGAGGAAGAGCAGCAGAGCTGTCCAGGAATCTAGGGAACTGGGAACCAGAAGAGAAAAAGGAAAACACAGACAACCCCAGGCAGGGGTGCCACAGGGCAGGTTGAGTAAATGAAGGAAAACCAAGACTTTAGGCTCCCTGCAAATTATTAACAGATTTTAAGATCGAGTAGCTAAAAGCTATTTCGATGTCACTGAAAAGATTTGGAAGCAGCACGGCATAATGGATGGAGCACGGGCCTGGGAGTCAGAAGGTCATGAGTTCTAATCCTGACTCTGCCACTTGTCTGCTCTGTGACCTTAGGAAAGTCACTTCACTGGTCTTCAGTTACCTCATCTGTAAAATGGGGGTTGAGATTGTGAGCCCCCACAGGGGACAAGGACTATTGTCCAACTTGATTTGTTTGTATCCACCCCAGCGATACTGTGCCTGTGCCCGGAACATAGTAAGTGCGTAACAATTGCCATCATCATCTTACTGTTTAGGAAATTTTTCATGCAATAAAATGCACAGGGTGCAATAGCTCCTTCTAAAATGACAACGGTGGTTCTTCCTAAAATGGCTTTGTATAATTGTTGATTTTCCTTTTTTGAAAAAAGGTAAGATTTACAGAACTCACACAAATTCAAATCTTTGTTGATTCTTCACTTTGACTCCTGTGAGGTAGCTTTTAAGGGTGTAATATTTTTGGTCTGAACACAAGCGAACGCAACCAGTTCATATTGGTGTATAGACTTCTAGCATTGTGAAAGAGCAGTCGCATTTTGAACTATTTGACAAGCCCACATTTGTTTGTATCCAAACCCTAATTGGGTCTTTTTCTTCTGTTTTAAAAGTAAATTTACGTAAAAAGTGTGCCACAAAACAACTGGTTACACATCCTTGCAAATACCAAACCAAGTAGCTTTAACCATAAGTGATGGACTCCATACCGTTATTTTTGACCAGAGTCAGAGCAACATCGTAGTTTGAACTTTTGCTCCTGCTCTGCAGGGTGAGAAGGCTACTGTTACTATTAAATTGTCACCATCATTTGGGAGCTACAAACCAGCAAAAAGGCTACCGCAAAATTCAACTCATGTGGAGATCTGTGAAGAGAAGCAGTGTGGCCTAGTGGACGGCGCGTGGGCCTGGGAGTCAGAAGGACCTGGGTTCTGGTCCTGCTGTGTGACCTTAGGCAAGTCACTTCACTTCTCCATGCCACTCATCTGTAAAATGGGGATTAAGACTCTCAGCTTCCTGTGGAACATGGACTGTGTTCGACCTGATGATCTTGTATCTACCTCAGCTTTTAGTACGGTGCCTGGCACGTAGTTGGCAATTAACAAATACCAGTGGAAAGAAATTGAAAAATTGAAAAAAAATTGAAAAGAGTGTTTAACAATTCCACTGAACTTTGATTTCTTTCTTTCAAGGGTTCACCAGGTCCCATAGGTGTCCCTGGTCCCTCGGGGAAGAGAGGCCCAAGGGTGAGTAGGAAGATCAAACTTCCTCGTCTGTACAAGAATTATTTCATATCCACTGTCACTTTCTGCTGTGTTTTTCCTGTGTATTTATGGTACGTGTCCCGATGAAACAACCTGTATCTTTAAAGTCAATCAAGTCTGGCCAAATCAAAATAGGCTCAGAAACTTGTAGTGCACTGTCTGTTGGACTGAAAACATCCCACGGAGGCATTCCGTGCGAGCAAGTCCGAGGAATATTATCTGATTTGCAGCATGACTGCTCTCTTGCTACTTGATACATTCTTCTTGGCTTCAACATGATCTCATCGGCAGCACGTGCGTCCAAGATTGGTTCGTTTGGATTTTGGAATCGAGTGGACTGGGCTGCCTAGAACAGTGCATTTCTGGATCACTGAGTGGAAAATATTGGAACATGAATATTGACTGTTAAACAGGAAAAAGAAAGTACCCTGGGAATTAAGCAGTCATTTCTCACGTTATACTCATTCGACCAAAGATTGATTGTGCTGCTAGAACTGGCTCTTTTCAATTTTGCCTTCCCTGAAAATATCGGTCCCTTTTCAATATATGCTCCAAATAGCATGAGAAGCAGGGTGGTCCAGTGGATAGACCACAGGCCAGGGAGTCAGAGGATCTGGGTTCTAACCCTGGCCCTACAACTTGTCTATAAGACCTTGGGCAAGTCACTTAAATTCTAATTCTCTTTGTACCTCATATGTAAAATGGGGATTAAGCCAGAGAGCCCCACGTAAGACATAGACTGTGTCCAACCTGATTAGTTTGTATCTAACCCAGTGCTGAGTTAAAATGATTAATAATTATGGGATTTGTTAAGCGCTTACTATGTGCTAGGCACCATACTAAACCTCTCCCCCGATTAGACCGTAAGCCCGTCAAAGGGCAGGACTGTCTCTGTCTGTTGCCGATTTGTACATTCCAAGCGCTCAGTACAGTGCTCTGCACATAGTAAGCGCTCAATAAATACTCTTGAATGAACGAATGGAGTGGATACAAGCAAATTGGGTTGTACGTGGTCCTGGTCTCGTTTAGGGCTCAGTTTAAATCCCCATTTTACAGATGCGGTAACTGAGGCACAGAGAAGTGAAGTGACTTGCCCAAGGCCACACAGCAGACAAATGGCAGAGCCAAGATTAGGACCCGTGACCTTCTGACTCCCAGGACAATGCCTGGCATGTAGTAAACAATAAATACCATTGAATTTTTTTTTAAAAAAAAGCTACAAACGACCGCTTTACAGCCAAGTCTCAACCATTTATGGTAATGAGGGAAAGAATAACTTAGATGAATTAAATCCACGTATATAACTTAGGCTCCACTTTTGCTGTCCAACCCTCAATTAGGAACCAAATATTAGTGCAGGTCCTGGCACATAATAAGCCCTTGACAAATACTATAAAAATATAGAATTGTCCTTTTGTGGGAGGACAATACTGTTACGGTGAGATCGACTCCACAGTTGTGACAACCTCAACCGGAATTTCTAGCCCCTTGCACTAGAGAAGCAGCATGGCTTATTGCAAGGAGCCCAGGCTTGGAAGTCAGAGGTTGTGGGTTCTAATCCCAGCCCCACCACTTATCAGTTGTGCAACTTAAGGCAAGTCACTTAACTTCTCTGTACCTCAGTTATCTGTAAAGTGGGATTAAGACTGTGAGCCCCAAGTGGGCCAACTTGATTACCTTGTATCTACCCCAGTGCTTCGAACAGTGCTTGGCACATAGTAAGTGCTTCACAAATACCATCATTACTATTATTAACAAAATAGAGAACAAATTACAGCCTGGCTTCCCTATAACTATAACAGAGTTATAAAATAGCAAGGGTGGAAGCTCGGGCATGAATTATCCCTTCCATAGGTATTTAACCGATCCTTCAACAAAAAAAGTGGACGATAGCTGTGATCCTGAATTTTGAGAATTCAAGTGACCCAGATGAGGAAATCAAGGCTTAGGTGCCTCAATAGTATTTTGTCCTTCTTCAAAAAGCTAACACTAATTGGAATATGCAGTAAAATAATTTAATCTTGAGGGTATTTTAAAAGAAATGGTGGTAATTCAGATAAAATAACTCTAATTTATCACACTTTCAGATTAACAAAAAAAACTAGGATGACACAAGGTTTGTTTAATTGAGGGTATCATTTATACAGTGAAGGGCAAATAATTTAGATTATCATTTAAAGAAATGACTTCATTCTTAACCTAGTTATTTGTGGTGGCGTAGTATCTGAGGTTTGAGTCGCAAACTCTCCCTGTAATTTCATGGAAAATTACAATATGGAGTCTTACCTTTCTACAATTAGCCCCTTTCCTGGGTTATTTTTATTTTGAAAAGATTGAAGAAAGTATTGTTTATTATTAAGAATGCAACTTGCAGCTTTTTAATATTTTTCTCTTTAAATTCTCAATCCTCAAAATGATTTAATATTAGATTGCTTTCCCAAGGGTAGGTTGTAGATTTTCCCAACTCTGGAGTTTTTTTCAAACTAGGGCGTGTTCTCTGTTGCCTGGGATGGGATGGTGAGAACAAAAGGGGTCACCTCCCAAGGTGACCTCAAACTCTGACTCTGCGATTCCCCTTGAATGTTATTAGGTAAATTCTCTGCAATCCTTTCCCTTGAAAAGGTGAGACTGCAGCCAAACCTGGTTTTAATGTCACTAAGGAAACGGAGATATTTCATTTTAATAAAGAAATGGAGTTGTGTTGAAGGAGGAGAGAAAGGGAGGCTGTTGAGAGGAATTCTAAGACAAGAAGAAGAGGGAGAGTAAGGAAGAGATTGGATAATCTCTTTGTGGTCAGAGACTGTGTCTATCAACCCTGTCGTATTCTCCCAAGCAGTAAGTACAATAAGTGTTCGATAAGTACCATTGATTAATTGCTCAATATCTCTGTGAGGGACACTTTGTACCCACTGATGGACCAGAGAAGGCCCGACGTTGGTAGGAACTGTCTGCTCTTAAGGCAGCCAGGAAAATGTCCTTCGATTAAACTTTTGAGGTAGGTCTCCCTGTCTCCTTGCCATGTCAGCTGCCTACACCATACTCCATTGGGCGTGTTTGCTGTTGTTTGGGGATGGAGTTGTGAAGGGAAATCTACGAGTGGTTAAAAATGGCAGCTAGGTTAAGGTAAGAGCATTTCCAAACGAAACTTCTGAAATGTTGGTTTTGGTTTTAATAATAATGTTGGTATTTGTTAAGCGCTTACTATGTGCCGAGCACTGTTCTAAGCGCTGGGGTAGACACAGGGGAATCAGGATGTCCCACGTGGGGCTCACAGTCTCAATCCCCATTTTACAGATGAGGTAACTGAGGCCCAGAGAAGTGAAGTGACTTGCCCACAGTCACACAGCTGACAAGTGGCGGAGCCGGAATTCGAACCCATGACCATTGACTCCAAAGCCCGTGCTTTTTCCACTGAGCCAACGCCGGTTTTCTTTTAAGCCCATGGTGAAGAGTCCCCCCGTTATTACCTGAACTCCCAAAGTGTGTGAGGCTTCAGCATTTTTACTTGAAGGCTTGAACAGCGTTGGTCTTAGGTCCAGGAAACAATTTAGATACTAATGCAAGAATCGTGTGGTAGCTCAGAAGGCAAGGTGAGAGCTTAAGGAAAGTCATCTAGAGGTCGGAAACACAGGATGCTATTCCAGTTTTGTTATTCCTCCCCTCTGGGATCTTGTCTATTATAATGCAAACCCTATCCTTAGTGGACAACTCATGCAGTCTCATTCTAACCAGCAATTCTAAGAGAGTAAGATTGCATATTTTGTCTGTGAAAATACTCTTCATTCCTTTACTTTAAAAGAACAAATATAGAATTCCAGATGTTCTATATAACTTTTTCTATCGTGTCTAATCAGCCAAGGATTGGCAGTAGAGAGTGAAACCCTGCATAGCCCAGAAACTTGCCTCAATCAATCAGTCACATTTATCGACTGCTTACTATGTGCAGAGCACTGTACTAAGTGCTTGGGAGAGTACAGTATAACAGAGTTGTTAGACACGTTCCTTGTCCACAGTGAAAACCTCCAGTGGTTGCCTGTCGATCTCAGCACGAAACAGAAACTTCTCACTCTAGGCTACAAGGCTCTCCATCACCTTGCCCTCTCCTCCCTTCCCTCCTTCTACCGCCCACCCCGCACGCTCTGCTTCTCTGCCGCCCACCTCCTCACCGTCCCCCCTTCTCGCCCATCCCGCCGTCGACCCCTGGGCCACGTCCTCCGGCGGTCCTGGAACGCCCTCCCCCCTCACCTCCGCCAAACTCATTCTCTACCCCTCTTTAAAGCCCTACTTAGAGCTCACCTCCTCCAAGAGGCCTTCCCAGACTGAGCTTCCCCTTTTCCCTCTGCTGCCCTTCAACCCTCCCTTCACCTCCCCTCAGCTAAACCCCTTCTCCCCCTCCCCTTTCCCTCTGCTCCTCCCCCTCTCCCTTCCCCTCCCCTCGGCACTGTGCTCATCCACTCCTTTGTATATATTTTTTATTACCCTATTTATTTTGTTAATGAGATGTACAGCCCCTTGATTCTATTTATTGCTATTTAATGAGGTGTACATCCCCTCGATTCCATGTATCGCTATTGTTTTTGTCTGTCCGTCTCCCCCGATTAGACTGTAAGCCCGTCAGTGGGCAGGGACTGTCTCTATCTGTTGCCAATTTGTACATTCCAAGTGCTTAGTACAGTGCTCTGCATATAGTAAGCGCTCAATAAATACTAGCGAATGAATGAATGAATAGAGGGGGAGACAGACATTAATATAAATTACGGATATGTATATAAGTGCTGAGTGGCTGAGGGAGGGAGTAAATAAAAGGTGCAAATTCAAGTACAAAGGTGACATAGGTGGGAGTAGGAGAAGAGGAAACGAGGCCTTAAGAGGGGAAGGTTTCTTGGAAGACATGGGCCTTCAATAAGGCTTTGAATGTGGAGAGCATGATCATTTGTCGGATATGAAGAGGGAGGGCATTCCAGGCCAGAGGAAGGTTGTGAGTGAGAGATTGTCAGTGAGGGAGATGAGATCAAAGTACAGTAAGTAGGCTGGCATTAGAGAAATGAGGTGTGCGGGCTGGGTTGTTGTAGGAAATCAGGGAGCTAAGGTAGGAGGGGTTATGATAATTGAATGTTTTAAAGCCTATGGTAAGGAGTTTCTGTTTGATGCGGAGGTGGATGGGTAACCACTGGAGGTTCTTGAAGAATGGGAAATCATGTACTGAATGGTTTCATAGAAAAATCATCCCGGCAGCCGCGTGAAGTATGGACTGGAGTGGGGAGAGACAGGAGGCAGGGAGGTCAGCAAGGAAGCTAATACAGTAATAATAATAGTAATGTTGGTATTTGTTAAGCGCTTACTGTGTGCCGAGCACTGTTCTAAGCACTGGGGTAGACACAAGAGAATCAGATTGTCCCACGTGGGGCTCACAGTCTTAATCCCCATTTTCCAGATGAGGTAACTGAGGCACCGAGAAGTTAAGTGACTTGCCCAGAGTCACACAGCCGACAAGTGGCCGAGCTGGGATTCGAACCCTTGACCTCTGACTCCAAAGCCCGGGCTCTTTCCACTGAGCCACGCTGCTTCTACAGTAATCGAGGCAGGATAGGATAAGTGCTTGGATTCATGCGGTAGCAGTCTGGACGGAAAGGAAAGGGTGGATTTTAGTGAAGTTGTAAAGGTCGTGTCAAAAGGATTTGGTGCCAGATTGCATATGTGGTTGAATGAGAGGGATGATTCAAGGATCATGCCAAGGCTGTGGGATTGTGAGACAGGGAAGATGGTGTGCTCTCTGCAGTACTTTCCAAGCTCTTAGTACAGTGCTCTGCAAAACAGTAAGGACTCAATAAACGCTATTGAATGAATGGAAGTCAAAGGGAGGTTAGAGTTTGAATGGGAAGATAAGGAGTCCCGTTTGGGACGTGTTAAGTTTGAGGGGTCGGTGGGACATCTAAGTAGAGCTGTCCTGTAGGCAGGAGGAAATGAAGACTGCAGAGGAGGAGCGAGATCGGGGTTAGGGATGTAGATTTTGGAGTAGTCCTCATAGAGATGGTAGTTGAAGCCATAAAACCGAATGAGTTCTCCACGGGAATGGGTGTAGATGGAGAATAGGAGGGAACCCAGATCTGAGACTTGAAGGACTCCCAATTTAGGGAGTGGGAGGCAGAGGAGGAGCCCACAGAGGAGACTGAGAAATAGCAGCCAGCGAGATAAGAAGAGAACCAGGAGAGGACAGTGTCAGTGAAGCCAAGACAGTAATATCTGTTCCTGCCTAATGTGACCTAAGTGAAACTTTGGACTATAGGGCCATAGTCTGATTTGAGTCCGAGATGGGCCAGGAAGAAGGTGGAATGAACGGAAGGAAGAATGGGCGTCAGGTGTGGGTAAAGTGACCAGATTTCTGGTCAACCTCCATAAAATTTCCAAGGAATGTGACCTGCAAAGGACCTGATAGAGACCTGGGGCAGGGAGCCAAGGTGGACAAGGTAAATGGATGGAAAAATAGGGTGGGGGAGAGATGAAGAAGAAGATAGAGAGAAGGATGAAGGAGGAAGAAGGAAAAGAAAGAAGAAATAAGGAGTGGACGGGGGGAGAGAAATAGAGGAAGAGGAAAATTTACCCTAAATGCCAATCACTGTTCCACCTTCCTGAACTCCTGTGGGTGGGTGGGACTTAAGTTTTATTTTATGGTAGGCAATCCTCCGAGGGACCTCAAGCAATCTAACCCTCTTGGCTGGAGGGCTCAAGCCCCTTCTTTAGCCTCACTTATTCTCCTTTTTCCTTTCCCTTGTTCCTTCCCAAAGCAGCACGATGAAGCGGATAGAGCACGAGCCTGGGAGTCAGAAGGTCAGAGGTTCTAAACCTAGCTCGTCGCTTGTCTGCTATGTAACCCTGGGCAAGTCACTTTACTTCTCTGTGCCTCAGTTACCTCATCCGTAGAATGGGGAATGAGGCTGTGATCGCCACATGGGACCAGGACTGTGTCCAATCATATTTGCTTGTGTCCACCTCAGCACTTAGTACAGTGTGTGGCACGTGGTAAGCGCTTAACAAATACCATCATTATTATTATCATCATAATTACCTCTCTCTCTCTCTCTAACCCCACTCTTTCTGACCACGCCTGTCTCTCCTTAGGCAATTAGAAATCTGTTGAGAGTTTCAGTGACATCATGATCACGGTAGCAGTAGATGAAAGACTAGATTATGAAGTCCATTTCTACCAAAATAGAACTCGCTAACAGCTCGGTCATTAGGCAGGGCCTCCAGTTGGACTCTTTTTATATCATTCTAGCGTCTGTACAGAAAACTGCACTCAGCCCTATCTCTGGCTCTCTCCTGAGATGCAGCATGGCATAGTGGAGAGAGCACGGGCCTGGGAATCAGAAGGTCATGTGTTCAAATCCTGACTCCGCCACTTGTCTGCTGTGTGGCCTTGGACAAGTCACTTCACATCCGTGCCTCAGTTTCCTCAACTAAAGGAAATTGAGACTGTGAGCCCCATGTGGGACAAGGACTGTGTCCAACCCGATGATCTTGTATCTACCCCAGCGCTTAGTACGGTCCCTGGCTTATAATAAGTGCTTAACAAATACCATAATTATTATTATCATCATCATTATTAATCAGCAGTTCATTTGCCCAGGAAAATATGAAAAGTATCGGGTCAGTTCAATGAATAACGTGGCTCTTTCCATCTTTGCAGGGAATACCGGGGCCACATGGGAATCCCGGCTTGCCAGGACCCCCCGGTCTGAAGGTGAGTGAGTCTGTTGCACAAGAATCACTTGACTTTCCCGTGACTTCAAAAGCACCGCCCCAGTATCGGGCTCTAATGAGGAAGAGCAGCATCCAAGGCCAGTGTAGAGGCAAGGCGGGGGTCTAGAATGTCCCCATCCGACCTCATGGTTTGGGGAGAGGGCAGACAAATGGAAGGGTTTGCCCAATCTCTCAGTTAGCCGATAGAGGGAGGATAGGGATAAAGAGCTGAGAGACTCCCGTCTGGACTTAGGGAATTTCTTCCCGAGGGCTTCCCCCATATCTGGGTTTTAGAACGTTGCGTTCTCCTTCGCTTGACATCAGACCAGCCCTGCGTACTCTTTCAGCATCGTTAACATTTAAAATGTTCTAAGAGCACCTGGAAATCACAGTGATGTAAAGCAAAGAAACATGCTGTCGTTTAAATATCTTTATCCTAGAATCCAGACATTGAATGTTTACTCATGAAAAGACTATTGAGTGGAATAGTGGATAAAGTGCTGGCCTGGGAGTCAGAAGATCATGGGTTCTAATTCTGGCTCCACCATTTGTCTGCTGTGTGACCTTTGGGCAAGTCACTTCACTTCTCTACTTGGAAGCAGCGTGGCTCAGTGGAAGGAGACTGGGCTTGGGAGTCAGAGGTCACGAATTCGCATGCCAGCTCTGCCACTTGTCAGCTGTGTGACTGTGGGCAAGTCACTTCACTTCTCTGGGCCTCAGTTCCCAGTTCCCTCATCTGTAAAATGGGGATGAAGACTGTGAGCCCCACGTGGGACAACCTGATTACGCTGTATCTACCCAGCGCTTAGAACAGTGCTCTACACATAGTAAGCGCTTAACAAATACCCACATTATTATTCTCGAGGTCTCCGTTACCTCATCTGTAAAATGGGGATTGGGAATGTGAGCCCCACGAGGGACAGGGACTCTGTCCGTCCCGATTTGCTTGTATCCACCCCAGCGCTTAGAACAGTGCCTGGTACAGAGTAAGTGCTTAACAAATACCATAATCACTATTATTATTAAAAGCTATAGAACTATATTTTGATCAAATGAAAATAGTAGCCCACCCAAGAAAAAGCTGATCACTTGAGCACACCTTCGGGTGGGACCAAGAAAGCAGCTTTCTACGTTTCACTGAAGATTTTCTTCTGACTTTAACTATTGGGCCTTCGTTTGGCCCATGAAGGAAAAGTTCATGTTGCCTTTGCTTATCTGTTCTATTTATTTAGTTGTAGAGCTAAGCACTTAGGCAGATTCAAGTAGGCTAATCTTTTGAATCTGGGGAAGAGTCCACTTTAATACTTTCGGACAGATCTCTGCTGTTGTGAAATACCTTCGACTCATATTTAGTTTAACAGTTTGATCTTTTCTCTGGACAAGTCAACACTGGGATTCATTTGTTTTAACAGTGATTCCTTGTGGCGGGAATCTGATCTTCAATGGCAGGTGTTAAACTCTACCATCAGGCATGAATTATATGAAATAAAGCATACGGTGTTTGACTTGTGGAACTAAATGATCTGGGGCTTGAAAGTTGCCCTGTTATCATGCACAGTTCTACTAGAAAACTCAAATGCCATAATATCTAGAGCCCTCTGATAATATTTATATGAAACAGAACTGAAAGAGCATAGGTTGTGAAGCATTTGAAGAAAGGTATATGTTAAATGATGAGTCAAGAAGATGATCTGTGCAGAACAGTGTTTAGTGTCATTTGGACTGGGGAGGGGTCAGAGGCGGTGAAACCAGCAAGGAGGTTGATTGAGAAGCAGCGTGGCTCAGTGGAAAGAGCATGGGCTTTGGAGTCAGAGGTCATGAGTTTGAATCCCAGCTCTGCCACTTGTCAGCTGTGTGACTGTGGGCAAGTCACTTCACTTCTCTGGGCCTCAGTTCCCTCATCTGTAAAATGGGGATTAAGACTGTGAGCCCCACGTGGGACATCCTGATTCCCCTGTGTCTAACCCAGAGCCTAGAACAGTGCTCGGCACATAGTAAGCGCTTAACAAATACCAACATTATTATTATTATTATTATTAATTAAATATACCCATGATCTGTTGAGGGGTTTGGGCCTGGGTGGTAGCTATTTAAAGTGTAAAGAAGCGGCATGGCTCAGTGGAAAGAGCACGGGCTTGGGAGTCAGAGCTCATGGGTTCGAATCCCAGCTCTGCCACTTGTCAGCTGTGTGACTGTGGGCAAGTCACTTTACTTCTCTGTGCCTCAGTTATCTCATCTATAAAATGGGGATTAACTGTGAGCCTCACGTGGGACAACCTGATTACCCTGTATCTACCCCAGTGCTTAGAACAGTGCTCTGCACATAGTAAGTGCTTAACAAATACCAACATTATTATTATTATTATTAGAGGGAAGGGAACGATCCAGAGGATGTTGAAAGCAGAGTGGTCTTGTGGAAAGAGCTGGGACCTGGGACCTCTCTGACCTGGGAATCAGAGAATCTGGGTTCTAATTCCGACTCTGCCACTTGCCTGCCGGGTGGCCTTGAATGAGTCTCTTAACTTCTCTGTGCCTCAGTTCCTTCATCTGCAAAATGGAGGTTCGATACCTGTCCTCCCTCCTACTTAGACTGTGAGCCCCACATAAAGTATTTGAAGTAGCTGTTGATAAGGAAAACAGGATTGATGTCCAACCTGGTACAGGAGCAAACTTCACTATTGGCTTCAAAGCTCTCCAACTCCTTGCTCCTTCTTACCTCACCTCCCTTCCCTCCTACAGCCCAGCCTGCACACTCCGCTCCTCTGGTGCTAACCTTCTCACTGTGCCTTGTTCTCACCTGTCCCGCCATCGACCCCTGGCTCACATCCTACCTCTGGCCTGGAAAGCCCTCACTCCTCAAATACACCAATCCCACTTTCCCCCTTCAAAGCCCTACTGAAAGCTTACCTCCTCCAGGAGGCCTTCCCAGACTAAGCGCCCCCCTTTTCTGCAGATCCCCATCCCCTCCCCATCACCCCGACTTGCCCCCTTTGCTCTACCCCTCCTCCCCGTCCCACAGCACTTGTGTATGTATATATGTGCATATTTATAATTTTATTTATATGAATGATGTTTATATATCTACAATTCCATTTATATTGATGCTATCGATGCCTGTTTACTTGTTCTGAAGCCTGTCTCCCCCCTTCTAGACCGTGAGCCCATTTTTCAGAAGGATTGTCTCGATTTGTTGCTGCATTATACTTTCCAGTAAGAGCTCAGTAAATATGATTTGAATGAATGAATGAACCTATTTTCAAGAGATGAAATCCATCACTTGAATTAATCGTACAGGGTACTGTACTAAGAACTTAAAAGAGTACGATGGAATTAATATACATAATGCCTGCCCTCAAGGAGTTGACAATCTAGCATTAACCCTGTTTTCTACTAAATGCCTACATGGAGACAGAGAGCGGTGGTTTTCTAATAGCTTTAGTGGCAAAGAAATGTTTAAAACCGCCTTTGATAAACTCGGACCTACTTCTGGGTCCCACTGCCACCATATGACTTTTACCAGGGTGTCAACAATTTTTTATTAAGCTCTTTCAAGGTGCCGAAACCTTTGAAAAGTACTTGTAAAGAAGCAACATGGTCTAGTGGACAAAGCAGGGAAGTGGGAGGCAGAAGACCTGGATTCTAATCCCAACTCCACTTTTAATAATTATGGTATTTGTTAAGCGCTTACCATGCGCCCGCCACGTAACTTCTCTGGGCCTCAGTTTCCTCATCTGTAAAACGGGGATGCCCCTCTCTGGGACGCACCTGGAGAATTTCCAGGACTCTACCAGTCTCGACCAAAGGAGGGAAAGTCAAGCAGAGGCCTGCCCATTCCATTCCTAGCTCGGGCAATGGCTAGCGAGTGGAAGGCAATCTGCTACAAGTCAAAACTCACTTGTGCTGGGCAGCAGAGGCATGAGAGAGAGCCAAGGGAGGAGACTCGAGTTTACTCTGCAGAAGAAAGCAATGGTAAACCACTTCCTTATTTTTATCAAGAAAACTCTATCGATCCACTAACAGAACAATTACAGATGGAGGTGGGGCCTTCTGGGAGAGATGTGTCCGTGGCGTCACTATGGGTCGGAGACGACTCGACAGCATAAGACAAGACAAAATGGGGATGAGTTACCTGTTTTCCCTCTTTCTTTATCTGAGAGCCCCATGTGACAAATGATATTGTATTTTACCTATCCAAATGCTGAGCACAGTGTTTGACGCATAATAAGTGCTTGATATGGCAATCACTATTATTACGTATACATCATATATATATACATATATATTTATAATCAATCAATCAATGGTATTTATGGACTTACTGTGTACGGAGCACTGTGCTAAGTGCTTGGGAAAATACAAGTAGAAGCAGCACGGCCTTGTGGATAGAGCACAGGCCTGGGAGTCAGAAGGAGCTGGGTCGAATCCCAGCTCCATTATCTTTCTGCTGTGTGACTTTGGACGTCACTTCACTTCTCAGTGCCTCAGTTTCCTCATCTGTAAAATGGAGATTAAGACTGTGAACCCCACGTGGGACAGGTACTCTGTCCAATTCGACTGTCTTGCGTCTACTGCAGAGCTTAAAACGGTGCCTGGCATGCAGTAAACCCCGAACGAATACCATAGGTATTAGTATCATTATTATAATACAGTGGAGTTGGTAAGCCTGATCCCTGATCCCCAGTTGTAATTTTATCTGAAAGTGATTCTTTTAAATGATGAGATCCTCTCCAATAAGTGTGTGTTTGGCTGCAAAAAGTTGTTTGACCAACAGTTCAGCCCACTCTTTGTCAACTTAGTGATTATGATTTGCTCCAGCACTCAGTGTGTTTTTGCACAGATGCCTGTTCCTGTTTTCATGTCTCCCTTTGGTGACATCAGTGTAATGAAGTCTCTGCTTGTGCCTTTCACAATGCTATACTCTAGGCTGATTTCATTCATTCATTCAATCGTATTTATTGAGTGCTTACTGTACGCAGAGCACTGTACTAAACCCTTGGAAAGTACAATTCGGCAACAGATAGAGACAATCCTTACCCACCAATGGGCTCCCAGTCTAGAAGGGGGAGGCAGACAAGCAAAACAAGTAGACAGGCATCAATACCATCAAAATAAATAGAACCATAGGTAAATGCACATCATTAATAAAACAAATTGAGCAATAAATATATACAGATATATGCAAGTGCTGTGGAGAGGGGAAGGGGGTAGAGCAGAGGGAGGGAGTAGGGGCAATGGGGAGGGGAGGAGGAGCAGAGGGAAAGGGAAGGCTCAGTCTGGGAAGGTCTCCAAATTTCATCCCTCCAGAGGGTCCCCGTTCTAATGCTCCTAATCCTAATTTTAGGTATAATTCTATTAGCATTTCAACTATAATTTGGGTAACAGTTGGATTGATTGCTGGTATTGGCATATTGCCCATCCACCTGAGCATCATACAGAAACTCTTTATTATAGGCTTTAAATCACTCAATCCCCTTGCCATCCTCCAACCTCACCTCACTTATCTCCTACTACAAAAGAGCCCGCACACTTCACTCCTCTAATGCCAACGTACCACTCCTCTATTGGGAAGATACTCACGGTACCTCCATCTCTTCTGTCTCGCCGGCAACTTCTTGCCGACAAACTGTAGCCCAGATCCTGACTCTGGCTTGGAACACCCTCCCTCTTCATATCTGTCAGACAGTTATTCTCCCCCGTTTCAAAACCTTATTGAGGACACATCTCCTCCAAGAGGCCTTCCCTGACTAAGCCCTCCTTACCTCTTCTCCCGCTGCACTAAGCCCTTGGGAGAGGACAATACAACAGAGTTGGCAGACATGTTTCCTGCTCACAGGGAACTTATAGAGGATGGCTGGGATCGAACCTTATGCTTGATTTATACACCTACGGTGAAGCAGGGCGGCCTAGAGGAAAGAGTACAGGCCCTTCATTCATTCATCACCATGCTTATCTGGTGTGAAATTCAGGCAATCGTATTTATTGAGCGTTACTATGTGCAGAGCACTGTACTAAGTTCTTGGGAGAATACAACAATAAACAGATGCCTTCTAGCTTACAGTCTAGAGGGTGGGAGACAGACATCAATACAAGTAGATAAAATTACAGATATGTGGATAAGTGCTGTGGGGCTGGAAGTGGGAAGAGCAAAAGGAACAATTCAGGGAGTGGGAGGTGAGGAAAGGTGGAGCTTAGTCTGGGAAGAATTCTTGGAGGAGATGTGCCTTCAATAAGGCATTGAAGTGGGGAGAATAATTGTGGAATTTTAGGAGGGAGGGCATTCAAGGCCAGAGTCAGGTTGTGAGCCTGGGTTCGGCAGTGAGATTGAGGCACAGTGAGAAGGTTAGCACTAGAGAAGCGAATTGTGTGGCCTGGGTTGTAGAAGGAGAGAAGCAAGGTGAGGGGGCAAAGTGGTGGACCGCTTTAAAGCCAGTGGTGGAGTTTTTCTTTGATGCAGAGATGGATGGGCAACCCCTGGAGTTTTTGAGGATGGAAGTGACGTATCCTGAACATTTTTGTAGCACAACTGGGAATCAGAGGACATGGTTTCTAATCCAGTCAACACCACATGTCTGCTGTGTGACCTTGGGCAAATCACTTTACTTCCTTGTGCCTCAGTACCTTCATCTGGAAAATGGGGATTAAGGCTTTGAGCCCCTTGTGGGACATGGACTGTGTCCAACTTGATTAGTTTATACCTACCCCAAAGCTTAGTCCAGTGCCTGGCACATAGTAAGCGCTTAACAAGTGCCCTTAAAAAAAACAATGAGACATGTATTCAAAATGAATAGGCTTGTGGTGTGTTGAGGAGCAACAATGAAAATGCAAGGTCACCACTTAGGGACAATTTAGGATCTGCTCATTCTGGATTTCACATGAAAACTTACAATTTAAGCAAAGACTAGAATGAGTCATCTTTCAGTCCCCTCTGTCTTTAAACTATTTAAAGAATAGGAGAGATCAAAGTACCGTACCGTGGTCTTAGAAGCATCCAGCAATGTTCTCAATCGTGAATCAGGTGAAATAATGGAGATGAGGGATCATTTGTCTCATTATCAGGTCTCAGAGCTCCCATCAGGAGGCTGAGAATAAAAATACTGTCTTCATTTGCTGCTTCCCAGTCATTTTGCTGATGCCACCAAATAGGATATGGGCTCTTGGGAATTTTGTTTCTTTTTTAGAGAGATAATCATCTTTATTGCTGCTCGTGAAATACACAAGTAGTTCTGTGGTGTCCTTTGAAGATGAGGACTGGATTCAGGGATGGCATCATTAACCTGACATGTGCTTACTGTTCGGGGCAATTATAGCCATTACAAAGCTATGGACTAAAAAAAAAAAAAAATGCTTATTTATGAAAACTTAATCTAAACACATCTTCCACTGCAGAAACAAAGTTTTCTTCTAGTTTAATCCAGTTCACTACAAAATATTGTTGCTCAGCAAACTTCCATGACCATGAAAAATAATGTTGAATAGCATTTATAATATCACCAAGATCCACCCTTTCCTCTCCACCCAAACGGCTATTTTACCGTTACAGGCTCTCATAATATCCCGGCTGGATTATCATGTCAGCCTTCTCTCTGATCTCCCTTCCTCCCGTCTCTCCCCGCTCCAGTCTATTCTTCATTCCGCTGCCCGGCTCATCTTCCCGCAGAAACGCTCTGGGCATGTCACTCCCCTTCTTAAAAACCTCCAGTGGTTGCATATCGACCTCCGCACAAAACAAAAACTACTCACTCTAGGCTTCAAGACTCTCCATCACCTTGCCCCCTCCTACCTCTCCTCCCTTCTCTCTTTCTATTGCCCACCCCACACGCTCCGCTCCTCCGCCGCCCACCTCCTCACCGTACCCCGTTCTCGCCTATCCCGCCGTCGACCCCTGAGCCACATCCTCCCGCGGTCCTGGAACGCCCTCCCTCCTCATCCCCGCCAAACTCATTCTCTTCCCCTCTTCAAAACCCTACTTAAAGCTCACCTCCTCCAAGAGGCCTTCCCACACTGAGCTCCCCTTTTCCCTCTGCTCCCCTTCTACCCCCCCCACCTACCCTCATCTAAGCCCCCTTTTCCACCCCTTGCCCTCTGCTCCTCCCCCTCTTCCCCTCCCCTCAGCACTGTGCTCGTCCGCTCATTTGTATATATTTTTATTACCCTTTTTATTTTGTTAATGAGATGTACATCCCCTTGATTCTATTTATTGCTATTGTTTTTGTCTGTCTCCTCCGATTAGACTGTAAGCCGTCAACGGGCAGGGATTGTCTCTATCTGTTGCCGATTTGTACATTCCAAGCGCTTAGTACAGTGCTCTGCACATAGTAAGCTCTCAATAAATACTAATGAATGAATGAATGAATGAATTTCCAATGGCTTTATGTAGATCAATTATGAGGCAGGGACTATAGTACTTCTGGGTTTCCTTCCAGTGATGTGATGGAAATTATTATTTCTGAGTTTCTGGCAAACCCCAGCCTCTGGTTTTGATCCCATTCACTCTCACTCCCAGAAAATATTCCTTTGAGGCAAAAAAAAAAAAGCCCTCCTATTTTGTAATAACAAGGATCTTCTGAGGTCCAGATGCTGGTTCTCGCTAATGATATCACACTGGGCCAGCTGTGTCCTCATGTCTGGGGAGCAGGGTGAAAAAAAAACCCCTAAAAAATTCACCAAAATGATAAGTATTACAGTAAGTCTTGGAGCATTGAAAGTCAAATACACTTGTTTCCTTAGAGCTCTAAATAATAACGATGATCATAATGGTATTTGTTAACAACTTACTATGTGCCAGACACTGTTCTAAGCTCTGGGGTAAATACAAGGTAATCAGAGTGAACACAGTCCCTGTTCCACATGGGGCTCACAGTCTTAATTCCCATTTTACCAGTGAGTTCCCTGAGGCCCAGAGAAGTGAAGTGACTTGCCCAAGGTTATACAACAGACAAGTGGCAGATCCAGGGTTAGAACCCATGACCGTCTGACTCCCAGGCCTGTGCTCCATCCACTAGGCCAGCCTGCTTCTCTTTATGTTTTTCTTGGGGTATTCCAGAAAAAAGAAAAAAGGAATGGAAACTTATTTCGTGATCTTCGCAATCTCGTCACCAGAATGAGGAGCATTGAACAGGTAGACCAAAATAAATGGCTTAGTCTTCTCTGGGCATCCGAGAGGAGAGTCAGAAAAGGAGAAGCCATCCTGAGAAGCAAGTAGAGGAGAGCAATCAATTAAATGTATTGAGCATTCACTGCCTGCAGAGTAATAATAATTATAATTATAATAATAATAATGTTGGTATTTGTTAAGCGCTTACTATGTGCAGAGCACTGTTCTAAGCGCTGGGGTAGACACAGGGGAATCAGGTTGTCCCACATGGGGCTCACGGTATTAATCCCCATTTTCCAGATGAGGTAACTGAGGCACAGAGAAGTGAAGTGACTTGCCCACAGTCACCCAGCTGACAAGTGGCAGAGCCGGGATTCGAACTCATGACCTCTGACTCCCAAGCCCGTGCTCTTTCCACTGAGCCACGCTGCTTCTCCTGAGCCACGTACTTGTCACATGCTTACTATGTACCAAGCAGTCTTCTAAGCATTGGGGTAGATAGAAGTTAATCAGGTTTTTCAATTCCTGTCCCACGTGGGACTCACACTCTTAATCCACATTTTAATAATGATAATAATGATGTTATTTGTTAAGTGCTTATTATGTGCCAAGTACTGTTCTAAGCGCTGGGAGAGATACAAGGTTAGTAGATTGCCTCAAGTGGGGCTCGCAGTCTTACTCCCCATTTTACAGATGAGGTAACTGAGGCACAGAGAAGGGAAGTGACTTGCCCAAAGTTACACAGCAGACAAGTGGCAGCGCTTGGGAGAGTACAATCAAATGGAGTTGGCAGATACCTTCCCGGCCCACGGTGGGATTACAGTCTAGAGAGGGAGATGGACATTAATGTAAATAATTTATAATAATAATAATAATTAATATTTTTGGTATTTGTTAAGCGCTTACTGTGCGCCAAGCACTGTTCTAAGCACTGGGTAGATACAAGGTTATTAGGTTGTCCCACATGGGACTCACAGTCGTAATCCCCATTTTACAGATGAGGTAACTGAGGCACAGAGAAGTTAAGTGACTTGCCCAAAGTCCCACAGCTATGTGGCAGAGACGGGATTAGAACCCATGTCCTCTGACGCCCGAGCCCGGGCTCTTTCCACTGAGCCATGCTGTTTCTCATTATAAAATATAATTTAAAGACATGTACTTAAGTTTTGTGCGGCTCTGGTAAAGTGCTGTCCCATATTTGCTCTTGATTCTATTTATTTGCTCTTGATTCTATTTATTTGCTCTTGATTCTATTTATTTGCTATTAGTTTTAATGAGATGTTCATCCATCCCCTCGATTCTATTTATTGCCATCGTTCTTGTCTGTCCGTCTCCCCCGATTAGACCGTAAGCCCGTCAAAGGGCAGGCACTGTCTCTGTTACCGATTTGTACATTCCAAGTGCTTAATACAGTGCTCTGCACATAGTAAGCGCTCAGTAAATACTATTGAATGAATTAATATTCTTATCTTGATGCACAACCACATTTCTAAGCTCAGTGGACTTGTGTCCTCCATTATTCTCGCATCCCCACTGTAAGGAAGGTGAAAACCTTTGACTTTTATTCTCCATTTCACACCTTCCTCCTTACCCAACCACTGGGGAAGCCCCAAATAGCCCAACGGCAGTGATTACAAAGAGTATGGTCCTCCCACTCCCCAGTGTGTGTCACTCAATCAATCAGTCCTATTTATTGAGCACTCACTGTGTGCCGAGCACTGTAATAATAATAATGTTGGTATTTGTTAAGCGCTTACTATGTGCAGAGCACTGTTCTAAGCGCTGGGGTAGATACAGGGTAATCAGGTCGTCCCCCGTGAGGCTCACAGTTAATCCCCATTTTACAGATGAGGTAACTGAGGCACAGAGAAGTGAAGTGACTTGCCCACAGTCACGCATCTGACAAGGGGCAGAGCCGGGAGTCGAACTCATGACCTCTGACTCCGAAGCCCAGGCTCTTTCCACTGAGCCCAAGTGCTTGGGAGAGTACAGTTGGAGAAGCAGCGTGGCTCAGTGGAAAGAGTCCGGGCTTTGGAGTCAGAGGTCTTGGGTTCGAATCCCGGCTCTGCCACTTGTCAGCTGTGTGACTCTGGGCAAATCACTTAACTTCTCTGTGCCTCAGTTACCTCTTCTATAAAATGGGGATTAAGACTGTGAGCCCCACGTGGGACAACCTGATTCCCCTGTGTCTACCCCAGCGCTTAGAACAGTGCTCTGCACATAGTAAGCGCTTAACAAATACCAACATCATTATTATTATTATTACAACAGAAATCTTCCCTTCCCATAAGGAACGTATGGTTAAATTCTGTTTACGTCAGAGGTTTTTGGAAATGATGACCAAGAGCAAAACCAGGGTTGAGGCTGGCCCTTTTAGGCTTTGCTTCCTAGATCGAGGCAGAGGGGAAAGGGCCTGATCCTGACAGTCAGGATTACTGGATTCTAATCCCGGCTCTTCCATTTGCCTGCTGTGTGACCTTGGGTAAGTCACAAGAGAAGCAGCGTGGCTCAGCGCAAAGAGCCCGGGCTTGGGAGTCAGAGGTCATGGGTTCATTCATTCATTCATTCATTCATTCAGTAGTATTTATTGAGCGCTTACCATGTGCAGAGCACTGGACTAAGCGCTTGGAACGAACAAGTCGGCAACAGATAGAGACGGTCCCTGCCGTTTGACGGGCTCACGGTCCGACCGGGGGAGACGGACAGACGAGAACGATGGCGATAAATAGAGTCGAGGGGAAGAACGTCTCGTAAAAACAATGGCAACTAGACGGAATCGAGGCGATGTACATCTCATTAACGAAATAAATAGGGTAATGAAAATATATACAGTCGAGCGGACGAGTACAGTGCCGAGGGGATGGGAAGGGAGAGGGGGAGGAGCAGAGGGAGATGGGGGGAAAGAGGGTTAAGCTGCGGAGAGGTGAAGGGGGAGGGGCGGTAGAGGGAGTGGAGGGAGTAGTGATGAACCCCCCAACCAACCCTCTCCCCGACTTTTCCATCCTTCCCTGCAGTATCCTCAGAGGAGATCTCCTCCCTCCTCGCAAGTGCCACCCCCTCCACCTGCACCTCAGACCCCATTCCCTCTCACCTTATTAAAACCGTCGCCCCTGCCCTCCTCCCTTCCTTGACTTCTATTTTTAACCACTCAATCTCCAGTGGCTCCTTCCCCTCTGCCTTCAAACATGCCCACGTCTCCCCCATCCTAAAAAAAACCCGCTCTCGACCCCACTTCCCCTCCTTCCGGTTATCGCCCTATCTCCCTACTACCGTTCCTTTCCAAAATCCTAGAACGAGTCGTCTTCAATCCCAGCTCAAATCCCAGCTCTGCCACTTGTCAGCTGTGTGACTGTGGGCAAGTCACTTCACTTCTCTGTGCCTCAGTTCCCTCATCTGGAAAATGGGGATTAACTGTGAGCCTCATGTGGGACAACCTGATGACCCTATATCTACCCCAGCGCTTAGAACAATGCTATGCACATAGTAAGTGCTTAACAGATACCAACGTTATGATTATTATTATTCATTTCTTTACCTCATCTGTAAAATGGGGATTAAGACTGTGAGGCCCACGTGGAACAACCTGATTCCCCTGTGTCTACCCCAGCGCTTAACAGAACAGTGCTCTGCACATAGTAAGCGCTTAACAAATACCAACCTTATTTATTATTATTATTTCTTTAAGACTCAGTTGTATCATCTGTAAAATTGGGCTAAGTTGTCTATCCTCTCTCCCTTTTAGACAACGGGCAACATGAGGGGCAAGGACTATTTCTGATTAATAATATTGGTACTTGTGAGGTGCTTACTTTGTGCCAAGCATTGTTCTATTGTATATATTCAGTGCTTAGTTCAGAGCTTGGCACATAATAAGCACTTAGCAAATTCCACAGCTCTCATCATCATAACCACTATTATTGATGAATCAATCACTAGAATCATAATGAATCTAGAAGATAAAGTAGGAGATGTTTAGCATTTGCTGATGTAATGACTCCATCGTTTCACAGGTCATTTAAATTTTATGTAGTGACATTTCTTCAAAATTATTGATTTAAATAGGGTAAAGGAAAACCCTATTGATTTCCCACATATAATTCAAATTTCTGAACACAACACTTGCATTCAATCATGTTGAAGGGCAATGTTTCTGTCCAGACGATTGGCTGGGGAAAAAATAGGTCACATATGGTCTGCTTCTTCCAGTAGGGTATTGCTATTCTTTATGCTAAACAGTCCAACTGTCTCTTGATTTTCTTGAACTCACTCTGAAAGGACAGTGCTCTGTTGTGTCAACTGAGAGTCGCCGAATACTCTCCAGAGATCGATTTCATCTCTTCAAAGTTAAGCTGGCCCTTATATAACATCAGGTAGGAATTGACTTTAAATTTGGAAAACTCTTCCATTCCAAAACCATGCCTGACCCATTGAGTTGAATCCAAATTCTACTTAAAATTGAAGACCTGCCACTTCAAAATTTGAACCAAATGTTTATAGGAACTTGAGTTGTTCAGCGATCAGAAAGACCACCGGAAGGGCGTGGATCAACTTTGATAGCTGTCACAGGCGAAAAGGTCAGGACTTAAAAGCTTTTTAATTCAAACACGGTCTGGAATGAAAATGGATTTTCAGAAGAAGGTGTGTGCTCCAGAAGCAATGGAAAAGTGTGAGTGATTGGGGGTGGGGGGGGGCTAAGGTCATAGAGTTACCAAAGCATTTTTTAAAAGATATCATTCAGAAACTTCCCCTTCATTTCTGTTCAACAGAGATGTCTCCCAAAATCTTAAATGCTGAGGGGAGGTTGTAGGAGTGAATATGTGGAAAAACTGCCAATCATATCGCTGCTAACCCCCCACCAAACATAAGTGCATATCTTTGCTGTCTTTTAATTCAACAATGGTATTTTTTGCAAGCTTACTCAGCATAGAAAACTCTACTAAGTGCTTGGGCGAGTACAAGCTCGTCACCAACCCCCTTCCTACATCTTTCCTCGTGCCTGGAACTCCCTAAATATGGAAGATGAGAGAATGGTCAGGGAAGCCCTCTGGGAAAAGATGTGATTCTAGTAGGACTTTGAAGGTAAAGTAGTGATCTGCTGGATGGTTAAGGAAGAAGGAGTTTTGGGGAAGAGACAGGGCAGGAGAAAAGGGGTCAGCGATAAGAGAAACAGAAGTGAGGTACAGTGAATAGGTTAGCATTAAAACAACTTCTCCCACCTCAGCGTGGCTTCGAGAAGCAGCGTGGTTTAGTGGAAAGAACACTGACTTGGGAGTCAGAGATTGTGGGTTCTAATCCCGGCTCCGCCACTTGTCAGCTGTGTGACTTTGGGCAAGTCACTTAACTTCTCTGGGCCTCAGCTACCTCATCTGTAAAATGGAGATTAAGACTGTGAGCCCCACGTGGGACAAACTGATTACCTTTTATCTACCCCAGTGCTTAAAACAGTGCTTGGCATATAGTAGATGCCTAACAAATATCATTATTATTATAATCCTCAATCTTAATAGTATCAATAACAATATTATTAATAATATAATAATTATTAAAACTCCCCCCCCCCAAAGTTTGTAAATTCCTGGTAAGTTGGTATTGTATCATTTAACTCTTTTGATCAATCAGCGGTATTTATTGAGCACTTACTGTTTTCAGAGCACTGTCCTAAGCGCTTGGAAAAGTACGACAGAGTTGATGGGCACGATTCCTGATAATGAATCAACACTCTATAAACACTATTAATTGATTAATGATGGATAAGAGAAATGACCATGTCCAAGTCATTGGGAATTACATTTTACTACGCACAAACTCCGAATTCCCCGAAAAATAATTGTACTTTCATTAGGTCTCATGCCAAAGTAGCTGAGTGCTGGGAGACAACAGAGGTAGACAGACGAGGGTGGCACACAGCAACTGGAAGTTGAACTGGTCTCCCCAAATAGAGACTTTAGATGGGTCCGTATTCCATTAGCCAGATCCAGTAGGCCCTCGAGTGACAGTGACGCATCAGAGCAAGACGCTGCCGTTGTATCCTCACTTTCTGAAATGGATTCATGTTCAGGCACAGATCTTTTCACTCATGGATAGGATGTGAGTTTGTATCTTCACGTTTGAAAGTTGAAGAGAGCTCTACCTCTCGGGTTTTTGTGGGTCTAGCTCCCTCTGTCTCAGTATATTCAATTGAACATGTACCCCTAGTTCTCTTATAAAGAAGGAAGAGTGTTTTTGCAAAGCCCCTTGTTAAGGAAAGCTCGAGTTTCAGTACCAAACTATGTCCCACACTAAGAACACACTACACGTGTTCAGGAGGAGCTGCATGGCGTAATGGATAGAGCAAGGACCTGGGAGTCAGAAGTTCATGGGTTCTAATCCTGGCTCTGATACTAGTCTGCTGTATGACCTTGGGCAAATCACTTTACTTCCTCGGTCTCAATTACCTCATCTGTAAAATGGGAATTGAGACGGTGAGCCCCCACAGTCTCTTTGCCATATGCACCCCACTGCTTAGTACAGTGTACTGCACATGAAAAGGGCTTAAAAATACCACAATTATCATTATCATTATTATTACTAAATAAGCTCTTTCCCAACAGGCTTGCATTATCAGAAGAGGGTTCCAAAGCTCTCTAACAGTTTTTTAACCAAAGAGTGTAATAAAAAATACCTTGAGTTATGGTTCATTTGTTTTTAAGCCGGGGGTAGGATGAGGATGATAATAATAATAATGATAATAATAATGATATATGTTAAGCACTTACTATATGCCAAACATTGTATTAGGCAGTGGGTTAGATTCAAGATAATCAGTTTGGACAAAGTCCCTGTCCTACTTGAGGCTCACACTGTAAATAAAAGGGAGGACAGGTATTGAATTCCCATTTGACAGAGGACTAATGAGGCATAGAGAAGTTTATATACTCGCCCAAGATCACACAGCAGAGAAGTGACAGATTCTGGTTTAGAATTCAGGTCTTCTGATTCCTGGTCCCTTGCACATACCACTATACTGTTCACTGCCTGGCGATATGGTAATAATGATGCTTTTTTCATTAGGCCACACTGCTGGACCCACCCATCGTATTTTTGAGATAGATGTGGCAGCATGAAACTATCCCAAGGTGGTTCTTGGCCTGCAGCTCTAGAACTAGCACAGAAGGAAAAAATACAAAGCTCAAGTCTAATCTACATGCAGGCCACTTGCTAGGAATGCAGAGTCCCCAAAACAGTCAGATAAGAGCAGGTGCAAGTCCTTGTTAACACAAACTGGGCAAATCCACTTTGGTGTCAACATCTTCCTCACAGAGTCAGGCTATCTGGCCCTTCACTACATCCAGTAATCTGAAATCTGGATCATCAGTGCGCATGTATCAGGTTTATGAGCAAATACGAAGCATAGTAAATGGCATGCACATAAAAAATGCTATGAGTTATTCTCCCACCTTCACAATCATGCCATCACCTTAGTCACCAAAACTTTGACTTCTGTCATATATTCCCCATGCTCCCAGTAGGTTTTGTGCACATAGTAAGCACTCGGGAGCAGTGTGGCCTAATGGAAAGGGCATGGGCCTGGGAGTCAGAGGATCTGGGTTCTGCCAATTGCTTGCTGTGTGATCTTGGGCACGTGACTTAATTTCTCTATGCCTCAGTTTCCTCAATTGTAAAATAGGGATTCAATAACTGTTCTTCTTATTTAAACTGTGAGCCCCATATGGGACAAGGACTGCATCTAACCTGATAAACTTGTATCTGCTCTAGCACTTAGAACAGTGCTTGACAAATCCCATCAAACAAACAAACCAACTCAGATGCTGCTGCTGCTGCTAATAATGATTCTTTCTCTGGCTTTCTTTTAAAATCTGTCTGGACTGCAGCCAGATTGACAGGAATTAGTCCGGGTCTCTCTCCCTCACCTCTGCATATTGTCTGCAGAATGTAGGTCTTAAAGGTTGACTGAGGATTTGCTAACTGCAGGGTAAATAAAACCTTTCTGTTTTAAATCTTGCAGCCGCTATATAGATGATAAAGGTAAATGTCCTACCACAATTATAATGAGTTTCAGTGAGGTCCAGATTAATGAGGTTTTTCTCCGCATAATAATGATGATAATAATAGTAATAATAGTATCTTATAAGCACTTAATATGTTCCAAGCACTGTTATAAGCACTGAGATTGATACAAGATAATCAGGTTGTCCCACGTGGGGCTCCCAGTCTTAATTCTCATTTTACAGATGAGGTAAATGAGACACGGAGAAGTAAAGTCATTTGCCCAAGGTCACACAGCAGACAAGTGGCAGAGCCGGGATTAGAACCCACATCTTCTGATTTCTAAGTCCATGCTCTTTCCACTCAGCATGCTGCGTTTTAGCGGGTTTTTTTTTAACAGTATAAAACTAAATGATCTCTTCTTAGGTAAGAATGGGAATCTTGGGAGGTAAATCAAATTTCAGGAGCAATTTTTGAGGTCAAAAAGTCATGGAACTAATGATCTTAAATTATACCCTTGGTGGTAAAAGTGGTGATGGTTGTGGAGAGTAAGAGGTCAGGTTAGAAAAAAATCATTTTCCCTTTTGTTTAGTTCTAGAAGATGGGATTCCATGCCAGCAGTGACTCATTCCTAAACTGGGAAAGTAACCTTGGGGTCTCTTGTGGGCCGTGCTAAATTTATCTCTGCTTTCTCTCTTCCATTAGCCCAAGAGTCAGGTCTATTTTTAAACAACTACGAATGTGTGAAAGGAAACGGTGCCATGTCGTACTCCCTGTAGATGGAAAAAATCATTTTTGGAACTCTGTTGAACTGGGTCCTCTCTCCTTGACTTCCTCCAATCTGGCTCCCGCCTCTTCCGCTCTCCAGAAACTACGCTCTCTAGGGTCACCAATGATCTCCCTCTTGCCAAATCCAACGGCTTCTACTCCGTCCTAATCCCCCTAGATGGCTCAGCTACCTTACATTTACATTCAATAGTATTTATCGAGCGCTTACTATGTGCAGAGCACTGTACTAAGCTCAGTACTACCGGCCCCCTTCACCTCTCCGCAGTTAAACCCTCTTTTCCCCCCATTTCCCTCTGCTCCTCCCCCCTCCCTTCCCATCCCCTCAACACTGTACTCATCTGCTCAACTGTATATATTTTCAGATGGCTCAGCTACCTTACATTTACATTCAATAGTATTTATTGAGCGCTTACTATGTGCAGAGAACTGTACTAAGCGCTTGGAACGTACAAATCGGTAACAGAGACAGTCCCTGCCCCTTGACGGGCTTACAGTCTGATCGGAGGAGACGGACAGACAAGAACAATAGCAATAAATAGAATCGAAGGGATGAACATCTCATTAAAACAATAGCAAATAAATAGAATCGAGGCGATGTTCATTTCATTAAGAAAATAAATAGGGTGATGAAAATATATACAGTCGAGCGGATGAGTACAGTGTTGAGGGGATGGGAAGGGAGAGGGGGAGGAGCAGAGGGAGATGGGGGGAAAAGAGGGTTAAGCTGCGGAGAGGTGAAGGGGGGGTGGTAGAGGGAGTAGAGGGAGAAGGGGAGCTCAGTCTGGGAAGGCCTCTTGGAGGAGGTGAGCTGTAAGTAGGGTTTTGAAGAGGGGAAGAGAATGAGTTTGGCGGAGGTGAGGAGGGAGGCCGGTCCGGGACCGCGGGAGGGCGTGGCCCATCCACACTTTCTTCTGGAAACCAGTCACATTTGCTTCGTTGGCACTGTCCTCTCCCGGTTCTCCTCCTATCAATCTGGTCACTTCTTCTCAGTCTCTTTCAAGGGCTCCTCCTCTGCCTCCCATCCCCTAACTGTGGGGGGTCCCTCAAGGTTCACTTCTGGGTCCCCGTCTTTTCTCCACCTACACCCCCTCCCTTGGAGAACTCATTCCCTCCCACAGCTCAGCATCCAATCAAAAGTCCTTTACATTGACTTCAAAGCACTGGGTCACCTTGACCCCTCCTAGTTCACCTCACGAATCTACTGCAACCCAGCCCTCATGCTTTGGTCTTCCAACTCCACCCCGGAACTCGATCTCATCAATCTCATCGCTGTTCTCTTGTCCACATCCTTCCGCTGGCCTGGAACTCCCTCCCCCTTCAGATACGACAGACCACCACTCTCCCACCTTCAAAGTCTTATTAATAATAATATTGATGGCAGTTGTTAAACTCTTACTGTGTGCCAAGCCCTGTTCTAAGCAGTGGGGGGGGGGGGATACAAGGTAATCAGGTTGTCCCACATGGGGCTCACAGTCTTAATCCCCATTGTACAGATGAGGTAACTGAGGCACAGAGAAGTTAAGTGACTTACCTTTGTCACACGACTGACAAGTAACAGAGACAGGATTAGAACCCATGACCTCTAATTCCCAAACCAGGGCCCTTTCCACTGAGCTACGCTGCTTCTCTTATTAAAATCACATTTCCTCCAAGAGGCCTTCCCTGCTGAGCCCTCATTTCCCCTATTCCTTCTCCCTTCTGCACTGCCTATGCACTTGGATCTGAGAAGCAGCGTGGCTTAGTGGAAAGAGCCCAGGCTTGGGAGTCAGAGGACGTGGGTTCTAATCCCCGCTCCACCACTTGTCTGCTGTATGACCTTGGTTAAGTCACTTAACGTCTCTGTGCCTCAGTTACCTCATCTGTACGATGGGGATTACGACTGTGAGCCCCAAGTGGGACAACCTGATTACCTTGTATCTACCCCAGCACTTAGAACAATGCTTGGCACATAGGAAATGCTTAACAAATACTATCATTATCATTACTATTATTACCCTTCAGGGCATCTCCCAAGTGCTTAGTACAGTGTTCTGCACACAGTAAGTGCTCAATAAATACGATTGAATGATTGATAGCCTCAACATTCATGTGCATGGTTACATAATTTGTTTTATTGCCTATCTCCCCTATCTCCAAGAGGGAATGGGTCTTCCAACTCAGTGGCACTGTACTCTCCCAGTAATAATTCTAGTTTGTCTTAAGTGCATACTATGTGCCAAGCACTGTACTAAGCGCTGAGGTAAATATAAGACCACCAGATCCTATATGGTGCTCACAGCTTAAGTAAGAGGAAGAAGAGGTATTGAATCCCCATTTTGAGGATGAGGGAACTGAGGCATAGAGAGCTGAGTGACTTTCCCTAGACCAAAGAGGGGGTAAGTGGTAAACCCAGGATTAGAACCCAGGTCTTCTGGCTCCCTGTCCTGTGCTCTTTCCACTAGTCTACACTGCTTCCCAAGTACTTAGTACAGTGCTCTGCATTCAGTAAGGGCTCAGTAAATATCACTGACTGATTAGAGAAGCAGCGTGGCTCAGTGGAAAGAGCCCGGGCTTGGGAATAGGAGGTCATGGGTTTGAATCCCAGCTCTGCCACTTGTCAGCTGTGTGACTGTGGGCAAGTCACTTCACTTCTCCGTGCCTCAGTTCCCTCATCTGTAAAATGGGGATGAAGACTGTGAGCCTCACGTGGGACAACCTGACTAGCCTGTATCTTCCCCAGTGCTTAGAACAGTGTTCTGCACATAGTAAGCACTTAACAAATGTCAACATTATTATTATTATTAATGAAGGGAAGGGAGAAAAGGAAGGTTGTTAAGATCTTCCAACCATTTAAAAATACCAAGAAATCATTGTAGTATCTGATAATAATAATAATAATTTTGGTATTTAAATGCTTACTATGTGCCAAGCACTGTACTAAACGCTGGGTAGTTGCAAGGTCATCAGGTTGTCCCACGTGGGGCTCACAGTCTTCATCCCCGTTTTCCGGATGAGGTCACTGAGGCACAGAGAAGTGAAGTGACTTGCCCAAAGTCACATAGGTGATAAATGGCGGAGCCGGGATTAGAACCCACGACCTCTGACCTCTGATGAGCGCTTACTACAGTTCAGGCACTGTACTAGGTACATGCAGATTATACATGGTCCCTTTCCAACATGGGCCTCACAGTCTAAAAAGGAGAGAGGACATGTATTTTTATCCTTTTAGACCATAAACTCTTCCTCTACACTATAACATCCTTTAGGGCAGGGACTGTGTCCATCAGCTCTACCAGCTCACTAACTCTAGACCATAAACTCCACCCTAGACTGTAAGTTCCTTGTAGACAGGGAACATATTTACCAGCTCTTATATTGTACTTTCCAAGAGTTTATTATCATTATAATTATTATTATTATTATGATGGTATTTGTTAAGCGCTTATTATGCGCCCAGCACTGTTCTAAGCACTGGGGTAGAAACAAGCTAATCAGACCGTCCCTCGAAGCGTTCACAGTCTTAATCCCCATTTTCCAGATGAGGTACCTGAGACCCAGAGAAGTTAAGTGACTTGCCCAAAGTCACACAGCTGACAAGTGGTGGAGGTGGGATTAGAACCCATGACTTCTGACTCCAAAACCCATGCTCTTTCCACTGAGCCATGCTGCTACAGTGCTCTGTGTACAGGAAGTGCTTAATAAATATAATCGATTGATCAACTGTTGTAAATGGTTTCACCGTAATGTTGTGAGAACGTATGAGATCTCTTCCTTAAAGTAGGGCCGGGAGGGTGGGAGGGGGAGCATCTAAAACGTAAAGGAGACAGCTTCTCCAAGAGGCCTTCTCTGATAGTCCCCCTTTCCTCTTCTCCCACTCCCTTCTAAGTCACCCAGACTTGCTCCTTTTGTTCCTCCGCCCTTTCAGCCCCACAGCACTTATTCACGTACCTGTAATTCCCAGACTGAGCTCCCCCCTTTTCCCTCTGCTCCCCCTGCTCCCCCTCTAACGCCCCCTTCACCTCCCCTCAGCTAAGCTCCCTTTCCCCCCTTTCCCTCTGCTCCTCCCCCTCTCCCTTCCCCTCCCCTCAGCACCGTACTTGTCCGCTCAACTGTGTATATCTTCGTCACCCTATTTATTTTGTTAATGAGATGTACATCATCTTGATTCTGTTTATTTGCTATGGTTTTAATGAGATGTCCTTCCCCTCGATTCTATTTATTGCCATCGTTCTTGTCCGTCCGTCTCCCCCGATCAGACCGTGAGCCCGTCAAAGGGCAGGGACCGTCTCTATCTGTTACCGATTTGTACATTCCAAGCGCTTAGTACGGTGCTCTGCACATGGTGAGTGCTCAAGAAATACTATCGAATGAATGAATGAATAATTTGTTTATATTAACGTCTGCCTCCCACCTCTCTAGACTGTAAGCTTGCTGTGGGCAGGGAATGTGTCTCTTTATTGTTGTATTGTACTCTCCCAAGCACTTAGTACAGTGCTCTGCACATCCCACCTCTGCCACTTGTCAGCTGTGTGACTTTGGGCAAGTCACTTAACTTCTCCGTGCCTCAGTTACCTCATCCGGAAAATGGGGATGAAGACTGTGAGCCTCACGTGGGGCAACCTGATTACCCTGTGTCTACCCCCTGTGCTTAGAACAGTGCTCTGCACGTAGTAAGCGCTTAACAAATACCAACATTATTATTAGTAGTAGTAAGCGCTCAATAAATAGTACTGAACGAACAAATGAGCCCGCCTGGAGCCCCCATCAACCTCAAAGGTTTTGGGCTGCTAATCGGGTATCATCACTTGCCTAATTGCTGCAGATCCCACAAGGAGGCAGCAGGGACCTGAGGCTGTGGAGGTGGACCATGGAGGTGGAAATTCCAAATTTAGGCTGGCAAAGTTTCTGGGGGGTGGCAGGGGGCAATGGAGCCGCGTAGACCAGCTTCACCCCACTTGAGAAGGTCTGAAGTGACACCTCCTCCTGCCCTTACTTCCTTGTTACCCTGCTGCTGCCCTCTCAGGACTGAGAAACTGAGCCAGCTTCCGATTTTCTGTATTAACGAAGGGGTGCAGGTAGAGGATTCACCGATAGAGCGTTATTCATTCATTTAATCGTATTTATTGAGCACTTACTGTGTGCAGAGAAGCAGCGTGGCTCAGTGGAAAGAGCCCGGGCTTGGGAGTCAGAGGTCATGGGTTCTAATCCCGGCTCCGCCGCTTGCTAGCTCTGTGACTTTGGGCAAGTCACTTTACTTCTCTGGGCCTCAGTTCCCTCATCTGTAAAATGAGGGTTAAAACTGTGAGCCCCACGTGGGACAAGCTGATCACCTTGTATCCCCCCAGTGCTTAGAACAGTGCTTTGCACATAGTAAGCGCTTAACAAATACCACCATTATTATTATTTTTACTAAGTGCTTGGGAGGGAACAATACGGCAATAAACAGTCACATTCCCTCCCCACAATGGGCTTACAGTGGGGGAGATAGACATCAATATAAATAAAATGACAGATCTGTACATAAGTGCTGTGGTGCTGGGAGGGGGAAGAGCAGAGGGAGCAAGTCAGGGTGACGCAGAAGGGAGTGGGAGATGACGAAAAGTGAGGCCTAATAATGGTGGTGTTTGTTAAGCGCTTACTATGTGCAAAGCACTGTTCTAAGCGCTGGGGCAGGGGGAATACAGGGTGATCGGGTTACCCCACGTGGGACTCACGGTCTTAATCCCCATTTTCCAGATGAGGTAACTGAGGCCCAGAGAAGTGAAGTGACTTGCCCAAAGCCACATAGCAGACAGGTGGTGGAGTTGGGATTAGAACCCACGACCTCTGACTCCCAAGCCCCGGCTCTTTCCACTAGTCTGGGAAGGCCTCTTGGAGGAGACTGGGTGATGACTGGGTAGCGGAGAGATGACTGAGGAGAGACTTCCTAGGTAACTGGGAACTGATACAGACTATGGGTGAGGAGAATGCTAGAGGCGGGTGCGCCTGGTGATAGTTTAGAAACATCTGTAGATACTCAAAGTGGAAAAATCCATTTGTGGATAATGGAATAATAATAATAATGTTGGTATTTGTTAAGCGCTTACTAGGTGCAGGGCACTGTTCTAAGCGCTGGGGTAGATACAGGGTCATCGGGTTGTCCCACGTGAAGGCTCACAGTTCATGCCCATTTTACAGATGAGGTAACCGAGGCCCAGAGAAGTGAAGTGACTTGCCCACGGTCACACAGCTGACAAGTGGCAGAGCCGGGAGTCGAACCCATGACCTCTGACTCCGAAGCCCGGGCTCTTTCCACCGAGCCACGCTGCTTCCCCTGGAAATAGAGTACGATCGTACGAATGGAAAGTTATAACTGACCATCACTGCTAAATATTTCAGGAAAGCGCTTTCACTCTTGAAAATAAATCTCAGCACAATATTAAATTCATATATTGAATTACTATTAAAAATTACACAATTAAGTTCACAAAATTTTACAAGAATTTACATTTTACAAAATTAAAATTACATAATATATACACATTTTATATATATATTATATATATTATTAAGTGGTTACTACGTGCTAGAAACTGTACTAAGTGCTGTGGTAGATACAAGATAATCAAGTTGGACACAGTCCTTGTCCCACACGGATCTCACAGTCTAAATTGGAGGCATTAAGGTTTAATCCCCTTTTTATCGATGAGGAAACTGAAGCCCAGAAAAGTTCAGTGACTTGTCCAAGGTCACACAGCAAGCACGTGGCAGAGGTGGGATTAGAACTCAGGTCCCCTGACTCGAGGACCCTTGTTCTTTCTCACTATCAATCACTAGGCTACGCTGCTCAGTGTTTGGTGATACAGTGATGATGATGGCATTTATCAAGTCCCTATCGTGTGTCAGGCACTGTGCTAAACTCTGGGAGAGATACAGTTTCACCGGATTGGATACCACTCCTGTCCCCGACGAGGTCCGCGATGTAAGGGGTAGAAGGAGCAGGGATCTTATCCTGTTTTACAAATGGGGACTCCTGAGGCCCAGAAAGTTTATAAGTGACTTGTCAAATGAAAGGCAGTGCTGGAACTAGAAGATGGTTCTCCTTTGCCCTGTAGCCTCATACTCTTTACACCATCCCTCATTGCCGCCCCATGTATATCATTCTGCATTGTGTTAATTTTTTTTAATTGGTTTTTTTTTTTTTTTTGGTGCATTAGGGTCCTAAAGGAGACCCAGGTTTATCTCCTGGTCAAGCAATTCCTGGAGAAAAGGTAAATGCTTCTTTGTGACTAAATATATGTGTATACGTATATATATCTACCAAAGTCTTTCAGCATCATTTTTCTCCTTTTGGGAACAAGACGTTACTATGCTTGAATTTGGTTGAGAAGAACTGGGTGATGATGCGCTTGTTCGAGTTTTAATTTATCCTCTTTTATTCTAGTTTTGTACGTCCCAGATAGAAGAATTACCAGATATTGTGTAAGACATTAAAATACATAATCAGATAATGAAAATGCAACAAGCCCCTTTTACCTTCCGAAGGCGAGGCAGACTGTTCCCTCTATGTGGCTGAATAGGAAAGCCGGCACCCGTTCATTCATTCAATGGTATTTATCGAGCGCTTACTCTGTGCAGAGCACTGTACTGAGCTCTTGGGAGAGTATGAAATGACACATCCCCTGCCCATAACCGGCTTACGGTCTACAGTTTGGATTGGAGTGGAGAGAGACAGGACGGGAGTGGGGAGAGACAGGGAGGCCCGCGAGGAGGCAGTTTGGATGGAGAGGAGAGGACGGATTTCAGCGACGTTAAGGCAGAATTAACAGGATTTAGTGACAGATTGAATATGTGGGGCGTATGAGCGAAATGAGTCGATAATGCCAAGGTTACAGGCTGAGAGAGATGAGTGATTGACAGTGCCAGGGTTACGTGCTTGTGGGAGTATAGCGAATGCTCATATTCTGCAAGGAATGTCTGCCAGATACACCCCTTCTCCTCCTCCTTGCTATATATCTTGGCTCAGGGATGGGGTAGATATCCCTAAGGCAGGCTCACTGTTGTACACTGCACGACTCTACTGTCTTATTTGGTGTGGACCCAGGAGTCAGGCAGGTGACAGCCATCTACCAACTCTGTACCCCCTTCACAGCAATCCCTGAGTCAATCAGTGTGATTTATGAAGCACTTCCTATGTGCAGAGCCCTTTACTAAGCACTTGGAAAAGGAAAATACAACAGAGTTGGTAGATGTGATCCTCCGGAATCAGAGGTCATGGGTTCCTATCCCTGCTCCTCCACTTGTCAGCTGTGTTTCTTTGGGCAAATCACAACACTTCTCTGTGCCTCAGTTCCCTCATGTGTAAAATGGGGATTAAGACTGTGAGCCCCACGTGGAACAACCCGATTACCCTGTATCTACCCCAGCGCTTAAAACGGTGCTTGGCACATAGTAAGTGCTTAACAAATACCATCATCATCATCTAGACTGCGAGCCCAGTGGGGGCAGGGATTGTCTCTCTTTGCTGCTTAGCACAGTGCTCTGCACCCAGTAAGTGCTCAATAAATGCGATTGAATGAATCAGAAATTTACAGTCCACAGGGGTAAACAGTCATAAAAATAGGGAGGGGGAAATAATAGAGTATGAGCATTCACTGGCATGGTGTTCCATGTCTTGTTCCAAATTCCGCCCTGGGGGTAATAATAATGACGGTGTTCATTAAGAACTTACTGTGTGCTAAGCACTGTAGCTAGACAAACAGCTGGTCTTCTCCACAGCTTATCCTGCCCAAGTGAAGTGATGGGTTGAACAAATAATCCAGCTGATTTGTTCATGGAGCTGCTCCAACCTCTGCTGGATGGCAGCCTTGATGGTAGTCCCAGAGCACTCAACCTCTGGTTTTCATTCAGTCGTATTTATTGAGCGCTTACTGTGTGCAGAGCACTGTACTAAGCCCTTGCGAGAGTACGACAGAATGATAAACAGACACGTTCCCACCAGGCGAAGCGCTCTGGACTTTGCCAGCTGTGCCATCCAAAAGCAGGGCCAAGGAAGGAGAGTCTGGTACTCTTGGAAGCGGGCACGCTTGCTGCTGAAGCAGGGAGAGAAGAGGCTTGGGACTTCGAGAAGGTGATCAGAGAGGGGTGAAGGCTCTGCGACCCTCCCTGGGGTGCAAATCAATCAATCATATTTATTGAGAGTTTGCTGGGTGCAGGGCACATCTAGCGCTTAGAACAGTGCTCTGCACATAGTAAGCGCTTAACAAATACCAACATTATTACTAAGCGCTAGGGAATGTACAACACACTGTTAGCTCGTTGTGGGAAGGGAGTATGTCTGTTTATTGTTGTATTGAACTCGCCCAAGCACTTAGTAAAGTGCTCTGCACACAGTAAGTGCTCAGTAAATACGACTGACTGAACAAATCTGGCCCTTTGGCGAAAATGGGCTAAACCCCCCCCCCAGTTGAATCAAATGATTTTAAATTTGGATTCTGTTAAAAGAACACTTAGAGGACCTTGGTCTATTTAAACCAGGATTTCATGTGTTCCATATTCTAGAAGGAGTTTATGTTTGCTCTTTCAGGAAATTGATCTTTCAGCAGAAAAACATTTTCATAATGTCTACATTTAAACCAGGTGATCAGCATTTCACTTCCTTTTAAGGACTCAGTCAATCAGTCAGTGGTATTTATTGAGCACTACTGTGTACAGAGCACTGGACTAAGCGGTTGGGAGAGAACAATACAACAGACTTAGTAGAGTCTATTGATTCACCTCAAAAAGCTGCAATTCCCAAAGACCAAATTTTCCTTTCTGGCATTTAAGAACTGTATTTTCCTAGTCGTAATGAACTCGAGCTTGGACTACTTGGGAAAGAGAATGGATGTGTATTTCTGAAGCTTCATTCCTCACACATATGCAGCTGATCTGCACAGTCAAAAACAGAAGAGCTCTCTTTAGAGATTTAAATATAGTTTACCCTCTTCCTTACAACGTGGAACTTAGAGAAGTCCATTCTAGGTGGTCAAATCTGTTGTTGAAAATAGAGTACGTGGTGTGTTAGCATCCACACTTAAATCAGTTGTTTTCCTTGGGTATTTCCGGAGGCACGAAATATAGCGTGATTCTCCTGGTATGTCAAGATTTGGAGGATTGTGAATGATCATGATGATGAAGATGGTACTTATTAAGTGCTTACTATGTGTAAAATCACTGTTCTAAGCCCCGGGGTAGATTCAAGTTAATCAGGTTGGACAGAGTCCCTGTCCCACAAGGGGTCCTCACTCTAATTCCCCATTTTACAGATGAGATAAATGAGAAAAAGAAGTGAAGTGACTTACCCAAGGTCACTCAGCAGACAAGTGGCAGAGCTGGAATTAGAAAGCAGTTCCTTCTTATTTGTAGGTCTGTGCTCTATTCATTCATTCAATAGTATTTATTGAGCGCTTACTATGTGCAGAGCACTGTACTAAGTGCTTGGAATGTACAAGTCGGCAATAGATAGAGACAGTCCCTGCCATTTGACGGGCTTACGGTCTAATCGGGGGAGACAGACAGACAAGAACAATGGCAATGAATAGAGTCCAGGGGAAGAACATCTCGTAAAAACAATGGCAGCTCTACCTACTAGACCATGCTGCTTCCTCCTGACTTTTGACTTACCCATCTACTGATTTTGGTTAATACAGTTTAGGAGAAATGTGCTAATATTTAGAAGTTGATAAAGTTTAAAAAGACTTAAGGCAGAAATTAAACTTATAAACATGTATTTCCAGTGTGGTGAGGGTTGAAAAAAATTGCAGAGAAACTGTTTTGACTTCCCCCTAATTAGTAAACAAAGTCTAAAAATGCAAGTTTTGTTTCAACGCAATTCTGTGTGGCATTAAGGCATGACCAAGCATTCTCTGGAGGGAGACCCCATGGGTCTTTCAATGGGAATAAGAGAGGAGACACTTGGATTCTAATTTTGATCCTGACCCTACCTAATTAGGTCCATCCCTTTACTGTCCTCTGCAATCAAGTTGATATCAGAACATTTACTCCCTATTTAGCAGAGATTTCAAAACTAATAAAATCATCCTGTGAACTCCTCCGACCTCCTCAAAGGAAGGGTGCCAAGTGAACACATGGTGTTTTAGAAGTTTCTGGTTTTCCTGAAAAGTTAGTATTTATTTCATCAGTTTCCAATTCCTTCCATGGAGAGGACACTATGTAAGGTGTGAATTCAAACTAGAGGGAATTTATCATTTCATCCTATGTGCAATTGTCAAAACACAATATTCTTTCACAAGAATAGAGGAAGGGTAACCTCTATGTCTGTTTTTTAGGGTGATCCAGGACACTTCGGATTAATAGGTCCCCCCGGGTTTCAAGGTGAAAAGGTAAGATTTTGTTCCCATTTCTACTCGGTCTTTCGAGGGCCTGCAGCACCCATTCCAGAGTTGGATTGTTTCACGATTTGTAGTTTTCACTCCACAGTTCAGTGAATACCGGATCCAGGCTTTTGACATTGAAGAATTCTTCGAGCGTATGTCCAGTGAATTTCTTCACATGTATTTTATTTCATGTATTAGAAGCAGCGTGGCTCAGTGGAAAGAGCACGGGCTTTGGAGTCAGAGGTCGTGGGTTCGAATGCCGGCTCAGCCACTCGTCAGCTGTGTGACTTTGGGGAAGTCACTTCACTTCTCGGTGCCTCAGTTACCTCATCTGTAAAATGGGGATTAAGACTGTGAGCCCCACGTGGGACAACCTGATTCCCCTGTGTCTACCCCAGCGCTTAGAACAGTGCTCAGCACATAGTAAGCGCTTAACAAATGCCAACATTATTTTATTTCCAATCGGATTGGGCAATAGCTAAGAGCTGGTGACTCCCCTGAGGTTGAGGATGACCTCTGTGGGGACAGAAATCCACAAAGGAATTAATATCTGGCTACAGTAAGTCTGACAGACAATCATGAAAAGGAGTGGCTTAGTGGATAGACCGCGGGCCTAGGAATGAGAAGTATCTGGGTTCAAATTTCGTATCGGCCACGTGTCTGCTGTGTGACCTTGAGCAAGTCATTTGACTTCTCTAGCCCTTGGTTATCTCATCTGTAAAATGGGGATTAAGACTGTGAGCTCTATGTGGGATAGGGATTGTGTCCAACCTAAATAATTTGCATCTACCCCAAGGCTTAGAACAGTGCTTAGTACACATTAAGTGGTAAACAAGTGCTTCCTCCTTCTCAATTGTAAACCCAGTGTCGGTGGGGATTGTCTCTCTTTATTGCTGAATTGCACTTTACCAGCTCTTAGTACAGTAATCTGCACACAGCAAGCGCTCAATAAATACGATTGAACGATAAACAAGTACCATTATTTTTATGATTATTACTGTAACAAGTGCTATGAAGCGTGTTCCTTGAAAACTGAATAGTGCCTACACACTGATAAGTTATTTAAAGGCTCCATGGGAATTTTTTAATCTGCATTAAGTTGCTATTGTCCCTGGGGGATTCAAGAGGTAATGGTTGATTTTTAAACCATGACAGTTTTTATTAGAAAAAGACCATCTAACGACTGTTCTCTCAAGGAACCTTAGTGAAATCTCTCAGCCGTGCCTGATTTTTTTCCTCAGTTATTCAGGTTGTTTCCTAGATTTGCAGTTCTGGAATGGGAAACAACTGATGCTAACTTAATATGGCCAAGAGGGGATTTGCTAACATGATGCGACATGAATCCCATATTTTAAACATCCTCTTTGTGCAGAGCACCGTATGAGGTGCTGTGGAAAACTATGGAAATGACAGTCTCTCCTATTAGATGCATACATCAAGAGCAGAGACAGGAGAGATGAAGTAGACTAAAAAAATACATGTATGGAGGGATTTAATGGAAAAATATAAATAATAAAAATATTTATAGAAGATATGTAGAGGTATCTGGAGTGATTAATACATCCAGGGTGGGTGCAAAGGAAAATAAATCTGAAAAAGCTTCAGAGAGGAGGAATTTGGGTAGAGCACTGAAGGAGGGGAAAGGTGAGTAACAGAAGTAATGGTCTATTTTGATGGGACTGGTAAGGGCTACAGGTACTGTGCTAAATGCTGGGCTAGAAACAAACTAATTAGGTTGGACACGGTCCATATCCCACATGGGGCTCACAGTCTTAATCCCCATTTTACAGATGAGGTAACCGAGGCACAGAAAAGTTAAGGGATTTGCCCAAGATAACACAGCAGACAAGGGACAGAGCTGGGATTAGAACCCAGGTCCTCTGACTCTCTGGCCCCTGCTCTATCCACTAGGCTATACTGCATCTCATTAGAGTGCTCACTACACTTGGTGTTTGATGATAATAATTGTTACGGTTTTGCTAAGAGCTTACTGTGTGTCAAGCACTGTTCTAAACTCTGAGTTAGATACAATTTATTCAAGTCGGATACAGTCCCTATCCTACATGGGGCTCACAGTAGAAGAAGGAGGGAGAACTGGGCTTGAATCCACATTTTACAGATGAGAAAACCGAAGCACAGAGGAATTATGAGATTTGCATCATGTCACAGCAAGCAGGTGGTGAGCCAGAATTCCAGCCCAGGTGCTCTGATTTCTAGGGCCGGCCTCTTTCCACTAGATCACGCTGCTCCTGGATGTTTGGAGAAGGGGGAGGGAAAGTGTTCCAGGTTGGGAAAGTAGCGTGGACAGTTGTTTAGGGGTTTGGATATTTATTCAAGATGAAAAACAGCTGAGCGCATTGTAAGACACTTATGAAAATACTGGCACTGGCAACCTTGGCCTGATCCCCAACTCATCTCTTTCATTCAACCCACACTGTTAATCTATCATGAAATCCAATGAAGTCTAGTAGAAAGAGCATGGGTTTGGAAGTCAGAAGCCCTGGGTTCTAATCCTGACTCCACCACCTGTCTGCTTTTGACCATGGATAAGTAACTTAAATTCTCAGATCCTCAGCTCCCTCATCCTTAAAAGTAGGGATTCAATGCCTGTCTCTCTCCTTAGACTGTGAGCCTCGTGTGGGACCAGATTATCTTGTGTAACCGATACCACAATTATCATTATGACCATTTTTCCATCCCTCATTGGTGCCGTTGAAATGAAGCCAGAAATGTGATCTGATAAAGAAACTTCTGGTTCTAAATTTTTCTTCTGGGAAGTCAGCATTGATTCTGCCTTATACTGACTAGGACTGGAGGGAGACTTTCTTTGACAGGTAACGCGAAGTTATTCTCAGTTGCGGAACTACTTGCTTTGAGTCCGTTCTTCATTATCCCATTCATTCGCTGAATCGGTCATTCAGGATTGAAGTTAGAGCTCAGTCTTTCAGCACCACAAAACTGGATGTGTCTCGAGGTCTTGTGCCAGAGGAGCACTGGCCTGAAAGCCAAGGAAAACAAATACTGTTATAAGATGCCAGATAATCTTGACCTCGTTAGTTTTTGACTCTGGGGAGCGTAACAACATTTTTGTGGAAATGCAGAGTGATTCTGTCTCGAACCATAGTAAAAGAAGCATTAAAACATTGAGAGTTACATGGAGCGTGCAAGGCAATCTCAAATATTGGGAAAAAGGCAGTGGATGGGAGGCGAAGCCAGATAAAGTCACAAAAACCAGAAGCGGGGAAAGAGTGAGAACGAAAGAAAAACCTTCTTTACTAGATGATCAAGATTTTGGGTATTTTCTCCTCCTTCTTGTATGCTTTTTGTCAGTGTTTATCTTTCTTGCCAATTTATCAAACCTATCCCAGAAAGATATGGAACAGTTTACCTGTGCTCAGTGCTTAGTCAAGTGGTTGGCACACGTGAGCTCTTAACAAACACCGCTATTATCATTATTGCTACTATACATGTTTTTGTTGTCTGCTTCCCTGAGGTGTCCCCTCAACGTGTTAGGTGAGGAAAATGTCTCCTCAGGATGGGGACGAGAGAAGGGAAATCACTTGATAATCAACGTATCCCCACTTGTGTACTCTCCCCCAGTGTTCTGCACACAGTAAGTTCTCAATAAATGCTCTATTATTTCTACCAGAAAATTCTTCAGTCAGTCAAGGGTATAGATTAAGTGCTTACCGTGTTCAGAGCACTGCAATGAGCGCTTAGGAGAATATAATATCGGGATTGAACTTTACTAAGTGAGAGCTGGAGGGTCCTCAAAGTTTCCTCCAGGCCTGGGGCTGCCAGCGAAGTGCTGAAAATTGGCTATTCACTAATTTGTGCATCTGACCTGTGTCCTGCTTTTTAGAGGGATAAACTGAAAGTTTGCCACTAAGAACAAGAGGAGGATCCAATAGGAATTATGGCCTGGATCTTGTACAAGCATCTCAATCTGAGGTTTGGAGTCCAGGTGGAAAAGAACAATTAAATGTGGATTGAATTTGGTTGGTAACTTGCAGCTCATCAGCTAGTATATTAGAAGTCTGCCATGTCCATTCACGGGAATCTTAACAATAGGGCCCAAACGACACAGCTTGTTTAGGTCAAGAGAGCAATCCAGATGGAAACACTTAAGAACATTTCAACAAGAATGTAAAACTTAAACCTATTAAGTAATACGATGCTAAAGAGAAAATAGAAAACTTCGTAAGTGAAATTTAAGAAGACTTTCCTGAATATTGAGATGTTCTACCTTACCATAGTTTTGGGAGATCTTTGAATAGCATAATTTGTTCCCAGATCAACTCTAAGTGGTTCCTGATTCTATTTTGTAGGATATGTTGCGCTCCGAAGAGAGTATGACCTAATGGAGAGAGCGTAGGTCTAGGGGTCAGAAGGACCTGGGTTCTAATCCTGCCACCGCCACTTGCCTGTTGGGTGATCTTAGGCCAGTCACTTAACTTCTCTGTGCCTCAGTTATCTCATCTGTAAAATGGGGATTAAGACTGTGAGCCCCATGTGGGACACGGACTGGGTCCACCCTGATTAGCTTCAATCTGCTTCAACACTTAGTTCAGGGCCAGGCCCATAGTAAGTGTTTAAAAAATACCATTTAAAAAAACATATATCACAGAAGTTTAAAATCCATTATCATCTTTAGTAGTAGTAGGATATTTGATAAGTGCTTAATACATGTCAAGCATTTTCTAAGCACTGGCACAGATACAAATTAATTAAGCTAAACACAATCCCCATTCCACATAGGGTTCACAGTGAAAGTAGAAAAGACAACAGGTATTGAACCCCCACACTTTATAGGGGTACATTAGGACTTTAACCTCATCAGGGCCCTTCTACTATTGATTCTGTAAACCAACTTCAGAGATAGATGGCCAGCGTTATGGAATTGTTTTAGAGTTTAAAGATTCACAGAAAAAAGAACTGTAGGGACCAAGGAAAGGCAGGGATCTCGTGGAAAGTGGGACAGGATGGAAGGAATTGAGGGAGTGGCATTTCACTATCAATCTAAAATCTTCCCATTATCTGTTCTGTTGGACAACACTATAAACATTCATCGGAGGCTAAAGGTTATTGGGCATAATTTCTGACTGTGTAATAAATCATTCAATTGCATTTATTGAGCACTTATTGTGTGCAGACCACTGTATTAAGCACTAGGGGAAGTAATAATAATAATGATGATGGTATTTGTTACTATGTGTCACGCACTGTACTAAGCAAATCGAGTTAGACACAGTCCCTATCCCATGTGGGGCTCGCAGTCTCAATCCCCATTTTATAGATGAGGTAACTGAAGCACAGAGAAGTAAAATGACTTGCCCAGGTCACACAGCAGACAAGTGGCGGAGCTAGGATTAGAACCCATGACCTTCTGACTCCCAGGCCCGGGCTCTAACTACTATGCCATGCTGCTCCTCACATAGAGTATAAAAGAATTGGTAGACATGTTTCCGGCACACAACAAGTTTACAGTCTAGAGGGGAAGACAGATTAATAATAATAATTAATAGAAACAAATTCAACTGTGGCACGTACATAAGTGCTCTAGGGCTGAGGAAGGGGTTAACGAATGGTGCAAATCCAAGTGCAAGGGAGAGGCAGAAAGGAGTTCATTCAGTCATATTTATTGAGCACTTACTGTGTCTAAAACACTGTACTAAGCACTTGGGAGAGTACAATATAACAATAAGTGGACACATTCCCTGCCCACAGTGAGCTCACAGTCTAGAGAGGGAGATGGACGTCGATATGAAAAATAAATGAATTACAGATATGTACACGAGGGCTGTGGGGCTGGGAGGGGGGATGAATAAAGGGTGCAAGTGAGGGTGATGCTAATGGTAGTGGGAGAAGAGGAAAGGAGGGCTTAGTCAGGGAAGGCTTCTTGCAGATGATGTGCTTTTAAAATGGCTTCGAAGGTGGGGAGAGTGATCGTCTGTAGGATATGAAGAGAGAGGGTGATGCAGCCCAGGGGCAGGATGTGGACGAGAGGTCGGCAGCAAGACAGATGAGGAAGAGGTACGGTGAGTAGGTTGGCGTTAGAGGTGTGGGCAGGGAATGTCTCTGTTTATTGTTGTATTGTACTCTCCCGAGTGCTTAGCATAATGCTCTGCACAGACTAAATGCTCAATAAATACGACTGACCGAATTTCACATTCGGGAAGCCTAGTGGCCTGCCTCCAGGAAAACAAATGTAAGTAAAAAAAATGGGATCTAGGATATTAATAATAATGTTGGTACTTGTTAAGCACTCACTATGTGCCGAGCACTGTTCTAAGCGCTGGAGTAGATACAGGGTAATCAGGTTGTCCCACGTGAGGCTCACAGTTAATCCCCATTTTACAGGTGAGGTAACTGAGGCACAGAGAAGTGAAGTGACTTGCCCACAGTCACACAGCTGACAAGTGGCAGGGCTGGGATTCGAACCCGTGACTTCTGACTCCCAAGCCCGTGCTCTTTCCACTGAGCCACGCTGCTTGTCATTATCCTCGAGTCTCTTCCCAGCCAAAGCATAAGCACCTCCCAGGATAAACATTTGACTGTAGCTATTAAAATCCTCAGACACGTAATAGACATTGACTATCAACTTTGTTTCCTTTGTACCTCTTGTTATGGGGGTTTGTGTTCATCTGCTAATTAATCGATCATATTTAATCTTTACTATTTGCAGAGTACTGTACTAAATGCTTGGAGGAGTACAATACAACAAAATTAGCAGACACATTCCCTGCCCACAATGAGCTTACAAGCGAAAGGGGGAGTCTACAGTCTAGATTGTCTATGAATTCCTCTTGTGGACAGCTTCACTGATTGCATATTTGACAGAGTTAAATGTATCGAAGTACAATTTTTGGTGCCAAGATCTTGTACAGAGGACCATTTTTCCATGTCAGAGAAGGCTTGGATAAAATTGACTATAGTGGAGAGCCAACCTTGTATACATCTCAGGTAGATAGACTGGAACAGCCCCCCTGTTGGATCCACCCAGGCAAAACAAAATGCCCCAGCATCTCTTTCACTTCACCTGCCATGCTGTCTGGGTGGGCTTGGTGAAAAGGAAAAGAAGGACAAGAATGATTAGCTGGGTGGAGAGAAGGGAAGAGAGACATACAATGGGATGCTGGTTCCAGCAAAGGCAGTGAGAGCATTGGCCAAGATCTAAATGGCAGGAAAGAAGAAAATGTTCATGGGTACGTAATAGTCTTCAACTTAATGCCTCCTCCACTACAGCTTTGGGCAAAACTCAGGGTTTCCATCCCCTTGTGACCCAGACTCCCCTGGCACAGAGGGCGAAATGCAGGCTACCTACGTTACGGCTCCTCCGGGATTTGAATCACGAAATCATCGGGTGAGAAAGCCTAGCAGTACTGCACTTGCAGTCAGCTGTGCAAATTCTAGCCTTGCCAAACTGATTTGAACTTCTGTCAGACTCTTTTAGAATTAGAAATCCTTTAAAGGCCTTCCCCGAGGAAGCCTTCATTCCTTCTTCCACTCCCTTTTGCATCACCCTGACTTGTTCCCTTTATTCACCACCTCCTCAGCCCCTCAGCATTTATGTACCAATCCGTCTAGAATGGGAGCTCCTTGTGGGCAGGAAATGTATTTGATGTTATATTGTACTCTCCCAGGTGCTTAGTACAGTGTTCTGCACACTGTAAGCACTCAATAAATACGATTAGTAATAATAATATATGTAACTTTTTTTCATATTAATGTCTGTCCCCCTCTAGACTGTAAGCTCATTGTGTGCAGGGATTGTGTCTGTTTATTGTTAAGTTGTACTCTCCCAAGAGCTTATAAAGTGCTTGTTTATGCACCCTTATTTCACGCCTTCCTCAGCTCCAAAGCACTTCTGTACATATGCTGAGTTTATTTATATTAATGTCTGTCTCCCCCTCTAGATTCATTCATTCAGTATTATTTATTGAGCGCTTACTCTGTGCAGAGCACTGTACTAAGCGCTTGGAATGAACAAATCGGTAACAGATAGAGACAGTCCCTGCCCTATGACGGGCTTACGGTCTAATCGGGGCAGACAGACAAGAACAATAGCAATAAATAGACTCAAGGGGATGAACATCTCATTAAAACAATAGCAAATAAATAGAATCAAGGGGATGTACATCTCATTAACAAAATAAATAGGGTAATGAAAATATATACAGTAATAATGTTGGTATTTGTTAAGCGCTTACTATGTGCAGAGCACTGGAGGAGATACAGGGTGATCAGGTTGTCCCACGTGAGGCTCACAGTTAATCCCCATTTTACAGATGAGGGAACTGAGACACAGAGAAGTGGAGTGACTTGCCCACAGTCACACAGCTGACAAGGGGCAGGGCTGGGATCCGAACCCGTGACCTCTGACTCCCAAGCCCTTGCTCTTTCCACTGAGCCACGCCGCTTTTGTAAGCTTGCTGTGCGTAGAGAGAGATGTTTACCAAATTCTGTTGTATTGTGATCTGCACACAATAAGTGCTCAATAAATACAGTTGACTGATTGATTGATTACACAGTCAGAAATTATGCCCAATGGAACATTCTGATTTGAACTTCTATCAGGCTCTTTTAGAATTAGACATCCTCTGAAAGCAATTGGAGATAATAATAATTGTAATATTTGTTATGTGCTGTACCATTTTCCAAACGCTGTACTAAATGCTGGGGTTGATACAAATAATCAGGTTGGAAAAAATATCTGTCTCACCCAGGGTTCACAGCCTTTATCCATATCTTTAAAGAAACCAATTCACAGAGGCGGGTGACTTGCCTAATATCACACAACAGGCAAGTGACAGAACCAGGTCGGCTGAGCCCCGGGCCCGTACTCTTTCCTTTAAACCACGCTGTTTCTCTAAATAATTAGAGGTGATTATCAGTTTACTTGCCTCTCTTGATCCCTTTCTGGAAAGCTTTCTCCCCACCGTCAGCCAACTCTCAGCCGCTGAAAATCGAGCTGTGAGGTCATGGCAGATAGGAGACTGCCGTGTAATCAGGAACAGAAAGGTTGTTCTGTGCAGAAGGGTTGGCTTGCACCTCAGAGGCAGAAAGAGAGAGGACAGGATGAAGGCAGTGTCAGAAAGATTACAAAAGATAATGCGGGCTGGGGCATGTAGAGGGAGTTATCCGCTGGTCAGAAGAGGACTCTGCTGCTGATGAGATCGCATTCATGGGTGTGAGTTTCACACTGAAAATCCCTCACGTACATATCGTGGGTATGAAAATACAGTAGGCACCCTTTCTGACTTGTGCTGTTTGGATTAAACGTTGATCAGCTACCAGTGGTTAAGAGCCAACAGGTGATAACAGTCTGTAAAAGCAGTACGGCCAAGTGGAATGACCACTTGGGCCTGGAATGGGCCTGGAAGTCAGAGGACCTGGGTTCTTATCCCAGCTCCACGTGTAATAATAATAATAATGTTGGTATTTGTTAAGCGCTTACTATGTGCAGAGCACTGTTCTAAGAGCTGGGGTAGATACGGGGTCATCAGGTTGTCCCACGTGAGGCTCACGGTCTTAATCCCCATTTTACAGATGAGGTCACAGAGGCACAGAGAAGTGAAGTGACTTGGCCACAGTCACACAGCTGACAAGTGGCAGAACTGGGATTAGAACCCATGTCCTCTGACGCCCAAGCCCTTGCTCCTTCCACTGAGCCATGCTGCTTCTCTATACTAATCATCATGTCTGCTGTGTGACCTTGAGCAAGTCACCCAACTTCTGTGTACCTCAGTTCCCTCATCTGCAAAATGGGGTTTCAATACCTGTCTCCCTCCTATGTAGACTGTGAGTCCCATGTGGGACTGGTTAATCTTGCATCTACCTTAGCGCTTAGTACAGGGCTTGGTACATAGTAACTGCTTAAGAAATATCATTACTATTTTTACTATTATTATTATTATTATTAATAAGGTGCAGTTAAATGGTAGTGATCTAGAAGGTAATAGCCCTAAGCTTGTTGAAGCAGTATGGTCTAGTGGATAGAGGATGGACCTGGGCTCTAATCCCAGCTCTACCACTTGTCTGCTGTGTGAGCTTGGGCAAGTCACTTCACTCCTCCGTGCCTCAGTTACCTCATCTGTAAAATGGAGATTAAGACTGTGAGCCCTAAGTGGGACAGGGACTGTGTACAACCTGATTTGCTTGTATCCATCCCAGCAATAAGTAGAGTGCCTGGCAAACAGTAAGCACTTAATAAATACCATAATCATTATTATCACTATCATTATAGCTTTGGGGGAATGAAAACATGGAGATGGGGAGGGAAGCAAGAAACGATGAGTAACTTTGATGAGAAATGTGTGCCTTCCATCTAATTGTCAATCAAGTCAGGTGTTTTTTTTTTTCCAGTTCAAATATAGAATCTCAAAATTCAACATTTAGTGACACACACATGACCTGCATTTGCAATGGAATCGACCAGTTGTGTGTGTTATCGCCTGGAAATCTTTGACGAAGGTTAAGATAGGGCACCTAGTTCTATGCACTCTTTTCGATATCGAAAAACTGAGGATTAATGTCATGCTTCAGGTGAATGGAAAAATGCAAATTCCCTATTAGTTTTCCTCCCAAGTCTCGCATAGTATTAAAAATTCATAAAATGATCAAACTGTCAGATTTTGGCTACTGCTTTATGTTCGCTTTTAGCTCAAAATGATTTAAGAGGTTTGAAACACGGCAGTAAATCGTGAGAGACAGAATATGTGAAGGGACTATAAAAGGAGCATGCCGTAATTCTATACAGTTAAAAAAAAAAAAAAAGTGGGTTGGTACGGTTGGGCGGTTGGCTGAAGGCCTAGAGGAAGTGTTTTGGCAGAGCCCCGGTGTGTTTAACAGATAATAAAGTGTATTATCCAGCCTGCGGCAGCACGCTGCCCACTGTCTGAGGAGTGGACCGTATTCCCTGGGACACTTTCTGTAGAAGAAAAACCTACACTTATGCCTTAAAGCCCAGTGGATGGAAAGGAAGAGTTACCCGTCTTCATTCTCCCATCTTAGAGAAGCAGCGTGGCTCAGTGGAAAGAGCCCGGGCTTGGGAGTCAGAGGTCATGGGTTCGAATCCCAGATCTACCACTTGTCAGCTGGGTGACTGTGGGCAAGTCACTTCACTTCTCTGGGCCTCAGTGACCTCATCTGGAAAATGGGGATTAAGACCATGAGCCTCATGTGGGACAACCTAATTACCCTGTATATCCCAGCGCTTAGAACAGTGCTCTGCACATAGTAAGCGCTTAATAAATACCAATATTATTAACATTATCATTATTATCTCCCCACCTGTTATGTAGAACCTTTACCGTGCAGTTCGGGGAAGGGATGCTTATGAGAAGCAGCATGGCGTGGCGGATAGAGCACGGACCTAGGAGTCAGAAGGTCATGGGTTCTAATCTTGGCTCCACCATTTGTCTGCTGTGCCCTTAAGCAAGTCACCTCACTTCTCTGTGCCTTAGTTACCTCATCTGTAAAATGGGGATTGAGACTGTGAACCTGGTTTGCTCGTATCCACCCCAGATCTTACTATAGCCACTGGTACATAATAAGCATTTAACAGATGCCGTAATTATTATTATCGTCATTATTATTCCACAAATGCCACAATTATCAATGTTATTATTAATAGTTGTGGTATTCCATTTGTTAAACACTACGCGATGTACTAAGCACTCGTTAGCTACAAGACTCTAGGAGGGAGATCTGGTATTTACTCCCTATTTTGTAGACGAGGGAACTGAGGCACAGAATAGTTAAGCGACTTTCCCAAGGCCAAACAGCAGATAAATGGCAGAGCCAGAATTGGAACCCAGATCCTCTGACTCCCAGGCCTGTGCTGTTGCCACTGGGCCACACTGTTTCTTGCACTTCCAAGTTGTGAATTTCAAATTTACAAGCCATTTGCCCTTTTCAAAATACTCTAGCACAAGCTCCTCATTGCCTTCTATTCAAGCTTCCCCTCAGTGTGATGATGATGATGTTGGTATTTGTCAAGCGCTTACTCTGTGCAGAGCACCGTTCTAAGCGCTGGGGTAGATACAGGGTAATCGGGTTGTCCCACCTGAGGCTCGCAGTTAATCCCCATTTTACAGATGAGGTAACTGGGGCACAGCAAAGTGAAGTGACTTGCCCAAAGTCACACAGCTGACGAGTGGCAGAGCCGGAATTCGAACTCATGACCTCTGACTCCCAAGCCTGGGCTCTTTCCGCTGAGCCACGCTGCGTGTCCAAAAATTATACCGAGTTCAATTTTGAGAGAAGACTGTGATACCACATTGGATGCAAATTTGTAAAAGATAAACTGAGAAGTTATAATCTAATTACAATGTAATGATAGAACTGACACTGGGTCAGTTCCTTGCAAAAACCCTCAGTGTGAGAGTCCACCGTGTTCTAAGCTCACCTCTCTGTTTATCTCTTGGGTGACTTTCTTACCATTTTTCTGGGCTCTCAAATGTATCATCTTTTAGTGGATGCTCATATTCACTGAGATTTTTTTTAAAAATGAGAAGCTGTAGTAATGAATGGCATTTGTAAATATAGATGAGGCAGATACAGGAGTTGCAGATTTCGTGAAAATGTTTGTGACCTCTTAGATTTTTGAATCTCTCAAGAAACTCAAAGCGGTGTTCTTATGCCAAACTCTTAGAAATTAGCCAAATCTAAATAAATCCTGGACTTTCAAAATTTTCACCAAAAAGGCTGGCAGCCAAGGAATCGTTGGCCTGTTTAACTCTCGACGGCCAAATGCATATGCCTTTTTTTTTTTCAAAAATAAAATTGAAATTGCTCCCGAAGGGCAATGATTCAGCCCCGGGAGGAAGTGTCACTAGTGGTTCTCAGGAGACCTACAGGACTTAACTCAATACTTAAGTCACAGATACTTTAAGAACTTCTGTCGAGCCAACTCTGCCAAAGAAAAGAGTCTGGAAACATCATTCCAGAAGTTTTATTAAATGCCACGAGATGTGCACAGCGCTTCCTGAAAAATCAGCTTGATGTGGAAGTAGTAAAAAAGTGCCTCTTGAAAAATATCCCAGGAAAGCAGTGAGGAATTTCTAAAGGGTCATTGTGGAGAAACCGAGGCTAGACTAACGTGAACCAATTCCCTAACGGACCATTTGTAACTCCTCCTCTTGACACACTTTGGCTGGATATTCTGAAAATTATCACGGGCTTAAAACATTTTCATTCATTCATTCCATCTATTTATTGAACGCTTACTATGTGCAGAGCACTGTACTAAGGCAAAGATATTTTAGAAGCTTCCAAGTGATAAATTCCAACTTCATCAGCTGGGGTCGAACATATAGAATCCATATCATAAAACGTTGCCCAATCAGAAAATAGAAAAGTTTTGATAAATTCTTGCATGATAGGTTGATAATTGGTGAGTGGAGGGAAAAGGTAGGGAAGAATATGATGGTATTTAATAACCTCCTCCTGAGTGCAATGCACTGGACTCCAAGTTTGGGAAAGTCTCTAACCCTACGTCTGGCGGTGCGGTACAGTGGCTAGAGCAAGGCCCTGGGAGTCCTAAAGACCTGGGTTTTAATCCCAGTTCCTCCGCATGTCTGCTCTGTGATCTTGGACAAGTCTTATCACTTCTCTGTGCCTCAGTTACCTCTTCTGTAAAATGGGGGTTAAGACTGTGAGCTCCACGTGGAACAGGAACTGTATCCAACCTGATTGATTTGTATCTACGCCAGTGCTTAGGGCAGTCCTTGGCACATAGTAAGCATTTAACTACCGTTATTATTATCATTATTATTATGATTATTATTATGGAAGGCAGATGTACCTTTGGGGCCACTGACAAAGACACAGTATGGGACTGGCTAGACCACTGACCTGACCCCGGAAGGATGTTGTCTATTGTTATGAAGTTGTTCAACTGTAATTTCTTCATTTCATTGCCCATTTATATAGTACTTGGTAAGTATTTACTCTGTGCCAGGCACTGTTCTAAGCCTTGTACAGATACAAGGTTACCAGATGGAAGCAGCGTGGCTCAGTGGAGAGAGCCCGGGCTTGGGAGTCAGAGGTCATGGGTTCGAATCCCGGCTCCGCCACTTGTCAGCTGGGTGACTGTGGGCAAGTCACTTCACTTCTCTGGGCCTCAGTTACCCCATCTGGAAAATGGGGATGAAGACTGTGAGCCTCATGTGGGCCAACCCGATGACCCTGTATCTACCCCGGCGCTTAGAACAGTGCTCTGCACGTAGTAAGCGCTTAACAAATACCAACATTATTAGATAGGACCAAGTCCCTCTGCTGCACAGAGCTCGTTGTCCAGGTAGGAGGGAGGAGTCGATCCCTGTTTTACAGATGAGGAAACAGGTGCAGAGAAGTTAAATGATTTGCCCAAGGTCACATAGCCGATAAGCAGCAGAGCCAGGTTTAGAAGTCAGACCCTTATGGCTTCTCTATGACATAGCGGATAGAGCACGGACCTGGGAGTCAGAAGGTGATGGGTTCTAATCCTGGCTCCGCTACTTGTCTGCTGTGCGACCTTGGATGGGTCACTTCATGTCTCTGTGCCTCAGTTGCATCATCTGTAAAATGGGGATTGAGAGTGTGAGCCCCATGTGGGACGGGGACTGTGTCCAACCCAATTTGCTCAATACAGTGCCTGGGACATAGCCCTTAACAAATACCCTCATTAGGATTATTCCAGTGCTTCGAACGGTGTTTGGCACATAGTAAGCGCTTAACAAATACTATTATTATTATTATTATTATTATTATATCTAGGGGAAGGCATAAATTGAAAAGTTTCACGGAATACTCTAAGCAGACTTAAAGAAAAGGACTCTGCCAGTTATGCTATGGAGATTTGATACTAGAACCGTGAGTTTCAACTCAGCACAGTAACCTGAAAGAGAATTATGTTCTGTTATAATGTTATATTGTATAATAATAATAATAATAATGTTGGTATTTGTTAAGCGCTTACTATGTGCAGAGCACTGTTCTAAGCGCTGGAGTAGATACAGGGTGATCAGGTTTTCCCACGTGAGGCTCACAGTCTTCATCCCCATTTTACAGATGAGGTCACTGAGGCACAGAGAAGTGAAGTGACTTGCCCAAGGTCACACAGCTGACAAGTGGCAGAGCCGGAATTCGAACCCATGACCTCGGACTCCCAAGCCTGGGCTTTTTCCACTGAGCCGCGCTGCTTCTCTATAATGTTGGTATTTGTTAAGCGCTTACTATGTGCAGAGCACAGTTCTAAGCGCTGGGGGAGATACAGGGTCATCAGGTTGCCCCACGTGGGGCTCTCAGTCTTCATCTCCATTTTCCAGATGAGGTCACTGAGGCACAGACAAGTGAAGTGACTGGCCCACAGTCCCCGCAGCTGACAAGTGGCAGGGCAGGGATTCGAACCCATGACCTCTGACTCCCAGGCCCTGGCTCTTTCCACTGAGCCACGCCGCTTCATTATTCTCTCAAGCATTTAGAACAGTGCTCTGCCCACAGTAAGTGCTCAATAAATACTACTGATCGATTGGGAGGGTTCAGTCAGAGATTGTTTGCGTTGAGAATGAGTGTTCCGAGTGAACACTAGAAAGCTGCTAGTTGATAGTTTCTGGCCAGGAACTTTGGAAGCTCTTCATTACGAATGAAGAAAATGGGGCTCTTTTCACCATCTGGTCCCCAGTTGGATTCTGCCTTACTGGATCCATCTCCAAACCCTTCCCAGTTGATGAGAGGCTCTATATCTGCTCTGGATCCTTCTCCTGTCTCAGAGATTGGAGAAAAACTGCTCAGTGACTGGAGAGTACTTCGATCAGACCGTGAGCCCGTCAGACGGCAGGGACCGTCTCTATCTGTTGCCCACTTGTTCATCCCAAGCGCTTAGTACAGTGCTCTGCACATGGTCTGCAGGTGTAGGTATTCTGAGGACTCTCAGGTTGGAGTCTTCTGTCCACAGAGAAGGAGGGGGGTCAGTCTGCAGAGAAGGGGCTTGTCGATGAAAAAGCCTGAATTAATCAATGATACTTACCGAGAGACATAGGCTCATTTTGAGCGGGGAACGTGGCCGCTCTAGCGGTGCGTTGGACCCTCCCAAGCAGTCAGTACATTGCTCTGCGCACCGTAAACGTTCGGTAAACGTGATTGACTGCAAAGCACTCTAATGATAATAGTAACTGTGGTACTTCTTGAGCTTTTACTATGTGCCAGGCAGGGTCCTAAGTCCTGGGATGGACACGGTCTCTGTCCCCCGTGGGACCAACCGTCACAATTCCCATTTTACAGTTGAGATGATTAAGGGCCAGAGGAGTGAAGTGACTTGCCCCAAGGTCCCCCAGCAGACAAGTGGCAGAGCAGGGATTCTTTCAACCATTTTTATTAACAATAATAATAATAATAATAACGTTGGTATTTGTTAAGCGCTTACTGTGTGCAGAGCACTGTCCCAAGCGCTGGGGTAGACACAGGGGAATCAGGTTGTCCCACGTGGGGCTCACAGTCTTCGTCCCCATTTTACAGACGAGGTAACTGAGGGACAGAGAAGTGAAGCGACTTGCCCACGGTCACACGGCTGACAGGTGGCCGAGCCGGGATTCGAACCCATGACCTCTGACTCTAAAGCCCAAGCTCTTTCCACTGAGCCACGCTGCTTCTCACTTTTATCGAGCGCTCACTGTGTGCAGAGCACTGTACTAAGTGCTTGGAAAGTACAGTCAGCAACGGGTGGGAGGCAATAATGGGCTCACCGACTACCCATGACCTTCTGACTCCCGGGCCCGTGCTTTAGCCACTACGCCAGGCTGTACTAAGCGCTTGGGCGAGTACGGTACAATAGAGGCGGTAGACGCGATCCCCGTCCCAAAGGATTGTACGGGCTGAAATAACACATCGGTCAACGTAACGGTTGTTGGCAGTGCGACATGCCCAGGTGAACACGAGTGTCTCCACGTTACGTTTGTTTGAGTGGCGCAACTCTCCCTCCGGCGTGAAATTGGTATTTAGCAAATAGGTCTGCCCTGGACAGATTCGCCGTAACTGATTCTCATCTCGCTTGTCTCGAGGCAAAATCTGTTTCCCAATTTCTAAAATTCAGAGGGTATGATCCCTCTGTCTACTCTGTGTACCGATTCCATTCAGACCGTGGGCCACGGCAGCATACTCTTCGTAGAAGATTGGCTACGGATCGGCTACATAATAATCGTAATAATAACTATGGTGTTTGTCAAGCACGTACTACGGGCCAGGCACTGTACTAAGTGCTGGGGTAAATATAAGCCTGAGAAGCGGCATGGTGTAGTGGCTAGAGCATGGGGTTGGGAGTCAGAAGGTCGTGGGTTCTAATCCCAGATCTGCCACTTGTCTGCTGTGCGACCCCGGGCAAATCATTTTACTTCTCTGTGCCTCAGTTACCTCCTCTATAAAATGAGGATTGAGACTGTGAGCCCCGTGAGTGACAGGGACTGTGTCCAACCCGATTTGCTCATACAATAATAATAATAACGATGGTCTTTGTTAAGCGCTTACTATAATAACGTTGGTGTTTGTTAAGCGCTTACTATGTGCCGAGCACTGTTCTAAGCGCTGGGGGAGATACAGGGGAATCAGGTCGTCCCACGTGAGGCTCACCGTTCATCCCCATTTGACAGATGAGGGAACTGAGGCACAGAGAAGTCAAGTGACTTGCCCACAGTCACACAGCTGACAAGTGGCAGAGCAGGGATTCGAACTCATGACCTCTGACTCCCAAGCCCTTGCCCTTTCCACTGAGCCACGCTGCTTCTCTAACGTCAGTATTTGTTAAGCGCTTACTATGTGCAGAGCACCGTTCTAAGCGCTGGAGGGATACGAGGTGATCAGATTGTCCCACGTGGGGCTCACAGTCTTCATCCCCATTTTACAGATGAGATGACTGAGGCCCAGAGAAGTCAAGTGACTTGCCCAAAGTCACACAGCTGGCAAGTGGGGAAGCCGGGATTAAAGCCCACGACCTCCGACTACCAAGCCGGGGCTCTTTCCGCTGAGCCACGCTGTTTCTTATCTCTACCCCGGTGCTTAGTACGGTGCCTAGCGCATAGTAAACGCTTGACGGATACCATAATCGTTATTATTATTTAGCCGCTCCTCAGCCAGTTTTCTACAGGGAACACGCCGGCACGGCCCACTGTCCAGATGGGATCGGTACGTAGAGTAGACAGAGGGAAGATACTCTCTGAACTTCAGAAATTGGGAAACAGATTTTGCCTCAAGACAAATGAAATGAGGATCAGTTATGGTGAATGCACTTATCTGCCAGGAAAGTTCCAGCAAAAAGCATGTTGGAGTGATTAAACTGTGTGGCCATAAATACCCTTGCCAGGATTAAGCTCATGGGAGTTCCACATGTTACTGCCACATTATGTAGTTTCCCCGCTTCATTCATTTTCCCCCTCATGTTACATTGATTGACAGTCTATATGAAGGATTAAGAGAGAATTTTCCTGCATTTAATTGCAGGCAATTTGTTGTTAATATCGGAAAGAATGGAAGTTTTTGGACTCGTCTGCAAAAGAATGAGCTGCAACTGTAGATACTCGGTAGAGATGATCTATGCTGCCTTGACTTTCGACAAAATCCAGTACTTGAAAGTCAGTAAGTTTTTAGAATTAATATGTCTTTCAGGCCCTATGGAGTATGCTAGGTTGTTTCGGTGAACCAAGGGCTGTTTGCGATCTCACTCCAGTAAAACCAGATAATAATAATGTTGGCGTTTGTTAAACGCTTACTATGTGCAGAGCGCTGTCCTAAGCGTTGGGGTGGATACAGGGTCATCAGGTTGTCCCACGTGAGGCTCCCAGTCTTCATCCCCGTTTGGCAGATGAGGTAACCGAGGCCCAGAGAAGCGAAGTGACTTGCCCACAGTCACACAGCTGCCAAGTGGCGGAGGTGGGATTCGAACCCATGACCTCTGACTCCCAAGCCCGGGCTCTTTCCACTGAGCCGCGCTGCTTCTGTAATGAATGAAGCATTGAAATCATGTACAAAATGACCGAAAGGTCTCGTGAAAAATACTGAAGCAAAAAGTAATGGGGACATTTCCCTGGAGTCCAAAGTCAGCTAGTTGTCTTCGTCTGTGAATTCCACTCATCAGATGTCAACCCCCTGTTCCCTCACCCAACACACACACACTTACACATATGCGTTCCTAAATTTTATTATTTCTGCAAGTTGATTATGCGTTCCCAGGTTTTCAGTTAGGCGTGAAAGTTTTAGCCAGAATAATAACGTTGGCATTTGTTAAGCGCTTACTATGTGCAGAGGACTGTTCTAAGCGCTGGGGGGGATACAGGGCCATCGGGTCGTCCCACGGGAGGCTCACAGTTTATCCCCATTTTACAGATGAGGGAGCTGAGGCCCAGAGAAGTGAAGTGACTTGCCCACAGTCACACAGCTGACGAGCGGCAGAGCCGGAATTCGAACCCATGACCTCCGACTCCGAAGCCCGGGCTCTTCCCACTGAGCCGCGCTGCTTCCCTCACAATCTCAGAAAAACCACAAGAAGCAGTAACATCTAGTGGATAAAGCACAGGCCTGGAGTCAGAAGGGCCTGAGTTCCAATCCTGACGCCTCCACTTGTCTGCTTTGTGACCTTGGGCACATCACTTCACTTCTCTGTGCCTCAGTTATCTCCTCCATAAAATGGGAATGAAGACTGTGAGTCCCAGTGTGGCTTAGTGGAAAGAGCACGGGCTTGGGAGTCAGAGGTCATGGGTTCTAATCCCGGCTCCTCCACTTGTCAGCTGTGTGACTTTGGGCGAGTCACTTAACGTCTCTGTGCCTCAGTTCCCTCATTTGTAAAATGGGGATTAAGACTGTGAGCCCCAAGTGCGACTACCTAATTACCTTGTATCTACCCCAGTGCTTTGAGAACAGTGCTTGGCACATAGTAAGTGCTTAAGAAATAGCAGCGTGGCCCAGTGGAAAAGAGCCTGGGCTTTGGAGTCAGAGGTCATGAGTTCGACTCCCAGCTCTGCCACTTGTCAGCTGTGTGACTGTGGGCTTAACTTCTCTGTGCCTCAGTTACCTCATCCGTAAAATGGGGATTAACTGTGAGCCTCACGTGGGACAACCTGATTACCCCGTATCTACCCCAGCGCTTAGAACAGTGCTCTGCACATAGTAAGCGCTTAACAAATAAAAAAGAGATACCATCATCATTATCATTATTATTATGAGGGACAATGTGATTAGCTTAGTACAGTGCCTGGCACATGGTGAGTGCTTAACAAATATCATATAAAACAACAGGTTTGGTCACCCATTGCGAAAATTTTGTTTTCCTAGAGATCCAACTTCTCGAATTTGAAACTACCCAGTATTCTGGGGCTTCTCTTTATTTCCCCTCTGTCTACCCCAGCGGTTAGAACAGTGCTCGGCACATAGTAAGCGCTTAACAAATGCCCACATTATTATATCGTGCTTCTCTGATGTATTCTGATGCTTCTCTCAAGAAGCATCATGGCCTACTGGATAGACTAATTAATGTTGGTATTTGTTAAGCGCTTACTATGTGCAGAGCACTGTTCTAAGCGCTGGGGTAAACACAGGGGAATCAGGCTGTCCCACATGGGGCTCACAGTCTTAATCCCCATTTTACAGATGAGGGAACTGAGGCAGAGAGAAGTGAAGTGACTTGCCCACAGTCACACAGCTGACAAGTGGCAGAGCTGGGATTCGAACTCATGAGCCCTGACTCCAAAGCCCGTGCTCTTTCCACTGCACCACGCTGCGAGTCAGAAGGACCTGGGTTCTAATCCCGACTCCGCCACTAGTCTGCTGTGTGACCTTGGGGAGATCCCTTAAATTCCTTGTGCCTCAGTTACCTCATCTGTAAGAAGCAGCTTGGCTCAGTGGAAAGAGCCCGGGCTTGGGAGTCAGAGGACGTTGGGTTCTAATCCCGGCTCTGCCACTTGCCTGCTGTGTGACCTTAGGCAAATCACTTCACTTCTCTTTGTCAGTTCCCTCATCTGTAAAATGGGGTTGAAGACTGTGAGCCCCACGTGGGATAACCTGATTTCCTCCTATCTACCCTGGAGCTTAGAACAGTGCTTGGCACATCGTAAGTGCTTAACAAATACCAGCATTATTATCCTTATTATTATCTGTAAAATGGGGATTATGACTGTGAGCCCCATGTGGCACAGGGTCTGTGTCCAACCCAATCTTCTTGTATCCACCCCAGTGCTTAGAACAGTGTCTGGAACGTAGTAAGCACTTAAATTCCATATAAAACCTGCGTGTCCTAATGGAAAGAGCACGGGCCTGCAAATCAGAGAATCTGGGTTCTAATACCGGCTCTGCCACTTACCTAATGTGTGATCTTGCTCGAATCCTTTAATTTCTCTGTTTAATTTCTTTAATTTCTAATTTCTTAGAAACTTAATTTCTAAATTCCCTCCTCCGTGGAATAGGGATTCAAAACCTGTTATTCCTCCTATTTAGACTGTGAGCCTCCTTTGGCTCTTGTCTCTATCTTGTAGCCATTTATCTTGTATCTACCTCTGAATTTAGACCAGTGGCTGGCACAAAGTGGAAAGAGCACGGGCCTGGGAGGCGGAAGACCTGGGCTCTAATCCCAGCTCTGCCAAATGCTCACTGTGTGAACCTGGGCAAGGCACTTAACTTCTCTGCGCCTCAGTTTCCTCAACTGCAAGATAGGGATTAAATACCTGTTCTCCCTCCTACTTAAACTGTGAACGCCGTGCGGGTCAGGGACCGTGTCTAACCTAATTAACTTGTACCTACCCCAGAGATCACAGCAGGGTTTGACACTTACTAAACCCTTAACAGATACCATTAAAAACCTACGAGTATTATCATGATCATCATTATGTAATTATTATATGAAACTACTGATAAATCATGAATAATCGATGCCAGAAATGGTTGGGGGTAGATACTGCAAATAAAGGGAGAGTGATGGAGTGAAAATAAGAAACTTGACTTTGGGGAAAATCAGTGACAGATTTAAGAACTGAAGACTTTGATTACTTACAGACTTCCCAGGCTCACATTTAATATTGAGCTGAGTGAAACGTTTCAGAAGCATGTGTCATTGGGTGAAAATGTAGGATCTGGTCTGTACACTGTCTTGCGGTGTTTGTGGTATTGTCTGTGGGGAAGATCCAGCATTTGAGGACCGCAAGATTAGCGTCATAAGGAGTAGGCTTAATTCACACGATTTATGTTTTTGTTCCAGCCATTACCTTCCGCAGGATTCGACACTTGGCCTTTTCGTAGGCTTTGAGACATCAGGCTCGATTTGGCTTGAATTTCGTACGACGGTACTGAAGCGTTTTGCGTTGAATACAGCGAGTGGCCAACTATTAATTTACGCCCTCATAAACTCCACATGGGTTGCCATGGTATTGCTGGCAGACCACCTCGGCCATCCTGTGGGCAAATGTCAAGAAACTGGGGCTTTTCTTTGACAGTCGAGAGAGAAGGCTCTGTTGTTGTGGAATTTTTGTCATCTTGAACACCCTGTGTAAGATTGACATGTGGGTGAAATGTGCCTCATATTTGCCCTTGGTCCAATCTGATAACCTCGTACCCACCCAATGCTTAGAACGGTGTTTGGTTCATAGTAAGTACTTAATAGATACCAGAGAAAAACTTGATAGTTTTTTGGTTTCTTTTAAAATATTTGTTAAATGCCTACTATGTGTCAGCCATTCTATTAAGCCCTGGGAAGGAATCAAGCTAATCATGTTGGACACAGTTCCTGTCCCACATGGGGCTCACAGTCTTAATCCTGATTTTCCAGATGAGGTAACTGAGGCCCCGAGAAGAGAAGTGACTTGCCCAAGATCACGCAGCAGGCAAATGGTGGAACCAGGATTAGAACCCAGATCCTTCTGACTCCCAGACCCATGCTCTATCCATTATTCTGCTTCCATTGCCTTGTTCGTTAAAAACTAGAGCAGATTGGAATGCTTCCACCTTCTGGGAATAAATTAGGATTTGCACTTGCCGAGCAGCTAGTAATGAATGAAAAATGGGATGAGATGTCAAAACCTGAAGCTGCCAAAATTGGTATTGCCCTGCTGCAGCTGCTTCTTGGGCTGCTAAAACCATTTGCCCCCTCTGCCTTTGTAGGCATGAGGAAGAATGGGTGGGGTGAAGAGAAAGGGTGGGTGTACATGAGAGGATGGAAAAGCTAGCAACGGAGAAAGAACATTTGTTCTTGGTTCCCATATCTCTGCCTCAGCACAAAGTAGGTACCTAACAGATACCGACTGGTTTTGATTTTATTTTATGGTATTTGTTAAGCCCTTACTATGTGGCAGGCACTGCACTAAGTACTGGGGTAAATACAAGCTAATCGGGTTGGACACATTCCTTGTCCCACATGGGGCTCACAGTCTTAAACCCTACTTTACAGAGGAGGTAACTGAGGTACAGAGAATCGTAAGTGACTGGGCCAGGGTCACACAGCAGACACGTGGCCGAACCCGAATTACAACAGAGGCCCTTCTGACTCCCTGGCCTGTGCTCTGTCCACTGAGCCACGCCGTTCTCATTTTTGTCGGTGGTGACGATGCAGAGGTGATTAAGACAGAAAGACTAGAGGACGACATGATTTTAAAATGGCATGGATGATAGTGAGGGTGATGAATATGAAAAAGAGACTACCAGGAAGAGTTGGGAAGATACAGTGTTAGAATGTGAGACTACATGTAAAAACTTGGTCAAATAAAGAAGTTTGAGCAGATTCTATGACCAAAGCAGTAACTGCAAGGCTGGTTTGGATGCATTCCTAACTGGAGGCAGGGGAATGGAGTGTTGACCTTTGAAGAACTCTTGCAGTCCACTTTATTATTAGCATTTTTTAATGACTGTCATAATTTCCATCCCTAATTCGATTTTTCGGTGTCCACCGGATACTACTGGCTTCAGTAGTAGGCAGGAAAATCAAGCTGCCCAGGCCTCCCTAAACACCCCAGTGATTTCTGCTTCTCTGAAAGATTTTTTCCAAGTGGTGAAAGTTTTCCTTAGCCTGAGTTAAATACTATTGACTGTCACCAACTTTGTACCATCATGCTATAAGTACAGATGTTAATTTCTTTTTAACAATGTGATTGAGAAAATATTTTACTTTTTAGCGCTTATTTCCTAGAGAACTTCTAAGGGTCTCTTGGAATGACCCTGCAATAGTGCCAGTGCGTTAACATTGGCTTGTGCAGGGGTGTGTTTTGACATAGATTTGGCCTAGGGGAACTCCTTGGATGGGATCCAGTTTTGCAATAATTACAAACAGATTGTGGCTGAAGGGGGTTTTATCTACAAGATATTTGAGCCAAAACAAATCTTCGATGAAATCCAGCCAACATAAGCCCATAGCAAGCTATCAAGCTTTCAATTCCAAAGGCAGGGCTTGAGTGGAGAAAGGGTTTGAGCAGTATTTTTTCTCGCCTAGCCCTGTGAGTACGAACACTTGAACTATTAAAAGAAAATCACTTGCGTGGCTCTGAAGCATGTATTTGCTGAGGAAAGAAGAAAGGAAATGCAAGCTCTCTAACTGAATTGGCCATGCTCTTGGCACATCTAAGTTTTTTTTTCTTCACAGCATCTTTCATCTCTCTCAAATGCAGGGTCCCAAGGGTTATCCAGGACCACCGGGTCTACGAGGTGAGCAAGTAAGTATGGCAGCCATAGACTCCTGATGCCCATATTCTTAACCCATGTCCAATAGAGCAGTCCTTGGAGAAGTTTTCCTTTTGGATGAGTACCACTGTTGATTTTCCAGGGTGTTTTTCCGGGACAAATAATAATAATAATGTTGGTATTTGTTAAGCGCTTACTATGTGCCGAGCACTGTTCTAAGCGCTGGAGTAGACACAGGAGAATCAGGATGTCCCACGTGGGGCTCACAGTCTTCATCCCCATTTTCCAGACGAGGTAACTGAGGCCCAGAGAAGTGAAGTGACTTGCCCACAGTCACACAGCTGACAAGTGGCATAGCCGGGATTCGAACTCGTTACCTCTGACTCCAAAGCCCGTGCGCTTTCCACTGAGCCACGCTGCTTCTCTGTATTATTTGTATTCATACAAATACATATATGACTATAATATACAATTATGTGAGCTTCTTGTGGGCAGGGAATGTGTCTATTGTTAGAATCTACGATCCCAAGTGATTAGTAAAGTGCTTTGCACACCGTAAGTGCTCAATAAATACAATTGAATGAATGAGTGAATGGTATTTGATAAGCACTTCCTATGTGTCCGGCACTGTACTAAGCGCTGGAGTGGATACAAGCAAATTGGGTTGGACGCAGTCCCTGTCCCACATGGGGCTCACAGTCTCGATTCCTATTTCATGGATGAGGTAATTGAACACAGAGGAAGTGAAGTGACTCGCCCAAGGTCACACAACCGACAAGTGGTGAAGGCGGGTTTAGAATCCAGTACCGTCTGACTCGCAGGCCTGTGCTCTATCCACTATGCCTTGCTGCTTGACTGTGTCTTGGGGAGAGTGGCACATGGTGGCACTTGCTGGATGCTCAGACATACGTGACTCTTCATGCAACACTCTGAGCTCACAACATAACCTGATGGGCTTATTTGGAATATTGGGAGTTTCTCCAGGTCAGCTGCTGACTCTCCCATCCCTTTTGCTCTACAGTCTGGTATACAAGTGGGAGAAGAACCTCCCGTGTCCTGAGAGAGGATATTTTCAGGATCGTGTGTGAGAATAAGCGCGTCGTGGGCAGGGATTTTGTCTGTTTATTGCTATATTGTACTCTCCCAAGCATTTAGGGCAGTGGTCTGCCCTCAGTAAGCACTCAATAAATATGACCAAATGGAATATGAAGCTTGAATCCGCTGCTGGGAGGCAGAGGAGTGTATGGAAAGGGTCAAGGCAAAAAGGGAGAGGAGGAAAGCTTTCCCGGAAGAGTGCCATTGTTCTCAGTTTTTGTAGAGAATCATTTAGACTAAGAACCCAAGCTAGAGACACAATAGGCCACTAAAATTAGAATAGCCCCCTTATTCTCTTCAGAAAAGCAAACACTGAGTCACACATCCAGTGAGCAGGTAAGTTTGAGAGTCCCACTGCCAGGAGTTTAGAGCTACAGGGGAATCAGTTACTCCTCTTGATTTGGGCCTTGAGTTGAGCTACAGGGGGATTATTTCGATCCCATCCCAAAGTAGCAACTGGAACAGGAATTTTCTGGCTCTGCCATAGTCACACATCAATGAATATCCTAATTCTGGGAATGCATTGATTTTTTTTTTTTTTCTGGGATTGTATGGGTTTCCAAAAAGGGAATGTAAAAGATGGATTCAAAACTGAGGATACAAAGATCTCAAGTGAACTGTGACTAGAAGTCTGTTTAATTCCTGGAGATCAATTTTTACGTTGCTCATTATCAGAAGCAGTGGATTCAGACATGTTGGAGGTGGTTGCCTCTCCCATAATGACAGAGGAAAACACAAGTGCTGAGAAGCAATTGAATTACGGTGGGAAAAGCACACCAGGGAAAATGGGAACTTAGAGGAAAAATCACTGCTCCAGTATAACTTTGGCTCAAAGAGCTGTAAAGAGTCGATTCCGTTCGAAGACAACTCGATGTCTCTCAGGCCAGTGACAACTTGTCTGCATAATCTCAGTGGCCAATGTTGTTAAAGTAAATATTTTTGTGTTCTGTGTCATATTATTTTGAGAGTCTACAACTAATTTTCAGTGGAGAGAGAAGTGTTTTTGTTAAAAAAAAAAAATATAGTACCTAGGGAGCAGATTCCGAGCTGAAAAATAATCTAATACTTTGGCAGTTTGGGGAAGTAACTAAATCACCTCATATTTTAAATGAGGAAACATTGGGAAGCAACATGCAAATGCCTGCTTGTTGAGAGTTCTTTGGTTTGTCAGCTCTTTTCTCTAGAGAAATAGCCTTAGGTGAGTCTCTGTCACTGGAAAATGAATCCCAGAATTTTAATGTTTTGGAGAGAGCCAGAGAGATTGATTTAACTCTGGAGTAAATTAGGCATTGATTTAACTCTAAAGTAAATCAAAGTCTACTAACTATGCCCAATTTCTCGAGTGACTTTCACCGTGTCTTTGTGTTTTTCTATCCATTCAAGAGGGGAGAGAATACACTTGAACGCCCCGGCTCTGTTGCTCCTTAGCAAACATCACTGAGCCAGATATTATATGACAGGAGGGCACAGGCCATGTCAATCCATGATTTTCCTGAGTAAAAGACCCTAGGCTAATTCACTGCTCTTCATTTGGAATGAAGTGCTGCAGCAGGGCGTAGAGGAGCAGCCTGGCATAGTGGATAGAGCATGGGCCTGGGAGTCAGAAGGTCATGGGTTCTAATCCTAGCTCTGCCACTTGTCTGTTCATTTTACTTCTCTGTGCCTCAGTTACCTCATCTGTAAAATAAGGATTGAGACTGTGAGCCCCATGGGGGACAGGCACTGTGTCCAACCCAATTTGCTTGTATCCATCCCAACATTTAGTACAGCACTTAAGTACCATAATTATTATTATTAATAAGAACCACGGCCCCTTCTGGGGCTTTTGAACTATGGTCCCATTTTCCACCTGGTAGGAACTGTGTTGTGGCAGACCGATTAGAGGGTTTTGGAGATGCGTGGGTCAATCAGTGGTTTCATTGAGCACTTACTTTGTGCGGAGCACTGTACTAAGCACTTGGGAGAGTGCAATATAACAATAAACAGACACATTCCCTTCTAGAGGGTAGGCATGGGACTGGACTTATATTGCTGGACTAACACGGAAAGCGCTTTGTGATGTTTCTCAGTGTATAAAAGCACATTGATCGTTTTTCCTAGTTTTTAGCATTCTGTTGTTTTGTTTTTTTGTTGTTCTTTTTTTTTTTTCTAATTTAGGGAATTCCGGGAACAACTGGCAGTGCGGGATCCCCCGGTTACCCTGGCAGGCAGGTGCAGTAAACTATACTCTGGATTTACACTCTTCTCTCAGTGCCTCACTGCAGTGAGTTGTCTTTGGCCTTGACTGTATTCTCTCTGGAGTCAATTTTCAAGTAATCATCCGATCAGGGGATTTCCTTTAAGGTACATACAGTCTGATGATAATATGTGTTTCCATTTCACGATTTGGGTACAACATGATGGAGGAACACAGGTCTGTTCTGGGGTAAACGCCATCTGCAAGCTGATTCAAGTAAATCTCTTGGAGAAAATAATGGTTTAGGGGCATGAGCATAGCGCTGGGGTAGATACAGGGTAATCAGGTTGTCCCACATTAGGTTCACAGTCTTAATCCCAATTTTACAGATGAGGTAACTTGGGCACCGAGAAGTGAAGTGACTTGCCCAAAGTCACACAGCTGACAGGTGGCGGAGCCGGAATTAGAACCCATGACCTCTGAGTCCTAAATCCGTGCTCTTTCCACTGAGCCACGCTGCTTCTCTAATAATGATGGTATTTGTTAAGCACTTACTATGTGCCAAGCCCTGTTCAAAGTTCTGGGGTAGATACAAGGTAATCAGGTTGTCCCATGTGGGGCTCACAGTCTTAATCCCCATTTTACAAATGAGGCAACTGAGGCACAGAGAAATTAAGTGACTTGCCCAAAGTCACATGGCTGACAAGTGGAGGAGCTGGGATTAGAACCCATGACTTCCGACTCCCAAGCCCATGCTCTTTCCACTAAGCCACGCTGCTTCTTATGGTGATGAGAATTAAGACTGTTACTCTTTTTTGTGGTTTTTATCCAAGGAATGAAGAACCAGAAGTGTTTCACTGATGCTGACTAGCTAATGCCCAAATAATTAAGCTTGACTAGAGCACCAACCCTTAAATATTCTTTGAAATTGAGATAAACTTTCATTTAACATTTTATATCCTTTCAGTGCTAATATTCTGTAGCAACTGCAAATAGATAATGTTGCATTTTACCTATTTATGCTTTGCTTTTTATCTGCCTACACAATTAGGGTCTCATTAGCTTTAGTGAATGAGAGTATTTCCAAAGCCTGCTTTTTCTGTTTACAGTAATGAGAGATAAAAATGCAGAAGGATACTGTTGTGCACGAAAGTATTCTTTATTGTCACTTTATTGAGGACATGTTTAGTACAATTTGAAGTTAAAAGAAATGTTTCATATGAACTCTTAGTGGATTCCAATCTCAAAGTTCATAAAATGATAAAGCTTTGAAGGTTTTTTGAAAATGAGGAATTTTGAAAGTAACAGAATAAATGTTCAATAATTATTCTGTGCACATCATTGTACTAAGGGCTGGGAAAGAGTGCACAGGTGGGAATTAGCATAGGCTGCCATTAGTCATGAACCCTGTGCCTTGAGGGACGCGTAATTTATGAAATGATATGAGGAAAAGAGGTTTTTATACTCATATTTATTAAAAGTTCATTCCTTCTGGTTGTAGGGATTTGAGAAGGACATAGACATAGTCCCTGAGAGAAGCAATTTAAAGAAAATATATTCACTGAATCATTTATTATGTAGTGTCCACTACTTCATGTGGCTATACAGAGGGTCATTTGATTTTGTTAGGTTCCTAGAAAGAGCCAGCATTGCTCGGTGGATAGAGCATGGGCCCGGAAAGTCAGAAGGATCTGGGTTCTAAGTGTGGCTCTTCCACATATCTGCTGTGTGACATTGGGCAAGTCATTTAACTTCTCTGTGACTCGGTTACCTCATCTGTAAAATGGGGATGTGTGTAAGTCCCATATGGGACAAGGACCGTGTCCAACCTTACTAACTTGTATCTATCCCAGAGCTTAGAACCGTGCCAAGTGCTTAACAAGTACCGTAATTATTAGTATTATTTTGTGTCCTTCATGATTGAAGATGCCTCTGATGAATTCAGAGTGAAATTCCCCTGTGGGAGCTGAAGAGACCAATGTGGGACCCCTATTCCCAACTTTCAGGGCCGGGGTGTTGCACGGGCTCCGTACAGGTGGAAGGGAGAGAAAGTGAAGTTAGGAAAGGGAGCAAACATGACCCAGGACAGTTCTCTAGTGGCCTAGGGCTGTTTCCCTAGGAATCAGCATGACATAGTGGATAAAGTACGGGTCTAGGAGTCAGAAAATCATGGGTTCTAAACCCAGCCCTGCCACCTGTCTGTGGTGTGACCTTAGGCAAGTCACTTGACTTCTCTGGGTCTCTGTTCCCTCCACTGTAAAATGGAGATTGAGACTGGGAGCCCCACGTGGGACAGGGGCTGTGTCTAACCCGATTTGCTTGTAATAATAATAATAATAATGTTGGTATTTGTTAAGTGCTTACTATGTGCAGAGCACTGTTCTAAGCGCTGGGGTAGACACAGGGGAATCGGGTGGTCCCACGTGGGGCTCACGGTCTTAATCCCCATTTTACAGATGAGGTAACTGAGGCCCAGAGAAGTGAAGTGACTTGCCCACAGTCACACAGCTGACAAGTGGCAGAGCCGGGATTCAAACCCATGACCTCTGACTCCAAAGCCCATGCTCTTTCCACCGAGCCACGCTGCTTCTCCATACTTACCCCAGCACTTAGTACAGTACCTAGCACATAGTAAGCGCTTAAGAAATACCACAGTTATTATTAGTATTATTCCCAGTCACATGCTTTGCCGTTGCCTCCATCATCAGCACGGACAAAGCTGCCCTAAAGCACGACCAATTGAAATGTGGCCTCACTTCCCCCAACCATCATGCCAGAACTCCCCTCAGCCTTCCCGGCAACTCTAGGTTAATACCGGTGACAACCCCGGCATGTGATTGGCAGACAAGTGGACCCTGCCTGAGGATGGGCAAGGAATATGTTTACCAACTCTGTTACGTTATACTCTCTCAAGTGCTCAGTACAGTGCTGTATACACAGTAAACGCTCAATAAATATGATCGATCGAGTGGGAGAATGTGGAAGTGGGAAGCGGTGACGAGAAGGGGAGGGACAGGAAGAGAAGCGGCCTGGCCTGACGGATAGAACGTGGGCCTGGGAGTCAGAAGGACCTGGGTTCTATTTCCGGCCCCGCCACTTGTCTGCGGTGCGACCTTGGGCAAGTCATTTCACCTCTCCTTGCCTCATTTATCTCATCTGTAAAATGGGGATTAAAATGATGAGGCCCATGTGGGACAGGGACTGTTTCCAACCCAAATATCTTGTATCTACCACAGGGCTTAGTGCAGTGCCTGGCACATAGTAAGTGCTTAACACGTATGATTAAAAAAAAAAAGTCATAAATGGAAGAGACAAGGTATGACATCCTTTGATTTTAGAAATTAACACTGCCAGTGGTTACCGTTTCATCTTGTGCATCTTTGAGGTTGAAAAGACCCATGTGGGACAGACATTTCACTCCATATTAGGTGCATGTTATGACTGTTCTTTGCACAGATGCAACATAAGGCGTAAGTTGTGATAAGTACGCCTCCAGTCTCCATACAGGTCTCTTTGTAGAATACAAAATATGTAAAGAGAAGGAAAAACAATAATATCTTTTTCTATTTATTTTGCCTTTGATCTAGGGTTTAGCTGGACCAGAGGGTAACCAAGGCCCTAAAGGTGTTAGAGTAAGTAAACTCGGTTTTTTTGTCTCAGAGGTCACTGTATTTTACAGAATTTAGGACCAATCAAAGTCATTTGACCTGTCAGTTGAGCTCTTGGTGAAGGAGTCAGTATTTGTCACTTAGGTTACTCTGAAGATTGGCTCGGTGACTGTGCATTTTGAACCAGGCATTCAAACTTTTCATTGAAGACTAAGCAAGGACAGGAATAGGACAAGGTGTGAGGATTGGGAGATGACAAGCTTTAATGAGTTAACAGGTCTGGAGAGCTCCATTTTCTAACCCAATTAGAAAATCTCAGATCTGATCAAAGTCCTGGAATGAGCAAGTCTGGGATTCGGACTGAAAACTGTGGGGCGGGTGACCACAATTATCCCTATGCCACAGACACCCAGGTTTCCATTGTTCATTGGTCCCTGTGCTAGGTCACCTACGTTTCCAATATTCATTTTTACCTGACATCCAAAGGCAAGAGGGGTCCCTCAAGACTCAGTTGTCGGTCCCCTTCTCTTGACCATTTACATCCACTCCCTTGGAGAATATATATCGATCCCTGAGCTTCAACTACCATCTCTATATACATGACTAAGGTAGATTTCCTCATTCCTTCTCTAGGATCTTGCATTTCCTCTTGCCTTCAAGACATCTCTACTCAGATGTCCCGCTGACACTTCAAACTTAGTATGTCCAAAACTGAGCTCCTCACCGTTAATGCATCATATTTATTGAGTGCTAACTGTACGCAGAGCACTATACTAAGCGGTTGGGAGAGTCCAACATAACGCAGTTGGTAGACACGTTCCCTGCCCACAGTGAGCTTACAGACTAGAGGGGCCCTTGGGAGAGTACAGTGTAACAATAAACAGACTTATTCTCTGCCCACAGTAAGCTATGAATTCGGTCACCAAATCCTGTCAGGTTTACTTTGAGAACATATTTAGAATTCATTACTTCCTATACCTCTGAACCGCCACAACATTTATTTGCCATTGTTTTTACGAGATGTTCTTCCCCTTGACGCTGTTTAGTGCCATTGTTCTTGTCTGTCCGTCTCCCCCGATTAGACTGTAAGCCCGTCAAACGGCAGGGACTGTCTCTATCTGTTGCCGACTTGTTCATCCCAAGCGCTTAGTACAGTGCTCTGCACATAGTAAGCGCTCAATAAATACTAAATAAATAAATACTATTGAATCCACTGTGCTGGTTCAAGTACTTATCACATCCCACCTTGACTACTGCAGGAGCCTCCTCTTTGACCTGTCAACCTCCAGCTTCTCCCAACCCCAGCCGATACTTCACTTCGCTGTCCAGATCATTTTTCTAAAAATGACTCGTTGCATAGCACTCAATTATTCAAAAAACCCAACGGTTACCCATCCATCACTACATTGAACAGAAACTTCTATTTCAGTCAATCCATCCATCTATTAATCAATCATGTTTATTGAGCACTTACTGTGCTCAGGTCACTGTACTAAGAGCTTGGGAAAGTACAATATGACAGAGTCTGTAAACACGTTCCCCGCTCACAGTCTCGAGGGGAGACAGATATTAATATAAATAAATGATAGATATGTACATAAGTGCTACGGAACTGAGGGGGAGGTGAATAAAGGGAAAAAATCCAAGTGCCAGGGTGATGAAGAAGGGAGTGGGAGAAGAGGAAATGAGGGCTTAGTCAGGGAAGGCCTCTAAGAGAGATGTGCCTTCAGTAAGGCTTTGAAGGTGGAGAGAGTAACTGTCAGTTGGATATGAAGAGGGTGGCCATTCCAGGCCAGATGCAGGTTGTGGACGAGAGGTTGGAGGTGAGATACACAAAATCAATTACAGTGAGTAGGTTGGCATTAGAGGAGCCAAATGTGGGGCCTGAGTTGTAGTAGGAGAGTAGCGAGGGAGATTAAGTGGTTTAAATGGTAAAGAGTTTCTGTTTTATGTGGAGGTGGATGGACATTCATTCATTCATTCAATAGCATTTACTGAGCACTTACTTTGTGCAGAGCACTGTACTAAGCGCTTGAAATGTACAAATCAGTAACAGATAGAGACAGTCCCTGCCTTCTGATGGGCTTACAGTCTAATCGGGGGAGACGGACAGACAAGAACAATAGCAGTAAATAGAATCAAGGGGATGAACATCTCATTAAAGCAATACCTCGCCTCCTGTCTCTCCCCACTCCCAGTCCATACTTCCCTCTGCCTCTTGGATCATTTTTCTATAAATTCAGTCCATTTTTCTCCACTCCTCAAGAACCTCCTCCCCCCTTCACCTCTCCGCAGCTAAACCCTCTTTTCCCCCCATTTCCCTCTGCTCCTCCCCCTCTCCCTTCCCATCCCCTCAGCAATGTACTCGCCTGCTCAACTGTATACGTTTTCATTACCCTATTTATTTTGTTAATGAAATGTACATTACCTTGATTCTATTTAGTCGCCATTGTTTTTATGAGATGTTCTTCCCCTTGACTCTATTTACTGCCACTGTTCTCGTCTGTCCGTCTCCCCCGATTAGACCGTAAGCCCGTCAAACGGCAGGGACCGTCTCTATCTGTTGCTGACTTGTTCATTCCAAGCGCTTAATACAGTGCTCTGCACATAGTAAGCGCTCAATAAATACTATTGAATGAATGAATGAACTCCTTTAATATACTGGGCCTCCATCTTGTCTCTCTCTGGGCTCTGGTTACCCCTTGTTCACATCTTCCCCCCTGCCTGGAACTTCTTCCCCTGCGTATCCCACAGGCCACCACTCCCCTCATCATCGAAGCCCTATTAAAACCATACTTCCTCCAAGAAATCTTCCTCGACTGGCCTCTCAACTCCCTACTCTATTATCCTTCCCTTCTGTATCCGACACGCGCGTAGATCTGTAGCCCCTAAGCACTCACCCCGGTCACAAAGCGCCTGCGTACATAGCCTCATACCTTGCTGCTTCTCCTCTATGCAGTTTATTTTAGAGTCTATTTCCCTCAATAGATTGCAAATTCCTTGAGGGCTAGGGATCATGCCTACCACCTCTATTGCATTAGACTCTCCAGAGCACTTAGTACAGTGCTCTGTACTCAGTAAGTGCTAAATAAATTCCATTAATCAATTAGACTTGTTTATCTGACTTCTTAGTGTCAAAAGAATAGTGCTTTAGCAGAGGGAAGAGTGGTGAGTTTGTTCAAGGTTCAAACTTGTGGGGACTCTTCATGATAGACCTCGCTGCAGCATGTTTTGCAAATTCATTCAATATGTGCAGAGCACTGAGCTGAGTGCTTGGGAGAGTGCAAGTCAACAATAAACAGACCCATTCCCTGCCCACAATTATTTTACAGTCTAGAGAATTTAGCAATAATTGCAAACTTTGCCAGTTTCTTGGTCTATGCAGTTCCTCTCATTTATGCTATCTCTCCTAACATCATCATCACCCCCAAGTATTTATTTGCGACCTCCCTTATATGCAAAAGATTAATCCGCCACCCACCCATAAAGTAGCCACATCCTATCGGCATGTACCTCTGAGGAGACATGAGTGTCCTAAAGCAAAAGTTTGGGGAGTTGAGATTATCACTAAAGGGAAAATCCAGGGAAATAAAAGAAAGACCTTGCTATGCAACATAAAGAACAAAACATCCAGAGGCCGTTCTCCAGCTAGAAACAGGAAATGGAAGTTGGATTTGTTAGGGTTTGCGCTCATTCCTGTCAACCTCTTCTGTTTTCCATTTCCATCCCTGGCTGTTGTTTGCTATGGTATTGCTAGGCATTGAAGTCTAATGCTGCTTTTGAATTTCATGAGCTTTCTCATTCCCTTTCGTCTCTGATTTGAAGAGCATACATTACTTTGACCAAGTTATTCTACTTCTCGACCCCTCAGTTTCCAGAATCACTAAGCCACCGTTCAGAGCCACTCAACTCTAGTCTCTGCCGAGTTCAAATAATAATAATAATATAGTATTTGTTAAGTGCTTCCAAGCACTTAGTTCAGTAGTAAGCGCTCAATAAATACTATTGAATGAATATGTCAAGCACTGTTCTAAATGCTAGGACAGATAGACTCTAATCAGGTCAGATACAGTCCCTGGACCACAAAAACAAACAAATGAACGAAGAAGAAACTTCCCACCAGTGAAATTTTCTTAACTTAGATGTTTGCTCTCCCATCGCTGTTGACTGTTGATATGTCTGTGGTACTTGTATCCGCCTCCATTAACGGAGGTATAAAAATATTGTCGCAGGGTATTTCTACAGGAACAAAACCCGTGGTGTAAGTAAAAAGCTACCAACAAACAAACAGAAAAAAACTTAGATTCTATTGACATTAGGCAATTTTAGAAGCTGCTTTAGTTTTTTTGAGGTCAATAGAGTTGAGATGAGAAATTATTTCTTCAGTTCGCTGAATAGTTATCGCAGTCATCTGCAAGAAAATGCAGGACTTCCAAAACTGCTTCTAACAAAAATCTGGATCCCCCACAGATTTTGTTATTAATGTGGTAAAGAGAAAAATAGTAGGAAAGACCGGATTGAAAAATCATTTATCTGGTTCATTGTGTTCAGAGATCATGATGGTCATTCATTCATTCATTCATTGAATAGTATATATTGAGCGCTTACTGTGTGCAGAGCACCATACTAAGTGATTGGAAAGTACAATTCGGCAACAGATAGAGACAATCCCTATGCAACAACGGGTTCACGGTCTAGAAGGGGGAGACGGGTGATGCCAACTCCCTTTATAAATGACAGGTGAACCTCGGTCCTGGCCTGAAGTTTACAGGATCGAGAACCTGCCTGCAGGTTACCTCATTACCGTGATAGAGATTTGCCCATGACATTTGCTTTCTCTCTCCTTTGTCAAACATATATTCACTGTGGGATGGAATGTCGCAAGCGAGTAGGAGGCAGATGTGCAGCACATTTTCCAGGGCATTAAAAAATTTTACGTATAAAAGAGTTTTATATCCAAAGTCACCACTCCAAGGTGCCGATGCGATGCCTCGGTGCCATAGACTAGCAAGCTCGGTAGCTGATGTGGCCTTTGCCACCCGTGATAGCAAGCCATTTTCAGTATTCCCCACAACGCTGTCATTCAAAGTAGATACTGAAAGTGTTTCTGAAGTCAACAACCTCCACCACTGCAGGCATGTCTCCAAAACACATTCCCTTTCTTCTGACCTTCAAACCAGCCACCACAGTGAGGATTGAGTCAACGATGTAACTGATTCTATTAGAATTGACCTGCATGAAGTGGACAGCAAAACCTTGATTTTCAGCTTAGTGGTTCACCCGTCCCTTCAGCGGCCTTGTGACAGTTCTTCTGGAGGCAGGAAGAACCTCACCCATAGGTTAATACATTACAGTTGGCAGTCTGGCAGTTCATGGTAAAAATCCAGCATCATTCGTCCTGGAATAGCCCAGTATTACGATGCTATCATAAGAGAAATGGGTATTCTGGCTTTGCTCTTTGGGTAGAAGTGTGAATGAAATGACTTACTTTTAATTTCTATTCATTAAGGGTTTCATTGGCTCTCCCGGACTGGCTGGACAATCTGGCCCCGAAGGAGAAAGAGTAGGTTTAATTCTTTCATCTATTTCATTTTTCATTTCAAAAAAGCAAATGTTTGTGATGATCGCATTAATGTACAGTACAACCTTTGTATATCCAGAGCGATAGACTAAATATATGCTGGGTGCAAGAAAATCCAGCTATCCAGAGTTCTATTTGCATTTTTCATTTCAAAAAAGCAAATGTTTGTGTTGTTCATGTTAATGTATATTACAACTTTATATATCCAGGTCAGTAGAGACTAGATATTTGTTAGGTGCAAGAAAATCCGGATATCCAGAGATCTATTTATATTTTTAATTTCAAAAAGGCAAATGTTTGTGACGATCACATAAATGTACAGGTATGTATCGATGCAAGATATATACAGGGATCTATTTTCGTTGATAATATTTTATAAAAGCAAATGTTTGTGATTACATTAATGCACAGTACAATCTTATATATCCAGATCAGTAGAGATTAATTATATACTGGCTGCAAGAAAATCCCGGTAACCAGAGAGATACACTTATATGAGTTCTAATACAGGAAAGTGCTTTATTTTACATACAATGCAATAAAAAGTAAAGCTGAAATTTGCATTACTGAATTGAGTTGATGGCTGCCCAATTAGATACTTGGCAGTCCTGATCAATTCTGATAATTATGCAATTTATCCCAGTCCCAGCATACAGGTATAAAGTACACTCTTTACTGAACTGTATTGTACTGTAAGATTGTACAGTACAATCTTATATATCCAGATCAGTAGAGATTGGTTATATTCTGGATGCAAGAAAATCCAGGTGACCAGAGAAATACACTTAAATGAGTTCTAATACAGGAAAGTGTTATATTTTACATACAATGTAATAAAAAGTAAAGCTGAAATTCATATTACTGAATTGAGTTGATGGCTGCCCAATTAGATAATTGGCAATCCTGATCAATTCTGATAATCATGCAATTTATCCCAGTCCCAACATACAGGTATAAAGGCATAGTGGCTAAAAGCTGCATCGTTGAATGGTTCAAACACTACTACAGTCCATTATTAATAATAATAATTGTGGTGTGTAAGTGCTTACTACCTGCCAGGCACTACACTAAGTACTGGGGTAGATACAAGCAAATCAGGTTGGACACAGTCCCTGTCCCACTTGGGGCTCACTGTCTCGATCCCCATTTTACAGATGAGATAACTGGGTCACAGAGACTTAAAGTGACTTGCCCAAGGTCACAGAGCAGACAGGTGGCGAAGCTAGGATTAGAACCCATGACCTTCTGACTCCCAGGCCCGGGCTCTATCCACTAGGCAATAGTGCTCCTCAATTACTACCAGTCTATCATTTCTTTATTTCAAGGATACACCAAACCAAAAACAGTCTGGAAAGCTGTACCTATGAGGTTTATTAAGAACTTTGTGCTAAAAAGTATTCTAAAGGCAGTCCAGGCAGGGACTCACAATCTATTCAGAGACCCAATAAAGGTGAACTCCAAATGAAAGAGATTATATTTAATCTCACAATCAAAGTAGAGACCCAATAAATGTCTCTAATGGAAGAGATTATATTTAATCCCAAAAGAAGCTCCGCTAATTCTCAAAGATTTTCTGTATACTTCTTCGTCTCAGAGCAGACTGAAGGAGTTTAGAAAGCAAAAGGGAAATGTCCATGGAAGATCAAGCTCTGTTATAAATATGTGTGAATCTGAAGGGAGGTTTCATTCTGGTTTCTATTGCTTTGTGAGTTGTAGGATGAGATATCAACCGTTACTTAATTTCACTCATCAATCATGTAGGCTAGACCAAAAATAAACCGTTCTGACTCGGAAAATCTGGTTGACATTGTTCCAAACTCACTGCAGCGGTTGCTGAGTTTCATTGTGTTTCTGGACCCCATGTCTAAAATTATCGGTGTACCCACTTGGGCCTGTGTAACTTGGGCCACTCAGTTATATGTGCTTTTATGTTGGGAAGCAATTTAGAAAAAGGAATCAAGCATGCCATCCCTGTCAGTTACTATTCAAAATTTACCTTTCCCAGAAGCTTAAATTTGTAAAGGATCGTCTCATGTCGACAATCTTTTCAGTTTTGTCTGGGAAGGACTAGGAGTCTAAAACAACCAAATCCACAGAGATACATGTGATTTATCAGAACATCCCAACAGGGTTTCTAAGAGTTCTAAACCCAGCCCCGACACTTGCCTGCCGAATGACTTTGGATGAGTCACGTAACTTCTCTGTGCCCCAGCTTTCTCATCTGTAAAATGGGGATGAGATACCAGTTCTCACTCCTTATTAGACTATGAATCCCATGTGGGAAAGGGACTGTGTCTTATCTTACTGAAGAGATTCATCTCTTGCAATGCTTGGTGCAGTGTGTGGCGCAGAATAAGTACTCAACGAAACTAGTTATTATTACTGTCAGTATTGTTATGGATATGGAAGGAAACCAGATATCCAGGCCAAATGAATACCTTTAAAACATAAAATATGAAAATTATTTTCTATTTGGTTGTTTCTACTATTTTCTTTGGGCAATTACTGCAGCCTAGGACTTTATGATGATGATAATGTTATTTGTTAAGCACTTACTATGTGTCCAACACTGTTCTAAGCACTGGGGTAGATACAAGGTATTCAGGTTGCCCCACGTGGGGCTCATAGTTTCTTAGGCTACACTAAGTCTACAATGTAACATTTAATGTCATCTCTTCTCCAGGGGATTTCTGGACTACGAGGAAAGAAAGGCCTTAAGGGGAGACAGGTAACTCTCCTGCTACATTTCTTGGCTTACTGGCAGTTTAAATAAGTCCAAATGCAAGTATTTTTATATTTTGAAAGCATTAAAAATGTGTTTAAATATGGAGTGCCTCCATGTCGGACAGTTTTTAGTACATTTACTGTCCTCCTTGGGTGTAAGCTCCCTCTAAACTGTAAGCTACTAGAGGACAGGGAGTAAGTCTACGAACACTGTTGCACTGTATTCAGTCAATTGTATTTCTTGAGTGCTTATTGTTCATTCATTTATTCAGTCGTATTATTTAGCGCTTACTATGTGCAGAGCACTGTACTAAACACTTGGAATGTACAATTCAGCAACAGAGATAATCCCTGCCCAACAACAGGCTCACAGTCTAAACGGGGGAGACAGACAACAAGACAAAACAAGTAGTCTGGTGTCAATATCATCAAGATAAATAGAATCATAGATATATACACATCAGTAACAAAATAAATAGAGTAATTAATAGTATATACAAATATGCACAAGTGCTGTGGGGAGAGGAAGGGGGAAGAGCAGAGGGAGGGAATAGGGGGAATGGGGAGGGGAGGAGGAGCAGAGGAAAAGGGAGGGCTCAGTCTGCTAAAGCGTCCTGGAGGAGGTGAGCTCTCAATAGGGCTTTGAAGAGGGGAAGAGAGTTAGTTTGACGGAGGTGAGGAGGGAGGGCGTTCCAGGCCAGAGGTAGGACGAGGGCCAGGGGTCGACGGCGGGACAGGCAAGAACGACGCACAGTGAGGAGGTTAGCGGTGGCAGAGGAGCGGAGTGTACGGAGTGGGCTGTAAAAGGAGAGAAGGGAGGTGAGGTAGGAGCGAGCTAGGTGATGAAGATCTTTGAAGCCAAGACTGAGGAGTTTTTGTTTCATGTGAAGGTTGATAGGCAACCACTGGAGGTTTTTGAGGATGGGAGTGACAGGTCCAGAGCATTTAGGTACAAAGATAATCAGGGCAGTGGAGTGAAGTATAGACTAGAGTGGGGAGAGACAGGAGGATGGGAGATCAGAGAGGAGGCTAAAACAATAATCCAGTCGGGATATTATGAGAGTTTGTAACAGTATGATAGCCGTTTGGATGGAGAGGAAAGGGCGGATCTTGGCAATATTGTGAAGGTGAGACCGGCAGGCGTTGGTGACAGATTGGATGTGTGGGGTGAATGAAAGAGCAGAGTCAAGGATGACAGCAAGGTTGCGGGCCCGTGAGATGGAAAGGATGATAGTGCCGTCCATAGTGACAAGGAAGTCAGGGAGAGGACAGGGTTTGGGAGGGAAGATAAGGAGCTCAGTCTTGGACATGTTGAGTTTTAGGTGGCGGGCAGACATCCAGGTGGAGACGTCCTGAAGGCAGGAGGTGCTACGAGCCTGGAGGGAGGGGGAGAGAACCGGGGAGGAGATGTAGCTTTGGGTGTCATCTGTGTAGAGATGATAGTTGAAGCCATGGGAGCGAATGAGTACTTGGGAGAGTACAATAGAACAATATAAGGGACGCATTTCCTGCCCACAGCGAACTTACAGTCTAGAGGGATTCTCCCCACAGCTCAACACAGTGCTCTGCATAGAGTAAGCTCTCAACAAATACCACTGATTGATCTCTAGGTTGCAGGTAGTTGTGGGCATGTTAGCAAAATCTGACATTTTTGCAGATCCTAAAGTGAAAAAAATCCATAGGGCATTGGTTCGGTTGGTTGATTTAACAATTGAGGAAGTCCTGGTTCTCACTGCCCAGGACTGAAAAGTCCTAGAAAAAGACAAAAATATATATTTTTAAATGAATAGTAATACAACACAGATTTAGATTCGAGGGATTTATGAGGGGCCAGAGTCAGACACTGGCCTGCAGACAACTCAGCTGCAGCTTCTTATATTTTCCGATACAAAAAATAGAGGGGAATAAATTTTGCCAAGCTAAACTATTTGCTGCTTAATGCTAGAGTATTTCCTCCATGGAGGTAGATTATAAATCAGTTTAATGCTCTTCAACGTGATTTACAGTCTGTCCTAACGTACCTGAAATCAAGATTCTCTGAAAGTGAAAGAAAATGTGTGTTTTTTCTGCAACTAACATATTTCCTAAGCATTTTACTGCTTTTGGTCAAACTACTTTCATACTTCAAAATAACAGTGATCTGAATCTAGTCAAACAGCTTGATTATTCCCAATGACTGACACTTCTAATAGGTATGCACTGTTCTTTTCATGAAATTACAGCCCAGACAGAGATAAAGTATGAAGTGATAAAATTTAGCTGTGGCTTAACAAAGTTACTTTTCAGTTAGGTAAATCTTCCAGATTGAGGAATGTTATAGCGACTTTGATCACATTTGAGTTCTCTTTAAAGTTAAATCATTTATTTTAGTCTCTGCCTCCCATACTAGATGATAAGACTCTCGAGGGCAAGGAGACTCTACTAACTCTACTGTACTCCCCAAGCGCTTAGTACAATGCTCTGCGCACAAAAAATGTTCAGTGAATACTGTTGCTTGCTTCATCTAGCCCCACTGAGCTGGATGTCCTCCTGAAATTTTCCATTTAGAATCAATGATGGTTTTCAACTGCTCATTCTTTGAATCTCATCAGTTATTCTATACAGAAAATTTTGTTTTAATTCAGTCGTGGGCAACGCTTAATCTAAAAATCATCCTTTACGCTCTATTTTTTATGGTATTTGTTAAGTGCTTCCATGAGCCAGGCACTGTACTAAGCACCGGGGTAGATACCAGACAATCAGGTTGGACACAGTCCTTTTCCTCCATGGTGCTCACACTCTTAATCCCCATTTTTCAGATGAGGTAATTGAGGCACAGAGAAGTTAACTGACTTGCTCAGGGTCATACACCAGACAAGTGGTGGTACTGGGATTAGAGCCCTGGTCCTTCTGATTCCCAGGCCTGAATTCTAGCCACTAGGCCATACTGATTCTATCTGATAGAAACAAGAAATGGTCCAGGGGGTCAGAAGGTGGGGCAGAGAGGAAGTGGGAGAACTTACTTTCTGGACAGTGGAAATTGTCCCATAGTGCTGAGCACCAACTCATCGAAAAAACTCTAGGCATCTGGTACTGAAAATAAAATTAGTGAAGCAGTTTTTAAGGTAAAATGTGAAGGAAAGACCTTAAATATAGAAAAGCCCAAGACCTGGCTTAGTACAAGTCCTAGAAGGGAGGTGGATCGAGGTCAAGGAGATGTCTGGCAGGAGTCCAACTGGGTACTTGAGGAAAACACCAGGAGTAGATTAGGCTGCGCCATTGAACATTGGAACTGCCAGATGTGGAAATGGACTATAAAGCGAAGCCAAAATATACAAAAGGTTCTGCTTTGTCGACCATGAAGGATATAAGTAAAAATGTGTCTTAGTAAGGAACACGGGGAAGCCGAGGCTGTATAATCTATTTCATTTAAACTGTGTTTCAATCAATCAACCAAGTGATGGCATTTATCGAGCACTTACTGTGTGTAGAACAATGTACAAGCACTTGGGAGAGTACAGTATAACAAAGCTGATAGGCATGTTCCCTGCCCACAACAAGCTTTTCCTCAGGACTCGCTAATTTTCTGTCTTTAGTGATTATTTTTTTTTCAATGTTTACTTACACTTGGTCTGTATTTTATATAAACCTTGCTGTTGGTCCAGTTGGAAAGAACCCTGCTCTTGGAAAGGGAGCCTGGAGTTCTAGTTTGGGATCTGCCTGTAGCTGGCCAACGTGAGCAAAGACCGCAAATGCATTTTTCAAAGTGCTGCTCTCCAGTGCCTCCCTGCTCTCCTGTTGTCTTCTGTTCCCCCAGAAACGTGACTGTCAGGGTTGAGAGGGCATGAGTGAGTGAGTCAGTTAGTCAGTTTTATTCACTGAGTGCTTACTGTGTGCAGAGCACTGTACTAAGCACCTGGGAGAGTAATAATAATGTTGGTATTTGTTAAGTGCTTACTATGTGCAGAGCACCATTCTCAGCGCTGGGGTAGACAGAGGGGAATCAGGTTGTCCCACGTGGGGCTCACAGTCTTAATCCCCATTTTCCAGATGAGGGAACTGAGGCCCAGAGAAGTTAAGTGACTTGCCCACAGTCACACAGCTGACAACTGGCAGAGCTGGGATTCGAACTCATGACCTCTGACTCCAAAGCCCCTGCTCTTTCCGCTGAGCCACGCTGCTGTACAATACAAAAATAACTAGACACATTCCCTGCCCATAACAAGCAGAGCTGGGCAAGCCACTAACACTACAATTAATTCCTCCTCTCACGTTCTTGGTCCTGAAGTCTCAGGACTGAGGTTTATCTGTCCTTCTTCTTCTTCTTATTATTATTCGTATTATTATGGCCCTTGTTAAGTGCTTACTTTGTGCCAAGCACTATTCTACGCACCGTTTTAAGCACTGGGATAGATACAAGCTAATCAGGTTGGACACAGTCCCTGGCCCACTGGGGCTCACACTCTTAATCCCCGTTTTCCAGATGAGATAACTGAGGCTCAGAGAAATGAAGTAAGTGACTTGCCCAAGGTCACATAGCAGGCGTAAGGTGGATCTGAGATTAGAACCCAGGTCCTTCTGACTCCCAAGCCCGTGCTCTATCTCTGACTCCCAAGCCCGTGCTCTATCCACTAAGCCACACTGCTTCCCTTGATGGTAGAGTCCATCCATCCTTACGTGGAACACATATAATGAACTCCGTTTGGTACTTGAAGAGCAATTCACTATTCGAAGGCTATTTTTTTCTAAAAATCACACGTCGCCCAGTTTTCATTCAAGCTAGCTAAAGCAATGTGCAGGGTCTTGGATCTAAAAGCAATGTCTATTCCAGTTCTTATCCAGACGATACTAAGAAGTTGTGTATGAAAGGTGGTTTTATAAATGGAGAGCTAACCCTCTTTCATCTGCCCCGGTGATGTTTCAATAACATGGTCAAAATAGTAGTGGAAACATGTTTTACTCACGGTGTTTTGTCTTGTTCGGTAATCTGAAGATAATGTGAAAACCATGTGTGCAGTCAAACATACTGAAAGCAGTGTCTCCTACGTATTTGTGTGGTTCAGGCATCTCGCCTTCATTGTCCTTGGAAGCCAAACTGCTTTGTCAGGAAGTTAAAGAAAGCAGTGATGTTTAATCCAATTTTTTATGGTTATGTCAGAGCCCCTTCTCTGGAAATGTAATGGGAAAATAAGAGGATGGCATTGTAGTACATATGAAAATTTAGGGGTGGTTTTTGGCATGCAAAAGTTGCTTTTCCAGAATTTCCTGGGATGGAATTTTAAATGAAGCTCTATCCTCCACCCTTCTAATCTCCTGCAAGAGCAGTACCTGGAAAATTGCTTGAAGAAATTTAAGTGTGAACTAGGTTCGTGAATTTGTCATTTAAAAAAAAAATGATGTGAAACAAGCACAGTAGGAAGCAGTGTTTCTTTGCTAACTCATGAATTTCTTGCGTTTCTTTTGTATTAAAAGAACGAAAAGAACCTTAAATGTCAAGTAGCAGTGATGAAATTGGGGTGGAAAGGGGGGGGTGAAGAAGGGTTGGGAGGGAGACAAAGCCGAGAGACCCAGCTTGCCAGTCAATCTATCAATCAGTGGTATTTACTGAGTGCTTACTTTGTGCAGAAGACTATAGAAAGTGCTTGAGAGGGTACAGTACAGTTGATAGAACGATCCTTGCCTTCAAGGAGGTTGCAGCCTAATGGGGGAGGCAGATATTAAAAAAAGAAATTGCAAGTAAGGGAAGGAAGCGAGAAGAAGGATCTATATATAAGTGCTGTTGGAGGGTGGGGATGGAAGCAAGCATCTAAATGCTGAGGGGTGGCACTAAATCACAGGAAAGGTAATAGGGAAGGGGAATGAAAGATAAATCCAAGATGGTTTCCAGGAGGAAATATGTTTGACCTGTTACTTTAAAAAAAAAAAAAAAGACGCCCTCCCCACTGATATTCATAGGATTAAATCTATTATTTCATAAGAAAATTCTCACTACAGTTTTTGAGAATCAAATTCTTACCAATTACCTCTCTTAAGCCTGACATACAATTTTCCTCCTTTCCATCCTAGGGATTCCCAGGTGATTTTGGGGACAGAGGTCTCCCTGGGCCAGACGGCAGCCCGGTAAGTACCTGCCAATCAAGTGATGATATTTACTGGCTGATTACTGTGTGCAAGAATATTGTACTGAGCGTTTGGGAGCGTACAGTAGAATTAGTAGACCCCATCCCTGCACTGAGGGATCTAAAGATCTATAGGGAGAGGGCAAGCAACCGAGTTTGAAGATATGAACATGCGTGCTACAAAGCGGTGAGGAGCTGTTGACTACCCAGATGCTTAAGTGCTGAAGTGACAATCTGGAGATAAATAGGATCAAGATGAGAGGTTAATCGGGGAAGACTTCTTGGAGAAGGTGCAATTTCAGAAAGGGTTTGGAAATGGGGCTAGTTGGGATCTGCTGGATGTGAAAGTGGATGAAGTTCCAAGCAGGAAGGAGGAGGTAAGCAAGGGGGTGACCGCAAAAGAGACGAAGATGAGGTGCCGTGGGTAGTTTGGCTATAGAAAGGTGAAATGTGAACTGGACTGAAGTGGAAAGAGAGCAAGATTAAATAGGGGAAGAAGACCTGATTAAATGTCCGAAGGCCAATGGTCAGGAGTTTTGCCTGATGCAAAAAAGGGATGAGAAAGTATTGGAGGATTTTTGAGGAATGGAGAGATGGAGAAACAATGTTTTAGAGAAATGAGGCAGGCCGCAGAGTGAAGTATGGCCTGGAGGGGGGAGAGTCTGGAGGCAGGGAGGTCTGGGAGAAGGCTGATGTTGTGATGCCAGTGTGCTCTTTGGTAGCCTTGCAGTGCAGCATCAGTTAAATAAACCTGATCACAGTCAGTTACGACTACGGCCTGTTGAATGAAGCGGTTCATTCATTCAGTCGTATTCATTGAGCTCTTACATGCTCTCCGCTACATGGAGAAATCTAAAATTTTCTTGAAGCTGTGACTATGAATCTAGGGTTTTTGAAATGACATTTTTCTAGTTAGTTGAATTATACAGGAATAGCTGTATGACTATTTTGACCTCTCATTGGTTGCTGACCAGTTTTAGACCTGTCATTCGCCTACGTAATTGAGAAGAAATTTATCAGCTGGGCTATAGCGCCCTCTTCAGTAAATCAGCGTCACCAAGTAGTTTCTGCCAAACATTAATTAGATTGCTGAAATATCAAACGACAGTCTAATAGGTCTCATGCTGAACTCAGTTGAATTCTACTTTAAAATCAAACTTTCGGGAAATAATCATTTGGTACAGGATCAAAATACTCTGTAAATCATTTGACTGCCTCCCAGGCCTGTCAAGAAATTGCCCAATACCACTGCCAAGGACCACCTTTTTCAGAAGAGTTGAGATAAAAGTGAAAGGTCCTTCCAGTCTAAACTAAAATCATTAGCCATGAAGACTTAGGCAAGTCACGAATACATTTAAATAGAAGTAAATTAGAAGTCGGTTTCTCTTCAGTGCTCTGGGAAAATGGGAAGTGTGTTTCCCTATTAATGACCAAGTCCATTGGAGAATCGATCAATCAGTGGTATTTATTGAGTACTTGCTGTATGTGGAGCACCGTCCTAAGCACTTGGGAGAGTACCATACATTAGAGTTGGTAGACCCAATCCCTACCCACAATAAGCCTATTTTACCAAAGTTTTATTTAATGAAAGGCAGAGTAGAACCTTCCCCTCAAAATGTAGATGATAACAAAATGGGGGAACTGGGTTCTAAAGTAATTGTTTTAAAATGTAAAGGATCGATATTGAGGAGCTACACTACCCAATGCTTGCTATTCTTTGAGTGCCCCTCTCTCTTTTCCCGCACAACAATGGGAGTCCAATTCGTTTGAATCTGGAAACCGCCATTTGTTGCAAGAAAAACTGGGAGGCTACATCACCACTATGATTTGCTTCCATCAGATATCTCCAGTACTAAAAAAATTCCTTACTGCAAAAGAAGTGTGGGTTGCATCTTGCGCTCTGCTTGCTCAGGGTACAAGGAAGATCTTTAGATCCCTGCAATGAGACATGCAAATTAAGAAACACATACGGTCAATGATGGAATGCCAGCGAGGAGAGATTCAAAGCTTTGCTTATCGCATCCAAACGAGGATGTCGACTCATCGTCGAAGAAGCTACATGGCTTCAGTCATACTGCCATAGAGGAACTGAATTCTGCAGACGGCTGCACCTGAGGATCTAATCCTGCAGCTGTGGCCTCAACGCTTTACTAACCTTCTGTAGGCCCCTTCCCCTTAATAATAATAATAATAATAATGTTGGTATTTGTTAAGCGCTTACTATGTGCCGAACACTGTTCTAAGCGCTGGGGTAGATACAGGGTCATCAGGTTGTCCCACGTGAGGCTCACAGTCTTCACCCACATTTACAGATGAGGTAACTGAGGCACCAAGAAGTGAAGTGACTTGCCCAAAGTCACACAGCTGACAGGTGGCGGAGCCGGGATTAGAACCCACGACTTCTGACTCCTAAGCCCGTGTTCTTTCCACTGAGCCACGCTGCTTCTGCTGCTTCACGCTGCTTCCCCTTTTGAGGAAGAGGTCCGCGAAATATTTGGGCCCACCAAAATAAAGCAGTGTGCCAAAGGGGTCAACTCTTGAGGAAGTTCGCATCATAGTTAAAGCCATGAAAAATTTAAAATCATCCAAATTTGTGAGCATTTTTACAAACATCTACATCCGGGAGGAGATTTTTCTGTCTCGACATCCTAACAGACCTTTGCAGGGTCTTTGCCTGAAGATGGATACGGAAGGTCAAGAAGCAACTCCATTGCCTCCATACCGTTTTCATAGAGTTTAGGTAGATTTTGTCATTCTAAAACAAATTGGCATTTATTAAGTGCTTACTGAGTATTAAGCACTGGAGTAGATACAAGATAATTGGGTTGGACACAGTTCTTGTCCAACATAGGGCTCACAATCCTAATCCCCATTTTACGTGTGAGGGAACTGAGGCACAGAGCAGTTAGGTGACTTCCCCGAGGTCACACAGCAGGCAAGTGGTAGAGCCAAGATTAGAGCCAAAGTCCTTCAGAGTCCTAGGCCTGTGCTGTGTTCACTAGGCCACGCTGCTTCTCCATTAGCTTGCTGAATTTTGGCAACAGTAAAGCAACACTGGCTCCCCTGAGGCACACCGCTAAATGCTATTGCTGCAACATAACGGTATCACTGTCAAATCAGAGTTGAAGGAGACCGTTTTGATTTCTTTTGCCCCTCCCATCAGAATAAAGTGTAGCTGTTCCTTCTCGGCCTTAGAAAAGGCTCTTGAGATCTGGATTTACAGTAAGTATCCAACCCACTGGAAAATTCTCCTCACTTAACATAAGACGAGATAGAACATTTATTTGTGGTATAGAAAATTAGAACTGATCTTTGAGCAGAAAAGGTAAATTTCATCATTTACACATTTTATAGTGATCTTGTTCAACAACAAAATGCTTTGGGAGAAGGTTCTTGTGAAGTGTGGACAGTAGTATGGGAAGCAGTGATTTCAGAAGCTACATTTAATTACCATCAATAGTCATAGTTTCTCCATTTTTTTGAGAAAATCAGAGCATTCCTTATGAAACAGAGCTACAAATTTCAGTTCCCTATATTACTGCTGGTGACAAGAAATTTCAACTGGGAAAAAACTGGTCTGGGGACTCCTCACTGAGGTGTTAAGCCCCTTTTTTCAGGTTTGCCCAGTGGATCAGCCAATCAATCAGTGGTATTTATTAAGCGCTTAGTACAGCGCTCAGTGAATACAGTGATGGACTCATTGATTCCCTTATCATGTAGCTAGGTTGTTGTGAAAGTGAGATTGACAGGATTTGGTGACAGATTGGATATGTGGGGTGAATGAGAGAGCGGAGTCAACGGTGACACCAAGGTTCCTGGCTTGTGAGACGGGAAGGATGGTTGTGCCGTCTAAAGCGAAGGGAAAATTCAGGAGAGGACAAGGTGTGGGAGGGAAGATAAGGAGCTCCGTCTTGGACATGTTGAATTTGAGGTGGCGGGAGGACATCGAAGTACAGATGTTCTGAAGGCAGGAGGAGATGCGAGCCTGGAGAAAGGGTTCTCTCATCTCCTTTCATCATGCGTGTATCATCATAACTAGCAATCAATCTGATGACTTTCACACTTGGGAAGTGCTATTTTCTGAAGAGAGACCAGTGAATAAATCAAGCCACATACAAACTGTGTCTGCATGAGACAAATGCTCCCTGTTAAATCATTTTTCAGAAGAAAATTCTATTTTCACTGAAGTTTGCAGCAAGACTAAGAATCCAGTTAATATTATTGTGTGGCTTAGTGGAAATAGCATGGGCTTGGGGGTCAGAGGTCATGGGTCCTAACCTGGTCTTGCCACTTGTCAGCTGTGTGACCTTGGGCAAGTCATTCAATTTCTCTGTGCCTCAGTTACCTCATCTGTAAAATGGGGATGAAGACTGTGAGCCCCAAGTGGAACAACCTGATTACCTTGTATGTACCTCAGTGTTTAGAACAGTGCTTGGCACACAGTAAGCGCTGAACAAATACCAACATCATCATTATTATTATTATTATTATTAGTTATGAGCCACGTAGACAAAGGACACTAGGGAAATACCTGAACTAGTAGTACTAATAATAATAATGGCATTTTTCTTTGAGTTTTACAAACTAATCTAAAGTTATGATTAGATATAGAATATTGGTTTTTTAATCAATCAATAATATTTATTGAGCACTTACTTTGTTCAGAGCAGTGTAACGAGAGGATTATAGTAACTATTATTAATATAGTATTATTAAATACTATTATAAAGTATATTTTTGCAGTAGTATTATAATAATAATACTAATAATAGTAGTATTTCTAAATAGAAGTGGCATTTATTTAATCTATTTAATTTAATTTGGAGTCTCTCCCTCCAAACTGTGAAATCACTGTGGGCTGGAATGTATCTATTTGTTGTTATATTGTACCCTCCCAAGTGCTTAGTGCAGTGATTTGCACCCAGTAAGCCCTTAGTAAATACAATTGAATGAATGAATGAAAGAGAGTTTACCAAATCCACACAAGCTGGTGGCAAGAGGAAGAAGGACGTAGTTGTAGGTGTCAGTCAAACCAGGTCCAGGTCGAGAATATAGCACTTCAAGCCAGCAAATCTCGAGAACCTCTGCAGCCCTGTCTGGTCTGTAGGAGTCCAGATGAAAGTTTTCTAGCATAGCTGGTTGCATTTTTGTAAAACAAAACATTAGTTACCACCCCACTTCTGTCAGGAGGATAATGAAGCTGGAAATTTCCGTGGAAAACTCCGTTAAATTTAATTCGATGATTTTTACATAGTATCGATTTACCTCTATGAAGATACAGAAATTTGAATAACAAGCAATTGGATTTTAGAGCAAATTAAACCAAAGTGATCCTTGGAAAGCCAAATAACCCAACTTAGATGTGTATATTTTGGACACGTAATCAGGAGGACTAATTCTCTGGAGAAGACACTAATTCTAGGAAAAGTCCAGGGAAAACAAGGAAGAAGCAGACCAGCAGCTAGATAGAGACCATAACAACGATAGCGGAAGAACTGTTAGGAAAGGTTGTGGATTATGACAGAGGACAGGACCTTCTGGAGAAAGTATATCCATGGAATCACTATGAATCGCAAATGACTCCAGGGCACTTGATAATAATAATAGTTACAGAAATTACTGGTCAGTAATCCCAGGAGATCAGCCCAACTTCAGACTAGACAGTATTATCTATGATCTCCCAATCCCACAACACTTATGTATATATCTGTAATTTTATATATATTAATTTCTGTCTCCCACTCTAGACTGTAAGCTCATTGTGGGCAGGGAACGTGTCTGTTTTATTGTAGTGTTGTACTCTCCCAAGGGCTTAGTATAGTGCGCTGCACACAGTAAACTCTCAATAAATGTGATTGACTGACTGTTTTCTTACACATTTAAAAAAAATAAATAAATGAGGAGACATTTTGTGTTTTCGAAAGAAGCCAGACAGAAACATTAAAATTTGACAGTGTCAGAGTGGGCAGGTCTTTTCTATTATCATTTGAAGTAAATGATAATAATGAATTTACCCACAATGAGGGTAAATTAATTTTTTTAAATTTCTTTTTAAAGGGAATTGTTGGTGGCGTTGGTCCTCCTGGGTTTCCTGGACTAAGAGTAAGTATATTTTTTCATAATTCATGGTCTCATCCAAGATTTTACATTTATGTTAGTTGTGGGATTTCTTAAGTGCTTACAATATGTGCCAAGCACTTTACTAAGCCCTGCCCCACGTGAAACTCACAGTCTAAGGGGGAAGCGAGAACGGTTTTTTAATCACCATTGTACAGACAAGCCACGGACAAGTTAAGAAGTGACTGCCCAAGGTCACACAACAGGTAAGAGGGATGGGATTAGAACCCAGGTCTCCCGACTCCCAGGCCTATGCCTTTTCCACAGTACCATGTTAACTTTCCAGCTCAGTACTTTCAAAAACGAAAAACTGAATGAAACATTAGATGATCAGAACTGAGGGTGGGATCAAAAGGATTCAAATGGACCCATTATCAGACTATCTTCCAATATTTCAGAAATCATTTAGAACAAGCTGGAAGTAGGCTTTTTTGGGAATCACTGGGGGGAAGTGAACCATCCTGAAGAAACTGAAAGAGTGGTATTGAAATAGGCCAAGTTAGAATTTGCCAACGTCACTAAAATGAACGGCATATTTGCGTTGATGTAATGATTCATGAAAAAACCTGTCACCTAGGTTTAAAAAAACACTATCAAGTCAAAATTTTTAATATTCCCATTCCAAAATGAATTTTCTTAAACAAAAAACCTTCAGTTAGTCTAAAGGAAATGTGTCTGTTATACAAATAAGCCCAGTGTGTTTTTAAATAGGAACCATTTCCAGGTTGAGGTTGACTGTTCAAACATCCTCTGTGAACTATTCTCATAAATCCTTTACTTCCTGTTATCCCTCTCCTGTATAATCTAAAGCAGTGATGAAGAACAGCATTATTTTCTCCATTTCTCACAACTGGATTGATGCCAACTTTTTTTTTCCTCAACCCTAGCCTTTGCCATTCACACATTTTCTAAAATCACCATAGAATGGCCTGTTTTTTATTCAGAAAGTTATTAATGCAATGCCAAGCGAGTGTTTCCAGAATTTGAAAAGTTGAGCTTTTTGACATGAATCTGGAACTAGATTCATCATAAATTCTTTGTGGGGGAGGAGGAAGGGGCAGAACCATAACCAGCAGGAATTTCCACCTTATTGTAACAGTGGGCTTAAAATCCTCCCCTACTGCTGCCATTTTCCCAGCCCTACAGGCCTCTCAGGCTCCCAAGGTTACAGGGAGCCCTCAAGTCTGCTTTTTGAATTGTAGCTTTGAATTGCTTGCCATTAAAGGATAGCAGTATTCATTCATTCATTCAATCATATTTACTGAACACTTACTGTCTGCAGATCACTGTACTAAGTGCTCAGAAAGTACAATACAGCAATAGAGACAACCCCTCCCCGCAAAAAGCATTGGAAAGAGCACGGGCCTGACAGTCAGAGGATCTGGGTTGTGATCCCAGCTCCTCCACTTGTCTGCTGTGTGACCTTGGACAAGTCACTTCAATTCTCTGGGCCTCAGCTTTGTCATCTGTAAAATGGAGCTTCAGTCCTCCTCCCTTTTATTTAGACTGTACGTCGGACAGGGACTGTGTCCAACCTGATTATCTCCTCTAGAGTGTAAGCTCGTTGTGGGCAAGAAACATGTCTATCAACTCTGTTGTACTCTATCAAGTGCTTAGTACAGTGCTCTGGACCCAGTAGGTGCTCAATAAATACCATGGATTTATGGACTGATGATGGTTTTGCTGTTTGCCCACGCCAAGAACCATGACGCAGGGACCACGGAATTTACCACAGTGAAGAGACGCCTGTGAACTGTAAAGCTGAGATCTCTGAGATCTTAATTCTGATCATTTCAATAGTAGTAGCCTTCACATCCAACAAATCTCAATAGCCCGAATCTATGCTTATTTTTTTTTTTTTTTAGTTTCATCTCTATTTCCTTTCCCATTCCCTCTTTCCTGAGCAACAGTGTCTCGTGATCAAAAACACGATCTTTCGCCATAACAAAATACCGTGGATACATTCATATTTTAAACTGTGATGCTTAATGGTTACATTATATAAATGCATAGTTGTCCTCTATATTAAAAGACACCACTGATTTTGAAGTCCACCTATGAGTGACTTTGTGATGAAAAAGCCTAATGCAGCAACCACAGTTTCAGCCATGTTGTACACTTACAACAAGGCCGTCCCTTGTCGTGTGGTTTTGTTTAATGCTGGCAGCGCCTGGCTCTGTTTTTTGTAATAAATCATTGGTATTTATTGAGCACTTACTGGGTACAGAGGACTGTACTAAGTGCTTGGGATAGTACAACACAACTGAGTTTGTTAGATATGTTCCCTGCCCAAGAGTCTCTTATTCAATCGTATTTATTGAGCACTTACTGTGTGCAGAGCACTGTACTAAGTGTTTGGAATGTACAGTTCGGCAACAGATAGAGACAATCCCTGCCCAATAATGGGCTCACAGTCTACGAGGGGGAGATAGACAACAAAACAATCTAGAGAGTGAGACAAGTATTAAAATGAATTACGGATATGTGTATAAGTGTTGTAGGGCTGAGGGTGAGGTGAATATCAAGTGCTTGAAGAGCCCAGATCCAAGTGTATAGAAAGCGCTTAGTACAGTGCTCTGCACACAATAAGCGCTATGATTGAGTGAACAAAGCAGAAAGAGAGAGTAGGGGAAATGAGAGCTTAGGGAAGGACTCTTGGAGGAGATGTGATTTCAGTAAGGCTTTGAAAGTGGGGAAGTGGTGATCTGTGAGATACGAAGAGGGAGGAAGGGAATTCCAGGCCAGAGGGAAGATGTGGGCAAGCTGCCGGCGGCAAGATACGTGAAACTGAGGTACAGGGAATAGGTTGGTGTAGGGGAAGCAACGTGTGCAGTTTGGGTCGTAATAGGAAATCAGTGAGGTAAGATAGCAGAGAGGGAACGAATTGACTGTTTAAAGCTGAGTTTCTCTTTGATGCGAGGTGGATAGGCAACCACTGGGAGTCCTTGAGGAGTGAAAAGATGTGGACTGACCTGCTTTTTTTGAAAAAATGATCCAGGCAGCAGAGTGAAGTAGGGAATGGAGATGGGAGAGACAGGAAGCAGGGAGGTCGGCAGGGAGATTGATAAGGCAAGATAAGTGCTTGGATTGGCCATTTGGATGGAGAGGAAAAAGTGGATTTCCTTATCTCTGTTTCCTTACAAAGCCTTTAAATAATAATTATTTTAAATAATAATTATAATAATAATTGGGGTATTTATTAAGAGCCATTTCTTCCTACATAGCAGTACACCATACATGTTTTGGCTTGGACATTGACCACCTGGTTTTAGATGGGATGCAGCATTGTCTGAAGTTTTGTTTTACCATGTCCTTAACGTGTTTCTTCTCTCCTTAACGTGTTTCTTCTCCTCTCCTTGCTACCAGTTTTCCCATTTTCACTCGCCATTCAGTGGGTTGCCGGGGTATCGTGCTTCCGTTCGTTCTCTTTAATTCTCCCACTCAGAGTAGCTGTGTTGAGTTCAGGGCTTGGAACCCGACTTTGTTCCTGAACATCTCTGTTTTGTTGTTTTTGTTGTTCTGTTTATGGTATTGATTAAGTGCTAACTATGTGCTGGGCACTGTTCTAGGTGCTGGGGTAGGTACAAGTTAATCAGGTTCGACACGGTCCCTGTCCCACATGGGGCTCACAGTCGTAATCCCCATTTTGCAGATGAGAGAACTGAGGCACAAAGAAATGAAGTGACTTGCCCAAGGTCATACACAGCAGACAAGTGGTGGAACCCGGATTTAGAACCCAGGCCCTTCTGACTCCCAAGCCCATGCTCTATCCACTAGGCCACACTTTCTCCCAAAGCATGTGAGGGTCTTCTTGATTTGGTTTTCTACTTCACTGTCTACCACTGAATCACTGGCCACTGTGCTGGGTGGGTAACAGAATTCTGCAACGGCATTACATCTATGTTTCCAATTTAAATTTTTGGTTGTGTGTATGGTTTTCTAAGTGCAGACTGATCCATCATTTTGATTTTCTTCCAACTTATAGACAGCATGAAATGGCTGGCTGTTTCCGTGAAGCAGTTTACAATCATTGGCATGTCTTCTTGGGCGAGATTACAACTTTGTGTGGCAGAGGAACCTCAAATAGAAGCAGTGTGGCCTACTGGATAGATCACGGGCCTGGGAGTCAGAAGAAGCTGGGTTCTAATCCCAGCTCCACCACTTGTCTGCTCTGTGTGACCTTGGGCAAGTCATTTGACTCCTATTGTCAATGCCCTTCCATTAAGCATTACCAAAGATTGAGAATATCAGATCCTTTAGAGAAGCAGCATGGCTTAGTGGAAAGAGCTCAGGCTTGGGAGTTAGAAGATGTGGGTTCTAATCCCGGCTCTACCACTGTCTATGTGGCCTTGGGCAAGCCACTTAACTTCTCTGAGCCTCAGTTACTTCATCTGTAAATCGGGATTAAGACTGTGAGCCCCAAGTGGGACAACTTGATTACCTTGTATCTACCCCAGTGCTTAGAACAGTGCTTGGCACATAGTAAGTGCTTAAGAAATACCGTAATTATTGTCATTTATTTACTGTAACTAAGTCATGTCTGTGTGAGCGGTTGTGAAGTCCATAAGAAAGATTTAAGAGTGGGGAGAGGAAAAAAAGGGAAAAGACAGTAAAGAATGAACTGAGAAGCAGTAGAGAAGCTGCATGGCCTAGTGCACGGAGCACAGGCCTGGGAGTCAGAAGGACCTGGATTCTAATCCTAGCTCCACCACTTGTCCGCTGTGTGACCTTGGCCAAGTCATTTAACTTTTCTGTGTCTCAGTTACATTATCTGTGGAATGGGGATTAAGATTGGGCCTCAGTGATTCCCATGTGAGACAGGGACGGTGTCCAACCTGATTAGATTGTATCTGCCCCAGTACTTTAAAACAGTGCTTGACACATAGTAAGTGCTTAACAAATACCATCATTACTATTATTATCTTTGAAGTCTCCCCCGCAAATTTCAGGGAAGAGCAGTCCTAGTGAAACCATCCAGTTCGCTTGCAGCTACATATCCCAGAAACATCTTTCTCACTGAAGTGGTGCCCCTTATTTCCACCTCCTTTTGCTGTGTGTTTAGTAATAATAATAATAATGGTACTTGTTAAGTGCTTTCTATGTGCCAAGTACTGTTTTAAAGCACTGGGGAAGATACGAGTTAATCAGGTTAGACACAGTCATTGTCCCACAAGGAGATCACAGTTTCAATCCCCATTTTCCAGATGAGGTAACTGAGGCCTAGAGAAGTTAAGTGACTTAGCCAAAGTCACACAGCAGACAGGTGGTGGAGCCAGGATTAGAACCCAGGTACCTTCTGACTCCCAGGCCCCTGCTCTCTCCGCTAAACCAGGCTGCTTCCCCTACAGCCCAGCTAGTTTCCAGCTACAGTCCAGACCCTACCCATTTCGAACCAGCTACTTCTATTCCTATCAACTTCTCCATCTTCTTGCAAACAGCCTGGTTCCAATGAACAAATCAAACTGTACACGGGGAGGCCCCAAACACCATACCTTGAGCTAAATATTCCTGATTTATGCATAGTGCCAAGTAAAACCCAAATGAAAAATCTTGTTTTGACTCTGAAGGCAGTAAAATGGGGGAGAGAAAACATTTTTTTTTTTCTAAAATGGCCTTAACATTTTCCTTCTAGCCTTATATGAGTGGCATTCCAATTTGTTTCCAAACAGGAGGCTTGCAGTTGTTTTTCTTCAGTTCCCTTCAATTTAAATATACGAGTTTCTAAGCATTCTGGACTGTGAATGAACTAGCTACTGTAATTTCATGAACACAAGGATTCTATTGAGAAAATTTGGAGTCACCAGCAGCGATAAATTAATATAATGTATCTATTGTTAGTTCAGTTAGGTATTGTTAAAGCAAACTGGAAACTATTACCTTCTTCCTTCCTGGTGTCACAGATAGTTCAGGATTAGACATGTTGGGAACACTCTGTCTTGGTTTTATTTCACAGCCTTTAAAACTCAACTAGAGACATAGTTATGTTGGCCTCTCTCAATACATATGTCAGGTTTTCCATACTTCAACACTGTCTCGTGTAATTAAAGACGAGGAGAATTACTCTATTGTATACAGAGTTAAAATAGTTCTCTGTTTCTGGAGGCGAGGCTGGTTTGCTTGCAACTTTTTTTCTTTTTCAGCTTTAAGATTAACACTTTTCTTCCATATATAGTGCTGGGGATTACTGTTATTCATTCACAAAAAAGGGACAGAAAATATTCAGCTCTCCTGCGGATATTATTATGCTTGGCACCTTAATCCCATCACCCTTGCAGTACAGACCCAGTCAGCGAAGATTAAGGAGCTGGAGGATTAATGTGGTAGAATCTATTTCTATTAAGCTTCTACGTCTAAATTCTGCTTAAATCAGAAGAGCTGAAGGGATCCTGAAGGACTTACTTCTGCCTTTGCTTTTGGAATTAGGGATCTTTTCTTCCCAGAACAGGACTTGCAGTCCTTTCTCTTATCACCATACCCACAATTTGGAGATAATAATAGTAATAGTTGTGGAATTTGTGAAGAGCTTACTGCGCGCCAAGGACAGCTCTAAGAGCTGGATAAGCTCAGATAATAAGGACCCACGTGAGTTGCTCAGTCTAGTTAGGAGGGAGAACAGTTTTTGAATCCCCATTTCACAGATGAAAAAACTGAGGCTCAGAGAAGTTTATCCAAGGCCAACCAGTCCAAAAATGGTGGAGCTGGGATTAAAAACCAGGACCTTTGATCCTCGGCCTCTAGTGGAAAGAGCACAGGCTTAGGAGTCAGAGGTCACAGGTTCTAATCCCGGCTCCACCACCTGTCAGCTGCGTGACTGTCATTTAACTTATCGGTGGCTCAGTTACCGCATCTGGAAAATGGGGATGAAGACTGTGAGCCTCACATGGGACAACCTGATTACCTTGTATCTACCCCAGCGCTTAGAACAGTGCTTGGCACATAGTAAGCGCTTCACAAATACCAACATTATTATTATTATTAGAGCACACTGCTTCCTCACAGCACAGTGGAAATATTAAAAAAAGCAACAAAACCAAGTCTGTCCTGGACATCGGATCCACTAGTTGGAGCAAGTAGGTTCAGTGTAGATGGAAATGTTTGGGCACACGTGCGAGACTCAGACAAGACGTGATAATGTTGTGCCTCCTGGCCTCGGTCTGATTATTCTTTACCATCTTGACTTCACCGTGTAAGGAACATGACTACCAAGTCGGTTGTATTGCATTCTTCCAAGTGCTCAGTAAATACCGCTGATGGATTGATTACACGACACCACTGATGGATCTGAATTGTTTGCAATTTTACATCTAAAAAGTGAAATTCCAGTGAATGCTAAGGGTATAAAACATTTTACTAAAAATGGACATAAAAATAGCATCAAAATGTGTATCTCAAAGTGTCAAGCCATTTACTTCCAAACCATTCATTCCCCTTGACTTAATGTTCTGATAGTACAATTTTCTCCTAGCATGAGGTTCTTCAAGAACTCAACTGCCATGTTATGGAAGAATCATGATAATAATGTTAATAATCATAGTAAGAGAAATGATGGTATTTATAGCACTACATTAATTCACTCAATCATTTATTCAGCACTTACTTTCTTGAACTTTATTTATTCAGAGCACTGTACTAAGAGCTTGGAAAGTACAATGTGGCAACAGATAGAGACAATCCCTACCCAACAACGGACTCACAGTCTAGAAGGGGGAGACAGACAACGAAACAAAACAAGAAGACAGGCATCAATAGCGTCAAAATAAATAGAATTATAGATATATGCACATCACTAATAAAATAAATAGAATAATAAATATGTACAAATATACACAAGTGCTGTGGGGCAGGGAAGGGGGTAGAGCAGAGGGAGGGAGTAGGGGTGATGGGGACGGGAAGAGGAAGAGAGGAAAAGGGAGGTCTCAGTCTGGGAAGGCCTTCTGGAGGAGGTGAGCTCTCAGTAGGGCTTTGAAGGGGGGAAGAGAGCTGGTTTGGCAGAGGTGAGGAGGGAAGGCATTCCAGGCCAGAGGGAGGACGTGGGCCAGGGGTCGATGGCGGGGCAGGCAAGAACGAGGCACTGTGAGGAGGTTAGTGGCAGAGGAGCAGAGTGTGCCAGCTGGGCTGTAGAAGGAGAGAAGGGAGGTGAGGTAGGAGGGGGCAAGGGGATGGACAGCTTTGAAGCCAATAGTGGGGAGTTTTGTTTCATGCCAAGGTTGATAGGCAATCATGTGCTAAGCACTGGGGTAGGTACAGGATAATCAGATCAGACATAGACCCAACCTGGATGGAGGTCAGAATCTAACTGGGAGAAAGAAGAAGTGGTTAGCCCCCATTTTACAGATGAGGAAACTGAGGCCCAGAGAAGTTCAGTGACTTATCTCAGGTACCCAGCTTTGGAGTCAACACTAAAACCCTTGTCTCTTGATTCCCTGTCCCACGCTCTTTCCGCCCCGCTGCCTCTGTATTCGAGCTCAAAGTGACAAAGAAACAAATCGTTGTGTTCTATGTAATCAGCGATTCAATCAATCAGTGGTATTTATTGAGGTCTTACTGTATTAAATGCTTGGGAGAGGGCAATACAACTGAGTTGGTAGGCAGATAGAGAAACTTTACACAGCGGTTCTAATGGCACTTGAAGCTCTTATTTCCTCAGAGTAATGCCGAATAGACAGAAGAAAAGGTACCCTACCAGATACACACACTCCGAGACAGTCTGTGTTTAAAAAATGTATTTCATTTGAGCTCTGAGGCCCATCTTGCATCTGGCCCAAAACGATTCCATCCTCTCAGCTTAAATTAGTTGAAAAACAGTGTGTGTGTGGTGGTGGGGAGGATCAGTATTGCTAAAGATCCAAAATGAGGATTTAAAATGAAACTGTACCACATTCAGAGTCTCGAGTGACAATAAGTAACGTCATTTCTCTGCACAGAGAAAGAGCTGTTTCCTGAAGGCCCTGCAGTTTATCGACGGCCATGTGTGGACCTAGTCACTTTCAGGAACTCTTTACTGGCAATGAATGGTTTTCCACGTGACCTCTGTTTAGTTCCTACTGCAAGCCGGATGATGCCGGCAAAGCCGACCTCCTACCCTGCTAGTAGTGAGGGCAGTGGAGAGGAGGAGAAAAGAGAGAAAGAAAGTACGCAGGCTAAAGTGGGACACTGCGAAGGGAGGTGGGGTACCTGTGGAGCCTAGAGGTATCCCATCCCGACTGGATTACTGTATCAGCCTCCTTTCTGACCTCCCAACCTCCTGTCTCTCCCCACTTCAGTCCATACTTGACTCTGCTGCCTGGATTATCTCTCTACAGAAACATTCTGGGCATGTCACCTCCCCCTCCTCAAAAATCTCCAGTGGTTGCCTCTCCACCGCCGTATCAAACAAAAACTCCTCACCGTTGGCTTCAAAGCTCTCCATCATCTTGACCCTTCTGACCTCACCTCCGGTATCTCCGCCTCAGCCCAGCCCACACACTCCTCTCCTCTGCCACTAACCTACTCACTGTGCCTCGTTCTCACCTGTCCGGCCGTGTACCCTCGGCCCACATCCTACCTCTAGCCTGGAACGCCCTCCCTCCTCAGATCTGCTAAACAATCACTCTTCTCCCCCTTCAAAGCCCTACTGAAGGCACACCTCCTCCAAGAGGCCTTCCCAGACTAAGCCCCAATTTTCCCCAGCTCCCCGTCCCTTCCGCATCACCCCGACTCGCTCCCTTTGCTCTTCCCCACATCTCCCCATTCCATGGCACTTATGTATATATGTATATATCTATAATTGTATTTATTTATATGAATGCCTGTTTACTTGTTCTGATGTCTGTCTGCCCTCTTCTAGACTGTAAGCCCCATGTGGACAAGGATTGTTACTCTTTATTGCTGAATTGTACTTTCCAAGAGCTTAAATCAGTGCTTTGAACCCAGTAAGGGCTCAATAAATACGATTGAATGAATGAATCTTTTCTCCTGTCACCCAGGGTATTCTTGGCCCCGTAGGACCGAGCGGACCTCCTGGGATTCCTGGGTCGATGGTAAGGTTCTGTTAAAATGCTTGTTACTGCTGTCTGTCTAAGCATCAGTGCCTGCTGTGATATCACCGTTAATCGTCAAACGTTTCTCAATCTAGGGTGTTCCAGGAAATATTGGGCCACCAGGAAACAAAGGTGATAAGGTGATCTGAATATTTCCATTATCATAGAGTTAATTCATTCCTGCTCAAATCTTACTGCTTTTTTTTTTTTTGCTTTTACATCGCAGATGCTTGTTTCATTTTTTTTAAGCAAATAGACTGCTAGATGGCATTGTGGCCGTATGGCCCAAATGCAATGTTTTTCACTTCTATTTAAAATAACATTTGTCTTATAAAGTTGTCACCTTTAAAGATGCACCATTTCCAATTGAAGTCTGCCTATATGTAACGATGTATTGTTTAGGGGGAACAAGGAATTATCGGTGAGCCAGGAGACCTTGGGTATCCCGGAGACAAGGTACCTTTTTAACAGACCTTCTCAACAACAAAACAGAGAAAAGCCAGTGAAATATCATGGGAAAATTCTGAGGGAAAAAAAATGAAGTCAGGTTGATGTATATATGAAATTATTAATCTGACCTGGAATACCTTCTGTCCTCATATCCGACAGACAGCTGCTCTCCATGCCCCACCGACATTTCAAAGCCTTAGTGAAGGCACATCTCCTCCAAGAGGCCTTCCCTGACTAAACCCTCCTTTCCTCTTCTCCCACTCCCTTCTGTGACACCTTGACTTGCTCCCTTTATTCATTTCCCCTCCCAGTCCCACAGCCCTTATGTACATATCTGTAATTGATTTATTTAGATTAATGCCTCGGTTTGGGGCAGGGAATGTGTCTACTGTATTGTTCTGTTGTACCCTCCCAAGCCCTTAATACAGTGCTCTGCACACCCTAAGCGCTCAATAAATACGATTGACTCACTAATCAATCTAAATAATAAATACCTTGATGCATCGATGGCATTTTTATTGTATTTTGCTCTCACAAAACCTTTCTTCAAACTACGGTTTTGGAGTATTGCATGATCTAACATCTGGGTGAGACTTTTATGTCTCGAGTCTTCCTAAATTTTTCACGAATGTCTTAAATCATAAGCAGGAAAGTTTTTTGGGTCATTATGGCATAACGTATTTGCAGATTTTCTCAAATTGCTTTCTTCAAACTACGGTTTTGGAGTATTGCATGATCTAACATCTGGGTGAGACTTTTATGTCTCGAGTCTTCCTAAATTTTTCACGAATGTCTTAAATCATAAGCAGGAAAGTTTTTTGGGTCATTATGGCATAACGTATTTGCAGATTTTCTCAAATTGCTTTCTCTTTTCAGGGAAGCATTGGTTTGCCAGGGCCACCAGGGATGCGGGGAAAAATGGGACCATCTGTAAGTATTGTACGCTCCCAACTGCTTAGTACAGTGCACTGCACACAGTAAGTGCTCAATGAATGTGATTGATTGAATGAATGAATGAATGTAAGTCTGAGCCATTCTCTACTTTTTTCCAATTACACCAGCAGTGAGTATCACGGCACGAGGCAGTTAATGCTTTTGGTACCTACAGAAGTGAGAACGTTACAGTCTGACCAGTTCCATCTTTTCTATACTCTTTCAAAGTTAGCTAATCCCTCAAGAACTCAACTCACATGCCATACACTCTTCCCCCAGACAAAGCTAAAGGCTTTGGAGGCTTGTGGTATTTCCCTGGATAATGTATTATATGCAAGCTCTCATTTGAGCCAAATATTTCCGAACCAGAAAATGTACACTATTGCAAGGATTGATATTTTGACTTCTCCAAATAAGCGTCAGATTGGGGAAAATGCTGAAGAGGAACCAGGGTCTCACACTTTCTGTCCCCCCAATTTTTACCCATTGTCCAGCCCCTCCTCACCTGGAAGAGTACTCTGAATCTTCCCCATCGTCGCTGGCTCCCCCTTACCTGAAGTTTTACCATCTTTCTCCAAATACTTCCCTCATCGCTCTGATATTTTGAATTTCACACTCCTCCCATTTCCCCTTTCTAGTCCCTTCCCTTCAGAGCTGAGCCTAGTCCTAGAATACCAGGAAGGATCAAGGAGGGTAAAAGAAGCAGAAGGAGGAGGAGGACGGCATGAGATGAAGGAGAAGGTTAACAAAGATGGGAGTTAAGTGGGCCCATTTCCTTCCATTCACCATCCTCCTCTTTCTGTAGTCTTCAAGACTGTAAGCTTGTTGTGGGCAGGGAAAGTGTCTGTTATATTGTTATATTGTCCTCTCCCAAGCACTTCGTACAGTGCTTTGCACACAGTAAGCGCTCAGTAAATGCTATTGACGGACTGAGTCTCCACTACTTCTCAAAATCTTTTGCTCCATCAAGTGGTGCGTAAGCTAAATCGCTCACAGAAGTGATTACAGACCTTAATATAGGTCTGAAGGTCATGCCTCAGTGCCAAAGTCATCTCTTCTTCTTGTCTTTCACGTGACTTATTGTCTCCCAAATGATCCTAATTCCTGGACCCGCCATTCTATATTACTACAGAAGTGTATTACTGTGATTATTACAATACATTCATTCATTCAATAGTATTTATTGAGCGCTTACTATGTTCAGAGCACTGTACTAAGCGCTTGGAATGTACAAATCGGTAACAGATACAGTCCCTGCCCTCTGACGGGCTTACGGTCTAATGGAGGGAGACGGACAGATGAGAACAATGGCAATAAATAGGATCGAGGGGATGAACATCTCATTAAAACAATAGCAAATAAATAGAATCAAGGTGATGTACATTTCATTAACAAAATAAATAGGGTAATGAAAGTATATACAGTTGAGCGGACGAGTACAGTGCTGAGGGGATGGGAAGGAGGAGGGGGAGGAGCAGAGGGAAATGGGGGGAAAAGAGGGTTTAGCTGCGGAGAGGTGAAGGGGGGGGCGGTATAGGGAGTAGGGGGAGAAGGGGAGCTCCATATACTATAAACCATAAAAAGTTTATAAAAAATAGTGCTAACCGATGGACTACATTTGCCTAGTGTGGAAATTGTATTGCATCCTTGCTTAAATGGAAAAGTAATGCTGCATTAAATCACAGAATTTCACTAAGAAATGCTAGCTGACAATGAATCTGTTTCTTTCTAAAATGGCATTTATTGTGTGAATTCTTACACTTCATTTTCTTTTCCTGATTTTAGGGACAAGTAGGTGATCCCGGCCCCCAAGGACCACCTGGTACTCCAGGACCGGAGGTAAAATTCATTCATTTGTATTTATTGAGCACCTACGGTGTGCAAAGCAGTGTACTAGGCACTTGGGAGAGTACAATACAACAACGGACACATTCCCTGCCCAAAACATGCTCACAGTCTAAAGATCAAGGTGATTTTTTTTTTTGATTGATTGATCAGATTTGACACAGGGAGGTTGAACAGCATTCTGGTTGTGATTTGACTTCTCTGCATTTTGAATGTTAGCATTTTCAATCAATCAGTGGTATTTATTGAGCACTTCTCGAGTGTTCAGGGCACTGTACTAAGCACTTGATGAAACAGACAGGAATATCAGAGATTCTAAGACTTTGTTATTCAGTGGCTGCTAGTGGGACGATCTGTTTCACAGAGTTAACCTTGACTGGTTCACACTTAAATCTACATTCCATCCGAAGCACTTTTGGAGCACAAATCACATTTCTGAGCTCCAACCCCGAAGAATGTTTACTGTCAAAATAGTCCAAAGGCTTGAGGTACATCTGTACATGTGTTATCCATGTTCTGGGAAAAATACAATCATGGGAGCCGTGCAAGGTCAGCTTTGTTTGAAAAACCAGAACATAAAACATCCTTAAATTAGGCTTGTTTGTTGGATTAAGAACTGCTTAACTTTCTGGATGCCTACACAGAATTTAAGCTTCTGAGAAGTTGCATTTGGGATCTTGTGTGATTGCACATTTGAAGAGAATATTCTTAAAACTCATTTGAAAAAAGGGCAAGTTCATTTATTCTTTTAATCGTATTTTTTGAGCACCTACCGAGTGCAGTGCACTGTACTAAACGTTTGGGACACTACACTAAAACAACAGCCAGACACATTGCTGCCAACAACCAGCTCACAGTCTAGAGGGGCAGACAGACATTAATATAAATAAATAAATAACATGTATATACATATGTGTTGTGGGGACAGGAGGGAAGATGAATGAAGGAGCAAAGAAAAGCAGCGCAGAAGGGAGTGGGAGAAGAGGAGAGGAGGGCTTAGTCAGGGAAGGCTTCTGGGAGGAGATGTGCCTTCAGTAAGGTATTGAAGTGGGGGGAGAGCAACTATCTGTCTGCTAAAAGGGGGAAAAAAAAGGGTTTGACGAAGGTGAGCAGCTAGTACGAAGATGAGCAGCTAGTACAAAGACGTATGGAGAAAAACCTGAAGATAAGGTGTACCAATTCCCACAGATTCCTGTAGAAGCAGAGTGGCTTAGTGGAAAGAGCCAAGGCTTGGGATTCAGAAGACGTGGGTTCTAATCCCGGCTCCGCCACTTGTCTCCTGTGTGACCTTAGGCAAGTCACTTCACTTCTCTGGGCCTCAGTTACCTCATATGTAAAATGAGACTGTGATCCCCACGTGTTACAGTCCAAACGCCGTGTATCTTTCCCATCACTTAAAACAGTGCTTGGCATGTAGTAAGCATTTAGCAAGTACAATAATTATTATTATTTACTCACTAGTATTTATTGAGCGCTTACTATGTACAGAGCACTGTACCACGCGCTTGGAATCTACAAATCGGCAACAGATAGAGACAGTCCCTGCCCGTTGACGGGCTTATATTTAGTAGTCATGCATCCTGGAGGGCCATAACACTTGGGTTTCAGATTGGACTGGGTAAGGTCCAGTCGTCTGAAAAGACCGTGTTTCTCAGTGACTGGGATTTTGCAGTGATAATAGAAAACAATCGAAAATCATTTCAGTCTGCACCACTCGTGGAATGATAGAAAGAGTTGAGTTTTCAAAGAAACTTCAAACATTTGGGTGCAATCTTAGAACACGTGGTTTTGGGTCAGCAGGATTCAAGAGAGACTGTTGACCATGGTAGAGTCCTCTGAATAACCGTCTCTATAAAATCTCTGAACAAATAACACTTCAGAATCTTGTAATAATAATAATAATGTTGGTATTTGTTAAGCGCTTACTATGTGCAAAGCACTGTTCTAAGTGCTGGGGTATATATAGGGTAATCAGGTAGTCCCACGTGAGGTTCACAGTTAATCTCCATTTTACAGACGAGGTAACTGAGGCACAGAGAAGTGAGTGACCTGCCCACAGTCCCACAGCTGACAAGCGGCAGAGCCGGGAGTCGAAGCCATGACCTCTGACTCCGAAGCCAGGGCTCTTTCCACTGAGTCACGCTACTTCCCCGGAACATTTCTGCTTCCAAATGTTTGGCTTAGTGTAGGCAGATTAATTTCATGCTATACGGTAAAGTAGAAGCAAGAAGTGAAATTCATCAAGGTACTATATTAAAACGGATTGAAACAGACATTCAGATCTATTATGTTTCTGTTGTACAGGCAGCAAACAGACTGTAAGCTCGTCGTGGTCAGGGATTGCGTCTGTTATATTGTTATAGTACAATCTCCCAAGCTCTGAGTACAGTGCTCTGCACACAGTAAGCATACAGTAAGCAGCATGGCATAATAGAAATAGCACAGGCCTGGGAGTAATAATAATGCTGGTATTTGTTAAGCGCTTACTATGTGCCAAGCACTGTTTTAAGCGCTGGGGTAGATACAAGGTAATCAGGTTGTCCCACGTAGGGCTCACAGTCTTCATCCCCATTTTACAGATGAAGTAACTGAGCCACAGAGAAGTTAAGTGACTTGCTCGAGGTCACACAGCTGACAAGCGGCTGAGTCAAAGGTCGTGCTTTCTAATTCTGCTCTGCCACTTGTCAGCTGTGTGACTTTGGGTAAGTCACTGTACTTCTCTGTGCCTCAGTTCCCTCGTCTGTAAAAATGGGGTTTAAGACTGGGAGCCCCACGTGGGACGATGTGATTACCTTGTATCTACCCCAGCACTTAGAACGGTGCTTGGCACACAGTAAGCCCTTAACTACCATGATATATAGAATATTATGTACCTCATATATATATATATATTTATATATATTTATATACATTTATATATATCTTCTCTGTGCCTAAGTTACCTCATCTGTAAAATGGGGAATGAGACTGAGACTCTGTGCCCCAAATGCGCCAGAGACTGTGTCCAACCCAATTTCCTTGTATCCACCCCAGTGTTTAGTACAGTGCCCGGCACATAGTAAGGGTTTAACAAATACCATAATTATAATTATAATTATTATAAATACGATTGACTGACTGACGGATAGGAGCCCTGCGCTTCTCTAGAAGGCCCCAGCATTTGACCTCTCCCAGTTTTGGAGGGGTCTGTGTACAGAGAGGTGGGAGAACAATTCAGTCTGCATGTTGATGCAGCTGTTACTGTCCATGAGTTAGAAAGCTGGCCAAATACTTTCCTTCTGAATGGTGTCCTTTGTAAATGTGGACCGCTGTTTACTAGCAAATGGATCGAGGCTTCCATCTCATTTCACTTAGGTTGCTAAACTGTCAAAGATAAGACTCTTGATGATGATGATGGTATTTGTTAAGCGCCTACTACGTGCCAAGCACTGTTCTAAGCTCTGGGGTAGATACAAGGTTATCTATCAGGTTGGCCCACATGAGGCGTAGAGTCTTAATCCGCATTTTACAGTTGAGGGAACTGAGGCACCGAGAAGTTAAGTGAGTTGCCCAAAGTCATACAGCTGACAAGTGGTGGAGCCAGGATTAGAACCCATGACCTCTGACTCCCAAACCCGTGTTCTTTCCACTAAGCCACGCTGCTTCTCTTCTCTTAGTAACACTGATCTCTACATCTGGTACCATGACTGAGGTAATTCTATCTAGTCAGTACATAAAGAAAGAGCAGGAGATTAAATGAAAGCAAAATGTATTCTGCTCCCATCGTTGCACATTTTCATCTTTAGCTTGTTGAGAATATGGGAAGCAGCATGTCTTAGTGGATAGAGCAGGGGCCTGGGAGTCCGAAGGACCTGAGTTCTAAGCCTGGCTCTGCCACGTGCCTGCTGTGCGACCTTGGGCAAGTCCCTTAACTTCTCTGGGCCTCAGTTACCTCATCTGTAAAATGGGGATTAAGAGTGTGAGCCCCATATGAGACGGGAACTCTTTGCAACCTGCTTAACTTGTATCTACCCTAGCATGCAGAACAGAGCTTGGCGGATAGTAAGTGCTTAAAGGGTACCTTAATTATTGTCATTATTTTTCAATTAGTGGTTCGGGAAAAAACACAGGCAATAATCTAAAAGATATAGTTGGGTGCTGAGTAGTCATTTGAGAATTTGGGAACAGTATTGTCTAGTCATGAAATTTAGCAGTTTACAAATGAACTCGTGTACCCTACTCGCCTCGCCTTTCTATACTAAATCCTCTTGGATTTCTTGTGTCTTTGGCATCTGCTGTCTTGAAGGTAACACTTTAAAAAAAATATTCTTGGGTTTTATTTTCTAACAGTAGTATCATTTTCAGGTCTTTAAACTCTTTCAGTCAATCTTACAGCACCATCTAAATCCCATTAAAGTATTCTGCATGCCCTCATTTCTAATTTTGAATTATTCTTGATGCTCTCACCCTTACACCAGTATTGTATAGAATATCTTAGTGTATCTTCCATTGACTGGTTTTACAAATTCTTTGACCTGCACTTACTGCTTTATTTTCCTCAGCTAGTCTTAGCTTCAAATGTATCCTATTCCTTCTGTGGATTGGTCCTATTTTCATTTTAAACTGCTATATTGAGGCCATTTCCAATAAGGCAACATTCTTATTCTCCCAGTGTCTTCTTTTAAAAAAACCTAACTATATCAAGATTCTTTAATCAGGTTAACTATGAAAATACTTGGGTTATCATAGTTTTTTTGTTGTTGTTGTTTTCATATCATCCGGTGTCTATTAAATGCCCTCTCCCCACTCTTTTCAGACCAGGAAATCATCATCATCATCCTGTTTGTTAAACAGTGACCATAGGCTTAGCACTGTAATAAGCTCTGGAGTAAGTACAATATAAGCAGATCAGACCAGTCCCTGCCTCACCGGGGCTCACAGTGTAAGGAAGAGGTAGAACAGGTATTTATCCCCATTGTACAGATGAGGTAACTGAGGCACAGAGACGTTAAGTGACCTGTCCAAGGTCACAGAGCAGACAAGTGGTAGAGCAGAAATGAGTTTCCAGGTCCCCTGACTTCTAGTTCCACGCTCTTGCCATGAGGCCTTCAGCAAGAAGTAACTCAGTTGGCATTAACCCAACTGCCATGGCTGTGGTTCAGTCATTTGCCTTGGTTAATATTTCCATTTTGTGCTAACCCATTTAATGGAAAATATCATGGACTAGAAATGAAATATAGGAATTTGTATTCCAGTATGAATTTCATAATTCAATTGTACTAGGTTCTTCCCCAGTATGAGATAATGTTAGAAAGTTTATCACATCTCACAAATTGAGAATCAATTTAAGTGGTCACTTTTATTGATGTAAATCATTCAATATGTCAATTTCTGGAGGGTTTGACTCATAACTGCAGGTTTTCCCACCATCCACTACCAATTCAATCCCTGCATTTGGCCAAGGTCTCAGTACTTCTGGATCCACGATTAATGGTTGTCCGAGTTCACGTTATTCACGAGTTTCTACTTTTTTCTATTTTGTGGTCATTACAAAGCATAGCATTTCTTAATTCTATTTTTTACTCATCTCTTATTATTTGCCACACTCAGTGGACCCCCAAATAGTCACCTGATATGTAATTCACGGTGGTTGGCATCTCTGCAATTTATCATATTTAGCGCAGTCATATTCCTATGTGCAGAATCCTGTACTTTGCGCTTGGGAAAGGAGGACTGTACTATGCACTTGGGAGAGCACAATACAGCAGCCTTGGCTGACACATTACCTAACCATAACGAGCTTACAGTCTAGACTAAAACCCTGAAGGGGCAGCAATATTCTCTTTGTGATGCTTCCCAAATGAATTAAATTTATCACTTTTTCGGTGGTCAGGTGTAGCCTCCACAAATATCTTACCTCATCACAAATTAATCAGTCGATGGTATGTCGAACAGTCCTATTTATTGAATGATTACTGTGCAATACGCCAGAATTGGTAGAGCGATTTGACTCTGAATAGTCATAATTTGAATCTATTTGCCTGCAGAGTCTAATTTGGGCTTGCATTCTTAACCCTTGGCTCTAACGTTCTAAGTAGTGCATCTCTAATAAAAGATGAATAAAGTTTTGGGTCACAAATATTTTGATGTTTGTCTCCCCTGCTGGACTGGGCAGGGAGCATTTCGCTTCTCATTCTGTTCTTCCTAAGCACACGAGGAGAGTGCACTCCATCAGGTAATGCTTGTCTTATGCCGTCGAATCGTCTCCGACCCGTCGCGACACTATGGACACATCTCTCCCAGGACACCCTGCCTCCATCTGCCGTCGTTCTGGTAGTGGATCCATAGAGTTTTCTGGGTAAAATCCGGAAGTGGTTTACCACGGCCTCTTTCCACACAGTAGACTTGAGTCTCGGCCCTTGACTCTCTCCCGTGCCGCTGCTGCCCAGCACGGGGGAGTTTAGACACGTAGCTGATTGCCTTCCATTTGCTAGCCACTGGCCCAGCTAGGAATGGAATGGATAGGCCTCTGCTTGACTCTCCCTCCCGTAGTCGAGACGGGTAGAGGACTGGAAACTCTCCACGTGTGACCCTTGAGAATAGTTAGTAGTTCTTAGTATTATTGTATTTGTTATGCTCTTACTATGTGCCAGGCACCGAATTACTGCAGCTATTACTCCTCCCACTGCTGCTGTTAATAATGTTTGTGTTTGTTAAGCACTTACTATGTGCCGAGCACCGTTCTAAGCACTGGGGTAGATACAGGGGAATCAGGTTGTCCCACGTGAGGCTCACGGGCTTCATCCCCATTTTCCAGATGAGGTAACCGAGTCCCAGAGAAGTCAAGTGACTTACCCAGAGTCACACAGCTGACGGGTGGCGGAGCTGGGATTCGAACCCATGACCTCTGACTCCAAGCCCGGGCTCTTTCCACTGAGCCGCGCTGCTATTACTACTGCCGGTATTTCTACAGCTACTTCTACTATTGCTGCTCTTTACTCATTCATCATACTTGGCCCATAGTAAGCTCGTCACAGGTACCATAATTATTATTTACTGAGCACTTACTATGTGTAGAGCACCGTACTGAGGGCTGGGGAGAGAAGCAGCGTGGCCTAGTGGAAGGAGCAAGGGCTTGGGAGTCAGAGGACATGGGTTCTAATCCCAGCTCTGCCACTTGTCTGCTGTGTGACCTTGGGCAAGTCACTTCATTTCTCTGTGTCTCCATTACCTCATCTGTAAAATAGGGATCAAAAGTGTGAGCCCCAACTGGGACAACTTGATTGCCCTGTATCTACCCCAGCGCTTAGAACAGTGCTAGGTACATAGTAAGTGCTTAATAAATACCATTATTATTATTGCAACGTAATAATAAACAGATGCATTCCCTGCCCACAGTGAGCTTACAGGCTGGAGCTACAGTCTTGGATGCTGTTGATGCCTACTTGTTTTGTTTTGTCGTCTGTCTCCTCCTCCTAGACTGTGAGCCCGTTGTTGGATAGGGATTGTCTCTATCTGTTGCCGAATTGTACTTGCAGCTACTTAGTACAGTGCTCTGCACACAGTAAGCGCTCAATAGATAGGATCGAATTGAATGAATGGAGGGGGAGACAGACAATTAATGTAAATAAATAAATTACAGATATATACATAAGTGCTTCGGGGCTGGGAGACGAAGATGAATAAAGGAAGCAAGTCAGGGTGATGCAGAAGGGAGTGAGAGAAGAGGAAAGTGCCCGTCCGTCTCCCCCGATTAGACCGTAAGCCCGTCAGAGGGCAGGGACCGTCTCTATCTGTTGCCGATTTGTGCATTCCAAGCGCTTAATACAGTGCTCTGCACATAGTAAGCGCTCAGTAAATACTATTGAACGAATGAAAGGAAAGGAGAGCTTAGTCGGGGAAGGCGTCTTGGAGGAGATGTGCCTTCAACAAGGTTTTGAAGGTGGGGAGAGGAATTGTCTGTCAGATTTGAGGAGCGAGGGTGTTTCAGGGCAGAGGGGGGATGTGGGCGAGGAGTCAGTGGCGAGATAGATGAGATGAAGCTACAGCGAAAGGGTTAGCATTAGAGGAGTCAAGTACAGTCACTTGATTGTAGTGGGAGAGTAGCGAGGTGCGGTAGGAGGGGGCAAGGTGATTGACTGCTTTAAAGCCAATGGTGAGGAGTTTTTCTCTGAGGAGGAAGCAGACGGGCAACCACTGGAGTTTCTCGAGGAGTGGGGAAACATGTCTCCTACTCTGCTGCTGTTGCTATTGCAATTACAAACTTTAATAATAATAATAATAATATTGGTATTTGTTAAGCGCTTACTATGTGCAGAGCTGGGGTAGATGCAGGGTAAACAGGTTGTCCCACGTGAGGCTCACAGTTAATCCCCATTTTACAGATGAGGTAACTGAGGCCCAGAGAAGTGAAGTGACTCGCCCACAGTCACACAGCTGACACGTGGCAGAGCCGGCATTTGAACCCATGACCTCTGACTCCCAAGCCCGGGCTCTTTCCACTGAGCCACGCTGCTTCATTTACTCATCCACTTTAGTAGTAAGACTAACCTTCTACCCCAGCGCTTAGAACAGTGCTCTGCACTTAGTAAGCGCTTAACAAATACCAACATTATTAACTGTTGAGGTAGGCCAATCCTAATGATTTGTGGTGGATTTCTGCAAGGAATGGGCTTCCACAGAAAAGAAATGAATGTTTTTACATGCAGTGACCAGTGCTAATGCCTTCTTCTCTCTAGAAGTGTACTCCTGTGTATTCGATGACATGATTATAGATTTAGATGATGACGGGTCTTATTTGAATCATATTTCTATGGGAGTCTCGCTCCTAGCCCTTGTTCTGAAGCAGCAGTTGAGATTTTGGTTTCTCTCAGGATCAAGTCATCTCAGTTGTTGGTGCAGTTTACACAACTGTCTCAGCTTATCAAAGGCCTTTCCTACGTTACTGCGTATTTTTCACCAAAGACCTTAAACATCTCGTATCTTGGGCCACATTTGCGGTGAGAGCTCCAACATTCCTATTGCCTTCGGTAACCCTTTTGTGCAACTCGGCACAGTCACGTTCATAATCACTTGTATTCTAGACTCCCCGTTGACAGTTTTTTCTCCTAAATCTGCAGTTTTATCCATCTCACTTTACATTTACTCGGGTTCAGTTTCTTGTCTACTTTGCTTGCTCGTCATTCTCTCGCTCAAAACTCCTTCTCTTGCACCTCTAGCACCATAAAGCAAGATGTCACGCGGAGATGCAAATGGGTAATTCATCCTAAAATACTTGTCGAACGCTTTGGTGGCAAGTATCAGTTGCAGAAAACGACCTAAACAGTTGGGAAACAGTTCGTTTCAAATGGCATATTGAATGTGCACTTCAGCAGACAAGTTTCTTCCAAAGGACTCTGCCAGGAGCCTGAATGTGTAACTGGAGAGAAATATGCTCTGCTACTTATCAGTTGTGTGACCTTGGGCCAGTCACTTAACTTCTCTGTGCCTCAGGTACCTCATCTGTAAAATGAGGATTAAGACTGTGAGCCTCACGTGGGACAACCCGATGACCCTGTATCTCCCCCAGAGCTTAGAACAGTGCTCGGCACATAGTGAGCACTTAACAAATACCGACATTATTAAATATGCAGTCTCCGTATTGAATTCAAAATCTTATGTTTCTCGGATTTAGGAAAATGTTTCCTTTGAATATCCTTATTTGGTATTGCCCCCGTCCCTGTTCTCTCACCCTTCTTCAGTTCTCCTCAACTTCAGTCAATCAATCGGTGATATTTACTGAGCACTAATATGGCACAGTGGAAGGTCAAAGGTTCTAATTCGGGCTCTGCCACTTGTCTGCTGTGTGACCTTGGGGAAATCACTTCTCTGTTCCTCAGTTACCTCATCTGTATAATGGGGATTGAGACTGTGAGCCCCACGTGGGGCAGGGACTGTGCCCAACCTGATTGGCCTGTATCCACCCCAGTGTTTAGGACAGTGCCTGGCATATAGTAAGCCCGTAATAAACAACATGATTATTAATTACTTTGTGCAGATGATTGATTGATTCATTCATTCAGTTGTATTCATTGAGTGCTTACTATGTGCAGAGCACTTTAGTAACAACTTGGGAGACTACAGTACAACAATAAAAAGATACATTCACATTCCCTGCCCACAACGAGCTGACAGTCTAGATGGGGGGGGAGACAGACATTACTATAAATACATAATTTATAATGCATAATTTAAAGATATGTACCTAAGTGCTTCAAAGCCTTTCTGAATTTTCACTTCCCCCAAAAAGCTTTCCCTGATGAATTTTTCTTCTCCTCAGGTCATGCATGTCTTCCCAACTATCACCTCAGTATTTTGGTGCCATTTCCTCATTTATGTATTCACAACCACGAGTAACACTTCTATACTTTCAGGCTTCCATAGTTTACTATTTAAGCACTTAATCATCGAATCGATCAGTGCGTTTACGGAGTGCTTACTGTGTGCACAGCCCTGTATTCAGTGCTTGGGAGAGTAATAATTATGGTACTTGTCAAGCACTTATTATGTGCCAAGCACTGTTCTAAGCGGTGGGGTAGATACAAGGTAGTCGGGTTGGACACAGCCTCTGTCTCACATAAAGCTCACACTCTTAATCCCCATTTTCCAGATGAGGTAACTGAAGACCAGGGAAGTGAAGTGACTAGCCCAAGGTCACACAGTGGAGCAGTGGTGGAGCCAGAATTAGAACCCATGACCTTCTGACTCCCAGGCCCCTCCTCTCTACACTAAGCCATGCTGCTTCTCCTGAGTACAGTGTAATGCAGTAGGTAGGCATGACCCTCTGCCCACAGCGAGCTTAAAGACTTGAGTGGTCGACAAATATTAAAATAAATTAAAGATGGATATCCATATGTGTACCATGGGGCTGAGAGTGGGGTGAATATCAAAATGCTTAGGACTTTAGAAAAAAGTGCACAGACAGCGCAGAGAGGAGGGAGAAGCGAAGGCTAAATTGGAGAAGACCTCTTGGAGGAGCTATGATTTTAGTAATAATAATAATGGCATTTGTTAAGCGCTTACTATATGCCAAGCACTGTTCTAAACTCTGGGGGGGGGTGCAGGGTAATCAGGTTGTCCCACGTGGAGCTCACGTCTTCATAGGGCTTTAAAGATGAACACCGTTCTCTTCTTCCTATCTGGTTATTTTGGGCCCATCTCTTGTACTAGATTTAAGTTCTCCGAGACCAAAGATTGTGTCTTCTAACTTCATCGTACCCCCCCAGTTCCTTACTAGAGCGTTCTGCATCCAGAATACATACTTTGGATTGACAGAGTTCTTTGGGGTCCACGCACAATCTAATCATTCATTCATTTACCTTCCCGGTATTAATGAATAAATTCATTCCACTTATCTTTATGCTTCCTCTATTATTTCTTTCATTTTTAATAAGTTCTTTAAATGGTTCCTTTAAAGCTAGTGATATGTTCCTTTGAGCATGTGTTGCTGCAGTGTAGTCTCTTTGAAGATCAGTATTTTAGCAAGACAAAAGTCCCTTAAGTCTTCGAATGCCTCTTCAGCTTTCACACTACCTTCCCCTAACAACTGATGTATTCTTTCAATCAATTTGGGATTAATGGCCAGCATTAATAATGGTTTCAATTCACCAATTTCCACAGCCTCTTTCTTAACAACATCAAAAAAGGTGCCATTTCCTCCTGATATTGAATTGATGAGGGAGTTTTCCATTTAAATGATGAGTCTTGGCACCGTTATACATACTTCAAGAACATAAACAGCTGTGAAGGAATTGATCACTGTGCTCGTGATTTGTGCAGCGGGGCATGACAAAGTAATGCGAAATAATTTTATTGCAGCAGTAACAGATTTGTCCAAATGCAGGCCATCTTTGTGGTTGATGACTCCAATCTTATTTTTGGCAATTTGATGTCACTTTCATTCTCAATGTACCTCAATCAATTGATCAATCATATTTATTGAGAGATTACTATGTGCAGAGCATTGTATTAAGCACTTGGGAAAGTACAACGTAATAAAGTTGGGAGAATTGTTCTCCTCCCGCAAGGATCTTACAGTCTAATAATAACAATAATAATAATGTTGATGGTATTTGTTAAGTGCTTACCATGTGTCAAGCACTGTTCTAAGCTCTAAGGTAATCAGGTTGTGAGAGCACGGGCTTTGGAGTCAGAGGTCCTGGGTTCGAATCCTGACTCTGCCACTTGTCAGCTGTGTGACTGTGGGCAAGTCACTTCACTTCTCTGCACCTCAGTTACCTCATCTGTAAAATGGGGATTAAGACTGGGAGCCCCATGTGGGACAACCTGATTCCCCTGTGTCTAGCCCAGCGCTTAGAGCAGTGCTCTGCACATAGTAAGTGCTTAACAAATACCAACATTATTATTATTATTATGTGGGTTCACAGTCTCAATCCCCATTTTACAGATGAGGTAGCTGAGGCCCAGAGAAGTGAAGTGACTTGCCCAAAGTCACACAGCTGATAAGTTGTAGAGCCAGGATAAGACCCCATGACCTCTGACTCCTAAGCCTGTGCTCTTTCCACTGAGCCATGCTGGGATAAGTGGGGTGGGTGAATAAAAGGTACAAATCCAAGCTCAAGGTGATACAGAAGCAAGAGGGAATAGGGAAAATGGGGACTGAGGGAACGATTTATGGAGGAGATGTGATTTTAAAAAGGCTTGAAGGTGGGATGAGTGATGGTCTGTCAGATATGAAGAGGGAGGGAGTCCCGGGCCACACGCAGCATTTCAGCCAGGGGTCGGCGGTGAAATAAAGGAGATTGAGAAACACTGTGTAGGTTGGCGTTACAGTAGCAGAGAGAGCTTGCTGAGTTGAAAAAGGAAATCAGCAACATAAGATAGGAGGGGATGAGATGATTGAGTGTATTATGGCAAATGGTAAGGAATTTCTGTTTGATGTGGAGGTGGATGGGCAATCCCTGGAGGTTCGTGAGGCGCTGGGAAACATGGGCCGAACGTTTCTGTGGGAAAACGATCCAGACAGCAGAGTGAAGTAGGGATGGGAGTGAGGAGAGACAAGAGGCTGGGAGGGTCAGCAAGGAGGCCGATGCAATAATCAAGGTGGGATATGACAAGTGCTTGGATTGACCTGACAGCAGACTGGACGGCGAGGGAAGCGTGGATTTTAGTGATGCGTGAAGGTGGAACCGCCCGGGTTTGGTGACGGGTCGAATATGTGTGTTGAATGAGAGAGATGAGCCATTGACAATGCCACGATTATGGGCTCGTGATACAAGGAAGGATGATCGCGAAGTCTATAGAGATGGGAAAATCAGTGATTGGGGGCGGGGGAGGCAAAGAGTTTGGGTGGGGAAACGAGTTCTGTTTTGGACATGAGGAGTTCGAGATGTTGGTGGGATATCCAGATGCGGATGTTCTAAAGACAGGAGGAAATACAAGACAGCAGAGAAGGAGAAATGCCAGGGCTGGAGGTGTACATTTGGGAACCGTCTACACAGAGACAGTAGTTGAAGCTAGGGAGCAAATGAATTCTCAAAAGGAGCCTGTGGGTCCCTCCTGCTTCACACTGACAGGCCACCGCTTTTCCCATCTTCAGTGCCATTCTGAAATTCCTCCTCCTAACGGAGGCTTTCTCCAACGCTTCTTTTTTCCCAGATAACATCTGCCCAACTAATAGCTCAGCACTTTAGTAATCAATCGATCGTATTTCTCGAGTGCTTCCTGTGTGCTGAGCCCTCTACTAAGCATCTGGGAGAGTGCAATATTAACCAAGTTGGTAGAAACGTCCCCCGTCCACAAGGATAAGCAGTGTGGCTTAGTGGAAGGAGCACGAGCCTGGGAGTCAGAGGACCTGGATTTTTACCCTGGCTCTGCCATTTGTTTTTTGTGTGTCAGGTCACTTTACTTCTCTGCATCTCAGTTTCTTCAGCTATAAAATGGGAATTAAATCCTACTCCCCCCTACCTAGACTGTGAGCCTCATGCGGGAAAAGGACTGTGTCCAACCTGACAACTGTGTAACTACCCCACACTAGAACAGTGCTGGGCAGATGGTAAACACCTAACAAAAACCATAAAAAAAATTTTTTTTAAGGCACTTACTATCCAGAGGTGAAGCTGACATTAAAATAAATGACGGCTATGGACGTAAATGCTGCGGTGCTGAGGGTGGGGGGAGTAAAGGATACGAATCCAAGTGCCAGGGCAACGCAGAAGGGAGATGGAGTAGAAGAAATGAGGGTTTAGTTGAGAAAGACCTCTAGGAGTGGCTGGAGGCAGGGGAGAGAGAACTGGGGCAAACCAGTTGAGGAACTGTGGCCTAATGTCTAGAGCACAGACCAGGGAGTCAAAGGACCTGGGTTCTAATCCCAACTCCACCACTTGTCTGCTATGCGACCCTGGACAAGTGACTTCATTTGCTGTGCCTCGGTTACCTCCTCTGAAAACGGAGATGGAGACTGTGAGCCCCATGTGGGACAAGGATTATGTCCAACGTGATAAGTTTGTATTGACCCCGGCACTTAGTACAGTGCCTGGCTCATAGTAAGCACTCAACAAATACCGTCTTTATTAAATACAATTTAAATAAATGGTGTGGATCAGGGAGACGGTGAGATAGCTGAGAGAAGTTTGAGCGCGGTGCTCCATAGACGAGTAAAAGTCTTCAAGTGGTTTTCCAGCCCACCACTGCTCTCTAACATCCCTTCTCTGAAAAGTAAACTGTCTCAAGTGCTCCCAAGCCTAATATACTCCTCACAATTATCCCCTTCACTCCAAGAATCACACATTCCCTGAGTTTGCTGCAGAAAAGAGCCTCTTTAACTCTCCTTCTGACTTTGGGTGCCAGGAGTGTAGGAGTCCGCTGAGATCCTGGCTTATGTCCGATGTCTTGGCGCAAAAGTCATCTCTATTCACACATTTTGGGTGTTTGAAACGGCCTTCTGCTCAAGCCTTGAGAGGGAGCCACGAAAATACAGAATGCAGGGTTTGTGTATACTCCAGCCCCTATGCCTTTGGGACCTGTATCCTAGAGACCGCACAAATGTGATATAGCCAGGTTCAGTGCTATTCCGGGACCACTAAAGGGGAGGCATTCTCCTCTCCCATTAGATAATGCACACTATCAATCAACAATAATAATAATAAGAATAATAATGTTGGTATTTGTTAAGTGCTTACTATGTGCCAAGCACTGTTCTAAGCACTGGGGTAGCTACAAGGTAATCAGGTTGTCCCGCATGGGGCTCACAGTCTTAATTCCCATTTTACAGATGAGGTAATAATAATAATAATGTTGGTATTTGTTAAGCGCTTACTATGTGCAGAGCACTGTTTTAAGCGCTGGGGGAGATACAGGGTAATCAGGTCATCCCACGTGAGGCTCACAGTTAATTCCCATTTTACAGATGAAGTAACTGAGGCACAGAGAGGTGAAGTGACTTGCCCACAGTCCCACAGCTGACAAGTGGCAGAGCCGGGAGTCGAACCCATGACCTCTGACTCCGAAGCCCGGGCTCTTTCCACTGAGCCACAGAGAAGTGAAGTGACTTGCCCACAGTCACACAGCTGACAAGTGGCAGAGCCGGGAGTCGAACCCATGACCTCTGACTCCGAAGCCCGGGCTCTTTCCACTGAGCCACGTAACTGAGGCACGGAGAGGTGAAGTGACTTGCCCAAGTTCACACAGCAGCCAGGTGGCAGAGAGGGGATTAGAAACCACGTCCTCTGACTCCCGCTAGATCATGCTGCTTCATAAATAAAGGAGGGGCTTAGTCTGGGAAGGCCTCTTGGAGGAGGTGTGCCCTCAATAAAGCTTTGAAGTGGAGGAGAGTGATTGTCTGAATGATACGAGGAGGGAGGGCGTTCCAGGCCAGAGGCAGGTTGGGGGCTACTCTCCCAAGCACTTAATAATAATAATAATGATGGTATTTATTAAGCGCTTACTATGTCCTAAGTACTGTTCTTACTCCATCAAGATAATTCATTGATTGATTCACTGACCACATTACTTTGAATAGTCATAAAGACATTTAGCAAGACATCAATCGATCAGGGGTATTTATTGAGCAGCGTGGCTCAGTGGAAAGAGCACGGGCTTTGGAGTCAGAGATCCTGGGTTCGAGTCCCGGCTCGGCCACTTGTCAGCTGTGTGGCTTTGGGCGAGTCACTTAACTTCTCGGTGCCTCGGTTACCTCATCTGTAAAATGGGGATTAAGACTGTGAGCCCCACGTGGGACAACCTGATTCCCCCGTGTCTACCCCTGCGCTTAGAACAGTGCTCGGCACATAGCAAGCGCTTAACAAATACCAACATTATTATTACCCTGTATCTACCCCAGCGCTTAGAGCAGTGCTCTGCACATAGTAAGCGCTTAAATACCAACATTATCATTATTATGTGCTCAGCACTGTAGTAAGCAGATAGCATAAAATAACATTTCATTTTAATGCACAAAATGATAAAGGAAAGAGACAAAAGGTCCTGCTGGTTTTATGAATGTTTCCTACTACATCATCATCATCATCCTCAACAAGGGTTTATTGACCTCCACCAGGATGCACAAGATTGTTGCGGGTGTTAGGCGACTTTGTTGATAAAATAGGTTGTTGGACAGGGAAGGAAAGGTTGGGGTTGAGGCAAGAAGTACTAAAGGGAGGAGACTAGTGAAATTTTGATTTAGACAAGCATAAATAATGTTTGCTTTGTTATACTTTTTATTCAGTTCCCTATGAACAAATGCAATTCATTTCATTAGAGGTTAATTTAGCCCCTAATGTAATGTTCAAAATTGGTCTTCCTTTGAAATATAGATCCCTCTTCAATGTGTTGTCCTAGGAAAATATGGTTTAACTGTGAAAGAATTATGAAATCTTTTACTGAACTTCTGGCAAATTGAAATTCAAGGGACTTGATGATTTTGGACACAAACCACAATTTGCCTTATGGGTAACAGAGGAATTTCAAACCACGGAGGGTAGAGAATGAAGTAAACAAAGGAGAGCTAGCTGAAGAGGACACTTTCAAGAAATGTCAAAATAAAAGCATTCTCGATCCCGGGGTGGGATGTCCAAAGTGTCTCAAGTCATAGATGAGGCTTCCATAACCACAGTGGCACCATCGTGTCATCAGTCAGTCGGTCTTATTTATTAAGATCCCACATTAAGAATGTCAGCCCCATATTAATCATGTTGGTATTTGTTAAGCGCTTACTATGTGCAGAGCCCTGTTCTAAGCTCTGGGGGAGATACAAGGTCATCAGGTTGTCCCACGTGAGGCTCACAGTTAATCCCCATTTTACCGATGAGGGAACTGAGGCACAGAGAAGTGAAGTGACTTGCCCGGAGTCACACAGCTGACGAGTGGCAGAGCCGCGATTTGAACCCATGACCTCTGACTCCAAAGGCCGGGCTCTTTCCACTGAGTGTGTGAGCTCCATGTGGGACGGGGATTGTGTCCAACCGGATTAATTTATATCTACCTCAGTCCTGAGAACAGTGCTTAATACATAGTAAGTGCTTAACAAGGTCTATTATCACTGTTTTCATTTATTGAATGCTTACTGTGTGCAGATCACACTGTCCTAAGCATTTGGGAGAGTATAATATCCGGAGTTGGTAGACACATTCCCTGCCTAGAGCAACTTACACTCTAGATGGGGAGACAGACATTAATATAAATTATGGATTTGAACATAAATACCGTGGGGCTGAAGGGTGGGGAAATAAAGGGTGCAAATCCAAGTTCAAGGGCCAATGCAGAAGGGAGTGGGAGAAGAGGAAAAGAGTTGGGGAAGGGCTCTTGACGGAGACGTGCTTTGAATTAAGTTTTGAAGGTGAGGAGAGGGATCATCTGTCGGATATGAAGGGGGAAGGCATTCCAGGCCAGAGTCTGGACGTGGGCGAGAGGTCAACGGTGGGATAGAAAAGACCGAGGTGCAGTGAGGTGTTTGAGCCCCTCTCAGGGATGTAACTTGAGAGTTTCCAGTCCTCTACCCGTCTCGACTACAGGAGGGAGAGTCGAGCAGAGGCCTGTCCGTTCCATTCCTAGCTTGGGCAGTGGCTAGCGAGTGGCAGGCAACCTGCTACGAGTCAAAACTCACCCGTGCTGGGCAGCAGCAGCATGAGGGTCGAGGGAGGAGACCCCAGTTTACTGCGCAGAAGGAGGCAGTGGTAAACCACTTCCGGATTTTTACCAAGAAAACTCTCTAGATGAATTACCAGGACGATTGCGGATGGAGGTGGGGGTTTCTGGGAGAGGTGTGTCCGTGGCGTCGTTATGGGTCGGAGACGACTCGACAGCGTAAGACAAGACGAGGCGGTTGACATCAGAGGAGTGAATGTTATGGGCTGAGAACTTGTGGCAGGACCAGGGGTGGCTATGGCAACTCTTCAAGGAGGGCCTCTGACTCCAGAAGTAAGGAAACCCCAGAAAAAGCTGAGGGTGGTGGCTTTCTCTGCACCCCTGCCCCTCTCCACCTGGTCCCCTCCATCACTGAGACGCACCCCAAGAAGCCAGTACCCCGTCTTAAACTCCTCCCACCCTAAATTCTGAGATTACAACTGGTGTCCCTCCCATAGAATTTATTAGGAAGAGTAGCAGATTATTCTTTGCTTTGAAACATCCCAAGGATCCCATCAGCCAGCTTCTGGATCTCATCAGCCAGCTTCTTTCTTACTGACCGTGGTGTTTGGATCATTTTTAATAGTGGAAAAACAGAGGCAGTAGGGAAGAAATGGAGGAAAACCAAAGGAATAGAGGAGAGCAAGTATTGCTCTGAAATGACAGAGGGACCTGAAAATGCAAGTGGTGGGCAACACACTGAACGGAAGGAATAGCCCGGGACATCTTTAAGGGGTAGAGGGAAGCTTGGTGTCTAGAGGCTTATTTGGGGATGTAGCCTCAGGCAAAACCGTGGGAAGCCCTGAACTCTGCTTAGAGAACTGCCCAGAGAGACTTATTCCAACTGAGTCAGTGGTCTAGACTGGAAGCTAGTCCTCTGGACTGCGAGTTCGCCTTCAAGACTGTAAGCTCGCCTTGGGCAGGGAATTTGTCTCTTCATTGTTATATTGTCCCCTCCCGAGCGCTTAGTAGAGTGTTCTGCACGCAGTAAGCGCTCAGTAAATACGATTTCGATTGAATGAATGAACGAATGCATGAACGAATGGGCCTTCTCTCCTCAGCAGCAGCATCTTCTTGGCTCCGAGTTTCCCCACATGATCTAGACAGTGGACCATGTGTTTCCAACCATGTGTGGGCGTTAGGCTTCTCCTTGTGTGACCCAGGCTTCTCAAATAAGTTTGAAAATGAGAATTGAGTTACCCTGTGGTCAATTTCAGGTATATCTTGGGCTACAACACCCAAAGGGGTGAATTCTTTTTAACCGAATTTGGACTTCAGCTGTGACTTCGGTTTCAGAATTCACTTCAGATGTTCCTTAAAGAGTACACATAAACAGATGACATGTGGGTAGTTAGAAGTCACATGTAATATGGAATTTCACCATCATCTGTGGGTTGTTTGGACTGAATTTCAGGAAGGTATACATGTGGAAGTGTTTCGGGGTATAAATGTACGGGAGGAAATCTACTGGATAATACTGACAGACTACAAGCATTTTCCTAAGTCGTGATCGAAGAATAGAGGATTTTTTTTTTTGTTGTATTCAGTTTATCCCATGATGATAGGAGATGATATCAAACAATGGAATCAATCGGTGTCGGATTTTTAGCTTTCCGAAGCTCCACATCTGTTAAGCAAAATTACTGACTGTGCCTGATTTGGTTTTCTCGGACATCTGATATAGGTCTGGAAAACCCAGGATAGGTTTTGTGTATTTTCTGTCCCCGGGCATCAAGTCTGGTTGCTGTGGAGAAGCTCAGAAGACAAAGACAGTAGAATTCAGGTTTCTATGAGCCATGAGAAGCAGCGTGGCTCAGTGGAAAGAGCCTGGGCTTGGGAATCAGAGGTCATGGGTTCGGATCCCGGCTCTGCCACTTGTCAGCTGTGTGGCTGTGGGCAAGTCACTTCATTTCTCTGTGCCTCAGTGACCTCATCTGTAAAATGGGGATTAACTGTGAGCCCAGGTGGGACAACCTGATGACCCTGTATCTCCCCCAGCGCTGAGAACAGGGCTCTGCACGTCGTAAGTGCTTAACAAAGACCAACATTATTATTATTATTATTCAATTTGAGGAAGGAGGAGGATAGTAGTAGAAATAGTATTTATTGAGCACCAAGTCTGTACTTTTTCTAAAAATATGGTATTTGTTAGGCACTTACTAGGTGCCAGGCACTGTATTAAATAAACACTGAGGAAGATACGAGCTAATCAGGTTGGACACAGTGCATGTCCCACATGAGGCTTTCAGTCTTAATCCCCATTTTACAGATGAGTTAAGTGAAGCACAGAGAAGTTAAGTGCCTTAGCCAAGGTCACATGGCAGACAAGAGGCCGAGCCAGGATTAGAACCCAGGTCCTTCTGTCTCCCAGGCTCCTGCTCTATCCACTAGGCCAAGGTGATTCTCATGCTGCTGTACTTGGGACAGATAGCCGAAAGAAAAGCTGTTGAAATGCATGAGCATGTTCTGGCAGAAAGCCTTCACTTTGCTTGTTCTTGTCTTCCGCTGTCGAGTCGTCTCCGACCCGCGACGGCTCCCTGGACACATCTCTCCCAGAACGTCCCAGCTCCATCTGCAGTCGCTCTGGTCGTGGATCCAGAGAGTCCTAGAGAGGGAGAATTAACTGGCTTAAGTGGAAAACTACGGGTGCCCCAAAAGGATTCTCTTTTTGAAGCAACGGTGGCCCTGCTTCAAACAGAGAGTGAGCAAGGGATTGAGAAGCTGTCTCCTCTCGGGAATCTCTGCACCCTTGGGAGCCTCATATAGGAGAAGGGGCTCACGGACAAGAAAACATGAAAGCGACCATCTGCTGCTATCCACGTCTTTTAGCTGCAATAGAAATAATAATAAAAGTGACACTGGTTAAGGTCTTTCTGTGTGCCAAGCACTGTATTAAATGCTGGGGTGGATACAAGCAAATTGGGTTAGACACAGTCCCTGTCCCACATGGGGCTCGCAGCCTTAATCCCCATTTAACAGGTGAGGTAGCTGAGGCACAGAGAGGTTAAGTAACTTGTCCCAGCTCACACAGCAGACATGTAGCAGAGGCGGGCTAGTCTCTTGAACTGTTGGAGAAGCAGCGTGGCTCAGTGGAAAGAGAACGGGCTTTGGAGTCATAGGTCATGGGTTTGAATCCCGGCTCTGCCACTTGTCAGCTGTGTGACTGTGGGCAAGTCACTTCACTTCTCTGGGCCTCAGTTACCTCATCTGTAAAATGGGGATGAAGACTGTGAGCCCCATGTGGGACAACCTGATTCCCCTCTGTCTACCCCAGTGCTTAGAACAGTGCTGTGCACATAGTAAGCGCTTAACAAATACCAACATTATTATTATTATTATTATAATTTCTTGTTCTCTGGATGGCAGTGACACTTTCAGTTGGTGGAGTCCATGTGGAATGCATTCTCCCTCAGGAACATGAAAAATTTGGCCCTTCAAAACCAGGGCTTTCTCAATATGTTCCCCCCAGCCGCCCCCCCCCCCCCCCGCCCACACACCCCCCCCCCGACACCCTCAAAAATCCATCTAAAACCCAAAACAGTACCCTAGGTTTTCAAGAGAACACAGAATAATAATAATCATGGTATTTGTTAAGTGCTTACTATGTGCCGAGCACTGTTCTAAGCATTAGGGTAGATACAAGGTAATCAGGTTGTCCTATGAGGGGCTCACAGTCTTCATCCCCATTTTACAGATGAGGTAACTGAGGCACAGAGAAGAAGGACACAAAACAGACAAGTGGTGGAGCCCCACATCCTCTGACTCTGACTCTCAAGCCCGGGCTCTTGCCCCTAGACCTTACTGCCTCTCAGAAGAAACTGATAATTTGGGAGAAAATTGAAATTTTTCAAATGCACTAGAAGCATGGGAATTTTTTTTTTAATTTTGTCATGAAAGATCAATGGGATCTTTAGTTTCAGAGATCTGGATAAGCACTGATATTCACGTTCTCCTCATTCTGTCAGTCTGGTATCTGAGATGTAACACCCCTCTGGCTGAAGTCATTCATTCATTTATTCAGTCGTATTTATTGAGCCCTTACTGTGTGCAGAAGACTGTACTAAGCGCTTGGAAAGTAAAATTCAGCCACAGAGAGAGACAATCCCTACCCAACAATGAGCTCAAGTCCCTTTCCACAGCCTGGGTATTAAAGTTAATGGGAAAATGAATTTATTGCTACTGCCCTTTTTAGAATTTTTGGCATGGACTAATGGATGGATTATCTTCCCTCAGAAAAGGTCATTTTAAATCTTTTTTTATCGCTCTCCTATTTGGATTCAGCACATTACTGACATGGCAGGCGCTTCTACAAAGGCCAGAGAATACAGTCCTGCAACTGTGTCCTGGGAGTTCTGACATTTCTCCAACCAAATGCTCCCTTTGGCCTGGGGAAGCTTCAAATAAATAAATCCATTCTTACTGGCTTATGCAAGTTTACAGTCCTGGCTTCAGCGGCTACAAGAACTGGAGCCCTCAGCAGACAAACATCAGAAAATATGTGTTTTGGAAGTTTAATTACCCAAGCAAACGAGATCCTCCTACGAAAAAATAACCTTCTGAAGATGTGACCCGTAATCAGGCTCTGGTCATTGAGGACCTAAAAGAGGCGATCTTTAGGCCTGCTGTGGATACTTTCATTCATTCATTCAATAGTATTTATTGAGCGCTTACTATGTGCAGAGCACTGTACTAAGCGCTTGGAATGGACCATTTGGCAACAGATAGAGACCATCCCTGCCCCATGACGGGCTCACAGTCTAATCGGGGGAGACACACGGACAAAAACAAGACACCATAATCACAATAAGTGTTGTGGGGCTGGGGCAGGGGGAGAGAAAAGGGAGGAAGTCAGGGAGACACAGAAGGGAGCGGGAGATGAGGAAAATTGGGGCTTATCTGGGAAGGCCTCTTGGAGGAGATGGGACTTCATAATAATGATAATAATAATAATAATAATTAGGTACCTGTGAAGCACTTACTAGGTACCAAGCATCGTTCTAAGTGCTGGGGTAGATACAAGTTTCATTTTGGACAGGGAATGTGTCTGTCATTTTGTTGTGCTGTACAGTGCTCTGCACACACTGAATAGGATTGATTGATTGTTTTTGGTTAACCTGAGCCAAAAGGAAATTAATTGTTTGTAGTCCACTGGCGATGTCAGATTTAGGAGTAGGACTAGTAGTGATAGTAGTACTGTTAATAGCAGAAGTAATAATAATGATAATGTTGGCATTTGTTAAGCGCTTACTATGTGCCGAGCACCGTTCTAAGCGCTGGGGGAGATATAGGGTAATCAGGTTGTCCCACGTGAGGCTCACAGTCTTCATCCCCATTTTACAGATGAGGTAACTGAGCCACAGAGAAGTGAAGTGACTTGCCCACAGTCACACAGCTGCCAAGTGGCAGAGCCAGGATTCGGACCTGTGACCTCTGACTCCCAAGCCCGGGCTCTTTCCACTGAGTCACGCCGTGATATTTCTTGAGGGTCTGCTTCTTTTGAGCACTTATTTGGAATGCGTACCAAATAAAGCCCCTCTCAAGATGGCACCTGGAGAGTTTCCAGTCCTCTACCAGTCTTGACTATGGAAGGACAGTCAATCAGAGGCCTATCCATTCCATTCCCAGCTTGGCCAGTGGCTAGCAAATGGGAGGCGATCCTCTACAAGTCAAAACTCTCCTGTGCTGGGCAGCAATAGAGAGAGTTGAGGGTGGAGACTCGAGTCTGCCAGGCGGAAGGAAGCAAGCAATGGTAAACCACTTCTGTATTTTTACCCAGAAAACTCTGTGGCTCCACCACTGGAATGATTGCAAATGGAAGGGGTGTGTTCTGGGAGAGATGTGCCCATGGTGTCGTTATGGGTCAGTGATAAATCGACAGCTTACAAGACAAGACCAAATAAAGATGCCTTTTGGGCTCTTCCCAACATTTCTGCCCTAGATTTTGTGAAGCAGCATGACAGTGGGAAGAGCTCATGCCCGGGAACAGAGGATCTGGGTTCTAATCCCGGATCCACTACCTGTCTGTTGTGTGACTTTGGTTGAGAAACTTAACTTTGAGGTGCCTCCTTTTCCTCATCTGTAAATTGGGGATTCGTTACCTGCTCTCCTTTCTTTTGACCATGTTAGTTCTGTGTGGAAGAGGGATGCGTCCAACGCGATTTATTTGAATCTACCCTGCCTTTTTAATATCGGTCAATTGTCCATTCGTAATAATAATAATAATAATGTTGGTATTTGTTAAGCGCTTACTATGTGCCGAGCACTGTTCTAAGCGCTGGGGTAGACATAGGGGAATCAGGTTGTCCCACGTGGGGCTCACAGTCTTAATCCCCATTTTACAGATGAGGGAACTGAGGCACAGAGAAGTTAAGTGACTCGCCCGCAGTCACACAGCCGACAAGTGGCAGAGCTGGGATTCGAACTCATGAGCCCTGACTCCAAAGCCCGTGCTCCTTCCACTGAACCACGCTGCTTCTCATTTATTGAGCACTTACAGTGTGCAGAGTAATGATAATGTTGGTATTTGGTAAGCGCTTACTATGTGCAGAGCACTGTTCTAAGCGCCGGGGGAGATACGGGGTCATCAGGTTGTCCCATGTGAGGCTCAGGTGAGGCTCACGGTTAATCCCCATTTTCCAGATGAGGTAACTGAGGCCCAGAGAAGTGAAGTGACTTGCCCACAGTCACACAGTTGACCAGTGGCAGAGCCGGGAGTCAGACCCATGACCTCTGACTCCGAAGCCCAGGCTCTTTCCACTGAGCCACGCTGCTTCCCCGGAGTACTGTACTAAGCACTCGGGAGAATACAGTATAACAATAAATGGACACATTCCCTGCCCACAAGGAACTTACAGTCTAAAGGGGGAGACATAATAATAATAATAATCATCATCATGATTGTATTTGTTAAGCACTTACTATGTGTCAGGCACTGTTCTAAGCACTGGGGTGGATACAAGCATGAGAGATTGGACCTAGTCCCTCTCCCATGTGGGCCTCACAGTCTCAATCCCCGTTTTCCACATTAGGTAACTGTGGCCCAGAGAAATGAAGTGACTTGCCCAAGGTCACACAGTGGACAAGAGATAGAGCTGGGATTAGAACCCATGACCATCTGAGTCCCAGGCCCGTGCTCTGGCCCCTACACCATGTTGTAATCAAAATGGTGGCCACTACCTTGCCCACAGAATTGTGTCTGGAGACCACTGATGCCAGAAGAGATTAGTCATTTACCACTGACCGTCAACAGTTATATCATGAAGAATTCAGACTCATGCACTGCTTCTCCCAAGCATTTACCACAGTGTTCTGCTCACACTAAGCAGTCAATAAAAACTATCGATGGACTAATTAAAAATAATCCTTGTTCCTCCAGAAAACTTGAAATGTTCAGCAGTTTTCAAATAGGCTAGATAAAAGACTACTAAGGCTAATTCCATTTTTAGGCTTGTAAAACCACTCTTAACGATAACAAAAATAATAATGATTACAGTATTTGTTAAGCGCTTACCATGTAAGCACTGTTCTAAGCACTGGGGTAGATACAAGGTAATGAGGTTGTTCATTCATTCATTCAGTCGTATGAATTGAGCACTTACTGTGTGCAGAGCACTGTACTAAGCGCTTAGAAAGTGCAATTTGGCAACAGATAGAGACAATCCCTACCCAACAATGGGCTCACAGTCTAGAAGCGGGAGACAGACAACAAACAAAGCAAGTAGAGAGGCATCAGTAGCATCAAAATAGTCATTCATTCCATAGTATTTATTGAGCGCTTACTATGTGCAGAGCACTGTACTAAGCGCTTGGGATGAACAAGTCGCCAACAGATAGAGACGGTCCCTGCCGTTTGACGGGCTTACGGTCTCATCGGCCCACGTGAGGCTCACAGTCTTGATCCCCATTTTGCAGATGAGGGAACTGAAGCACAGAGAAGTTAACTGGCTTGTCTAATTGACGCAGCGCTCACATAGGAGACAAGTGGAGACAAGCGTCAGAGGCAAAATTAGAACCCACGTCCTCTGGCTCCAAATCCATGCTATTTCCATGAAGCCATGCTGCTTCTCTAATTGAATAACCTTAAGCTCAGTTTAGTTCTCATTATTTGTAAGGTTCCCATGAGATCGGGGAATTCATAGCTGGAATGTCTGTATCATTCTGTATCACAGAGTTTTCAAATAACCTAGATAGAAGACTTACTAAGGCTAATTATCCATTCATTCAATAGTACTTATTGAGCGCTTACTATGTGCAGAGCACTGTACTAAGCGCTTGGAATGAACAAGTCGGCAACAGATAGAGACGGTCCCTGCCGTTTGACGGGCTTACGGTCTAATCGACTGCTATATTTTAGGCCTTTAAAACCACTCTAAGGGAATAAAGTAAAGCCCAATTTAGTTCTTGCTATTTGCAGGATTCCCACGATATCAGGGAATTCATAGCTGGAATGTCTGTACCAACAAAATGATAAAAAGCGGTAGACAGTACCAATCAGAGTGTTTCTACTCTGAACTATTTGACAAAGCATGTGATATAGGAATCAATCGGTCGATTTATTGAGCGCATACTCTATGCAGAGCATTCATTCATTCATTCAATAGTATTTATTGAGCGCTTACTATGTGCAGAGCACTGTACTAAGCGCTTGGGATGAACAAGTCGGCAACAGATAGAGACGGTCCCTGCCGTTCGACGGGCTTACGGTCTAATCGTCTGTCTGGACGAGCAGTGTACTGGCCATTTGGGAGAGTACAATAGCGTTAGACACAAGACTCCCAAAGGAGCAAACCATCTACTGAGGGAGACAGACACTAGGGAAGCAGCGTGGCTCAGTGGAAAGAGCCTGGGCTTGAGAGTCAGAGGTCAGGGGTTCGAATCCCACCTCTGCCACTTGTCACTGTGTGACTCTGGGCAAGTCACTTAACTTTTCTGTGCCTCAGTTACCTCATCTGTAAAATGGGGGTGAAGACTGTGAGCCTCACGTGGGACGACCTGATTACCCTGTATCTCCCCCAGCGCTTAGAACAGTGCTCCGCACATAGTAAGGGCTTAACAAATGCCAACATTATTATTATTATTATTAAAATGAATTGTTGTGGGTAACAGCACCACGGCCTAATGGAAATAGCACAGGCCTGAAACTCAGAGTAGCTGGGTTCTTATCACACCTCTGCCAAATGCTTGCCATGTGACCTCTTAAGGTCCTCTGCACTCTAAGCTCTTTGTGGGCAGGGAAAGTTGTATTGTACTCTCCAAAGCACTTAGTACACTGCTCTGCACACAGCGCTCAATAAATACTACTGACTGAGTGACCTTAGGCAAATCACTTGACTTCTCTGTGGCTCCTTTTTCCTGTTCTCCCTTTTACTTAAACTGAGCCCCATGAAGAACAGGGACTGTGACTAACCTAACTGACTTGTATCTGAGTGTTTGACACACAGTGTTTAACAAATATCTTAAAAAAGAAAATAACAGAGTTTAAAGATATGTACCCAAGTGATACAGAGTGGAGTTCACACTATCTAAATTCTCAGCTGACGGTGAATTTCTGGACTATCTGTGTCAAAATAACTCACTGAACAGACAACACAGATCCAGTTTGCCTCCTTATGCTTAAAGCGGTCAAGTTACTCTTGTCTTTAACCCCTGAATTGGATAAACCTGAGCCTCAGGAGTGGGCCAGACACTTTTCAAAACTCAGAAATATGCCCGGCCCTTGTATCTCAGGATTTACAGACTAAATATGTTGTCTGGCCCTTATTCCCAGAGCTGGTATGAGCTGAGGGCCAGAGCTGGTAGGTAACTCCTGCCAAAGGCAAATCAGAGATAGTTTATTGCTTCATTATTCAAAATAGAATGGGAGGCAAATCAATCTGTCCGGCCAAAAGCATAAAAATACATAGCTTTTTTTAAATAGCGAGTGCTTAACAAAAATCACAATTATTATTATCATTACTAACCCGTCGGTCAGTTGCATTTATTGAGTGCTTGCTATGTGCAGAGAACCATACCAAATGCTGGGAGAGTACAGTTTAACAGTCTCATTCCCTGCCCACAATGAACTTAAGTTCCAGAAAGGGAGACAGACATTAATATAAATAAATAGGGTTACAGATAAGCACATAAGTGCTGGGGGGAGGCGATGAATAATGGGAGCTAGTCAAGGCGATGCAGAAGGGAACGGGAGACGAGGAAAGGAGGGCTTAGTCAGGGAAAGCCTCTTGAAGGAGTTGTGCCTTTGATAATCAATAATAATAATAATAATGTTGGTATTTGTTAAGCGCTTACTATATGCAGAGCACTGTTCTAAGTGCTGGGGTAAATACAGGGTAATTAGGTTGTCCCACTTGGGGCTCACAGTCTTCATCCCCATTTGACAGATGAGGGAACTGAGGCACAGAAAAGTTACGTGACTTGCCCACAGTCACATAGCTGGCCAGTGGCAGAGCTGGGATTCGAACCCATGACCTCTGACTCCCAAGCCCAGGCTCTTTCCACTGAGCCACACTGCTTCTCAAGCTTACTAGTATTTAAGAAAAGGAAGAGGAGAGAAAGGTGCACAGACAGAAGGTGGGGTTTCCTCATCGAAAGAGGGCTCATATTACCATCTCGTAGAGATATCCTGAGGGAGAATTGTCCACCCCAACCTCCTCCACTCTCTCTCTTTTACAATTCTCCTCTTTACCTCCTCCAATCTGGCTTCCACCCCCTTCACTGCAAGGAAAGTGCCCTCTAAAGTCATCGGTGACTTGCCAGTCTGTCGGCCACTGCTCCATCTTCATCCTCCTCCCCCTCTCACCTGCCTTTGACGCTGGTCGTTCGCTTCCTTCCGGAAATGTCTAACCAGGGCTTCCCTGACAGCCCTCAAGATGAAAGGTAGAAAAAGTGGAATTTTCAGGGACTATAATAACCTTCCTATCTGCCCTGAAGTAAAGCTAGTTAGAAAAAATGAAAAATGCAATGAGTTTCTTGGCAAAAGGCTCAGATTTAAATTCTAGTCAGAAAACATTTTCAAATCAGTGAAACTTTCCTCCCCAAAGTTATGGAATCCCCATTTTACAGTTGAGTAAACTGAGACACAGAGCAGTTAAGTCACTTGTCCGAAATCGCACAGTAGGCAAGTGAAAGATCTGGGATCGAAATCCAGGTCCTTCATTCATTCATTTATTCAATCATATTTACTAAGTGCTTACTGTGTGCAAATCACAGTAATAAGCGCTTGGGAGAGGAGAATATTACAACAGACAGACACATTTCTGCTCACCACGAGCTCACGGTCTAGAGGGGGAGGTAGACGATATAAATGAATAAATAGATAAATAAATTACAGATATGTGCTATGGGGTTGGGGGGGAGGATGAATGAAGGAGCAAGTAAGTGTGTTCCAGAAGGCAGTGGGAGGAAGAAGAGAAGAACAGTGTGGCTTAGTGGAAAGACCCGGGCTTGGGAGTCAGAGGTCATGAGTTCGAATCCCGGATCTGCCACTTGTCAGCTGTGTGACTGTGGGCAAGTCACTTCTCTGTGCCTCAGTTCCCTCATCTGTAAAATGGGGATGAAGACTGTGAGCCCCACGAGGGACAACCTGATCACCCTGTATCTACCCCAGCGCTTAGAACAGTGCTCTGCACATAGTAAGCGCTTAAATACCAACATTATCATTATTATTAATAATATCACCCTGATGACCCTGTATCTACCCCAGGGCTTAGAACAGTGCTCTGCACCTAGTAAGCGCTTAACAAATAGCACCATTATCATTATTATTACCGCAGATCTTAGAACAGTGCTTGGCACATAATAAGCACTTAAGTACCATCATCATTATCATCATCAAGGATTCTTGGAGGAGAATAAGATTTTGAAATGGTAGAGAGCAATTATCTGTCTGATTTGAGGAGGGAGGGTGTTCCAGGCCAGAGGTAGGATGTGGGCAGCCTGGGAGTCCTCTGCTACTTTCCCTGAGCCTGGGTGTAGAAGGGATTGGGAGTGAGATTGCCGAGTCACCCCAGTGCAGAAGGCAAAGGAATATTTCACTCCTGTTATGTGATAAGTAATAAGGCTGCCCTTTCATTCATTCATTCAATAGTATTTATCGAGCGCTTACCATGTGCAGAACACTGTACCAAGCGCTTGGAATGGACAAATCGGTAACAGATAGAGACGGTCCCTGCCCTTTGACGGGCTTACGGTCTAATCGGGGGAGACGGACGGACAAGAACGATAGCAATAAATAGAATAGAGGGGATGAGCATCTCATTAAAACAATAGCAAATAAATAGAATCGAGGTGATGTACATCTCATTAACAAAATAATAGAATCAAGGTGATGTACATCTCATTAACAAAATGGTAGAATCAAGGCGATGTACATCTCATTAACCAAATAAATAGGGTAATGAAAATATATACAGTCGAGCGGACGAGTACCGTGCTGAGGGGAAGGGAGAGGGGGAGGAGCAGAGGGAGATGGGGGGAAAAGAGGGTTTAGCTGCGGAGAGGTGAAGGGAGGGGTAGAGGGAGCAGAGTGTTCAGTTTTAGTGTTCACTTGTTGAAAAATGTGTTTCTTCAAAGCTTTTTCAGTGACACCGATGCAACCATAGACCATCCCTTAGCCTGACCTAGATTACATATCGAACCTTAAATGTGAGAGTCCAAAATGATGTCATCATTAAAGTTGATACCTTCACAATGACGATTCTTAGCAAACTTTAGCAAAATTTACCATTTAGACTAGGAAATGTCTACCAGCACCCATCCTTATGAATTAAAAAAAAAAAATCTAGTGAAATTTTGTTCTTTGGCCAAGCTTCTGAGCTAGTCTCTTGTGGGAAACAAATACAGCTGTGTCACCTATTAACAATCGTGCCAGAGTCTATTTCTGTGAGTATCTTCGCATCATGTCTTTTGCTCTCCATTACTCTTCTAGTGGAAATAGATATTGGTATATTTCTTATAACCAGAAGTCATTTCTTGAGTAGAATTTTCACAAGTCCTCAAGGAGACCTTCACTTGAGAGGAGTTCACAAAACACTGGCTGAATATTCTGAGGATCTTTAATTCGCTCCTAAATTTTTGAGACACATATGGTATCGTAGAATTAGAACTATATCAATCAGTTTTTTCTCAATGCCCCCCCCCAAAAATCTTCAAGAACCGTCAATTTCTAGGTCTAAACTTGATTTTGAAGACAAGAAATCCAAGTGTGGAATGTTTAAAACTCTGTAATGGACTTGGCCTTTTGTTTGTTGTTTGTTTATTTTATGGCATTTGTTAAATTCTTTGTTCCAAGTGCTGAGGTAGATAAAAGTTCTTCTGGTGAGATACAATCCCTGTCTCACATGGAGCTCCTAATCCAAGTTCCAGAGAATGGAACTTGAAGAGCTGTTACAAGGGTTATGTCTACATTTTAAAATCCTCCCTTCCTGTACTTTTTTACATTTTCTAGCCTCTACAGTTGCTCTTCTGCATCCCTCTCTTGCCAGTTGATTATTTATTGAACACCTACTGGGCTATGCTTTTAACCTCCTCTACAGGATTATGAAGTGAAATGCTTGTACAATAGGTTTAGGCAGCCTGTTCCTTGCGTGCTGCGAAGGGTAGCATGGCTTTGGAAAGAGCACGGGCTTGGGAGTCAGAGGACATGGGTTCTAATTCCAGTTCTGCCGTTTTTCAGCTGTGTGACTTTGGGCAAGTCATTTAACTTCTCTGTGCCTCAGTTACCTCATCTGTAAAATGGGCATTAAGACTGTGAGCCCCACGTGGGACAAACTGTTTACCTTGTAACTAGCCCAGCGCTTAGAACAATGCTTGGCACATAGTAAGCGCTTAACAAATAATAATAATAATAATAATGATTTTGGTGTTTGTTTAGTGCTTACTATGTGCAGAGCACTATTCTAAGCACTGGAGTAGAAACAGGGTAATCCGGCTGTCCCACGTGAGGCTCAAAGTGAATCCCCATTTTACAGATGAGGTAACTGAGGCCCAGAGAAGTAGAGTGACTTGCCCACAGTCACACAGCTGACAAGTGGCAGAGCCGGGATTCGAAGCCGTGACCTCTGACTCCCAAGTCCGGGCACTTTCCACTGAGCCCACTGTGAGCCTCACGTGGGACAACCCGATTACCCTGTATCTACCCTAGTGCTTAGAACAGTGCTCTGCACATAGTAAGCGCTTAACAAATACCAACATAATCATTATTATTATTATTGTAAAGAAAAAAGTGCCAATCAGTCTTGGAACCATTAACTGCAAACTGATTCAGCAGGCAACAGACCAGATTCTTCTATACACTGATTGATTCTGTTCCTCTCATCCATGGATATGCTAATAGATTAGCATATCAGCCTTGAAACTGTAGAAGACGGTGGGTTATTTTCTACCACTAGCATGAGGATGGGCATAAACAGTTAAATTTGGGGGGTTTTTTCTGTTCTTTGAAAAAACGGCCCAATATTTGCTCTGAAAAACTTTATTTGAGATGTTGTGTCTATTCATACCATGTGCATGTTGATATCTTTCACAAAAGGCTTCATTGTGACATAAAACAAGAGTGGAGAGTCAAAGTTGAACTTTGGGATGACTTCTATCTGCATGTCCTGACTTTTGGATGACTTTTTCAAATAAAGGGACCATATTAGCGTTTAAATCCTCTGTAGGGGGACTTTGAACAAACCCGTCTTTTGTTCTGAAACTATTCACTCATTGTTTAAATGCTCCCCCGTTATCCAGTTCTGGTTAACATTTATATAAGAAACTTGTCACACATCTTGGTTTTTGTTTTGATTGTATTCTTCATTTGAATGATGTCAAATTAATGTGTGGTTGCTAAGACACACTGTGCCACTGCCCACTCATAAAAAACAAAACCCCCTCTAATTTTTTTGAGGCTCTGTCTAAAGGAGTGTAATTAATCTCGTAGAATTTACACCTAATTAGTCATAAATGATTACTGTATTTCTGTTCATACTAATAAAGCGACGAGTACTCCTCTCAACTGATTTTCTCTGAACAAGTGCTTGGCACGTAGAAAGTGCTTAACAAATACCATCATTATCATTTTTATTTATTCCGAGTTGTTTTGTCTTCCAAGGGAACTCAAATGCCAGAAGGGGAGACCTCTTGATATATAATATTCCTCTGACTCTGAAATTCTAAACTGATTAATCGGCAGGCGACACGTTGCGTAGAATACTTCTCTGAGAGCCGCTAGGACACTGACTCTGACATGGAATTATTTAAGTCACCGGCAAGGGCTCTTTGTCTTCATGTGTTTCAATTTAGCAACCTTTAAAATGAGGGTAAAAATAGCTTAACTATTTTCCACCACTTGGACTTACGGTAATAATAATAATGACGATAAAGTACTAATGGTATTACTAAGATCTGGGATAGATACAGGGTGATCAGACATTGTTCCTATCCCACATGGCGTTCACGGTCCATGCGGGAGGGAGAACAGGTACTTTATCCCCATTTGACGGAGGAGGAAACTGAGGCCCAGAGAAGTTAAGTAACTTGCCCAAGGTCACCCAGCAGGCAGTGGCAAAGCTGACATTAGAACCCAGATCCTCTGACTCCCAGATTCATGGTCTTTCCACTAGGCCATGCTACTTCTCAACAGGGAGTATTAGGAAGACAGATAAAAGTAAAATATGATCAACTCAGCTCTTTGGAAGAGTCATATTTCTAATTTCCACTTTGGCATTTCACAGTAATTTTATAATTTGTGAGTTAATATTGATTTTAACAGTAGTACATGATAAATACTTATGTGTCAAGCACTGGATAGATAGAAGATAATCAGCTCGGACCCAGGCCCTATCCCACGTGGGGCTCGACTCAGTGTTTGAATAATAATGTCGGTATTTGTTAAGCGCTTACCATGTGCAGAGCACTGTTCTAAGCGCAGGGGTAGACACAGGATAATCAGGTTGTCCCACATGAGGCTCACAGTCTTAATCCCCATTTTACAGATGAGGGAACTGAGGCACAGAGAAGTGACTCGCCCACAGTCACGCGGCTGACAAGTGGCAGAGCTGGGATTCGAACCCATGACTTCTGGCTCCCAAGCCCGGGCTCTTTCCACTGAGTCACGCTGCTTTGACGGGGGGGGGGGGGGATAGGCACTGAATCCCCATTTTTACATATGAGGAAACTGAGGCCCAGAGAAGTTAAGTGGCTTGTCCAAGGTGACACAGCAGACAAGTGTTAGAGCTAGGGCAAAAACCCGAGTCTTCAGACGCCCCTGTCCTGTGCTTGTTCTGACTAACTGACCGATTAGGTCCCACTGGCCTTCTTGTTCCTTCTCAAACCCATAAATCAGATTTCCTCTGGGGAACAAAACTAATTTATAAGTCTTTGCTTGTGTAGAACCTACTGATGCATCGATTTTCTAAAGTGAATGCAGTTCTACAGACTTAAGTTTTCTAGCAGTTGAGAAGCAGCAAGGTCTAATGGAAAGCACGTGGGCCTGGGAGTCAGAGGACTTAGGTTTTAATTCTGCCCCTTGTCTGCTGTGTGACCTTGGGCAAGTTACTTAACTTCTCTGGGCCTCAGCTACCTCATCTGCAAAGTAGAGATTCAATACCTGCTTTCCCTCCTACTTAGACTTTGAGCCCCAAGTGACACATAGTAAGCGCTTGGCAAAAACCCCAGTTATTATTATTAAGATCTGGTCTGCCCTTCGGTAAGGATAATGTGTTTCCCAAAGAAAATTGGGTTTATTCTCCCTTTGCACGGTCTTATTTTTCTGTGACGGCCCCAGAGAATCTGGACTGTCAGTTTATTGGGAAGTAAACGGCAGCACCATCTCTCCTCCCGGAACAGAGGAAAGAAAAAAAATCAGGTACGATAGCGGGGATTGTGACGACCGGTCCTTTAACCAGTAGTGGTTTACTGGTTTCAGGAAACTCCTTTTACCCACCCCGCTGCCGTTGTTTCTGCTAAGCTAATATTTTCATTAAATGAGTTTACAACCTGAGTAAAATACCTACTCAGGCTAAAATTTGGCATCCGGAGACTTCGACTGGAAGTGATTTTCTTCTTTTTAAACAAAATTCAACATTTTAGGTTTGGGATTTTTAAAAGGGAACACGAACCAGACAGTTTGAGGTTTCTTTTCAAGCTTCAAAGGCTTCATCTGGGACGGTTTCGAGGCTGCTGTCCTTTGTCGTGCTTCTCTTTAACGGGGCTATTTGAAACAGAGATTTTTTGCGGCCTTGGTTAGCCGATGACCGTCTCCTGTTTTGCTAGGCAGAATGGTTGCATATGTATCGGGGCAGTGTGAAGGAGGATTTTTCTTTCTTTCCCTCTGTGGAAGGGCCAGCTTCTTCTCCCTCTCCCCTCTCCCATGAAATCGCAGCAGTGGGAGACCTCTGGGGGAGGAAAATGGCCTGCCCTCCCCAGCAATGGCGGCTAGGCCCTGGTGTAACTTGTTGCATTCACCTCACTGCCAGGATGACATCGAATGGAACCTCTTCGCGGTAACCAAAGGATCATTTCAAAAGTCATGGGAGTCGTCATCCACTCCCTGCCCCTAAAGCAGCCTCCTCTCCCTTCCCTCTAGCCTCTTCCCGGCAATGGCATGGTATAGTGGACAGAGCGTGGGCCTGGGAGTCGGAAGGTCATGGGTTCTAATCCCGGCTCCGACACTGTCACTTCACTTCTCTGTGCCTCGGTTACCTCCTCCGTAAAATGGGGAATGAGACTGTGAGCCCCACGTGCGACAGGGACTGTGTCCAAACTGAGTTGCTTGTATTCTCCCCACTGAATGGTTCAGTACGGTACTATACGACACCTGTTTCACTTCTACTTAAACTGTGAACCCCTGCAAGACATGCTTATCTTGTTTCTACCCCAGTGTTTGGCACACAGAGAAGCAGCGTGGCTCGGTGGAAAGAGCACAGGCTTGGGAGTCAGAGGTCATGGGTTCGAAACCCAGCTCTGCCACTTATCAGCTGTGTGACTGTGGGCACGTCATCACAGGGAAGCAGCGTGGCTCAGTGGAAAGAGCATGGGCTTGGGAGTCAGAGACCGCGGGTTCGAATCCCAGCTCTGCCACTTGGCAGCTGGGTGACTTTGGGCAAGTCACTTCACTTCTCTGTGCCTCAGAGACCTCATCTGTAAAATGGGGATTAAGACTGTGAGCCCCACGTGGGACAACCTGATTCCCCTGTGTCTACCCCAGCGCTTAGAACAGTGTTCTGCACATAGTAAGTGCTTAACAAATACCAACATTATTATTATTACTTAACTTCTCTGTGCCTCAGTTGCCTCATCTGTAAAATGGGGATGAAGACTGTAAACCTCATGTGGGACAACCTGATGACCCGGTATCTACCCCAGCGCTTAGAACAGTGCTCTGCACATAGTAAGCGCTTACATACCAATATAGTAAGCGCTTACTAGTAATGATGGTCCATTCAATCATTCATTCAGTTGCATCTATGGAGCTCTAATTGTGTGCAAAGCAAGGCACTAAGCACTTGAGAGAGTCAATACATCAGTATACAGACATATTCCCTGCTCATGATTAGCTCACAGTCTAGAGATGGCATTTGCTTAAGCGCTTACTATCTACCAAGCACTGCTCCAAGCGCTGGGGTAGATACAAGGTTTTCAGGTTGTCCCACGTGGGGCTCACGGTCTTCATCCCCATTTCCCGATGAGGTAACTAAGGCCCAGAGAAGAGAAGTGACAAGGTCACACAGCAGACAAGTGGCAGAGTCAGGATTAGAACCCAGGTCCTTCTGATTCCCAGGCCATTCTCTATCCACTAGCCACACCGCTTCTATCAAGTAATAATAATAATAATGTTGGTATTTGTTAAGCGCTTACTATGTGCAGAGCACTGTTCTAAGCGCTGGGGTAAACACAGGGGAATCAGGTTCTCCCACGTGGGGCTCACAGTCTTAATCCCCATTTTACAGATGAGGGAACTGAGGCCCAGAGAAGTTAAGTGACTTGCCCACAGTCACACAGCTGACAAGTGGCAGAGCTGGGATTCGAACTCATGAGCCCTGACTCCAAAGCCCGTGCTCTTTCCACTGCGCCACGCTGCTTCTCTTACCTCAGATATTATTTATTATTATATTATTATTATTACGGTGGCATGGCAATAGTAGTAATTTCGATATTCATTAAGCTCTTACCATGGGCCCAGCACAATGCTAAGCACTAAAATAGATACAAAATACTCAGATCAGTCACAGTCCCTGTCCCACAAAGGGCTCCCGATGAAAGGGAGAGAAAAAACAGGTATTTCATCCCCATTTTACATATAAGGAAACCAAGGCACAGAGAAGATAAGAGACATGCCCAAGGTCACAGAGGAGGTAAGTGGAGAGTCGGGATTGGAACCCAGATCTCTTGACTCCCACTTCCATGCTGTATTCACCAGGCCATGCTCCAACTCGCAACCAGAGAAGGTTCGCTGGGTCTAGAGGACGATGATCAACCCAGCGTGGCTCAGTGGAAAGAGCCTGGGCTTCGGAGTCAGAGGTCATGAGTTCGACTCCCGGCTCTGCCACTTGTCAGCTGTGTGACCGTGGGCAAGTCACTTCACTTCTCTGTGCCTCAGTTCCCTCATCTGTAAAATAGGGATTAAAAGTGTGTGAGCCCCACGAGGGACAACCTGATGACCCTGTATCTCCCCCAGCGCTTAGAACAGTGCTCGGCACCTAGTAAGCGCTTAACAAATACCAACATTATTAACCCTTCAACGAGCTGGATTGTATTTCGAGACATTTTCTCCCCTGGTGTCTAACAAGTGCAGATCTAGGCATTAATGAGACCTAAACAGTATGTTTTCAACTGGAAAAGTTCCTTACTAATGTTGCTATTTGTTAAGCGCTTACTACGTGCAGAGCACTGTTCTAAGCGCTGGGGTAGATACCAAGGACGTGAGGCCCACAGTCTTCAATCCCATTTTACAGAGGAGGGTACTGAGGCACAGAGAAGTGAAGTGACTTGCCCACAGTCACACAGCTGACAAGGGGCAGAGTCGGAATTCGAACCCATGACCTCTGACTCCCAAGCCCGGCTCTAAAACAGTCTGAGTGAAAAGCAGCACAATATTAGGAATTCTCTTTGTCTTGCCTGTTAGAGTATAAACTCTCTGTGGGCAGGGAAGATTTCACTTCTTTATTTTGTACCTGCCAAGCACCATATGCAGTGTGCCTTACCAAGAGGGTGCTCAATAAATAATACTACTAAAATTATTTTCAAAGTGCTTGCTGTACGGTTGAAACTATTTGCTTATTTTCTTTCCTTTAGGGTTTTCCAGGAGATATTGGTGTTCCCGGTCAGAACGGTCCTGAAGGTCCAAAGGTAAAAGAAAAAATTATACATTTTTCTCGACACGTAAAAAGTGAAGGGGTTTTGGATTCCTGAAGGATGGATAAAGTGCCCCTTTACATACTGGAAGATTAGCCACGTCTGCGAACAATTTACCAAACCTCGTACAGCTTGCTTCAAGATGGTCAGGAAATGTTTTGAAAGTCTGGTTCTTCGCTGGCTCCCCTCTGTTTAGAAAATATTGTAAATTGAAAAAAAAATCAGCTAATTGAATATTTTTTTTTTCCTGGTTTCACGTGGTGTCAGGAGATTGGCCATGTTTGTAAAATAAAAAAGAGATAAACTTCCACTCTGGATGGTCTCAAGAGATGGAAGGAAAACATCTAAAAAGCAAGTTATTGCTGCAAAATTGTGAGCACTAGTTCTCTTTAATCCCAAAGCGTTACAGATGAGGAGACAGTTTTGAAAATCGAATAAACATCCACACTGGGGCACCAGACTTGGTTTAAAACAGGTTCCGCCTCGATGTCAGTGCTAAAAGATGGAGGGTCTTGGGGGGAGTCTACCAACGGGGAAGCAGACACGCCCTTTTTCATTCCCCTAATTTGATATTCTTGGCTCCTGCGATGCGCACATCTGGGAAGAAGGGGATTTGGAGGGGCTACCTAGCAGTAAAAAAAATCTGGAGGGGTTTGGAGAGGGTTGTGGGACTTTTGAGGGATTTGCCTTTTCATTTCCTCATTTGGGGGAAAGAAAGGATGACATGGGGAAGGAATGCATTCTGACTGGGGCAATTCAGGCCAGATTTTGTTTACTGTTCCTTGGCAGGGATCCTTGGAACTACAAAATATCTCTCTCCCTCTCCCCACTTGTCTATTCCACCCCGTCAGCTCTGCTAACCGATAGGTAGCGGAGATTCTCTGAGGCGGGCTCACCCGGCCCATTTCAGGGAAGAGGATAATAATAATAACTATGGGATTCGTTAAGTGCTTACCACGTTCCAAGCGCTGTTCTAGGCACTGGGGTAGATACACAGTTTTCAGGTTGGACACAGTCTCTGTCCCACATGGGGCTCAGAGTCTTAATCGCCAGTTTACAGACGAGGTGACTGAGGCACAGAGAAGCGGAACTCTCGGCGCCTGCGTAAAGGGAAAAATGTGTAGCCCCCCTGCCGTCCCGCACAAAAAACTCCTTAGGCCTCCAGTGTGAAACGTAAAAGAAATGATGCCCCAGATGCTTAAAGGAGGAGTTCTGATCACTCCATCTCGGACGGAAATATCAGAATATGAACTACGTTAACACTTGAGCTTCTATCAATCGCTTAATACGCTATTAAATAGTAATCTGGCTCTTGATCTAGATGTAGATACTGTTGATTGTAAGCTCCTTGAGTGCAGGGATCCTGCCTACCAACTCTATTTTTTGTACTCTAATCCCAGCTCTGCCGTTTGTCTGTTGTGTGACCTTGGGCAAGTCACTTCACTTCCCTGTGCCTCAGTTGCCTCATCTGTAAAATGGGGATCGAGACCGTGAGCCCTCCGTGGGACAGGGATTGTGTCCATCCAGATCTGCTTGTATCCGCCCCAGTACTTCGTACAGTGCCTGGCACATAGTAAGTGCTTAACAAATATTATTATTACTCTCCCAAATGCTTAGTACAATGCTCTGCCCACAGTAAGTGCTCAAAAAGTACCATCAGATGATTTGTACAGAGGCCGGCTGGAATGGAAAACAGGGGGAAGGGAAAGATGCAGAGCAAAGGAAAAGTTGTGGAAAGAAAGGAGGGGGCTCGACAGTGGAAAGGCGGAAGGTGGGTCTGAGGCGTAGGAAGATTGGAGCAGCGTGGCTCAGTGGCAAGATCACGGGTCGGGGAGTCAGAGGTCATGGGTTCTAATCCTGGCTCTGCCAGTTGCTTGCTGTATGATCTTGGACAAGTCACTTAACTTCTCTGTGCCTCAGTTTCCTCAACTGTAAAATAGGGATTAAATACCTGTTCTCCCTCCTACATAGACTGTAAACCCCAGGCGGAACAGGGACTCATTCAGTCGTATTTAGTGAGCGCTGACTGTGTCCAGACCACTGAACTGAGCACTTGGTAGAGTATGATACAATAAGCAGACACATTCCCTACCCAAAGTGAGCTTACAGTCTAAAGGGAGAGACGGACATGAATAGAAATAGAAAAAATAAATGTCAGATATATACATAGGTGTTATGGGTCTGGGAGGGGGGATAACGCAAGTCAGGGTGACGCATAAGAGGAGGAAGAGGAGAAGAAGAAAGGAGGGCTTAGTCAGGGAAGGCCACTTGGAGGAGATGTGCCTGTGTCTGACTTAATTAACCTGGACCTACACCAGGGCTTACAACTGTGCTTGACACATAATAATCGCTTAAAAAATACCTTAAAAAATACAGTGGTGAGACCTTTGTTAAACTTGTTCATTCTTTATAAGGCACCTCGTTTTAGACAGTAGACTTTTCAAAACCAGTAGAGAGCCGCAGGACTGATGAGGTAAAACAGTGAGGAGTGCACCTCCTCACCCTTAAACTCTGCATGCCAGCACTGTGCATTATCTCCATGTGGAGACTGAATTCCAAATATATCATTCCTTCAGGCTTGCGCTATCTAGGTATGGGGCTCTTGGTAGTAATAATAATATTTATTAAGCACTTACTGTGCGCAGAGCACTGTACTAAGAGCTGGGAGGAGACACAGAGGTGTGTATAACCCAGGGTAATACTCCCCAGTGATTTGGTCCAAGTATTAGCAGCCCTGTTCCCTTAAAGGAGTTCTCACGAAAATCCTTTCGAGACACAAAGAGAGATAGTTCGTTAGAAGTCGCCAATCTTTCACTCAACCAACAATATTACTGATAATTCTGGTATTTGTTAAGCGCTTACGATGTGCCAGGTACTGTACTAAGTGCCGGGGTGGATACAAGCAGATCAGGTTGGACACAGTCCCTGTCCCACCTGGGGCCCGCGGTCGCAACCCCCACTTTACAGATGAGGTAAATGAGGCCCAGCGAAGTGACTCGTCCAAGGTCACACAGCAGACAAGTGGGCAGAGCCGGGATTAGGACCTACGACTTTCTGATGCCCAGGCCCATGCTCTAAGCCACTAGGCCACGCTGTGCTGGGGAGAGACAGAAGGCAAGGAGGTCAGCAAGGAAGCTGAGGCAGTAGTCAAGGCTGGGTAGAATAAGTGCTTGGGTCAGTGTGGCAGCAATTTAGGAGAGGGAAGGGCAGTTTCTAGTGGTATTGTGAAGGTAGAACCGACGGGATTCGGTGACGCGTTGAATGCTTGAGTTGAATGAGAGTGACAAGTGACAAGATGAGAAGAATAGTGGTGGTGTCTACAGAGAAGGGACATAGTTTAGGGAAAAGAGGCTTGGGAGTCAGAGGACATGGATTCTAATCCCAGCTCCCCCATCTGCCTGCCGTGTGACCCGTACTTGTTTTATGATGTTTTACTCATCTGTAAAATGGGGATTAAGACCGTGAGCCCAACGGGGTTCAACCTACCTAGTATCTACCCCAGAGCTTATAACAGTGCTTAGCACGTGTAGTAAGCCCTTTACAAATACCATTATTAATATGATTATTATTACTATTACAGCGATGGTAAACTCAGGGGTAGAATAATAATAATAACGATGGTGTTTACTAAGCGCTCACTTTGTGCCAAGCACCGATCTAAGCGCTGGCAGTGTTCTGAGCACTGAAACAGGGTTCGGGTGGGAAGATGGAGTTGGGCCAAGCGACAGAGTAACTAACTGAGTTAGCTGCTGGCATGTGAAGAGTGGGGCCAGAGTAGGAAATGGGGCGGCCGGAATCTAGCAGGTGGGCCGCTTAAGACCCCGAGCATCACCTGTCTTTTACACTGAGAGGCAGACATCGGGGCGGTATTCACCTGGGGAGGAAATGGAGCTGCCCGGCGAATACGTCCCTGGAGTATCAGGTAATGTCCCCAGGGCATCACCTAGACTGTAAAATCACTGTGGGCAGGGAATATGTTTAATGTTGCATTGTCCTCTCCCAAGCGCTTAGGACAGTGCTCTGCCCGCAGTAAGGGCTCGATAAATAACGGCTGAATGAATGACTCAAGTCTGGCCCCGAGGTGGAAAATGACAGGTCAAAATATCATCCGCCACGACACCCAGATTTCCTCATTCAGACCCAAACCCTTGCCGATAATCCCTGTTTCTTCCATTTCAATGAAAAGGAAAGCTATTATCTCCCCAGACCAAAAAAATAACAGTAATACGAAAATTCTAAGAAGCTTGCAGACGTTGAGAGTCTCCAGGATTCATCTGATAAAAGAATCATGTAACTTTCCAGGATTCCACATTCTCCATAGCTCACTGACTTCTTCAGTTGCAGCAGAGAGCGGGCCAGGCTAATCAAGGAAAATTGGTAGCTTACATTTGAGATGGAGAGTTACCAAAATACAAAAGCTTCCTTATGTAGCTCATTACAGCGGGGAGAGCAAGACTGCTTGAGACTGGAAATGCGAGAATCCAGCTGTTTCAGACCACAGGCTTGGAAAAAGTTTTGACTTGGGTTCACTTTTGATTCTCTATCACTTGGTTTCTCTTTATTTTCCCCTCACCTGTCTGCTATTTCCACAGAGAAAGTTTTCTTTAAAAGAACGAGTCGCCATTCATTACAGAATCAGAAAATGACTCTCTGTGGGAAGGTAATGGATCTACCAGCTCTGTTACATTGCACTCTTCCAAGGGCAGAGCACAGTGCCCTGCACACAGCGATTAACAAATACCGTTGACGATATCGACGGAAATGAATATGGAGGACAAGATTGCTAGACTGACACCTCTTGAAAAAAATAGTTTCGGTCTAGCGGTAGTATTTATTGAGCGTCTGCTCTGTGTGGATCACTGTATTCAGCACCTGAGAGAGTGAAATAGAGTTGGTAGACATGAGAGTTTAAAGATCTAGTGGGAGAATTAGCGGTAGCAAAAGCAACAGAATATAAAGTGCAATTGGTGGGCACAGCGGGAAAGGGGGAGAAAGGGAATGTCCGTACCCGAGTGCTGAGATGGCGACGGGTAGGAAATAGGCGGGGAGATGAGAGGTTAGTCAAGGAAGGTCTGGTAGGAAATGCGGTTTCAGGAAGACTCTCAAGATGGGGAAAGCGGTGTTCTGCCCTATGTGAAGGGGGAGGGTGCTCCAGGCAGGAGGGAAGGTGACAAGAATGAGGAACGTGAGCAGTTTGGCTTGAGTGGACTGAAGCGTGTGATCTGGGATGTAGTGGCAAATTGACTAGATCCATCTCACTGATCTCCTGACCTTCCATCCTAAAGATGGTTGTGCTTACAATAATAGTCGTGATCATAATAATTATGGTTTTCGTTAAGCACTCACTATGCATTAATGACAGTGAGCGACAGAGGAGTAAAAAATAGATTTAACCACCATCACTTCCCTGACACCTCTGCTGGCTGAAAGAAGGACTTTTAGGGGTCCTGCCCGCCAGATTTTGGATGATAAATTGGAAGTCTCTTAATTCAAGTACCCCAAATATGGAACCCTTAGACTCTGGTCAGGGTTAGCACAAAGCCATCTGGGCCAGGTGAAGGGTGATTTCGTCCAATCTCTGTTTCCCTTTTATTTTAGTGGAGGAAGAGGAAATGCCACACTAGAAATGGCTAAATTTGGGATTACATGAGAACCATTTCCAGTGTCTCTTCCACCGAGAGGGTCCCAAGAAATTGGGCATGCATGGTGGTGATAATAATAATAATAATAACTGGGGTGTTTGTTAAGTGCTTACTTTGTGCCAGGCACTGAACTAAGCGCTGGGGTAGATACAAGGTAACTGCGTTGGACCCTGTCCCTGTCCCACATGGGGCTCACAGTCTTAATCCCCACTTTCTGGATGAGGTACCTGAGGTCTAGAGGAGTGAAGTGACTCGCCCAATGTCATACAGCAGAGAAAGCCAGGATTGGAATCCAGGTCCTTCTGACTCCCAGGCCTGTGCTCTATCCACTAAGCCACACTGCTTCTAGCTCCAAGAGGAGTAAATTCAGAGGCACTAGGAGCCCAGTGCGGTCAAATAGCGTTGGAACTGAGCCAATTCAATCAGAAACCAGGGTGGACCTGAATTTCTAGGAATGCAGGACTTGAAGGCATGTGAATTACAGCCTCCCAATTGTGAGGTCAGCAACTGTAATCCTTTCCTCTTTTTTTATGGTATTTGTTAAATGCTTACTATGTATCAGGCACTGTGCTCAGCACTGGGGTGGGTGCAAATGAATTGGGTTGGACCCGGTCCCTGTCCCACATGGGGCTCACGGTGTCAGTCCCCATTTTCCAGATGAGGTAACTGAGGCCCAGAGAAGTGAAATGACTTGCCCAAGGCGACGCAGCAGACAAGTGGGAGACATTTCCTATTTCCTGCTGGGAGACATTTTGACTCCCAGACCCGCCATGTCGGACACAGTCCCTGTCCCACATAGGGTTCGCCATCTTAATCCCACTTTCTGATGAGGTAGCTGGGGCCCAGGAAGTGGCTTCCCCGAGGTCCCACAGCAGGCGAGCGGCGGAGTCGGGATTAAAACCAGGTCCGTAAGACTTCCAGGCTCGTCCTCTATCCACTAGGCCCTACTGTTTCACAGTGACTCCACTGGTCATTTACTTCACTGGGGAAATGAGCCGCATAGACAGAGGCGAGGGGACGGATGTCAGTCTGTACCCTAACTCCCTCTCTAGGAACCAGCGTATTCCTTTCAGAAAATATTCAATAGTATTTATTGAGCGCTTACTATGTGCAGAGCACTGTACTAAGCGCTTGGGATGAACAAGTCGGCAACAGATAGAGACGGTCCCCGCCGTTTGACGGGCTCACGGTCTGATCGGGGGAGACGGACAGACGAGAACGATGGCGATAAATAGAGTCGAGGGGAAGAACATCTCGTGAAAACCGATGGCGACTAAATAGAATCGAGGCGATGTACAATTCATTAACAAAATAAATAGGGTGACGAAAATATATACGGTCGAGCGGACGAGTACAGTGCTGTGGGGATGGGAAGGGAGAGGTGGAGGAGCAGAGGGAAAAGGGGAAAATGAGGGTTAAGCTGCGGAGAGGTAAAGGGGGGATGGCAGAGGGAGTAGAGGGAGAAGGGGAGCTCAGTCTGGGAACGCCTCTCGGAGGAGGTGAGTTTTAAGTAGGGTTTTGAAGAGGGAAAGAGAATCAGTTTGGCGGAGGTGAGGAGGGAGGGCGTTCCGGGACCGCGGGAGGACGCGACCCGGGGGTCGACGGCGGGACGGGCGAGACCGAGGGACGGCGAGGAGGTGGGCGGCGGAGGAGCGGAGCGTGCGGGGTGGGCGGTGGAAAGAGAGAAGGGAGGAGAGGTAGGAAGGGGCGAGGTGACGGAGAGCCTCGAAGCCTAGAGTGAGGAGTTTTCGTTTGGAGCGGAGGTCGATAGGCAACCACTGGAGTTGTTTAAGAAGGGGAGTGACAGGCCCAGATGGTTTCTGCGGGAAGATGAGCCGGGCGGCGGAGTGAAGAATAGACCGGAGCGGGGCGAGAGGGGAGGAAGGGAGGTCAGAGAGAAGGCTGACACGGTAAGCTAGCCGGGATATAACGAGAGCCCGTAACAGTAAGGTAGCCGTCTGGGTGGAGAGGAAAGGGCGGATCTCGGCGATATCGTAGAGGTGAAACCGGCAGGTCTCGGTAACGGATAGGATGCGTGGGGTGAACGAGAGAGACGAGTCAAGGATGACACCGAGATCGCGGGCCCGGGAGACGGGAAGGACGGTCGTGCCATCGACGGTGATAGAGAAGTCTGGGAGAGGACCGGGTTCGGGAGGGAAGATGAGGAGCTCGGTCTCGCTCATGTCGAGTTTTAGGTGACGGGCCGACATCCGGGTGGAGACCTCCCGGAGGCGGGAGGAGATGCGAGCCCGAAGGGAGGGGGAGAGGACAGGGGCGGAGACGTAGATCTGCGTGTCATCTGCGTAGAGATGGTAGTCGAAGCCGTGAGAGCGGACGAGCTCACCGAGGGAGTGAGTGTAAATGGAGAACAGAAGAGGGCCGAGAACTGACCCTTGAGGAACTCCAACAGTTAAAGGAGTTAAAGTTAAAGGAGTTAAAGGAGTTCCTCAGAAAAGCCGGGTTCTGGTGCAAAGGACTGTTCCACAGAGTCTCTAGCCTCTTCAGAGCCAGTCAGTAGGAGCTGGGGGCCTCGGCCAGAATAGAACTCTGTATTTCTGCCTCAACTCTTGGGGTTTTTGTTCGTTTTATCCTAGCGTTCACTTCGGCCCCGTGAATTGAAGCAAAGAGATGTAAGCAGTTAGTTTTCAGAATAATCACTGACGATCTGGGTTTTGGAAATGTTTCAAATGACGCAGCTGATCGGAAATACACGAAAAAATAGTTCATTTATCATCGTGCAATTGTTGAAAAGCTAGCTGAAAGAATAAACCAGAATCACTCAAGAGCCAATGCCTGCCAGTTCTTGGGACTTCATTAATCTGGAATTTGTGCTAGTGCAGTCGGTCGGTCAATCGTATTTAATGATGTTGGCATCTGTTAAGCGCTTACTATGTGCAGAGCACTGCTCTAAGCGCTGGGGTAGACACAAGGGAATGAGGTCGTCCCACGTGGGGCTCACAGTCTTAATCCCCCTTTTACAGATGAGGTAACTGAGGCACAGAGACGTGAAGTGACTTGCCCACAGTCACACAGCTGACATTGAGCGCTTGCTGTGTGTGCACAGAGCACTGTGCTAAGCGGTTGGGAAAGTACACTATAACAATACAACGGACACATTCCCTGCCCACAACAAGTTTACAGAGGAGATATTATATCCTTGGTTCCTCTCTCTTCTTTCTTTACAAATGGCAAATGAAAGAAACTTGGTTTGAAGAAGGAAACTTTTCTTCCGTGCTGAGGTTAACAGATATAACCTCTTTTACCAACTGCAGGAGAATATAAAGAAGCCCAACTAAAATAACCCCTACTAAAATCACACCTCTTCCAGGAAACCTTACTTGATTAATCCGTCACTCCCCCATCCTGGTTCCCCCGTTACCGCATCACTTACGCAACCCGAGTCCTCAGCCCCCAAGTCTCACCCCACCCCACCGTCTTTCTTCACAGAATTTTAACAAGATGCATTTCCACTGATTCACATTTAACTTGAATTACCGAGGTTGAACTGAATTCAGTGAGCTCCAAGGTTGATGGAGGACTCCCATTAGAAACCAGGGATGAGCCTCAGGTCTGAGACTTCGGTGCTGAGAGCGTGCACAAAGGAATTAATGAATTATAGTGATGCAGCGCCGCTCACACTGTCCCATCCTGCTGTTCTTGCTGGAATGTGGAGTGCAAGGAGAAGGAATAATAATAACAACCCCTTATTATGTGCCAGGCACTGTTCTAAGCGGGGAAGAGGAGCGGAGAAGAGAAGAGCAGAGAAGCAGCGTGGCTCAGTGGAAAGAGCCCGGGCTCGGGGGTCAGAGATCATGGGTTCGAATCCCGGCTCGGCCACTCGTCAGCTCTGTGACTGTGGACAAGTCACTTCACTTCTCTGGGCCTCAGTGACCTCATCTGTAAAATGGGGATTACGATTGCGAGGCCCACGTGGGACAACCTGATGACCCTGTATCTACCCCAGCGCTTAGAACAGTGCTCTGCACGTAGTAAGCGCTTAACAAATACCAACCTTATTATTACATAAGCTGATCGGGTTGGACCAAGTCCATGCCCCACATAGAGCTCACGGGCTTTGTCCCCATTTTACAGATGAGGAACCGAGGCACAGGGAAGTCAAGTGACTTGCCCAAGGTCACACAGCGGTGGAGTCGGGATTAAAACCCAGGCCCTTCCGACTCCCTGGACCGTAATCTATCTCCACTAGGTCATGCCGCTTTTCACCCCACCAGTGGGTACACAGTCGTTTATAGTTTCCATGCTCACGACTCATCTACAGCCAAAGCAATCCTGACATTTTGCTGACACTGCTGCAGCAGAAGATGAAAAAGAAGGCCGTCGTCGTAGTAATGGCACCCACGTGGGACAACCAGTTTTCAGGAGTCCGGCTGTGTCCGTCCACCTCGCCACATATTATTCATTCGGTCGTGTTTAATGAGCACTTACTCTGTGCGAAGCCCTGCACAAAGTGTTTGGGAGAGCACGGTGTCACGATAAACAGACACATTCCCTGCCCTCGGCGATATCCTCTGTGATTCGGTGGAACTAGGATCCCGAATTCACAGAACCGGGCTCTCCCCTCTGGATTCCCGGCCCGTCTAAAATCAATCCATTTAAGAACTACGGTGATCGGTCTGCGAAACCGTATGAAACTTTAAAGTAGCAACCCTGATTTTGATCCTGTCCCACATGTCAATGTAACAAGGCTGTTGCATAATGAAATTGGAGTTAATATGCTTTTGGTTTTGGAAGAGGTGAAGCAATTGTTTTGTCCTAGTTTTTGGTTTTTTCCCCTTCACGTTAGCCTTCAGAACGGTAATATTGAAATGGACTCAAAAAATGAGGCAGACATCCTGGACACATTATTATCAAGATGGTTTCTTTAGTTCTATATAGTGAACCGTGGAAATATCCTGACATCCTTCACCCGCTAAGAAGTAGTTTGGCTAGTACTGAGTGTAAATTTTTGTAGAGTTCTACTAATTCTACTGAGCTTGGACAAGGGAATCACTGGGGAAATTGTATATACTGTGTCACAGATTCAGGGTAACCCATTTACAGACACGCGGAATTTTTTCCAGGACACTTTGGCGACGCACGAAAGAAGACCGTAATTTTCTGTTCATGGAACCAAAACCTCAAAATTGGAAGGGAAACTAGAATTAATCTATTAATTTTGAAGTCTAGGACTCTTTTATTTTTTTAGCTAAACTTGGATACATCTAAAGATGTTCAGAGCTGTAAAGTCAGGTTGAATATCACGCAGTTATTTAATAAGAAACTGCATTGTTGATGAATTATGGCAGAAAGTATTCAGTACATTCTGCTCTGAAGGAAACGGGGGTATCATTTATTGCTCTTAAATTCTCTGTTGTTGCTTGGCTCCAGTATGAAAGTGTCACCTCATCTGGGATGACTCTGAAAGATTTCTAGGTAAAGCCTGATTTGAGGTCGGATCTCAACAGCAGAACTTCAGCCCATGGTTGAGCAGCAGCACTGTGTGAGTGTCTGCGGGGCTGGATGGAGTGATAGGTGGAGAAGCAGCGTGGCTCAGTGGAAAGAGCACGGGCTTCGGAGTCCGAGGTCATGGGTTCGAGTCCCAGCTCTGCCACTCGTCAGCCGGGTGACTGTGGGCGAGTCACTTCACTTCTCTATGCCTCGGTTCCCTCATCTGTAAAATGGGGATTAAGACCGTGAGCCCCACGTGGGACGACCTGATTCCCCTGTGTCCGCCCGAGCGCTTAGAACAGTGCTCGGCACACAGTAAGCGCTTAACAAATACCCACGTCATTATTAAAAGACAAATGCATTCAGTAAGTCAGTCGGTCCTATTTACTGACTGCTTACCGTGGGGGGAGCACTGTACTGTGATAATGTCGGTATTTGTTAAGCGCTTACTATGTGCAGAGCACTGTTCTAAGCGCCGGGGTAGATACAGGGTCATCGGGTTGTCCCACGTGAGGCTCACAGTTAATTCCCATTTTACAGATGAGGTCACGGAGGCAGCGAGAAGTGAAATGACTCGCCCACAGTCACCCGGCTGCCGAGTGGCGGAGCCGGGATTCGAACCCATGACCTCTGACTCCCAAGCCCGGGCTCTTTCCACTGAGCCACGCTGCTTCTCTATGGGGCGAGTACAGTATAACAATAAACGGACACATTCCCCGCCCACAACAAGTTTACAAGCCTGGGCATTCCATGATCCTTCTCGAAGGGAATCGCTACAGATCATGCCGGGTTTACTGATTACATTCCTCAGTGTAAACCTCATTTGGCGGGAATAAAATAGATGCAGAGTCACACGGGAAACAAATGCTAGGGTCAGACAGGCTCGCCAAAAAGTCCGATGACCCAAAGAGGAAAACAGTCGAGAACTCCTTGCTTTAAGGGATCCCCGCCTCTCACCCTGTGCTATTCAGAGGTGCTTGGTGCGACGCTCTCTCAGCTTCGGCGACCGCGGCCTCCCTCAGACCAAGCTCGGAAGCAGTCAGAAAGGGACGGTTAAGGACCAGACCTGCTCTTGTGGAGAAAGGTGTAAAACAACTGTTGGTTCCTCGACTCCAAACACTTTCTCCACTCCAGTAGAAGCCCATCAGTTAATAATGTTGGCATTTGTTAAGCGCTTACTATGTGCCGAGCACTGTTCTTAAGCGCTAGGGTAGATACGGGGTAATCGGGCTGTCCCACGTGAGGCTCCCGGTTAATCCCCATTTGACAGATGAGGGAACTGAGGCGCAGAGAAGTGGAAGTGACTCGCCCACAGTCCCACAGCTGACAAGTGGCAGAGCCGGGAGTCGAACTCATGACCTCTGACTCCCAAGCCCGTGCTCTTTCCACTGAGCCATGCTGCTTCTTTGTTAATGAGATGTACATCGCCTTGATTCTCTTTACTATTGTTTTAATGAGACGTTCATCCCCTTGATTCTATTTACTGTACTTATTTACATTACCCTATTTATTTCGTTAATGAGATGTACATCGCCTCGATTCTATCTAGTCGCCATCGTTTTTACGAGACGTCCTTCCCCTCGACTCTATTTCTCGCCATCGTTCTCGTCTGTCCGTCTCCCCCGGTCGGACCGTGAGCCCGTCAAACGGCGGGGACCGTCTCTATCTGTTGCCGACTTGTTCGTTCCTGGCGCTTAGTCCGGTGCTCCGCACCTAGTAAGCGCTCAATAAATACTATTGAATGAATGAATCGATTCCAGTGCTTAATACGGTGCCTGGCACCTAGTAAGCGCTTAACGAATACCATAATTATTATTATTATGGTTACTGGGTGCAGAGCTCTCTACCAGGTGCCCAAGAACGTACAAATTGAACGTTCATTCATCCAGTCGTATTTATTGAGTGTTTACTGTGCGCAGAGCACTGTACTAAGCGCTTGGAAAGTACAATTTGACAGCAGATAGAATCCCTACCCAACTGCGGGCTCACAGTCTAGAAGGGGGAGAGAGACAACAAAACAAAACAAGTAGATAGACATCAATAGCATCAAAATAGATAAAATTATAGATATGTACACAAATGATACACCCCCCTGCTCTTGGGGGAGCATAATGAGACTTCCAACTGATGGAGGAGGCGGAGAGCGAGAGACCAATCCGATGCTTTCAGTAAAAAAGACACAATTGGAAAGAACAATAGCCACAAATAAAATTTGCTCCCTTTATTCATCCCCTTCCCATCCCCACAGCACTTCTATACATATCTGCATTTATTTATATTCAGCTCTGTCTACCCCTCTAGACTGTAAGCTCACTATGGGCGGGGAAGGTTTCTTTTATATTGTTCCCTCCCAAGCGCTTAGTACAGTGCTCTGCACACAGTAAGCGCTCAATAAACACAATTGACTGATGCTCACTGTAGGGAGGGAACGCGTCTATCATTTTTGCATCGCACTCCCCCGAATGCTTAGCGCAATGCTCTGCACACAGTAAGCGCTCAATAAATAGGATTGAATGAGTGAAGATTCAAGAAGGATGGCGTAAAGTGATACGGACACCCGGGCTAAGCGTGGCTGAAGGTATGACATGACCTAGGGAGGTAGAGATTGATTAATAACAATAATGTTGGTATCTGTTAAGCGCTTACTATGTGCAGAGCACTGTTCTAAGCGCTGGGGGAGATACAGGGAAATCGGGTCGGCCCACGGGAGGCTCACAGTTAATCCCCATTTTCCAGATGAGGGAACTGAGGCACAGAGAAGTGAAGTGACTCGCCCACGGTCACACAGCTGACAAGTGGCAGAGCCGGGAGTCGAACTCGTGACCTCTGACTCCGAAGCCCAGGCTCTTTCCACTGAGCCACGGGAAGAATAAGCCCACAAACCCCAAGATGTCTTCCACACCGAGGGCCCTAAACAGAGCGTCTCACCCGGTTGGGTTGCTGCCCACTAAATGCTACTACTGATAATTATACTTGTTAAGCACTTACTTTGTGCCAAGCGCTGCTCTAAGCACTGAGTTAAATACAAGTTAATGAGGTTGGACACAGTCTCTGTCCCAGATTGGGCTCACAGTCTTAATCCCCATTTTTCACATATGAGGTAACTGAGACCCGGAGAAGTGAAGTGACTTTCCCAAGGTCACACAGCAGACAAGTGGTGGAGCCGGGATTAGAACCCATGACCTTCTGACTCCCGGGCCCAGGCTTCATCCACTACACCAGGCCACTTCATTGCACCGTGCTGTTTCTCTACTAAAATGCTGTGAGACCCTCGAAGGACAGGGACTGTGTCCAACCCAATTTGTATCTGCCCCAGAGCTCACTAGACCGGAAGCCCGTCGACTAGACTTGTAAACGCGTCAGACGGCAGGGACCGTCCCTATCCGTTGCCGACTTGTTCATTCCAAGCGCTTAGTACAGTGCTCTGCACCTAGTAAGCGCTCAATAAATACTATTGAATGAATAAAGTGCCTGGCAAAGAGTAAGCGCTTAACAAATACCATAATAATTATTATTATTAATTAAACCCGGAAAACGGTGTCTTCTCCTCCGCTGCTTCAGCTCTCTAGAGGTAGAAACAAGATGAAACAAACCCGATTGAAGAGAAGGTGGTTGTTTAGAGAGCGCTCCCTTCTGTGCCATCTACATTCTAGGATCCCCACCCTTTGGGCGATTAGACCGTAAGCCCGTCCAAGGGCAGGGACCGTCTCTATCTGTTACCGATTTGTCCATTCCAAGCGCTCAGTACGGTGCTCTGCACATATTAATCGCTCAATAAATACAATTGAATGAATGAATGAATGAATGGTATTCACCCTACCCCCAGCCCCATGACGTATATAAGTGCAGAGCTGTCATTTTTTCATTTATATCGTCTGTTTCTCCTTCTAGGCCGTAAGCTAGACTGTACAGTAAGTGCTCAATAAATACCAACGATCGATCGATTGATCTAAACTTCACTGTGGATGCATGTTTTCTTTTTCAGGGACTTTTGGGTAGCCGAGGCCCTCCAGGACTGCCAGGCCCCAAGGGAACTGAGGTATGAGGGAAATCATGTCAACTCAACAATTTCTCTTCAGATTTTCCCTTTCCATAAGCAACTTTTGCTTAAAAATCGTATGGACAATTTTTGCCACGGAAGATTTCAAGTTTCCATTTGATTTTGGCCGGTGTTGAGTAGAGTTTTGATTCATTTTGCAGCACTCTGCATTTATCAAGTGATTTATTTCGGTGGTCTCCCTGGAAGGTCTCAGGAATTTGGGCCCAAATCTCATCTAAATCCCTGCGTTAAGTATTATTGACCGTTTAGTGATTATGGCTCGATGTTTGTTCATTAGTTTTAGAAAAATGCCTGTAAATCAAATAAGCTAACTGATTAGGTAGTGTTGAGCTGTGTTCTAACTATATCTTTCAAATGTAAGGAACTATAAATCCAAATTCAAAATAATAGAATCAGAGCATTTAACAATATAATGATGGGATGCTTGATATTTTCATTTTTAAAGGCCAAAAATGAATAGGAAAGTTTCCGGATCCCCTTCTCATCCTCATTATTATTATCATCATTATTATTGTTACTATTATATTAAGTGCTTACCATGTGTCAAGTACTGTTCTAGACGCTGGGGTAGATACAAGTTAATCAGGTTGGACACGGTCCCTGTCCCACACAGGGCTCGCAGTAGGAAGCAGTAGGATTTAATTCCCATTTTATCGCTGAGGAAATCGAGACGCAGAGAAGTTGTGACTGGCCCAAGGTGACACAGCAAGCACTTGGCAGAGATAGGATTAGAACGGCTCCACCACACGTCTGCAGCGTGGCTCAGTGGAAAGAGCCTGGGCTTTGGAGTCAGGGGTCGTGGGTCCGAATCCCGGCTCGGCCACTTGTCAGCTGTGTGACTTTGGGCAAGTCACTTCACTTCTCGGTGCCTCAGTCACCTCATCTGTAAAATGGGGATTAAGACTGTGAGCCCTGATTCCCCAGTGTCTACCCCAGCGCTTAGGACAGTGCTCTGCACGTAGTAAGCGCTTAACAAATACCAACATTATTATTATGTCTGCTGTGTGACTTTGGGGGAGTGACTTGGCTTCTCTGAGCCTCAGTTCCTCACCTGTAAAGTGGGGGTGAAGAGTGTGAGCCCCATGTGATATAGGGACTGTGTCCAACCTGATTAACTTGTATCTACCCCAGTATTTAGAACAGTGCTTGGCACGTAGTAAGTGCTGTAATTAATAATGATAATAATAATAATAATTATGATACTTGTTAAGTGCTAACTATGTGCCAAGCACTGTTCTAAGCGCTGGGATAAATGCAAGGCAATCAGGTTGTCCCATGTGGGGCTCACAGTCTTAATCCTCATTTTACAGATGAGGGAACTGAGGCACAGAGAAGTGAAGCGATTTGCCCAAGGGCGCACACAGCAGACAAGTGGTGGAGCCGGGATTAGAACCCACGACCTCTGACTCCCAAGCCCTTTCTCTTGCCACTAAGCCACGCTGCTTCCCATAATAATAATTATTCATCATTTTTAACCTCTGAGTCTCAGGCCTGGACTCCTTCCGGTTTCTTGCTGAAGGATTTCATTCATTCAGTAGTATTTATTGAGCGCTTTACCATATGCAGAGAGGATTTCCCTTTTTTACCCCGCAGTCACCAAAAATGAGGATGGGACAGAAGAAGAGAACAAGCTCTAAAGTGTGGATGCGGCCCAACTATTTAGAGGTCACAGATGAGTCTGAGGCCCAGTGCATTTCAGGCCTTAGGAAACTTCTCTGTTAGCCCGATTCCACTTGAAACTGAGAAGCGCTATGTCGTAGTGGAAAGAGCACAGGACTAGATTCTACTTCCAGCTCCACTGCTTTCTAGACCGTGAGCCCGTTGTTGGGCGGGGATTGTCTCCGTTGCCCAGTTGCACTTTCCAAGCGCTCAGTACAGCGCTCTGCGCACAGCAGGCGCTCAGTAAATCCGATTGAATGAATGAACCGGGGGCAATTCACTTAATTTCCTTGAGGCTCCGTTACCTCATCGGTAAAATGGGGATTAAACTCTTCTCCCTCCACTTTAGACTATGAGTCCCCCGTGGGCTAGGGGCCTGATTATCTTGCATCTACCTCAGTGTTTAGTACCGTCCCTGACACACAGGAAGCACTTAACAAGTACCGTTAAAAAAAATAACCGAGTTGGTGACGTTCTACTAACGTGACCGTTCTGCTCATAGTGAGTTTCCGGGCCTTCAGGTACTAAGGCAAATATCCACCGTGTCTTCGGTGCACCAACATTGCAGTCCGGGTTTCTGCCTACGTGGATCCTTGATCAAGCAGCATGGTATAGTGGAGAGAGCAGGGGCCTGGGAGTCAGAAGGTCATGGGTTCTAATGCCGGCTCCGCCACGTGTCTTCTGTGGGATCTTGGGCGAGCCACTTCACTTCTCCGGGCCTCAGTTCCCTCATCTGTCAAATGGGGCTTGAGATTGTGAGCCCCACGTGGGACAGGGGCTGTGTCCAACCTGATTTGCTTGTATCCACCCCAGCGCTTAATACGGTGCCTGGCACATAGTAAGCACTTTATAAATACCCTCATAATTGCTAATATTATTATCAAATCTGTCTCCCATCAGTGCAGATGCCTCTTTCAGCATGCTGTCCAGAAAGCTGAACAATTTCCAAAATTTACTCCAACCGGGAAGAATTCTAGTTTGCTCATCTCTAGGTTTTTTGGTTTGGTTTTTTTCGCATGTCACGGCAAGCTCTGATTTTCTTTTTTTAGGGAGAAGAAGGTCCAGTGGGTACACCTGGAGGTTTGGGACCAACGGTACGTATCTCCTAAATCAAAGAGGGTCTCCCAGAGCAAAAATACCCGATAGATTTAAAATGAGCCTTATGATGATAACTCACAGTGGAGTGCCGAAAACCATCACGGACCTCGGCCTGGGGCGATGAAGGACAAATCAAAATAGAAGACATCAATTTGGAATTCTTGAGAGACGTATTAAAAGAGAAAATGCTTGCTGTTGATCTATTTCTTTATTAACTGTCGTAATTTGTACAAATCACATCTGACAACACTCCAGAGATTCTAAGATGCCAAATTCTTTGGCGATTTCTGTAGTATGCTGGGACTCCAGATTTTTTTAAGAATGGCCCAAAATGAATGTTAGAGAAACGAGACACATTTGAGCCATTCTTTTTTCATGGAATCTCATTTGTGAAGAATGAAGACTTGGTTTTGAAGTTATATTTAGATTTTTGAAGAAATTTGAGTTGGCATTACCCCACCTCAAATCCTAGGAAATCACTGAGATTTCCAATTTCTCCAGGAAATTCTCAATTTTAGAAGTCACTGATAAAGCATCTAATAACCTTTTCGCGGCATTCCACTCGAACTCACACCTTCATATAAATTACCTGAAGGTGTGAAAAAGTTGCCTTGAAAATTAACTTCTGTATTAGTTCTTGCTTACGAAAAACTTCCCTCAGAGTGACTGTGGATAACAAACCTGGACTGACAAGCCTGAATTTTCTGTTTTCAGTAGGATGAGGGATTGCTACCTGTAGTTAATCAACAGAAACCTCATTTAGCCAATAGATTCGACTTCTGCTTCCAACACCTCTGTTATTGGAGGCATTAACAAGATATCATTCCCTCTCCTCCTCCCCGTCTCCCGTCCCACCCCCTCAGCACCGTACTCTTCCGCTCGACTGTATATATCTTCATCACCCTATTTATTTTGTTTATTTTGTTTAATGAGACGTACATCACCCTGATTCTATTTAGTTGCCTTTTTTTTCTAATGAGACGTTCTTCCCCTCGACTCTATTTATCGCCATCGTTCTCGTCGGCCCGTCTCCCCCGATCAGACCGTGAGCCCGTCAGAGGGCAGGGACTGTCTCTATCTGTTGCCGACTCGTACATTCCAAGCGCTGAGAACATTGTAAGCGCTCAATAAAGACTATTGAATGAATGAATACGCTACAGACGTAAGGCTTGTTTTCCCCCAAAGGGCAGCATCTTTCTGCTGGGCTGAGACTGCAGTCCATTCATTGAGTCGTATTTATCCCAGCTCTGTCACTCGTCTGCTGTGTGACCCTGGGCAAGTCATTTCACTTCTCTGTTTCCCTCATCTATAAAATGGGGATTGGGACTGAGAGCCCCCCGTAGCACAGGGACTGTGTCCAACCTGATTACCCTGTTTCTACCCTAGGGCTTAGAACATAGTAAACACTTAACAAATACCATAATTATTATCATTATTATTATCGAGTACTTACTGTGTGCAGAGCACTGTACTAAGAGCTTGGGAAGATACAATACAACAACCAACAGACACATTTCTTGCCCACAGGGAGTTCACAGTCTCCAAATTTCATCCGGTCTCACACGAACCTGGGAATCAGAAGGACCTGGGTTCCTTCATTCATTCAATCATATTTATTGAGCACTTACTGTGTGCAGAGCACTGTACTAACCGCTTGGAATGTACAATTCCGCAACAGATAAGAGACAATCCCCGCCCAACAACGGGCTCACAGTCTAAGAGGGGGAGACAGACAGCAAAACAAAACAAGTAGTGAGGCACATAGTAAGTGCTTAAAACAGTGCTCGGCACATAGTAAGCGCTTAACAGATGCCATGATTACCGTGGCTCAGCGTGGCTCAGTGGAAATAGCATGGGCTTAGGAGTCACCGGTCCTGGGTTCTAATCCCAACTCTGCCGCTTCTCTGCGGTGTGACCTCGGACAAGTCACTTCACTTCTGTGTGCCTCAGTTCCCTCATCTCTAGAATGGGAATGAATAATGCCGTTGGGATTTGTTAAGCGCTTACTATGTGCAGAGCACTGTTCTAAGCGCCGGGGCAGGTACAGGGTCATCAGGTTGTCCCGCGTGAGGCTGACAGTTAATCCCCATTTTACAGAGGTGGTAACTGAGGCCCAGAGAAGTGAAGTAATAATAATAATAATGTTGGTATTTGTTAAGCGCTTACTAGGTGCCGAGCACTGTTCTAAGCGCTGGGGTAGACACAGGGGAATCAGGATGTCCCACGTGGGGCTCACAGTCTTAATCCCCATTTTACAGATGAGGTAACTGAGGCACAGAGAAGTTAAGTGACTTGCCCACGGTCACACAGCTGACAAGTGGCAGAGCTGGGATTCGAACTCATGACTTCTGACTCCAAAGCCCATGCTCTTTCCACTGAGCCACGCTGCTTCTCGCCCACAGTCACACAGCTGACAAGCGGCAGAGCCGGGAGTCGAACCCATGACCTCTGACTCCGAAGCGCAGGCTCTTTCCACTGAGCCATGCTGCTTCCCATTGAGATTAATGGGAAATGATTAATGGGAAATAATTAACGGGAAACAATAAATTCAAATTAAGAGTTTGAGCCCCATGTGGGACAGGGACTTTGTCCAACCTTTTTAACTTCTATCTACCCCGGTGTTTAGAACAGTGAGTGGGAAATAGTAAGTGCTTAACCACTACCATAATTATTATTACTATTATTATTATACCCGGTGTCTAGAGAAACAGCGTGACGTAGTGGTAGAGCACGGGCCTGGGAGTCAGAAGGTCTTGGGTTCTAATCCCGGCCCTGCCACTTGTCGGCTGTGTGACTTTGGGCAAGTCACTTCACTTCTCTGAGCCTCAGAGAAGTGAGCCTCAGTTACCTCATCTGTAAAATGGGGAATTAAGACTGTATGAGCCCCACGTGGGACAACCTGATGACTTTGAGTCTCCCCCAGTGCTTAGAGAAGCAGCGTGGCTCAGTGGAAAGAGCCCGGGCTTTGAAGTCAGAGGTCATGGGTCCCAATCCCGGCGCGGCCACTTGTCAGCTGTGGGACTTTGGGCAAGTCACTTCACTCCTCTGTGCCTCAGTTCCCTCATCTGTAAAATGGGGATTAAGATTGTGAGCCCCAAGTGGGACAACCTGATTCCCCTGTGTCTACCCCAGCGCTTAGAACGGTGCTCGGCACACAGTAAGCGCTTAACAAATGCCAACATTATTAGAACAGTGCTTGGCACATAGTAAGCACTTAATAAATACCATAATTATCATAAATAGTACCCAGAAACAAGAGCTAATCCCAAGAAATCTGGACCGATCTTAATCTTTGAAATAGTCTGGGGCCAGCTGTCCTTAATCAATCAATCAATGGTATTTTTGAGCACTTACTACGTGCCATAGCATTGTACTAACCACTTGGGAGAGTATAATAATAAAAAATCATAATTATGGTATTCGTTAAGTAATAATGTTGGTATTTGTTAAGCGCTTACTATGTGCAGAGCACTGTTCTAAGCGCTGGGGGAGATACAGGGTAATCCGGATAATCAGGTGGTCCCACGTGAGGCTCCCAGTTAATCCCCATTTTACAGATGAGGTCACTGAGGCCCAGAGAAGTGAAGTGACTCGCCCACGGTCACACAGCTGACAAGTGGCAGAGCCGGGAGTCGAACCCATGACCTCCGACTCCGAAGCCCGGGCTCTTTCCACTGAGCCATGCTGCTTCCCAAGTGCTTTCCTCTATGCAAGGTACTGTAGTAAGCACTGGGTAAAGACAAGTAAATTGGGTCGAACACAGTCCCTGCCCCGCATCGGGCTCACAGTCTTAATCCCCACCCCATTTTATAGAGGAAGTAGCTGAGGCACAGAGAAGTGAAGTGACTCACCCAAGGTCACGCAGCGGACGAGGGGCAGAGCCACATTAGAACCCAGGATCGTCTAACTCCCAGGCCTGCGCGCTACCCATTAGGCCACGCTGTTTCTCTCCAACAGAATCAGCAGACGCGTTCCCTGCCCTTAATGAACTTACTTTTCCTCGAGCAGGTGAAACTGTTTCTGAGGTAGGGTGGCCATCTGCCTACTTTTCAAGCTGGCCTGACCCTGCCAGAAAGGAATTCGATCCCGGATGCCTTGATCAATCATCTGGCATCTCTGTTGATATAATCATCTGTAATATATATAATAATATACATTACGTATACATGTATATGAATATATATAATCCGTAATCATCTCTCAATAATAATAATGATAATTACGGTATTTGTCAAGTGTTTACTTTCAATCATCTAGCATCTCTGGTGTTCTGCTCCGTGGCAGAGTTCAGCATCCTAATAATAATAATGTTGGTATTTGTTAAGCGCTTACTCTGTGCAGAGCACTGTTCTAAGCGCTGGGGTAGACACAAGGGAATCAGGTTGTCCCACGTGGGGCTCACGGTCTCCATCCCCATTTTGCAGATGAGGTCGCTGAGGCCCAGAGAAGTGAAGTGACTCGCCCACAGTCACACAACCGACAAGTGGCAGATCTGGGATTCGAACCCACGATCTCTGACTCCGACGCCCGGGCTTTTTCCGCTGAGCCACGCTGCTTCTCAATCCTAGAATCGGCAGCTTGTGTTTAGAGGGACCTGAGAGTAGAATTTGACAATAATGAATAATAATAATTATGGTTCTTGTTAAGCGCTTACCGTATACCAAGCGCTGTTCTAAACTCTGGGATAGACACAAGTTAGGTTGGACACAGTCTCTGACCAACATAGGGTTCACAGTCTTCATCCCCATTTTACAGATGAGGTAACTGAGGCCCGGAGAAGTGAAGTGACTTGCCCTAGGTCAAACAGCAGACATGCGGCGGGGAGCCAGGATTAGAACCCGGGAAGCAGCGTGGCTCAGTGGAAAGAGCCCGGGCTTGGGAGTCAGAGGTCATGGGTTCGAATCCCGGCTCTGCCACTTGGCAGCTGTGTGACTGTGGGCAAGTCACTTCACTTCTCTGGGTCTCAGCGACCTCATCTGGAAAATGGGGATTAAGACTGTGAGCCCCACGTGGGACGACCTGATCACCCCGCGTCTCCCCAGCGCTTAGAGCAGTGCTCGGCACATAGTAAGCGCTTAACAAATGCCAACATTACGATTAGACCGTAAGCCGGTCAAAGGGCGGGGACCGTCTCTATCCGTGGCCAATTCGTCCGTTCCAAGCGCTTAGTACAGTGCTCTGCACGTAGTTAGCGCTCAATAAATACTATCGAATGAACGAAAGAACCCATGACCTTCTGACTCGCAGGCCCGTGCTCTGTCCACTAAGCCCGGCTGCTGCGTCTTGATGGCTCTGAAGCAGTTGGGAAACTCAGAAGATGCAGGATAATCGCTTGGGGTTCGGGTGGAATCGGGAATACTTTCACAGACAAGGCATCTTTAGGATGCCAACATGTCGCATTGCGCGCTGGAGGAATGTACGCGATTTCTAGTACCTTTGGGGGCCTATTTTTTGTGAATGCTGTCGCTGCCCATCTATCTGAAAACATTTCAGGTCCAGATATATTGTAGGCAGGCTAATTTTACATCTGAAAACAGATATCGCTCCATTTTCATTCATTCGATAGTATTTCTTGAGCGCTTACTCTGTGCAGAGCACTGTACTAAGCGCTTGGAATGGACAAATCGGTAACAGACAGAGACGGTCCCTGCCCTGTGACGGGCTTACGGTCTAATCGGGGGGAGACGGACGGACGAGAACGATAGCAATAAATAGACTCGAGGGGCTGAACATCTCATTAAGACAATAGCAAATAAATAGAATCAAGGGGATGTACATCTCATTAACAAAATTAATAGGGTAATGAAAATATATAGTGAAAAGAGCACGGGCTTTGGAGTCAGAGGTCGTGAGTTCGAATCCCCGCTCTGCCACTTGTCAGCTGTGTGACTGTGGGCAGGTCACTTCCCTTCTCTGGGCCTCAGTTCCCTCATCTGTAAAATGGGGATGAAGACTGTGAGCCCCACGTGGGACAACCTGATTCCCCTATGTCTACCCCAGCGCTTAGAACGGTGCTCGGCACATAGTAAGCGCTTAACAAATACCAACATTATTATTATTATTATTATTATATTCTTTTATTCTGGATGAACTACAGAATAGAGGTTCTCGAAAAAACTTGCATCCTAAGACGACTGACTCGATGCGGCCCCAACATCTCACTGAGCACTCATGTATTATTCCAGACTCCCTGTTGAGTGGGGAAGTTTTCTTAAGGAAATGCCAAAGCTGTGATTTTAATTCTGTGGTTTGATCGGGCGTAAAACGGTGGTCGGTCCGCACGGAAACACTCACCGCCTAATGCAAATGCAATCGACGGCATTTGCGACGTTCTAGCTACCTCACCAAGAAAAATCTGTGTGTACACCTCAAAAAGAAGCTTTCGGAGATGGTGAGAGATATCCGATTGTAGTTCAAATGCACTAAACTCGAGATTTAAAAATTTAGTCTAAAATATTTCTCTTTCTCTTTCTTGCTCTCTCACATATTTCCCTCCCTCCACTTCCTTTCTTTCTTCCACCTTTCCGTCCTTTTTCCAATTCTAGGGAAAACCAGGCCGGAAGGGCTATGCCGGTGAACCAGGACCAGATGGATTGAAGGTAAAACTATCGATTCCAACCTACTTGGACTTAGATGCATTTTGGAAGCAGCTGTGATAATCACGGAGATTAGCAGTAGCACAAGACCACAAAGAAGCCCTGACGTGAGCCGGTTAAAATTTCAATGAAATGGGAAAACGTGACTCGTAGGATGAGTACTGTCTTTCTTAACCTGTTGGGCAGGGATGGTCTCTATCTGTTGCCGAATTGTAAATTCCAAGCGCTTAGTATAGTGCTCCGCGCACAGAAAGCGCTCAATAAATGCGACTGAATGAATGAGTGAATGAATGAAAGTGATAGAGAAGCAGCGTGGCTCAGGGGAAAGAGCCCGGGCTTGGGAGTCAGAGGTCATGGGTTTGAATCCCGCTTCTGCCACTTGTCACTGTGTGAGTCTGGGCAAGTCACTTCACTGTGCCTCAGTTCCCTCATCTGTCAAATGGGGATGAAGACTGTGTGCCTCACGTGGGACAACCCGATGACCCCGTATCTCCCCCAGCGCTTAGAACAGTCCTCTGCACCTAGTAAGCGCTTAACGAATACCAACATCATTATTATTATTATTATAACCACCTAATGGATACCACAGTCACCCCAGTCTCACTGCCAACCTCTCGTCCACGTCCTGCCTCTGGCCCGGACTGCCCTCCCTCTTCATATCTGACAGGTAATTTCTCTCCCCACTCTCAAAGCCTTATTAAAGGCCCATCTCCTCCGAGAGGCCTTCCCCGACTAAGCCCTCTTTTCCTCTTCCCCCGCTCCCTTCTGCATCACCCTGACTTGCTCTCTTTATTCATCCCCCACCACCCAGCAGGGATCAGATGAGACATAAATAACTGTATAACTTTATGACTTTGGCAGAGAGAGTTTAGATAACTCGTCCAGGGTCACACGGCAGATCAACCCCCTAGTGATCTCCTAGTGATCTTTCCACTGCTGAGCAAACTCCACTTTCAACTGCATTTCCCGCCTTAGGAATTGCTCTTTCCCCAGCACAAATCCCATCTGAGAAGCCCAGATCTCTCTCCTTCCTCCTCCGACTCCAAGAAGTCTTCCCCGACTAGCCCTTATCTCCCCTACTCCGTCTCCCTTCTGCGTCTCCTGTGCACTCGGATTCTCGTACCTTTTAAGCCCCTAATATTCACCCCACCCCACAGCACTTATGTACAGCACTGTACAGTGGGGAAGCAGCTTGGTTTAGTGGCAAGAGCACGGGCTTGGGAGTCAGAGGACGTGAGTTCTAATCCCGGCTCCGCCACTTGTCTGCTGGGTGACCTTGGGCGAGCTGCTTGACGTCTCCGTGCCTCAGTTACCTCATCTGTAACGCTAAAACTGTGCGCGCCCCCAGGAAACAACCCGATTACCTTGTATCTACCTCAGCGCTTAGAACGGTACTCGGCACATAGTGAATGCTGAATAAATACCAAAATATTAATTACCGCTATCATTATTACAGATCCATAATTTATTTTAATGCTTCTCTACCCCAGTAAGACTATAAACTCTGCAAGGGCAGGGAATGTGTCCACCAACTCTCTGGTAATGGCCTCTCCCAAGCACTTAGTGGTTAGAGCACGGGCCTGGGAGTCATGAGGTCATGGGTTCTATTCCCAGCTTCGCCAACTGTCTGTTTTGTGACCTTGGGCAAGTCGCTTCGCTTCTCTATGCCTCGGTTCCCTCATCTGTAAAATAGGGATAAAGACTGTGAGCCCCATGTGGGAAAGGGACCGTGTCCGACCCGATTTGCTTCTATCCACCCCAGCACGTAGTGCAGTGCCTGGCACATAGTAAGTGCTTAATAAATACCATTATTATCATTACTACTCTCCACACAAGGACTCAGTAAGTACCATTAATTGATTGACCGATCAATTCGGATTACGTGAGCCCCACGTGGGACAAGCGACTGTGTCCAACCTGATTTGCTTGTATCTACCCCAGTGCTTAGTTCGGGGCCTGGCACATAGTAAGCACTTAATAGTGACCGTGGGCAAGTCACTTAACTTCTCTGTGCCTCAGTTATCTCATCTGTAAAATGGGGATTAACTGTGAGCCTCACATGGGACATCCTGATTACCCTGTATCTACTCCAGCGCTTAGAACAGTGCTCTGCACATAGTAAGCGCTTAACAAATACCAACATTACTAAATACCAGAATTATTAAATACCATAAAAACAATAATAATTGTTATTAGTATTATTAGTCTTATATATTCTGAGGGACATACTCTCTGGCTGCCACTCCCTGATGGTAGAGCCCTGACAGCTCAGATTAAAAATGCTGTAGCAGTGAAGTAGAAAACATGGAATCTGGATGCAGCCAACATCTTCTCATATTCCCTGTGCCTGAATGGTTCTCCATTCCACTGAATGAACCATGAATAATTGTCGTATTTATTGAGTGCTTACTATGTGCAGAGCAATGTACTAAGCCCTGAACAGAGTACAATATAAGAATATAAAAAACACATTTCCTGCCTGTAGAGAGCTTACGGCCTGGGGGGAGGCAGACAATAATAAAAAGAAATAAAATTATGGCTGTGCACATAAGTGCTGTGGGGCTGGGTGGTGGGGGATGAATAAAGAGAGCAAGTCAGGGTGATACAGAAGGGAGTGGGGGAAGAGGAAAAGAGGGCTTAATCAGGGAAGGCCTCTTGGAGGAGATGGGCCTTTAATAAGACTTTGAGAGTGGGGAGAGTAATTATCTGTCAGATATGAAGAGGGAGGGCATTCCGGGCCAGAGGCAGGACGTGGACGAGAGGTTGGCAGTGAGATAGGCGAGACTGAGGCGATTGTGATATCCGTTAGGTGGTTATCCCTTTCATTCATTCGCTCGTATTTATTGAGCGCTTTCCCTGTGCAGAGCACTGTACTAAGCGCTCGGGATGTACAATTCGGCAACAGATAGAGACCATCCCTGCCCAACAACGGGCTCACAGTCTAAAAGGGGGAGAATGGGTGTGCCAAGCACTGCATTATTGAGCACTGGAGCAGATACAAGATAATCAGTTCAGACAAAGTCTCTATCCCACATGGGGCTCCCAGTCTAAGGGAAGGGAGAAAATGTATTTTATCTGCATTTAAAAGATGAGGAGACTAAGGCACAGGCTAATGGCTTTAACTGGAATTAAAACCCAGGTCCTGGGACTCCGAGGCCTGTGCTCTCTCCACTAGGCCACATAGTAAGTCTTCCTTTCAGGTAAGTAGGCCAGGGCCCGCAGATGAATGGAGACCGCTGTCTGTCTTATTGATATTTCAATTTATAGAGCTAAATTACAATTAGCAGAGCTCAAGATGGACCAAGATTTTAACCCTAAATTGCAAAACAGTCAGAAGGCATTGCCTTAGTGAGACATGTTCTATGAAGTGTCTCCGAAGAATCATTTAAATAAATTCAAGAGCTGGAAGATATTAATCGGTTCAGTTTATCAACATCATATTTCAAGTAAAAAACTGTTTAGAAAACTACCAGCAGCTACTCACATCCCCAACTAATATATCATTTCAAGGGATGCAGAATCAAGCGAGAACATGTGTTGCAACATATCTAATGCATAGGGAAGGGCTTTACACAGGGTATTCACCAGAAAAACATGCTTTTAACCATTCATAAAACAGTGAGTCAGAGGGAATACAGCATTTCACTGAAGTATGTATCGCTGAAGGAAAGTTATGCACTTAAGGGTAATAAAGACCAAAATTCACTGGAACAAAATATTTAAGATTTCTCTTGCCTTTCCAGTGTAAATAGATGGCCTATGTGGAGTGTAATTTATGAAATGATAAAATGCCTAAGAAGATGGAAAGATGAGAGTCACACTGAAAGCACCATTTATCAATATTTGTATTTTCTGTCTTCCGTGTTTCAGGGAGAAGCAGGAGATCAAGGAAACCTTGGAAAAATTGGTGAAGCAGTAAGCTCATTTTCAATTTTTGCCTGTTTTCTATAGTCACTGATTGGAACCATTTTGCAATGATGTTAACAACTAACTTCAGCACTTCTAATGCCACCTTTGATCTCAGAGAACCTGGATTCTAAACCTGACTCTGCCACTTGCCTGATGTGAGATCTTGGGCAGGTCATTTAACATCTCTGTACCTGAGTTTCCTCATCTGTCAGATGGGAATTAAATACCCGTTCTCTCTCTTTCTTAGACTACGAGTTTCATGAGGTGATGATTGGCTTGTATCTAACCCAGTGGTTACTACAATGCCAGGCACATAAGTGCTAAACAAAGGACATAATTATTAATTCTTATTAAATATATCAATTTAAGATACTGTCTTATATACGACCTATTTCTTTCACAGGAAGCCCCATTTAGAGAGGAGACTAGAGGAAAATACTGCTTAGCTACTGTGTGGATTTTTCCCCTAAACAACCTCAATTATCACCTCCTTTACCGTTTCACACCTCATTTACCCTTGATCAAATTCCGTACTAGGTGGTCAGATTTGCAGTTTGCCAACTTTATTGTATTGTACTCCCCCAGTATAGTGTCCTGCACACAGTAAGTACTCAATAAATAACAATAATAATGTTGGTGTTTGTTAAGCACTTACTATGTGCAGAGCACCGTTCTAAGCGCTGGGGTAGATACGGGGTAATCGGTTCGTCCCACGTGAGGCTCACAGTTAATCCCCATTTTACAGATGAGGTAACTGAGGCACCGAGAAGTGAAGTGACTTGCCCACAGTCACACGGCTGACAAGTGGTAGATACGGGGCAATCAGTTCGTCCCACGTGAGGCTCACAGTTAATCCCCATTTTACAGAGGAGGTAACTGAGGCACCGAGAAGTGAAGTGACTTGCCCACAGTCACACGGCTGACAAGTGGCAGAGCCGGGAGTCGAACTCATGACCTCTGACTCCGAAGCCCAGGCTCTTTCCACTGAGCCACGCTGCTGATGGAATCTTGAGCATAGCCCTACTCTTGGTCCAGTGGAAAGAGTACTGCTCTGAAAATCCCGTAGGCTTTGGTTCTAGGCCTGATTCTGTCTGAATTTGGCTAAGGTGGAGGAAGACTTCATAAGTACTGCACAATATGTTCGGTCATACATCATTCAGTCATCTTTATTGAGCGCTTACCGTGTGCGGAACACTGTACTAAGTGCTTGGGAAAGTACAATACAGCAATAAAGAAAGACAATCCTTGGCCACAAAGAGCTCACAGTCTTGAGGGGAAGAGAAATACACACATACTGCAGGGTGGTCGGGCTGTGCTGCTTTTTTAAAGAGCCAGTCAGACCTATTTTTCAAGGTGGGTTTAGGAACTGTAGAGAAAAAAGGAATTTGAATGGCATTTCCCGAAAAGCAAAGGGATTGTTCCGTGCACGGGGACAGATTTTGAATAGAAAGGCTAGCCTTCCTCTTTCTTAGCTGAAGGTCCTGAGTGTTGGCATCTGCCCCTCCTTGTCCTGGGTCCAGCCTAGCCCGCATGACAGACTGATCTTTCCCCCTTTCTCCTTCTTTCTCCTTCTTTCTCAATTCATGAGATTGCATGACTGAATGAATGATCGCCTGAGATATCTTCCCAAGCGTGACTGAATCTAACCCCGGGATACTCCTGAACTGAGTTTCACACTGTAAAATAATATAAAATAAGGGAGATGCAGGAAAGTGTCATGCTAATGGGGAGAAATGACAAGCAGTGGAAGGGGGAGGGAGACGGTGGAGGAGGAAGAAAGGAAATGCAGTGGAAAGAGCTCGGGCCTGGGAATCTACTCCCTTCTACATCACCCTTGCTTGCTCCCTTTGTTCACATAATAATAATGTTGGTATTTGTTAAGCGCTTACTATGTGCCGAGCATTGTTCTAAGCGCTGGGGTAGACACAGGGGAATCAGGTTGTCGCACGTAGGGCTCACAGTCTTAATCCCCATTTCCCCGCTCCCCTAAACCCCACAGCACTTATAGTCATATCTGTAATTTTATCCGTCTTCCCCCCTCCTCTAGATTAAAGCTCGGTATGGGTAGGGAATGTTTCTGTTTAGTGTTATGTTGTACTCTCCCGAGCGCTTAGTACAGTGCTCTGCACATAGTTGTCAATAAATATGATTGAATGAAGGAATGAATGTGTGAATGAATAAATGACCTTATTACTGCTCTGTGGGAAGGGTAGGTCAGGGAAAACAAGAGCCTGGACTTGTGGTTTGGGAATTGACTCTTTTCATTTTCCCTCCGGATTTCAAAACATCTCTGAGGAAATCATTGCCTCGATTTGCTTGTTTCCACCCTGCTCTTAGTAGTACAGTGCCTGGCACATAGTAAGTGCTTAACAAATACCATAATTATTATTATTATTATCATTAGGAATTCCCTCTCAACACGGGTTGTTGGTATTTATTAAGCGCTTACTATGTGCAGAGCACTGTTCTAAGCGCTGGGATAGATACAGGGTAATCAGGTTGCCCCACGTGAGGCCCACGGTTAATCCCCATTTTACAGATGAGGTAACTGAGGCACAGAGGAAGTGAAGTGACTCGCCCACGGTCACACAGCTGACAGGCGGCAGAGCCGGGAGTCGAACCCATGACCTCTGACCCCGAAGCCCGGGCTCTTTCCACCGAGCCACGCTGCTTCCCCAACTAGTGTTGTCCACCTAGGCCCTCCCCATAAACCTCCTGAGGCGGGGAGGAGAATCGTAGTCAGAGTCCAAACACTTGTGGTTATTTGGTGGAGGTGGAGGGACCGTAAGCTCATTTATTCACTCGTTCCTTCATTCAGTCATATTTATTGAGCGCTAACTGTGTGCAGAGCACTGTACTAAGTGCTTCAGAGAATACAATATAGCAATGAACAGATACATTCCCTGCCCATAACGAGCTTACAGTTTAAAGGCAGGGCAACGGAAATCAATACAAATAATGTTACAGATATGTACATTGGTGCTGTGGGGCTCGGAGTGGGGAAGAGCAAAGGGAGCAAGTCAGGGTGATGCAGAAGGGAGTGGAAGATGAGAAAAAGCAGGGCTTAGTCCGGGAAGGCCTCTTGGAGGATGGAATGTGCCTGTTTACTGCTATATTGTACTCTCCCAGGTGCTTAGTACAGCGCTCTGCACACAGTAAGCACTCAATAATTAAGATTGCATGACTGAATGAATGATCGCCTGAGATATCTTCCCAAGCGTGACTGAATCTAACCCCGGGATACTCCTGAACTGAGTTTCACACTGTAAAATAATATAAAATAAGGGAGATGCAGGAAAGTGTCATGCTAATGGGGAGAAATGACAAAGATATAGTCAACAGAGATCATTTTAAAACTTCATTTTTATCTGTGCTGTCGAACTCATCACCTCCCAAGTATTAGCTGCCGACAGATAGCAGACTGATCGGAATTTCACCATCTTTGCCATCCTCTTCCCATTCTGGTGGAAAATGCATTTGAGTCCAGACAAGCAATGGAAGGGGGAGGGAGACGGTGGAGGAGGAAGAAAGGAAAGGCAGTGGAAAGAGCTCGGGCCTGGGAATCAAAAGGATCTGCGTTCTAATTCCGGACCTGCTACTTGTCCGCTGCGTGACCTTGGGCAGGTCACTTAACATCTCTGTGCCTCAGTTCCTTCATCTGTAAAACGGAAATTAGGGCTGTGAGCCCCCTGTGGGACTGTGTCCAACCTTATTGCCTCGTATCTACGCCAGGGCTTAGAACAGACCCGGGCACATAGTAAAGCGCTTAACAAATACCGTGCAAAGAATATAACTAGATAATTGGGAGACACTGTGACCCTGTGGGAGGAACCCAGGACTGGGAGTTGGGAGATCTGGGTTCCGGTACCAACTGTGCCATTGGATCCCTCTAGTTATCGCCCCAACTCCCTCCTACCCTTCCTCTCCAAACTCCGTAAGCAAGTTGTCTACACCAGCTGTCTCTACTTCCTCTCCTCCAATTCTCTCCTTGGCCCCCCGTCCAATCTGGCTTCTATCCCCCGAACTCCACAGAAACGGCCCTCTTAAAGGTCACCGATGATCTCCTTCTTGCCAAATCCAACAGTTCCTATTCCATCCTGATCCTCCTCCACCTCTCAGCTGCCCATGACACCGTGGACCATCTCCTTCTCCCGGAAATGTTATCCCAACTTGGCTTCACTGACTCTGTCCTCTCCTGGTTCTCCCCTTATCTTTCTTGCCATTCATTTTCAGCCTCTTTCATGGGCTCCTCCTCTGCCTCCCACCCCCTAACTGTGGGGGTGCCTCAAGGCTCACTTCTTGATCCCCTTCTATTCTCCACCTACACCCACTCCTTTGGAGGACCCGTTCGCTCCCATGGCTTTAATACCACCTCGATGAGGACGATTCCCAAATCTACATCTCCGGTCCCGATCTCTCTCCCTCTCTCCAGTCTCGCATCTTGGCCTGCCTTCAAGGCATCTCTACTTGGATGTCCTCCCGTCACCCAAATCCTGTCCTCCCCTTAACTTTCTCAACACTGTAGTCGGCACCACCATCCTTCGTATCTCTCAAGCTTTGGCATTATCCTTGACCCCTCTCTCTCTCATTCAACCTTCGTATTCAGTCCATCACCATATCCTGTTGGTCGCACCTTCGCGGCATCGCTAAAATCTGCCCTTTCCTCTCCATCCAAACTGCTCCCACGCTCATGCAGTCACTCATCCCATCTTGCCTCCTTGCTGACCTCCCAACCTCCTGTCTCTCTCCACTCCAGTCCATACTTTACACTCTGCTGCCCGGATCGTCTCTCTACAAAAACATTCAGGACAACTCACCCCCCATCCTCCAAAATCTCCAGTGGTTGCCTGTCCACCTTCATAACAAGCAAAAATTCCTCACCATTGTCTTTAAAGCACTCCACCACCTTGGGAGTCAGAGGACGTGGGTTCTAATCCCAACTCCTCCACTTGTCTGCTGTGTGACCTTGGGCAAACCGCTTAACTTCTCTGTGCCTCAGTTACCTCATCGGTAAAATGGGGATTAAAGCTGGGAGCCCCTCATGGGACAACCTGATTATCCTGTGTCTACCCCAGTGCTTAGAGCAGTGCTTGGAACATAGTAAGCGCTTAACAAATGCCATAAGAATAAAAATTATTCTTATTATTACCTCACTTCTCTTCTTCTATAACCCAACCTGCACACTTTGCTCCTCTGGTCCTAACCTTCTCACTGTGCCTCGATCTCACCTGTCTGGCCACCGACCCCTGGCCCACGTCCTGCCTCTGGCCTGGGACACCCTCCCTCCTCAAATCCAACAGACAATTACTCTCCCCCCGTCAAAGCCTTCTCTGAAGGCACGTGCCTTCCGAGAGTCCTCCCCAGGCTAAGCCCCACTTCACCTCATCTCCCACTCCCTTCTGCATCACCTGACTTGCTCCCTTTGCTCTTCCCCTCTCCCAGCCCCACAGCACTTACGTATATATCTGTCATTTTATTGATTTGTATCGATTTCTGTCTCCCATTCCGCTGGACCGTATGCTCACTGTGGGCAGGGAATATCACTTTATTGTTGTATTGTGCTTTCCCAAGCACTTAGTACAGTGTTCTGCGCACAGTAAATATGACTAAATCAACGAATGAACTGGTCTGCTGATGTGGCCTTGGGCAAATCTCTTCATCTCTCTGAACTTCAGTTTCATTCAATCAGTCGTATTTATTGAGCGCTTGCTGTGTGCAGGGTACTGTAGTAAGCTTTTGGGAGAGTACAATATAACCACATAATAGACACATTCCTAGCCCACAACGAGCTTACGGTTTACCGGGGGGGGGGGGTGGACATTGCTGTTGTTGATGTATGTAGAGAAGCAGCGTGGTACAGTGGAAAGAGCGCGGGCTTGGGAGTCAGAGTTCGTGGGTTCGAATCCCGGCTCCGCTACTTGCCACCTGTGTGACTTGGGGCAAGTCACTCGACTTCTCTGTGCCTCAGTTACCTCATCTGTAAAATGGGCATTAAAACTGTGAGCCCCACGTGGGACAACCTGATTACCTTGTATCCCCCAGCGCTTAGAACAGTGCTTTGCACATAGTAAGCGCTTAACAAATACCACCATTTATTTTTTTATTTTACGTATTATGCTGTCAAGTCGTATCCGACCCACAGCGGTACCACGGACGCATCTCTCCCGGAACGCCTCACCTCCATCTGCCATCGTTCTGGTAGTGGATCCCTAGAGTTTTCCTGGTCAAAATATGGAAGTGGTTTACCACTGCCTCCTTCCACAGAGTCAACTTGAGTCTCCACTCTCGCCTCTCTCCCAGCACAGGGGAGTTTTAACTTGCAGCAGATTGTCTTCCACTCACTAGCCACTGGCCAAGCTAGGAATGCAAGGGACAGGCCTCTGCTTGACTGTCCCTCCCACGGTCGAGACTGGTAGAGGACTGGAAACTCTCCAGGTGTGACTCTGAGAGGGGAGGCAGGCATTAATATAAATCAATCGCGGATATGTACGTAAGTCCTATGGGGCTGGAGGCAGAGGGCGGGGGGTGGTGAATAAAAGGAGCATGTCAGGGTGACACAAAAAGGAGTGGGAAAAAAATGAAGGCCTGGTGAGGGACGGCGTCTTGGAGGAGATGTGCCGGTTTCAGATCCTTTCTGCTAGATAGCGAGCCTCGTGAGGGACAGAGTCTGGGTCTGAGGTGAGACGTAACATGGTCTAGTGGATAAAGCGTGGGCCTGGGAGTCAGACAGACCTGGGTTCTAATCCCGGCTCTGCCACTTCTCTCCTGTGTGACCTTGGGCAAGTCATTTTACTTCTCTGGGCCTCATTTACCTCATCTGTAAAATGTGGATTAAGACCGTGAGCCCCACGTGGGATAACCTGATTACTTTGTATCAACCCCAGTGCTTAGATGGGTGCTTGGCACATAGTAAGCACCTAGAGAATCAGTGTGGCTTAGTGGAAAGAGCAGGCTTGGGAGTCAGAGGTGGTGGGTTCTAATCCCAACTCCGTCACTTATCAGCTGTGTGACTTTGGGCAAGTCACTTCACTTCTCTGTGCTTCAGTTACCTCATCTGTAAGAGGAGGATTAAGAGTGAGCCCCATGTGGGACAACCTGATTGCTTTATATCAAGCCCAGTGCTTAGAACAGTAGTAAGCGCTTAGCAAATGCCATCATTATTATCGTTATTACATGAACTGTGTCTTACCCCATTTGCTTGTATCTACCCCAGCACTTAGTACAGAGCCTGACACAAACTAAGCACTTAACAAATACCGCAGTTATTATATATTGTATATATTTTATAATAATACACTTATATAAATATATAAATTATACAATTATATAAATGCTTAGCATTTAGCACCTAATGAATGATAAATAATAAATGCTTACTAAATGTCATAATTATTACTGTATGTAAGAGGAAAACGCTGATTGAATTCCTTAAAGTTAACGGTCAGAAGTTTTTGCTTGATGTAGAGAGGAATTTTTATGGAAAGAGAGGGTTTTTAATAGAGTGGAGAGACACGTGCAGAATTGTTATCGAATGGTGAACCAAGCCGCAGAGTGAAGTATGAACTGGAGAAGGGAGAGAATAAAGGCATAAAGATCGATGAGGACACTGATAGTCAAGGTTATATGTGCCCGGACCTCGGCCGTGTGGATGGAGTAGAAAGGACAGATCCACAAAATATCATGTCTCCACACAAAAACTGCTAGGATTCAATGAGACCCAATGGGAGAGTTGAAGGAGAACAAGAAATGGAGAACTGTAAGCTCGTCGTGGGTAGAGAATGTCTTCTAACTCACTTTTATTGTACTCTTCCAAGCACTTACTACAGTGCTCTGCACACAGTAAGCTCTCAGTAAATACCGTAGATGGATGTTTCGCTTGCTAATGTCAAGATTGGGGGCCTCGGAGTTGTGCACCATGGTCGGTGTGCAGTATTGTGATGGACAAGTTGAATGGAGGAGGGGACTGGGGAAGAATTGTATTATCGTTCGCTATCACCAGGAGGAATTTACCATCGGTATAACTACCGATAGCAATTTGCCCAATATAGACCTTTTAAGTGGTATTTTGTTTACCATTACTGTGGGAAGAGCACAGACTAGGAAGTCGGAGACCTGGGTTCTAATCTCTACTCTACCGTTTGTCTAATGTATGGCCCGTCAAAGGGCAGGGACTGTCTCTATCTGTTACCGATCTGTACATTCCAAGCGCTTAGTACGGTGCTGTGCACGTAGTAAGCGCTCAATAAATACTATTGAATGAGTGAATGTGTGACCTTGGGTAGGTCACTAAACTTCTCTGGGCCTCAGTTCCGCAACTGTAAAATGGGGACTGAGACTGTCAACCCCTTGAGGGACATGGACTTTGTCCAACCCGATTAGCTCGTGCTTACCCAAGCACTTAGAACAGTGCCTAGCAAATAGTAAGCCCTTAGAGAAGCAGCGTGGCTCAGTGGAAAGAGCACGGGCTTAGGAGTCAGAGGTCGTGGGTTCTAATCCCGGCTCCGCCGCTTCTCAGCTGTGTGACTTGGGGCAAGTCACCTCACTTCTCTGGGACTCAGTTATCTCATCTGGAAAATGGGGATTAAGACTGTGAGCCCCACATGGGACCTGATTACCCTGTATCTCCCCCAGCGCTTAGAACAGTGCTCGGCACATAGTAAGCGCTTAACAAATACCAACATTAAATATTTTTTTAAATCCAGACTCTCTCTTAATAATGCCTCTGCAATATGTATCCTTTAGCCAGTTCAAGTGGCATTAGGGCAAATATTTTGGAAAGGAGAGGAACAGAATTTCCTGGTGTCCTTCAAGTTGAGCCAACAAGCTGTGAGATTTGGTCATTAAATTATAACATATTATCAAATGTTATTGGTTCCTCAGTTCTAGAGGAGCCTAATAACTAGACACTATTGTATTTGGAATGGGAAACAGGAAAATATTTTCAGAAGGTGGAAAAAAATCAAAAGCCGTTGGAATGCACCAGATAAGAATTAGATTGATTAGGTTCAGCTCTCCTTTTCTGAGCTTCCAAGGGCACAGGAGGCTCTGGGTAAACACCCGTTCAGGGATAATAATAATAATAATAATGTTGGTATTTGTTAAGCGCTTACTATGTGCCGAGCACTGTTCTAAGCGCTGGGGTAGACAGCTGGGGTTGGATAGTGGTGACAGATCAAATTCTGCCCTTTCCAATATTTTTCCATCAGTCAATGGAAAGCAAGGTAGCCTAGTGGAGAGAGCTTGGGCCTGGGAGTCCCAAAACCTGGTTCTAACCCCCGATCCATAACTTGCCTACTGTGTGACGTTGGGCAAGTCCCTTCATTTCTCTGAGCCTCAGTTTCCTCATCTGTAAAGTGGGGATTCAATAGCTGTTCTCCTTCCCACTTAGACCGTGAGACTCATGTAATAATAATGTTGGTATCTGTTAAGCGCTTACTATGTGCAGAGCACCGTTCTAAGCGCTGGGGGAGATACAGGGTAATCGGGCTGTCCCACGTGAGGCTCACGGTTAATCCCCATTTTACAGAGGAGGGAACTGAGGCACGGAGAAGTGAAGTGACTTGCCCACGGTCACCCCGCTGACAAGTGGCAGAGCCGGGAGTCGAACCCATGACCTCTGACACCGAAGCCCAGGCTCTTTCCACTGAGCCACGACAGGAACTCTGTCCAACCTGATTAGCTTGTATTTACCCCAGAGCTTAATACGGTTTGGGGCAGATAGTAGGCATTTAACAAATAGTATCATCATCATCACCATCCTGTTCATTGAGTTCTGGCTACACTAAGAGCCTGAGAGAGTACAATAGAGTAAATAGATCTGATCCCTGCCCTCAAGGAACATACAGGGCTCCCGTCTTAACACCCACTTTACAGATGAGGTGACTGAGACACAGAGAAGTTATGTGACTCGCCCAAGGTCACACAGCAAGCAAGTGGCCGAGCCGAGATCAAAACCTAGGTCCTACTGACTCCCGGGCCCGTGCTCTCTCCGCTATACAATGCTGCTTCTCATGAGTTGATAGCACTCGATTTTCAGACAGTCGAGCCACCCTGAATGAATTCCTCTCCTGTATGGCTGTCCATGGAGTTACAACCCTAAGAAGGGGGTGTAATTTGGTGGCAATAGCAAAAGGCAAGGCGCCATGAGGAGGAGTTTTGACATCGTCCAAGTGTGTGAGACACCAGGAAAGATCCTTGACTGTGAGCAGACAAGCTGCGGGAAACACGATTAAAAGGAAAAAAAAAATCCAACTATCACTGAGCTCCAGCTGTAGCACGGAAGTGGAACGTTCCTTTGCAAAGGGGATGTGAAGAATTCCCAACGGTAATTGAAAGAGTTTGGTCTGTGCACATCCTTCCCCCAGAGGTTTGCAGGATTGCTTTTCCTCGAATGCGGCTTTAACATAAGGTTTTTGGTTTCTGTCTCCGGCATTCGCCATTTTTTTGAACCGGAAGTTGCGACGTGATAAAAAAGAGCGGTGATAGTAGTAGAGAAGCGGTGCGGCTCATCGGAAAGAGCTCGGGCTTGGGAGTCAGAGGTCATGGGTTCTAATCCCGGCTCCGCCGCTTGTCAGCTGTGTGACTAGTCACTTAACTTCTCTGTGCCTCTGTAAAATCCATTCATTCATTCAATAGTATTTATTGAGCGCTTACTATGTGCAGGGCACCGTACTAAGCGCTTGGAATGGACAATTCGGCAACAGATAGAGACAAGACTGTGAGCCCCACGTGGGACAGGGACTGTGTCCAATCTGGTTTGTATCCACCCCAGCGCTTAGTACAGTACCTGGCACATAGTAAATGATTAACAAATGCAATTATCATTATTATTATGGAGACAAACCAAGTGGGAGTAGGGACTGGCCAGGGGATGGGCTTAGAATGAGTGAAGAGTGTGGGTAGGGGAGGAGGGGCGAAGAGAGCTGAAGGGGCGAGAAGCAGCGTGGCTCAGTGGAATAGAGCCCGGGCTCGGGAGTCAGAGATCATGGGTTCGAATCCCGGCTCTGCCACTTGTCAGCTGTGTGACTTTGGGCGAGTCACTTAGCTTCTCTGTGCCTCAGTTCCCTCATCTGTAAAATGGGGATTAAGACTGTGAGTCCCAGGTGGGACAAGCTGATTCCCTTGTGTCTACCCCAGCGCTTAGAACAGTGCTCTGCACAGAGTAAGCGCTTAACAAATACCAACATTATTATTATTATCAGCTGATCAGGGAACAGAGAGTCGGCGGAGAGCCGTAAGGGGCTTCTGATGATGTGGAGAGGGAGATGGGTAACCACTGGAGGGGGTTGATGAAAGGGGAGAAGTGCCGAGTGATGTTTCAAGAAGATAATCCAAGCAGCAACGTGAAGGATGGATCGAAGCAGTGTGATCCCGGAAGCAGTGGGGACTAGCGAGGAGGCCAATACAATTTTCCACTCATTTTATTGCACATTCATTCATTCATTCAATAGTATTTATTGAGCGCTTACTACATGCAGAGCACCGTACTAAGCGCTTGGAATGTACAAGTCGGCAACAGATAGAGACGGTCCCTGCCCTTTGACGGGTTTACGGTCTAATCGGGAGAGACGGGCAGACGAGAACAATAGCGATGAATAGAGTCGAGGGGAAGAACATCTCATAAAAACAATGGCAAATGAATAGAATCAGGGTAATGTACATCTCATTAAACAAAATAAACAAAATAAATAGGCTGATGAAGATATATACAGTTGAGCGGACGAGTACAGTGCTGAGGGGGTGGGACGGGAGAGGGGGAGGAGCAGAGGGAAAGGGGGGAGAAGAGGGTTTAACTGCGGAGAGGTGATGGGGGGTAGAGGGAGCGGAGGGAAAAAGGGGGGAGCTCAGTCTGGGAAGGCCTCTTGGAGGAGGTGAGCTTTAAGTAGGAATTTGAAGAGGGGAAGAGAATTAGATTGTCAGAGGTGAGGAGGGAAGGCGTTCCGGGACCGCGGGAGGACGTGGCCCGGGGGTCGACGGCGGGACGGGCGAGACCGAGGGACGGCGAGGAGGTGGGCGGCGGAGGAGCGGAGCGTGCGGGGTGGGCAATGGAAAGAGAGAAGGGAGGAGAGGTAGGAAGGGGCAAGGTGATGGACAGCCTTGAAGCCTAGAGTGAGTGCTCAGTAAATATCTTTAATTGATATCTATTGAGCGTTTATCACGTGCCGAGCCCAGGACTATGTGCTCGAGAGAGTAAAATAGAATTGGTAGAAATGATCCCTACCTATGAAAAGCTTACAGTCTAGTGGAAGAGAGTCTCAAAACAAAGCACCTGGCTCAGATACCTCAAAGCGGACAAGTTGGCGAGCCAATTGAACTCAAGATAACTTGGGAAGCGAGTGGCGATGAGGAAGAGGGCTTATAAATTCAGTTTGGGATATGCTGAGTTTTAGGTAATAATAATAATAATGTTGGTATTTGTTAAGCGCTTACTACGTGCAGAGCACTGTCCTAAGCGCTGGGGTAGATACAGGGGAATGAGGTTGTCCCGCGTGAGGCTCACAGTCTTCATCCCCATTTTACAGATGAGGGAACTGAGGCACAGAGAAGTCAAGTGACTTGCCCACAGTCGCACAGCTCTTGGCAGGCCATCCACTGGAGATGTCCTGGGGGCAAGAAGAGTTGGGGAATTGGCTAGTAGGTGGGAGGTTAAGATGGAGAGGTAGATTGAATAATAACAATAATAGTAATAATGATGGTATTTGTGAAGTGCTTACTATGGGCCAAGCACTATTCTAAGCGCTGGGTAGATTCAAGGTAATCAGGTTGTCCCACATGGGGCTCACAGTCTTCGTTCCCATTTTACAGTTGAGGTAACTGAGGCACAGAGAAGTTAAGTGACTTGCCCAAAGTCTCACAGCTAAGTGGTGGAGCCAGTATTATAACCCATGACCTCTCACTCCCAAGCCCGTGCTCTCTCCACTAAGCCAAGCTGCTTCTCCTGATCCATTTTAATTTGTGAATCATAATAATGATAATCAATAATAACTATGGTATTTGTTGCTTCTCTCGATCTTCTTCTTCATGCTTCATGATCATGATCGTCATGATTCCTCACAGTCATGCTTCTTCAGGATCGTTGCTGCTTCTCATGATCTGTTATGATTTGTGAATCATAATAATCATCATTGATAATAACTATGGTATCTGTTAAGCACTTACTTTGTGTCAGGCACTGTACTAAACCCTGGGGTGGATACAAGCAAATCGGGTTGGACAAAGTCCTTTCCCACGAGAGGCTCCCAAGTCACAATCCCCATTTTTATACGTGAGTTAACCGAGGCATAGAGAAGTGAAGCGACTGGATCGAGGTCATACAGCGGACAAGTGGCGGAGCTGCGATTATAACCCATGGCCTTCTGATTCCTGGGCCCTTGGGACGTAGAGATGGGGCTGGAGGAGATGAGGTCCCCAAAAGATAGGGACAGAGAGGAAAAAGTAGAGGACTCAGTGCAGAGTCCTGAAAAATACCCATCCCTATAGGGAGGGATGTGAAAACGGGAAGGAACAGTCAGAGATGTGAGAGGGGACCCCGAAGATTGCGGAGGTGGCAAAACCAAGATGAGACCCTATTCTAAGAGGAAGGGGACAGACCGCAGCGTCTAAATGATAATGCTTTCGTTGCAGCTTCTCACCACCATCCTCATCATTCTCACCATCAAGTATTTTCCGAGAGTGAATTTGCATCGTGTGGTTCTAGTTTTGAGTTATGGAAACGTGGAGGAAAGACAATAGACACTCTTAAATAGCAATAAGAATAATGTTGATATTTGTTAAACTCTTACTATGTCCATAATAATGGTGGTATTTGTTAAGCGCTTACTATGTGCAGAGCACTGTTCTAAGCGCTGGGGGAGATACGGGGTAATCAGGTTGTCCCACGTGAGGCTCACAGTCAATCCCCGTTTTACAGATGAGGTAACTGAGGCACAGAGAAGTGAAGTGACTCGCCCACAGTCACGCAGCTGACGAGTGGCAGAGCCGGGAGTCGAACCCATGACCTCTGACTCCGAAGCCCGGCCTCTTTCCACTGAACCACGCTGCTTCTCATTCATTCAGTCGTATTTATTGAGTGCTTACTGTGTGTAGAGCACTGTACTAAGTTCTTAGGAGAGTATGATAAAAGAGTAAATGGACACATTCCCTGCCCACAGTGAGTTTACAGTCCAGAGAGGGAGAGACAGACTTTAATATAAATGAATATATTAAGGATATGTACGTAAGCACTTTGGGACTGCGACTGCAGTAGATTAAAGAGAGCATATCAGGGCATTCATTCATTCAATAGTATTTATTGAGCGCTTACTATGTGCAGAGCACTGTACTAAGCGCTTGGGATGAACGAGTCGGCAACAGATAGAGACGGTCCCCGCCGTTTGACGGGCTCACGGTCCGATCGGGGGAGACGGACAGACGAGAACGATGGCGATAAATAGAGTCGAGGGGAAGAACGTCTTGTAAAAACGATGGCGACTAAATAGAATCGAGGCGATGTACAATTCATTAACGAAATAAATAGGGTAACGGAAATATATGCAGTCGAGCAGACGAGTACAGTGCTGAGGGGAGGGGAAGGGAGGAGCAGAGGGAAATGGGGGGAAAAGAGGCAGTGGAGAAGGGAGCGGGAGAAGAGGAAAAATGGGGTTTAGTTAGGGAATGCCTCTTGGAGGAGACGGAGCTTCAGTAAGGCTTTGAAGCGAGGGTTAGTACGTCTCTGTCGGATTTGAGGAGGGAGAGTGTTCCGGGCCAGAGGTAGAACGTGGGCCGGACGTCGGTGGCGAGACAGGCGAGATGGAGGTACAGTGAGAAGGTGAGCACCAGAGGAGTGGAGTGGGCGGGCTGGGTCGTAGAAGGAGAGAAGCGAGATGAAGTAATAATAATAATGGCATTTGTTAAGCGCTTACTATATGCAAAGCACTGTTCTAAGCGCTGGGGAGGATACAGAGTGCTCAGGTCGTCCCCCGTGGAGCTCACGGTCTTCATGCCCATTTTACAGATGAGATAACTGAGGCCCAGAGAAGTGAAGCGACTTGCCCAAAGTCACCCAGGTGACAAGCGGCTGAGCCGGGATTAGAACCCTTGACCTCTGACTCCCAAGCCCGGGCTCTTTCCACTGAGCCACGCTGCTTCTCTGTGGAGAGGGCAAAGTGATTGAGTGTTTTGAAGCCGATGGTGAGGAGTTTTTGTATGATGCAGAGGTGGGTGGGTGATCACTGGAGTTTTTTGATGAGCGGGGAAACATTTCTTAAACATTTTTATAGAAAAATGATCTGGGCAGAAGAGTGAAGTATGGACTGAAGTGGGGAGAGACAGGAGGTTGGGAGGTCAGCAGAGAGGCTGATGCAGTCATCTAGGCAGGATAGGATTGAAATTGTAGCAGTTTGGATGGAGAGGAAAGGGCTGATTTTAGTGATGTTATGAAGGTGGAACTGACAGGATTTAATAGTTCCAGTTGTTCTACTAAACATTAGGATAGATGCAGGATAATCAGGCCAGAGAAGGAGCGTGGCTCCGTGGAAAGAGCACAGGCTTGGGAGTCAGAGGTCGTGGGTTCCAATTCCGGCTCTTCCGCTTGTCAGCTGTGTGACTTTGAGCAAGTCACTTAACTTCTCCTTGCCTCAGTTACCTCATCCGTAAAATGGGGATTAAGACTGTGAGCCTCACGTGGGACAACCTGATTACCTTCTATCTCCACCCCCCAATGCTGAGAACAGTGCTTGGCACAAAGGGTAGCGGCCCCATGCCACGAACCCCAGATTTGAGTCCTCCCATTTCGGTCGGCATGGCCTGGGCACTGGGGTGAATAATTTAAAAATTTGGGTGCCAGCAAAAAGGGGTCTGGCTTCACGCCACGAATTCCAGATTTGAGTAGTTTCATTTAGCCTGGCTCAGTGGAAAGAGCACGGGCTTCGGAGTCAGAGGTCATAGGTTCGAATCCCAGCTCTGCCCCTTGTCAGCTGTGTGACCTTAGTCAAGTTACTTGACTTCTCTGTGCCTCAGTTGCCTCATCTGTAAAATGGGGATGAAGACTGTGAGCCTCATATGGGACAGCCTAATTACCCTGTATCTACCCCGGCGCTTAGAACAGTGCTCTGCACATAGTAAGCGCTTAACAAATACCAACATTATTATAGTAAGCACTTAACAAATACCATTATTATTATTATTATTATTATACACAGTCCCTGTCCCTCTCAGCACTCACAGTCTAAGAAGGAAGGAGAGCAGGTATTGAATCCCCATATTACAGATGAAGAAACTGAGGCCCAGAGAAGCTAAGTGAATTATTCAAGGCCATACAGTAGGAAAGTGTTAGAGCCAGGACTAGAACCCATGTCCACTGACTCCTAAATTCTTGCCCTTAACCATTAAGTCCTTGCTGCATCTCAGTGGGTTTTTTACAGCATAGTTTGGGGGGGAAAGTCTATAAAAAGGTATTGCCAAAAGAGGTATACTTTTCACTAAACTGTATATATAGCCTCTAGAAACCCGAGAGGGAAATCAGGATCAAATTGAAAATACCAAAGGATAAAGGAAATTGTGGTCTAAAAAAATAAGTCCATACAGATGTGGAGAGACTGAATAAGGCATATCAATCAATCAGTGGTATTTATTGAGTGCTTGTTGTGTGCAGAAGTGCTTGGGAGAGTAGGGAGACATGTTCCCTGACTATCAGAAGTTTACAGTCTAGAAGAGGAGATAGAAAAGCATTCAAGTAAATTATGCATATGGATAAATGGTACGCGTGACATTTTCTAGAATGCCTCAAGACCATCTTAACAGCTGCTATTTCTGCGTCACTCATCTTCTGGGTTGTGACTAGCCAATTCCAGATTAACAGCTAACAATGGCCAAACTAAAATTCGTGCCAATGAAAAATGAAGTTGAATCATCCAGATGTCTCCTAAATTACATCTAGGGAAGGTCCCAAGGGTCAGTGCGGTGCTACTTAAATCGTTTATCAGAGAAGGTCACCGGAATTTAGGACAAACGACAGTCATTACTGCCAACGGGTCCCTTAGGTGGTCCTTTCATAAAGTAACAATACGTAGGTTTTTTTAAAAAAAAATAATGAGCAACCTAATAAATGATCATGAAATAGCTCGAGGCAATCTAATAAGCAAAGGGGTTTGATCACTAATTCCTTGCAGATTCAGCGATGGTGGGCAGAGTATCTCTAAGGGTAGAAACAGTGGAACAGGATCAGGGGAGAAAGAGTCAGGAAAGAGAGAAACAGAGATTGGGAGAGAGAGATAAGGCACATGTCTAGACTAGAAGCTCCTAAAAGGAGCGGATGATCAAGAGTCAGAGTCCTCCTGATGTGAACGAAGCTAAAATAGGTTTGCGCGCATTCAAACTCTCATCTAAAATATTCTATCACTTAGGGGATTCTAATGCGGCCTGCTGGTTGGTCATGCACTACGTGACTTCCTGACTGCCTGCTTCTAGTATATAGTAGTGGTGGTATTTGCGCGAACTGTCTGGGGTCATGCCCGCCATGAAATCACAAGACAGCTCCATGTACCGGTGAAGTTCTAGTACATAGTCTCCTTGCAGCAAAACTACGCTAACCCTAATGCAGCTATGCCTGGTGGAACACGTGAGGAGAGCGAGTGACGGCAGGAAACCCGAACAGTCTAAAGAGCTGAAATTGGGAAGCAGAAATTAAAGGGGGAGGAGAAAAATTTTTAAGGACTCGGTAAATAAATCCTCAGACAATGCTCCATACCAGATGAAAACTGAGAATCAATTTCTTGAGGGCGTATTGTTCGGTGCACTGTCACCTAGAAGAGAGTGGATCTCTCAGAGCAAAAACTTCATATGGAGAGACAAAGCAAAGAGCAAAAAAGAAAACAGCGCCAGGTACTACAAACACTAAAGAAAACAACATAAGGGGCAGCTATTTTGATTGCACTTTGGCCAGAGCTGCGGATCTTTCTCGTCACGTTTCACCTTCAGTGGTGTCTTCTTCGAAAAGGGACTACTTAGGTAGTTTTTGCTACCATTTGTTCATTTTGTGCAAATTATGCGAATTGACTTTGTGTTTGATTGCAGAACGCAAACACTTCCAAAACTATTTTACTGGAAGTAATCGTTTGTTCCTTCAAAAACACAGAGTGTAACCAGCGAATACCGTTCTCAACCTGCTTACTAGGACATTTTCTAGATAGTGTACAGATTTTCCCTGAATCCAATTTAGTGCATGAATATTCTAGGCTTCCCATTGTTTCATTTTAATGAAGTTTCTTTTTCTCAGGCTTTGGCAAATACTCGAAAGGAATCTCATTTGAATTGCATTTGCCATCCCGTTTACAACTTCATTTAGCAATCTGTTTTGTTTCAGTCTTCTTATATCCAACAGACGGCACCACAACCTTTGCTCACATGGTGGAAAAGGATTTGTGGAGCCAATTAACTCTCTTATTGCTTTGGATTTTAGGAAAAATCATTAAGAGAAATCTGTTTCTTATTTAGCCAGAGCCACAGCAGTTGCATTCTTTAAAGATAATTTTTGTAAGCGTGACTCTCTTTTATTAGTTCAGTTTCTGTTGGACTAACAGTAGCGGGTGAGGTGCTCTATTTATTTTCCTTGTTAGCCCACTTCATAGAAAATACTTAATGGGTTTGCAGTGGTCAAAATATGGGACTGAGACAACCTCTCAGGCATTTTAGTATTCAAATAATTGAATATTTTCCACAGATCAACTCCCCTCCAATCCTATGCAGACACTTTCACGTTCAGTAAACAATTGTCCTAAGGTCATTATCGGGGCCCGATACCACCAACCAATCAATCAATCATGTTCATTGAGCGCTTACTGTGTGCACAGCTTTGGGAGAGTACAATGCAACATAATATTACTGAATACATTTTCTAAATGTTGGGCACAAACTTGTTTTGAAAACTGGCATAGCGATTCAAAGTGACTCTAAGCATCAGTTTGTACCATAGGAATTCACAGAGGCTGGAACCATTCACTTGAACTAGAAAATGGCCTCAGGAAATGCTAGACTGGGTTGAAGGGAAGCTCAGTAGTAATAATGCTGGTAATTGTGTTTTTTGTTAAAAGTTTAGCACGCACCAGGCACTGTACCAAACATCGGGGCAGATAAAAGATAATCAGGTCAGACACGGCCTCTGTCGCACCTGGGACTTACAGTCTAATTAGGAGGGAGAACTAAGATTTCATCTTCATTTTACAGCCGAGGCCCAGAGGACTTAGGAGATTTGCCCAAGTTCTCACAGCAGGCAAGTGATGTGATTAGGTCCTCTGACTCCCACACCGTGCTCTTTTTTCCTAGACCACATGGCTCCCACTTGTGTCCGGGGGAGAGAGAGAGACAGACAGAAGGGGAAGAGCGACAGCAGATTTGTTGGTCAGAGAGAGGAGGCACTGATGAAGGTCTGGGGGAAGAAGGCTATATTATTGCTGGGCACCTGATATGTGTGCAGAGCACTATAACTGGCCCTTGGGAGCATAAAATAAAAGTCGAAAACAAGGTTCCCTGCTCCCAAAGAGCTTTCAATCAGTCAGTCAGTGGTATTTATTGAGAGCTTACTGTCATTCATTCAGTCGGATTTATTGAGTACTTACTGTGTGCAAAGCATTGTACTAAGCGCTTGGGAGAGTACAATATAGTAACAGACACATTCCTGCCCACAGTGAGCTCATGGGGTAAAGGGGGAGGCTGACATAAATATAAATGAATGAGTAAATAAATTAAATAAATAAATAAATCAAACAGCTATGTATGGATATAAATATATGTGCTGTGGGGATGGGAGGGAGCCTCTAAGCAGCGTGGCTCAGTGGAAAGAGCACGGGCTTTGGAGGCAGGGCTCATGAGTTCGAATCCCAGCTCTGCCACTTGTCGGCTGTGTGACTGCGGGCACGTCACTTAACTTCTCTGTGCCTCAGTTCCCTCATCTGTAAAATGGGGATGAAGACTGTGAGCCCCACGTGGGACAACCTGATTCCCCTATGTCTACCCCAGCGCTTAGAACAGTGCTCGGCACATAGTAAGCGCTTAACAAATACCAACATTATTAGAATGAATGAAGTAGCAAGTAAGAGGAGCACACAAGGGAGTGGGAGAAGAGGAAGGGAGGGATTTGTCAGGGAAGACTTCTTGAAGCAGATGTGTGCCTTCAATAAGGTTTTGATGTGGGGGAGAGCAATTATCTACCTGATATGAGGAGGGAGGGCGTTATCAGGCCAGCAGCAGGATGCGGGTGAGAGGACGGGGGCAAGATAGATGAGATCAAGGTGCGGTGAGAAGGTTAGCATTAGAGGAACCAAGTGTGCAGGTTAGGTTGTAGTAGGGGAGTAGCGAGGGGAGGTAGGTGGGGGCAAGGTGATTAAGTGCTTTAAACCCAATGGTGAGGAGTTTTTGATGTGAAGGTGGATGGGCACCTCTGGAGTTTCTTGAGGAATGAGGACACATGGTCTGAACATTTGGAAGGGAAATGATTCGGGCAGCAGAATGGAGTGTAGACTGGAGTGGGGAGATACAAGAGGCAGGGAGGTCAGCAAGGAGGCCGATACAATATTCAAGGCGGGATAAGGTAAGCGCTCGTACTAATATGGTAGAAGTTTGTCCAGAGAGGAAGAGGCGGATTTTGGCGATGTTGTGAAGGTAGAACTGACAGGGTTTAGCGATGGCTTGAATATGTGGGTGGAACGATAACGATAAGGGTAATGCCAAGGTTACGGGCTTGTGAGACGGGACGGATGGTGGAGGTGTCGACGGTAATGAAAAAGGGAACGGGGAGGTTAAGGTTTGGGTGGGAAGATAAGCTCAGTTTCAGTTCAGTTTTACTGTCCACAAAAGCACTGTCGGGAGAATCTGTAGACCCATTCCCCGCTCACACTCTAATGCGGATAGACAGTGGTGGTGTTGACAACCTAAGCTGGGGTTGTAGGAGTTGGCGATGGCAGCCGTGGTAGCCTAGGACAGGCAAGACGGGAGGAAATCACTAAGGGAGCCCAGCTCTGTTTTCCCACCTTGGGAGAGAGGTAATAATAATAATAATGTTGGTATTTGTTAAGTGCTTACTATGTGCCGAGCACTGTTCTAAGCGCTGGGGGAGATACAGGGTAATCAGGTTGTCCCATGTGAGGCTCACAGTCTTCATCCCCCTTTTACAGATGAGGTAACTGAGGCCCAGAGAAGTGAAGTGACTTGCCCACAGTCACACAGCTGACAAGTGGCAGAGCCGGGATTCCAACCCATGACCTCTGACTGCCAAGCCCGGGCTCTTTCCACTGAGCCACGCTGCTTCTCTGATCCAGAGTCCGTGAGCAGTGAGGAAGCCCAGCTTCCCGAGGTTGGATCTCTCTCTGTCTCTTGCCACGGTGCTCGTAAGACCTTCCCTTGGGGAAGGGCTAGGATATTGATGGATTGATTGGAGACCCCTTAGATTTTCTGTGAATGAAGCCATTTCCTTACTTGTGATTCCTCTTCCTAATACCATCAGCACTGCTCAGAACCTTCCTCGAATACTAAGGTCTGTATCTCACGTGGGCTATTAAAGACTCAAGGGGGGGTTGGAGGCAGTGAGATAAAGGATTGAAAATAGACCTTGCAAGAAATGGGAAGAACCGAGACGATACGTGAGGAAGAGAAGGCCGCCGGCGAGAATGCCTTCAGGACAGTACGAATGACTCTTACTCAGGGACGGCGAGCAGATGTTCTCTATTCCACTGAAGAGAGAACGAATGGAAAGAGACTCAAACAGCACCAAGAAGGCTCCGCCAGTTAGGGAGGGTAGGGTGAATAAAGGGTACAAATCTAGGTGCAAAGGAGGTTAGGTATGGAAAGGGTATCGGAAAGCAAACGGTAGACTCTTCGAAGAGTCCAAATCCTCCAAACATTTGAAAATTTTAAATCAGAGCAAAGTAACATAGCTGGCTTCTGTGATTGTGGTAATGAGAGGGTGGGCAGACATTATTGAAATTCCTAAATAATTTAAAAATTCTACTTCAACCAATATTTGCAACCTTTCTCCAAAGGAATGTGTCTACCAACTCCGTTACATTGTACTCTCCCAAGAGCTTAGTACAGTGTGCTGCACACAGCGAGGGATCCATTCAGTCGTATTTATTGAGGACTTACTGTGTGGAGAGCACTGTACTAAGCGCTTGGGAGAGTACGATTCAACAATAAACAGATACATTCACATTCCCTGCCCACAGCGAGCTTACGGTCTAGAGGATGAATATGATTGATTAATTGGTGGCCTCAAGCCTTTTACTGAGAGCTGCTGAGTAGCGAACTTGGCAGTTGGGAGTTTTACAGTCTATTTTTCTCCTCCGTCCATCCTCTGGCAGAGGTGATAATAAACAGTAAATTGCAGAAAAGGAGATTTCAGAAAGAAGCAGGAAGGTCGTGAATAACAAGACCTTAATCAATGCTGGCTCGTGTTTTATTGCTCCTAAGACTGTGTAACGGACTCTCCGGGGATAATTTGGAATAAACCTGGGGATAACCACACTTAGTAAGAAGCACTTGAGAACCACACATTTTTTAAAAAAGAAAAAGCAAAACAACTCAGCAGCCCCAATTCTTCATGCGTGATTTTTAAATTATCTTCCAGTTCAATTTCACAGCATCAAAATGCTACTGCTAGCATGTAGTTTGTCTGCCAAATTTTCTAAGGCTACAGACTTTTTCCATTGACTACAGCTAGAAATAAAGTGATTTTTAATTATTTGGTTTTCGGGGATTGTGAAACTACGCTAACTGTTTTCAGGACTAATACACTGGCAGCAGTACATAGAGAAGCAGCGTGATCTAGTGGATAGAGCATGGACCTGGGAGTCAGAGAATCTGTGTTCTAATCTTGATTTTGCCACTTGTCTGCTGTGTCACTTCACTTTTCACCTCACTTCAAGCTGGGAAGCAGCGTGGCTCAGTGGAAAGAGCCCGGGCTTTGGAGTCAGAGGTCATGGGTTTGACTCCCGGCTCTGCCACTTGTCAGCTGTGCGACTGTGGGCAAGTCATTTCACTTCTCTGTGCCTCAGTGACCTCCTCTGTGAAATGGGGATTAACTGTGAGCCTCACGTGGGACGACCTGATTACTCTGTATCTCCCCCAGCGCTTACAACAGTGCTCTGCACATAGTAAATGCTTAACAAATGCCAACATTATTATCATTATGATTTTCTTTGCCTCAGTACCCTCATCTGTAAAATGGGTGTTATGACTGTGAGCCACATGTGGAACAGGGACTGTGTCTGACTTGATTTCTTTGCTTCCACCCCATTACTTAGTACAGTGCCTGGCACATAGTAAGCGCTTAACAAATACCACAATTGCTATTATAATTAATATTAATATTATTACAGCATTGAACTATCCTTGACTGGCAACGAATTAGGGTATAGAGGTGAGATAGGGCCCAGGGGGACCCCGTATTTTGCTTCTATAAATCAAAGTTAATTCTTATAGTTAATTCCTGTTAATTCTTCGGAAGTAGTGCTCTGCACATAGTAAGTGCTCAATAAATAAAACTGTTTGATCGATTGACAGTTTTCAAAGGATCAAAATAGTGCAGCCTCACGCCCCTTAACTGGATTATAGACTTCCGGCGATATGGAAAATCCACAGTTTACGTTGAGGCTTGGGTGATGAGAATTTTCACTGAGAAGGAAACCAGCCTCTGTAGATACATTGAAACAACTCGGTCATTTGTGGGATCTAATTATTTCCAAGTGTTACTGTATCATGCTTTGATCTGTGGCTTGAATTTTGTGTTCCGTTATCTCCTGTAAGCAGTTGATCAACCGGTCAATTAATGGTGTTTATTGAGCATTTGCATTGTGCAGACCACCGTACTAAGCGCTTGGAAGAGTAAGTCTACTATCCCAAAACCTCTTTATTTAATATAAATATGAATATTTCTATATTTTAAGGGTTTTCTTTGATGGATTTAAATGGCTTCTTTCAGAATTTCAAGTTGTTCCCTGACTCTAGTCCATTTTCTTAAAATTTCTTATCCTTCCCTATTTTCTTCCCCTCAATATTGTCAACATTACTTGCTATTCAGCCAACACCAGAATTGGATAGGATACTGTCATTTATCATCTTGGTCTTGTTTTTACCTTTTCCCTTAGAATTTCTATATTTCTAAGGTTTTCTTTAATGAATTTAAACGGTTTCATTCAGACTTTCGGGTTGTTCCCTGACTCTAGTCCATTTTCTTAAAGTTTCTTATCCTTCCCTTTTTCTTCCCCTCGATACTGTCAACATTACTCGCTTTTCAGCCAGCACCAGAATTGGATAGGATAGTCTCATTTATCATCTTTGTCTCGTTTTTACCTTTTCCCTAAAACCTACATGTTTTTGTTGGCTTAATTTTTCTCAGTTGATAGCTATAAATCTTTCCTCGTTCTTCTGTAGATCAGTCCCTTTGCTTTCATAACCTCTTAGGACCTCGGGGTCAACTTCCTTTGAAGCAACATTCCCATCTTCCCAGTGGTTTTCACTGAGCAACTTAACTCAATCCCTCTTCTGTAATTTAAGCTATTGAAGAGAACGATTTTCACAACCTAGATTTCTTTTTGGTTTGCATCATCCGGTCTTGGTTTAAGCATGTTCTCCCCTCTTGGTTTCCTTTCTGGCCTTTTTTTTTTTTTAATGGTATGTGTTAAGCACCTAGTATATATCAAACACTGTTTTAAGTGCTTGGGTAGATAGAAGTGATTCAGGTTGGGCATTGTCCCTGTCCCACATGGGGCTCACCATCTAATTAGGAGGGAGAACAGGTATTTAATCCTCATTTTACAGATGAGGAAAATTAGGCATAGAGAAGAGGAGTGACTTACCCAAAGAGACAGAGCAAACAGTTGACCGAAGTGGTATGAGAATCTTGGTCCTCTGACTCCCAGGTTTTTCCACCGGGCCATGCTGTCTCTTTTTTTATGGTACTTTTTAATGTGCTAATTATATGCCAGGCACTGTTGAGAAGCAGCATGGTGTAGTGGATAGAGCACATGCCTGGGAATCAGTTGGTCGTGTGTTCTAATTTGCCAATTGCCTGCTGGGTGACCTTGGGCAAGTCATTTCACTTCTCTATGCCTCAGTTTCCTGTTCTGTAAAATGTGGGTTGAGATTTTGAGATGTGGGACAGAGACTGTGTCCAACCTAATTTGCTTGTAACCACTTAGTTCAGCAGCCTGGCACAGATTAAGTCAGAACAAATACCACCATTATTATTATTATTATTGTTCTAAGTGCCGGTGTGGGTACAAAGTGATGAAATTGGACACAGTCCATTGCCCTCCATGGGGCTCCCAGTCTTAATCCCCATTTTACAAAAGAGGTAACTGAGGCAGAGGAAACTTAAATGTCATGTCCAGGGTCACACAGCAGACAAGTGGCAGAGGCGGGATTAGAACCCAAGTCCTTCTAACTCCCAGGTCAGTGCTCTTTCCACTGGGCCAGGCTACTTCAGCTGACTTGTTAGCCATCTAATTGTGACTGACTTCCCTCTCTTAATAGCTGTGACCATCCCATGACTGAGGTTTGGTTCCGTAGTTGAACACTGACACTTAGGGGTCTCCAGAATCTTTGATTTTTCACATAATGTGTAGATGTCGTTATCCACTAATCCACTTACATGAGTGTGTGCCCAGAGGGGAAGTATTTGGAGTTGCTCCATTCCACTGCAAATTTCATAATTCAGCTTGACCAAATTGGGCCTTTTTTTTCCTATTACCCAGCCAAGATCTCTATCCTTCCATATTGGGGCTCCATCTACCCATTCATTTATTCATCCATTTATTGAACACTGCGTGAAAAGCACAGTGAAGCAGCACGGTATAGTGGATAGAGCCGGAGGTCATGAGTTCTAATCTCGGCTCTGCCACTTGTCTGCTGTGTGACCTTGAGCAAGGCACTTCACTTCTCTGTAAAATGGGAATAACACTGTGAGTCTCGTGTGGGACATGGACTGTGTCCAACCTGATTAGCTTATATCTACTCCAGCATTTAGTACAGTGCCTGGCACAGAGCATAAGCCCGTCAAAGGGCAGGGACTGTCTCTATCTGTTACCCATTTGTACATCCCAAGAGCTTAGTACAATGCTCTGCACATAGTAAGCGCTCAATAAATACTATTGAATGAATGAATTTAACAAATACCATAAAAAAAAAAAAGCATTGCACTTAGAACTGGCAAAAATATCACGATAGGAAGTAGTCACAGGTCCTGGTCCCCAGCAGGCTCATAATCTAATTGTAAATGGTGGAAGTGAGATGGTGACAGACATATAAGGCAAAATAGAGATAGTTAAAACACAAGAGAAGCAGGGTGGCTCAGTGGAAAGAGCCCGGGCTTTGGAGTCAGAGGTCATGGGTTCGACTCCCGGCTCTGTCACTTGTCAGCTGGGCGTCTGTGGGCAAGTCACTTCACTTCTCTGGGCCTCAGTTACCTCATCTGTAAAATGGGGATTAGCTGTGAGCCTCAGGTGGGACGACCTGATGACCCTGCCTCTCCCCAGTGCTTAGAACAGTGCTCAGCACATAGTAAGCGCTTAAGAAATACCAACATTATTAAGAGCACAAATAGTAAGTGTGGTATTTTTTTGAAGTTCTTACTGAACCTAGCACTGTGGTACATACGGTTAAATCAGACTGCACACAGTGCCTGGCCCATATGGGGTTCACAGTATAAGGGGATTGTAGAAAAAGTACTGAATCCCCATTTTACAGATCCATCACCTCGCCCCCTCCTAACCTCTCCTCGCTTCTCTCCTTCTACAACCCAGCCTCATACTTCACTCCTCTAGTGCTAACCTTCTCACTGTGCCTCCATCTCGCCTGTCTCGACGCCGATTCCTGGCCCACGTACTGGCTCTGGCCTGAAACGTCCTCCCCCTCTTAAATCTGACAATTACTCTCCTCCCCTTCAAAGCCTTACTGAAGGCACACCTCCTCCAAGAGGCCTTCCCAGACGAAGCCCCACTTTTCCTTATCTCCCACTCCCTTTTGCGTTGCCCTGACTTGCTCCCTTTGCTCTTCCCTCCACCCCCCTCCCTAGTCCCATAGCACTTAGGTATAAATCTGTCATTTTATTTATTGGTACTGATATCTTTCTCCCCCACTCTAGACTGTGAGCTCTTTGTGGGCAAGGAATGTCACTCTATTTTGTACTTTCTCAAGTGCTTAATACGGTGCTCTGCGCACAGTTAGTGCTTAATAAATACAAATGAATGTATGAATGAAACTGAGGCCCAGAGAAAGTAAATGACTTGTCACAGGTCACACACCAGGCCAGTGGCGGATCTTGGATTAGAAGATCTGGCTCTCAGTCTGTGTCTTTTCCACCAGCCTGCCCCACTTCCTCATAAAGAAGAATAATAATAATAATGTTGGCATTTGTTAAGCGCTTACTCTGCGCAGAGCACTGTTTTAAGTGCTGGGGGAGATACAGGGTAATCAGGTTGAAGCAGCACGGCTTAGTGGATAGAGCATGGGTCTGGGAGTCAGAAGGTCACGGGTTCTAATCCCAGTTCCGCCGCATGCCTAATGCCTGACCTCAGGCAAGTCATTTCACTTCTCTGGGCCTGGGTTACCTTATCTGTAAAAGGGGGATTAAGAGTATGAGCCCTGCGTGGGGCAGGAACTGTGTCCAACCCGACTACCTTGTATCTACCCCAGTGCTTAGAACAGTGCTTGGCACATAGTAAGCACTTAACAAGTAAAAAGAGGCCTGAATGTCTGAGAAGTTCTCTGCCCTGTGGGTGCTTGGGTTAATTTAACCCCTGAGATATGGAGAAAGTACTGCTGAGAGCACCGATTCCTCCCTTTAACGCATGCTGCTTGAAAACTGCAAGACCCACGCTACCAGAGTAGTGCTTCTTTCTGTTTCAAATTATTATTATTTTTTTAAATGAAGCAGTAGACCATAAAGAAGCTGAACGAAGAGGTAGGTGGTAGCCCTGTGCTGACATGCATAATCACCTTTGATTTACTTCTACGGGGCTAATTCAAAGGAGCAGAGAACGGGAACGCCGTGCCAGGTGGATTCCAGGGGAGAGAGCTGAGCTCCATCTGCCTTTCTGCTCCTTTGCTTCCCTTAACATAAATATGATCAGAAGCATCTGCTCAGCAGAAATTCCAGACGTTCGAATTCCATCGCTTCCAGGCCTCGGAGGCGGGGCGGCAGTCAACTCATTTCATGGAAATGCGTGTCGGTCAATGGAAGGGAGGTCGCAGAGGGGAGATATTCGTGGTGGGATGTGGATGGGAGACCCTGACTTCATAGGTTCTTGTCTGCTCACCTGCTCACTCAGATGCTTGCTGATAGAAAGACTGGGTGTGCTGATGGGAGGAGTGAGAAAACACTGAGAAGACCAAAGATAAAAGAAACTATGGATTTTTGATCCACCAGGGCTCTCCAGGGACCACTTCACTATCTATCGATAATATTTACCGAGCGCCTACGGAGCCCTCTGCTATGTACAAGGGCAAATTCAATAAAAGAGCCAGGATTGGGTTCCAATCCCAGCTATGTCGCTTGTCTGTTGCATCACTGTGGGCAAGTCACTTCACTTCTCTGTGCCTCAGTTACCTCATCCATAAAATGGGGATTAAGACTGTGAGCCCCATGTGGGACATGAACAGTGTCCAATCTAATTAGCTTGTATCTACCCCACCACTTAGTACAGTGCCTGGCACGGTGTAAGCGCTTAACAAATGCCATAAAACAAGTAGCACAATCCCTCTATACAGTTTTCCTGCCGTTAATAGTAATAATAATAATTGCAATATTTCTTGAGCACTTACTATGAGCCAAGCACTCTACTAAGTACTGGGGTAGATAATAAGGTTGGACACAAGAACAATCTAGCAGGGGAGATGGTAGGATATGTAAAAGGATGTGTCTTAAAAATGAAACAAGAAGTAGTGAGTGCCAAAATGCTCTTCTTCTTCAAATGCCGTGGATTCGTTTCTGATCCATAACGACGCCACGGACACCCCCTCTCCAGAATCTCCCAACGTCTGCCACAGAGTCTTTCTGGTATATGTATCCACAGAGAACCCATGATCTCTGACTCCAAAGCCCGGGCTCTTTCCACTGAGCCACGCTGCTTCTCTTTCCCATGCCGCTGTTGCCCAGCCCAGGAGAAGTGACTTTGCCTGACCCTTCGGCTTAGACCTTACCATTTTGGGTAACTGTATATGGAATAGCTCTAAGCTTCATCAGCGTATGCAAACTCTCCTGCCAACGATAAGACATTGAGTCATAGGAGAGGACTAAGCGGTGCAAAAGTAAAACCTTCTTGGAGTAGGTGGGTTTTCAAATGGATTTGGAATATGGGGAAACTGGGATGTGGCAGATTGAAAGAAAGGCGGAGTTCCAACCGGGAGGAAAGGGGTGATGCGGGAGAGTCAAGAACAAGGCAGAGTGAGATGAAACTGGGAGAACAGAGAGTGAGAATGGATTGTAGTGGAAGACGGTGGATAGGTAAAATGGAGAGGGCTAGTGGATTGCTAATGGCCAGGAATTTCTGTTTGGTGAAAAGATGAATTGATGCAAAAGCACATCGGAGGTTTTTGACGTGGTGAGATGTATGCCGAATGACTCACTGGGCAGGGAACATATATAGCAACTCTGTTTTACCGTACTCTTCCAAGCGCTTAGTATAATGGTCTGCACACAATAAGCGTTCAATAAATATGATTGATAGATATGAACAGCAGACTGCTGTTTGAACTGGAGAAAGTAGAGGCTGGAGGGAGTGTGTCCAGTTGAGGAGTGTGCCACCTCAGTAGTCAAGCCAAGATATGACCGACCAGTTTGGTGACCATTTGATCCGAGAAGGATGGAAAGATCCGGGAAATGTTGTTGGGGAAAAACTGACAGAGGATGGGGAGATCCAGGGAACGTTTTTGAGGAAAAACTGACAGAAGTATTGGATGAAAGGGTTGAAAAAGAGAAAGGAATCCAGTTAGGTGGAGGTGAGGATTTGAGAGGTAGATGAAGAGTTTGCTTTGAACCAAAATCCCCAGGGAATAAAACGAGGTGTGAGAACAGTTTCGATGAAAGAGCGAGGGTTTTTTTCACTGACTTTCTGGAAAGTGTTTCTAAGCTCCTGGCAGGTGATTCCTTGCACACTAGAGTTTTGGAAGCTCACTACGGAGCCATTTTGAGCTGGCCAAGTCTTAGAATAGACCATCTCTACTTTTGCAAGAAGCGTATGAGTGTTTTCAATTACTGGACTATAGTCCAGCTACTAACGCGACGCATGAATCCAGGTCAAAATGTTCTTTAAAATCCTAGAAATGGGGTCTCGTCTCATATGTTTCCAGGAAAATGTAATTTGCAGTGATGTATTGATCTTGAGGCTGTTCAAGCAGACATTCTCGTGATGGGGAGACTATCTTTAATCTGCTGATTTGTGGTTTTCTTGAATAAATTTGGAACAAAATACTCAATTTTTTAACATTCAGATGCCACCAGTTAATCCACTGGGACCCTGCTATGCATTTTTCTCCTTTAAAATATATTCCTTCTATTTCAGGAATAAACATCCAATAAAATCCTCCTTCCAATGATTTCTGTATATATATATATATATATATATATATATATATATATATATGTATATATAGCAGGCTTCACTCTAGACCAGGTATTTGATAGAAAGGAAAACAAAAGGGAGGGTCTTTTTAGAAACCAAAGCTGGTTTCTCTAAAAGCCACAGAAACCCTTTCCCACTCAGAAGATAAAATGAACCCCGGTTTATCTCAATCTGTTAACTCCGCAGTTGAATTGCCCGTAAACGTTGATCAGTTGGTCCCGGGTAGAATGTATCATTCCCTTTCTGAGCCCTTGGGATCTTCATTGCTTGAGAAGCAGCGTGGCTCAGTGGAAAGAGCCCGGGCTTGGGAGTCAGAGGCCATGGGTTCGAATCCCAGCTCTGCCACTTGTCAGCTGTGTGACTCTGGGCAAGTCACTTGACTTCTCTGTGCCTCAGTTCCCTCATCTGTAAAATGGGGATGAAGACTGTGAGCCTCACGTGGGACAACCCTATGACCCTGTATCTACCCCGGCGCTTAGATCAGTGCTCGGCACATAGTGAGCGCTTAACAAATGCCAACGTTATTATTACTATTCATTTTTATCCTAATGAATCCATGTAGCAGTTGAACTCTTCTGGAAGTAGAAGAGGTTGCTGTCGGTTGCTATCCAAGCCAATGATAATGATAATTGTGGCATTTGTTAAGGGCACTAAGCACTGGGGTAGATAGAGATGATCAGGATCTACACGGGGCTTATAGTCTCAGTAAGAGGGAGAACAGGTATTGAATAATCCGAGAAGGAGACCCGCCGCCCCAGACCGTAAGCCCGTCAATGGGCAGGGACTGTCTCTGTTGCCGATTTGTACATTCCACGCGGTTAGTACGGTGCTCTGCACATGGTGAGCGCTCAATAAATACTATTGAATACTATCGAATGAATGAAGTTGAAGTGACTAGCCCGTGGTCACACAGAAGGCAAGTGGCAGAGCAGGACTTAGGACCCAGGTTTCCTGATTCCCAGGTCTGGGCTCTTTCCACTAGGCCAGGCAGCTAAGTACCAAAATGTTTTCTTTCCAGCTTCTTTCCATAGAGATGCCTCATCCTAAGGAATCATTTCGGAAGCATCGTTCTCCATTCACCTAGGCAGAAGCATAGCGCTTCGGCGATGCTTCGGAGAAGCAGCGTGGCCTGGTGGAAAGAGCCCGGGCCTGGGAATCAGAGGACTTGAGTTCTAATCCTGGCTCTGCCCAGTCTTGGGCAAGTCACTCTGTGTATTCTCTCCCCTGCACTCAGCACAATGTTCTGCACACAGTAGGGCTTAAAAAAATACCATTATTACTATCTTTACTACTTCTCTGGGTCTCAGTCTCCTCATTTGTAAAATGGGTATTCACCGTCTATTTTCCCTCCTACTTGGACTGTGAGGGGCAGGGACTGTGTACCAACTAGAATCTTGCATCTACCCCAGCGGTTAATAGAGTGCTTCATAGAGTGCTTACTTTCCCCACATTCAAAGCCTTCCCTGACTAAACCCTCCTTTCCCCTTCGCCCACCCACTTCTATGTTGCCCTGCTGTGAGACCTTGGGCAAGTCACTCCATTTCTCTAGGCCTCAGTGACCTCATCTGAAAATGGGGGTTGAGACTGTCAGCTCCACATGGAACAGGGACTGTGTCCACCCCGATTTACTTATCTCCAACCCAGCACTTAGTGCAGTTCCTGGAACATAGTAAGCACTTATCAAATACCATTATTATTATTGATCCCCCATCCCAGCCCATATCTGTACATATCTGTAATTTATTTATATTAATGCCTGTCTTCCCCTCTAGACTTAAGCTCATTGTGGGCAAGGAATGTGTCCGTTTATTGCCGTACTGTACTCCCCCAAGCACTTAATACGCTGCTCTGCATATAGTAAACGCTCAGTAAATACGAATGAATGAATATAGTAAGCGCTTAACAGATACCACGTTATTATTATCGTCCCTATTATCGTTATTACTGATGCGGAATCTTTTTCCGCGGATGGATCAAGCGTCCATGATTCAGTTTAGCTGCCAAAGAAAAAGCAAGGCTCCAACTTGGAACGGAGTCAGGGGCCGTCTGCCCTGGCCAACTTTCCGTGTTCTTGCGTGTTTGGCGCCTGGTGGTCCAAGCTCCACTTCTGTTCTAATGAACGAGTCACCCGGCTGCATAAGCGCAGCTCCTGCTAGGTGAAAAGGTCAGAAAAAATGAGTTATGATGATGATATTTGTTAAGACCGTAGGCTGGAGATTGTAAACTCTTGGTCGGCAGGGAACGTGTCTAATAATGATGGTATTTGTTAAGCACTTACTACGTGCAAAGCACTAGGGTAGATATAGGGTAATCAGGCTGTCCCACGTGAGGCTCACATTTTCAATCCCCATTTAACAGATGAGATAACTGAGGCACAGAGAAGTGAAGTGGCTTACCCAAGGTTACACAGCAGACAAGTGAGGATGATGTTGGTACTTGTTAAGCGCTTACTATGTACAGAGCACTGTTCTAAGCGCTGGGGTAGATACAGGCTTATCAGATTGTCCCACGTGGGGCTCACAGTCTTTATCCCCATTTTACAGATGAGGTAACTGAGGCACTGAGAAGTGAAGTGACTTGCCCACAGTCACACAACTGACAAGTGGCAGAGCCAGGGTTCAAACCCACGACCTCTGACTCCCAAGCCTGGGCTCTTTCCACTGAGCCACGCTGCGGAGCAGAGATTAGAACCCACGTCCTCTGACTCTCAAGCCCGTGCTCTTTCCAGCTCTCTTCTGTTTTACTCTTCTAAGTGCTTAGTCCTCTAGACTGTAAGCTCATTGTGGGCAGGAAATTTACTCTCCCAAGGGCTTAGCACAGTGCCCTGCACTCAATAAGCCCTCGATAAATACAAATGAGTGAGTACACTGTACTGCACACAGTAAGCACTCAATAAATATGACTTAATGATTGTTAAGCTCTTACTATGTGTCAACACAGTTCTAAGCCCTGGGAGAGATGCAAGTTATTCTGTTTGGACACAGTTTCTGTCCCCCTTGAGGCTCACAGTCTAAGCAGGAGGGAGAACAGGTATTTAATCCCCATTTTGCAGTTGGTATTTTGTTTGTTAAGCGCTTACTATGTGCAGAGCACCGTTCTAAGCGCTGGGGGAGATACAGGGTCATCAGGTTGTCCCACGTGAGGCTCACGGTTAATCCCCATTTTACAGATGAGGTAACTGAGGCACAGAGAAGTTAAATGACTCGCCCACAGTCGCACAGCTGACAAGTGGCAGAGCTGTGATTCGAACCCACGACCTCTGACTCCGAAGCCCAGGCTCTTTCCACCGAGCCCCGCTGCTTCTCAGTTGAGGTAACTGAGGTACAGTGAAGCTGTGAGTTGCCCCAGGTCACAAAGCAGAGCGGGATTAGAACCCAGATCCTCTGATTCCCCACCCGTGCTCTTGCCGTTAGGCCATACTGATTCTCTCTGAGTTCACATAGATTGTTTGCCCCACCTATACTGAGTAAATCGATTAGACTGTGAGCCCGTCATTGGGCAGGGATTGTCTCTATCTATTGCCAAAGTGTGCATTCCAAGCGCTTAGTACAGTGCTCTGCACATAGTAAGCGCTCAATAAATGCTATTAAATCAATGAATGAATAAATCACAGTGTGGCCTGGTTGAAAAGAGCACGGAACTGAGGGTCAGGAAACGGGTGAATTAATCCTGCTTCTGCCATTCACCTGCGGGCTGACCTTGGCCAATCAATTTCTCCACTCTCAGCCTCAGTCTCTTCATCTGTAGCCTGGGGATCCATCAATCAATCAATTTCATTTATTGACCACTTACTGTGTACCTCTGTACTAAGTCCATGGGAGAGTACAATATAAAAGAGTGGGCAGACATGTTACCTGCCCACAGTGAGTTTACAGTCTAGAAGGGACTATAAAAAAACAAAAAAAAATACCTATTCTCTCTCCCTTTAAGACTGTGAGACCCTTTTGGGACAGGAACTGCATCAGACCTCACTTGCTTGTAATAATAATAATGTTGGTATTTGTTAAGCGCTTACTATGTGCAGAGCACTGTTCTAAGCGCTGGGGGAGATACAGGGTCATCGGGTTGGCCCACGTGAGGCTCACGGTTAATCCCCATTTTCCAGATGAGGTAACTGAGGCCCAGAGAAGTGAAGTGACTTGCCCACAGTCACACGGCTGACAAGTGGCAGAGCCGGGAGTCGAACTCATGACCTCTGACTCGGAAGCCCAGGCTCTTTTCCACTGAGCCACGCTGCCCAGTGCTTAGCGTAGGGTTCGTCTCAGAGTAAGCACTTTATGAATATTGACATTATTCATATTAGAGTAAATCGGGTGTGTCAGGAAAGGGATCCCATTTTTCAAAACCAACGATCCCTCTGAGGCTTCTTTGACTCTGAAAAATGAGGGAAAAAAATCTTCAGAATTTTAGCAGCGTCTTGTAGTTTTGTATCTTCATCCCTTAAGAATCATTTCCAAGAGAGATGACGCCAATTTAAATATGGGAAGCAGCATGGCCTAGTGGCAAGAGCACGGGCTGGGGAGTCAGAGGGTGTGGGTTCTAATCCTGGCTCCTCCACTTGTCCGCTGTGTGACCTTGGGCAAGTCCCTCAGTTACCCCATCTGTAAAATGAGGGATTAAGAGTGTGAGCCTCATACGGGACAGGGGACTGTGTCCAACCTGATTTATCTTGTATCTACCCAGCGCTTAGAACAGCGCTTGGCACATAGTAAGCGCTTAACAAATACCATAATAATTATTATTATTTAAATGCCCTTGTGCCAAGTCATACAGCCAGTTCCCGGGAGAAGCATTAGGTTCCGCGTCTCCGGCCTCTCTGCCCAGTTAGAACACCAATTCCCTCCTTTCCACACCACTCCCACTCTCAGTTACCCGTGTCAGTCAATCCATCAGTGGTATTTTGTTAGCATTTGCTACGTGCCAAGCACTCTACTAAGCACTTGGGACAGTAAAAGAGTTGGTAGGATCCCTGCCCGTAAGCGAACTGACATTCTAGTTTACATGCCAGTTCTTTCTTCCCTCTGCAGACACCAAGACCCCGTTCCTCTCAATCTCATTCCAATAGAATACCAAGTACAGCAAGAAACCGTCCTTATTTTATTCTGAAATCTTTGTTGACTGAAAAAACAATGGAGTATTGATAACTCGGAGTGGGTATTGTCCTCTCCGCCTCACCCCGAACAGAGATGGACAGCGGTTTACAAGACAAGGCCAATCTCGAGAAACAGATAGTCCGTTGCTGTCTAATTCACCTCTTATATAAGGTTCTCGCGATGCCCTTTCCTTTCTATCAAGTAAAAATTAAAAGACAATCTCGAGAAACAGATAGTCCGTTGCTATCTAATTCACCTCTTATATAAGGTTCTCGCGATGCCCTTTCCTTTCTATCAAGTAAAAATTAAAAGACAATCTCGAGAAACAGATAGTCCGTTGCTGTCTAATTCACCTCTTATATAAGGTTCTCGTGATGCCCTTTCCTTTCTATCAAGTAAAAATTAAAAGACAATCTCGAGAAACAGATAGTCCGTTGCTATCTAATTCACCCCTTATATAAGGTTCTCGCGATGCCCTTTCCTTTCTATCAAGTAAAATTAAAAGACAACTGGATGTGCTCTTAATTGAAATGCCTTTTGGTGACCATCTAATTGGACCTTCAAAGAGATGTCCAAATGGATCTTCACCTGCCTGCCGTGTGCGGATGTGCCATGCCAGAAGGCAGAGGTGGACTCCTCTCCATCCTTTCCAACCCTTGGACTCCAGGATTAAGTGAATGCAATGGATCTCTCCATGATGCCCAGATCCTTTTCTTCTATGTGTTTCTGCTTTGTAATATAGTTTTTTTTTTAAAACATTTCATAGGTGAGTATTTCGCTTTAAGGGTTGGCATAGAAGAGATGCTTTTTAGGTTGCAGGTTCTGCAGAGGCCTTTTCCATCCTGCCTGGACATGTTTAAATCCTAGTGCAGTTAGTAATAAAGGGTGTGACTGAAAGAGAGCCCCAGCTGAACAGCAAAGCTCTGCAGCAGAGAGGTGTGCCGGCCCTGAAAGAACAGGCTAAATCTGCCGCCTTGTGAATTCAAATAATAACAATAATGATGATGATGCTAATATTTCTTAAGCACCTACTGTGTGTCAAGCACTGTAGGAAGCACTAGGGTAGAGACAAGATGGGGTTCACAATCTACATGGGGTTCACAATCTAAGTAAGAGGAAGAATAGGTATTTAAAACCCCATTTTGCAGATTAAGGACCTGAGGCAGGGAGAAGTTTAGCGACTTGCCTAAGGGTACACAGCAGGCAAGTTGCAGAGCTGGAATTAGAACCCAGAACCTCTGACTCCCAGGCCCAGGCTCTATCCACGATCTTTCCGTTAGGCCTTGCTACTTCCCATTTGAAAGAAAGCTCATTTGATTCTCATCAGTCCCTTGCGGCCATACCTCTTTTTTGAAGTCTTAAAAACCTTCTGGAGCAGAGGGGTGTGCCTAGGAAAGAAATTTGTTCTCCCAGCTTGTATGAAGGGCTAGTACATCCAGTAGAGATTTTGAAAGCAACCTGTGCAGATCTTGGTAAAACTGAGAAGTAGTATGGCGTAGTGGATAGAGGATGGGCCAGGGAATCTGAAGGACCTTGGTTCGTTCAATCGTTCAATCTTGTTTATGGAGCACTTACTGTGTGCAGAGCACTGTACTAAACGCTTGGAGTGTACAATTCAGCAACAGATAGAGACAAGCTCTGCCCAACAATGGGCTCGCAGTCTAAAAGGAGGAGCTAGACAACAAAACAAAACAAGTAGTCAGGCATCAATACCATCAAGATAAATAGAATCATAGATATATGCACATCATTAATAAAATCGAGTAATAAATAATATATATAAGTATGCACAAGTGCTGTGGGGAGGGGAAGGGGGTAAAGCAGAGGGAGGGAATAGGGGCAATGGGGAGGGGAGGAGGAGCAGAGGGAAAGGGAGGGCTCGGTCTAGGAAGGCCTCCTGGAGGAGGTGAGCTCTCAGTAGGGCTTTGAAGAGGGGAAGAGAGTTAGTTTGGCGGAGGCGAGGAGGGAGGGCGTTCCAGGTCAGCGGGAGGACGGGGGCCGGGGGTCGACGGTGGAACAGGCGAGAACGAGGCACCGTGAGGAGGTTAGTGGTGGCAGGGGAGCGGAGTGGACGGGGTGGACTGTAGAAGGAGAGAAGGGAGGTGAGGTAGGAGGGGGCCAGGGGATGGAGAGCTTTGAAGCCAAGAGTGAGGAGTTTTTGTTTCGTGCAAAGGTTGATAGGCAACCGCCGGGAGTTTATGAGGAGGAGAGTGTCATGCCCAGAGCGTTTCTGTAGAAAGATAAGCCGGGCAGCGGAATGAAGTGTAGACTGGAGCGGGGAGAGACAGGAGGATGGGTGATGAGAGAGGAGGCCGACGCAGTAATCCAGTCGGGATAGGATGAGTGATGGTACTAACGTGGCAGCCGTTTGGATGGAGAGGAAAGGGCGGATCTTGGCGATGTTGTGAAGGTGAGACCGGCAGGTGTTGGTGATGGATTGGATGTGTGGGGTGAATGAGAGAGCGGAGTCAAGGTTGGCACCGAGGTTCTAATCCCGGCTCTGCCACTTGTCCGCTGTGTGACCTTGGGCAAGTCATTTCACCTCACTTCTCTGTGCCTCCGTTACCTCATCTGTAAAATGGGGATTAAGACTGTGAGCCCTCTGTGGGACAGGGAATGTGTCCAGTCCGATTATCTTTAATCTACCCCAGTGCTTAGTATAATGCCTGGTCGTGGGTTCTCGTCCCGGCTCCGCCACTTGCCAGCTGTGTGACTTTGGGCAAATCACTTAACTTCTCTGTGCCTCAGTCACCTCATCTGTAAAACGGGGCTTAAACCTGTGAGCCCCACGTGGGACAACCTGATCACCTTGCATCCCCCAGCGCTTAGAACAGTGCTTTGCACATAGTAAGCGCTTAACAAATACCACAATGTATGTATGTATGGTACATGGCATGCACTTCACAAATATCATCAAAAATTGAAAAAGCAAAAAACTTACAAAACGATGGGATAATAGTTTCTTCTCAACTTGAAATATGAGTTGTTCTGCTGGATTGTAAGTCCCTTACTCTATTAACTCTATCGTTTGCTTCCATGTGCTCCCAAGTGTGTATGGCAATGCTCTCTGCATAAAATAAACACCCAATAGTTGTTGCGGCATAATTGATTCTGAAACTTCAGAGAGACGCTTAGCAACCGAGGTTACATCAGAAAGACTTATTTTTCGTGAGTAATTCGTTCGAGAAGCTTTATAGTGTTTGTGGAAGATGCTATCAAAACATTCTAGTTGGACCAAGAAATACTTCTACAACTATAAAAGACTGTCATACGAGAAGATTTAATGAACAGATTCAAACAAAGAATATACCCTTTAACCTAAAATCAGATGTTTTACTCTCTGTTCATTCCATTATCCCTTTGCCGTGAACGATTCCTTTATCATCCTGATCGTGAAAACACATTTTTTATTAACACGAACAGGGCCCTTCTAAGAACATGAGAATTATAGAGCGGCACAATTAGATATCACTACGAGACATTACCCCATCTCAGGGTCACATCTGGAGGGTTTCCAGCACCCTACCAGTCTCGGCTACGGGAGGGAGAGTCAAGCAGAGGCCTGTCCAATCCATTCCTAGCGTGGGCAGTGGCTAGCGAGTGGCAGGCAATCTGCTACAAGTCAAAACTCACCCGTGCTGGGCAGCAGCGGCAAGGGAGAGATTCGAGCGCGGAGACTCGGGTTTACTGCACGGAAGGAGGCAATGGTAAACCACTTCTGTATTTTTACCAAGAAAACTCTATGGATCCACTACCAGAATGATGGCAGATGGAGAGCCGGGCGTTCTGGGAGAAATGCGTCCATGGTCTCGCTACGGGTCGGAGACGACTCGACGGCATATGACAAGACGAGACATTCCAACTGAACTAAGAGCTCATGTTTAACTAAGGAAAAGATAAATAATAGTACTTCTTGTCATTATGGTATTTGTTCAGAAGTTACCGTGGGTCGAGCACTGCTCTAAGTCATGGAGTAGATACATTTTAATCAGGTGAGACACGGTCTCCATCCCAAATCAGGCTCACCATCTAAGTAGGAGAGAAGGAAGGAAACGTGTCTTCGGATTTTCAGAAAGAGGTACCGCCAATCTAAATTATGGTCAGATTTTAAAGGTACTTTTCAATAGAAACAATCCAATAGTCTTCCAAGATGTTCAGATTTGGAAATTACTATATTCATTCAATACCATTTATTGAGCGCTTACTATGTGCAGAACACTGTACTAAACGCTTGGAATGTAAAAATCGGTAACAGATAGAGACGGTCCCTGCCCTTTGACGGGCTTACGGTCTAATCGGGAGAGACGGACGGACGAGAACAATTGCAATAAATAGAATCGAGGGGAAGAACATCTCATTAAAACAATAGCAAATAAATAGAATCAAGGTGATGTACATCTCATTAACAAAATAAATAGGGTATTGAAGATATATATAGTCGAGCGGACGAGTACAGTGCTGAGGGGGTGGGACGGGAGAGGGGGAGGAGGAGAGGGAAAGGGGGGAGAAGAGGGTTTAGCTGCGGAGAGGCGAAGAGGTTGGGGGGGATAGAGGGAGCAGAGGGAAAAGGGGAGCTCAGTCTGGGAAGGCCTGTTGGAGAAGGTGAGCTTTAAGTAGGGTTTTGAGGAGGGGAAGAGAATCAGTTTGGCAGAGGTGAGGAGGGAGGGCGTTCTGGGACCGCGGGAGGACGCGGCCCGGGGGTCGACGGCGGGACGGGCGAGAACGGGGGACGGCGAGGAGGTGGGCGGCGGAGGAGCGGAGCGTGCGGGGTGGGCGGTGGAAAGAGAGAAGGGAGGAGAGGTGGGAAGGGGCAAGGTGATGGAGAGCCTCGAAGCCTAGAGTGAGTGAAGCCTATAATCTCCGCATATATGTGTGCGTAGTTGTTTGTTGTATTTGAGAATATAACTGGTGTTGAAATTCAACTGTTAATGTGTATGAATGAAAAGGCCACTGCAGACCCCATGATTCCGACTGTATAAGCTCTTTGAGGGCAGGGAACATGTCTATCAACTCTATTACAGGGTAGTCTTCCAAGCACTTCATTCAATAGTATTTATTGAGCGCTTACTATGTGCAGAGCACTGAACTAAGCACTTGGAGAAGCGGCGTGGCTCAGTGGAAAGAGCCCGGGCTTTGGAGTCAGAGGTCATGGGTTCGAATCCCGGCTCTGCCACTTGTCGGCTGTGTGACTGTGGGCAAGTCACTTCACTTCTCTGTGCCTCAGTTCCCTCATCTGTAAAATGGGGATTAAGACTGTGAGCCCCACGTGGGACAACCTGATTCCCCCGTGTCTACCCCGGCGCTTAGAACAGTGCTCGGCACATAGTAAGCGCTTAACAAATACCAACATCATTATTATTATTACAATTCGGCAACAGATAGAGACCGTCCCTGCCCAGTGATGGGCTCACAGTCTAATCGGGGGAGACAGACGGCAGAGTAAAACAGAACGAAACAAAAACAAGACATTATCACGATAAATAGAATCAAGGGGATCTACACCTCATGAACAAAATAAATAGGGTAATAAATAATCTATACAAATGAGCACAGTGCTGAGGGGAGGGGAAAGGGGAGGGGGAGGAGCAGAGGGAAAGGGGGCTTAGCTGAGGGGAGGTGAAGGGGACAGGGGGAAGACCGGAGAGGGAGCAGAGGGAAAAGGGGAATAGTGCTCCGCACTCGCTAAGCGCTCAGTAAACATGATTGATGGGGTGTACAAGGCAAAAAATATCATCTCCTCTTTAAACCGTCGGATAATGAGTGAGACATGTGAGCAGAGTCAAATGTAGTCCCGGCCTTAGCCACTGAAAGAAACTTTAAGTCCTATTATTTTCCCCCAACAGGGACCTGTTGGCTTAACTGGAGAAGTTGGAATAACTGGAAACCCGGGTGAAAAGGTAAGATCATTTGCAGCTATTTGTCACCAGAGAAAACTACCTGAGATCTTGTTTCGGTCTTTACTGAGCTCCCAGATGCTAAGCCGTGAAACGGTGTATAAGAACGTCTCCCCCATCCTAAAAAAACCCGCTCTTGACCCCACTTCCCCCTCCAGTTATCGTCCTATCTCCCTACTACCCTTCCTTTCCAAAATCCTAGAACGAGTCGTCTACAATCGATGCCTAGAATTCCTTAACTCCCATTCTCTCCTAGACCCCCTCCGATCTGGCTTCCGTCCCCTCCACTCTACCGAGACTGCTCTCTCTAAGGTCACCCGTGACCTCCTTCTTGCCAAATCCAATGGCTCCTACTCCATTCTGATCCTCCTTGACCTCTCCGCTGCCTTTGACACTGTCGACCATCCCCTCCTCCTCCATACCTTATCTCACCTCGGCTTCACGGACTCTGTCCTCTCCCGGTTCTCCTCTCACCTCTCTGGCCGATCATTCTCGGTCTCCTACGCTGGAGCCTCCTCCCCCTCCCATCCTTTAACTGTTGGAGTTCCTCAAGGGTCAGTTCTCGGCCCTCTTCTGTTCTCCATTTACACTCACTCCCTCGGTGAACTCATCCGCTCTCACGGCTTTGACTACCATCTCTACGCAGATGACACGCAGATCTACATCTCCGCCCCTGTCCTCTCCCCCTCCCTTCAGGCTCGCATCTCCTCCCGCCTCCGGGACGTCTCCGCCCGGATGTCGGCCCGCCACCTAAAACTCGACATGAGCGAGACTGAGCTCCTCATCTTCCCTCCCAAACCCGGTCCTCTCCCAGACTTCTCTATCACCGTGGATGGCAGGACCGTCCTTCCCGTCTCTCGGGCCCGCAATCTCGGTGTCATCCTCGACTCGTCCCTCTCGTTCACCCCACACGTCCTATCCGTTACCGAGACCTGCCGGTTTCACCTCTACAATATCGCCGAGATCCGCCCTTTCCTCTCCACCCAAACGGCTACCTTACTATTACGGGCTCTCGTTATATCCCGGCTAGACTACCGTGTCAGCCTTCTCTCCGACCTCCCTTCCTCCTCTCTCGCCCCGCTCCGGTCTATTCTTCACTCCGCTGTCCGGCTCATCTTCCCGCAGAAACGATCTGGGCCTGTCACTCCCCTTCTTAAACAACTCCAGTGGTTGCCCATCGACCTGCGCTCCAAACAAAAACTCCTCACTCTAGGCTTCGAGGCTCTCCATCACCTTGCCCCTTCCTACCTCTCCTCCCTTCTCTCTTTCTACCGCCCACCCCGCACGCTCCGCTCCTCCGCCGCCCACCTCCTCGCCGTCCCTCGGTCTCGCCCGTCCCGCCGTCGACCCCCGGGTCACGTCCTCCCGCGGTCCCGGAACGCCCTCCCTCCTCACCTCCGCCAAACTGATTCTCTTTCCCTCTTCAAAACCTTACTTAAAAATCACCTCCTCCAAGAGGCGTTCCCAGACTGAGCTCCTCTTCCCCCTCTACTCCCTCTGCCATCCCCCCTTTACCTCTCCGCAGCTGAAGCCTCATTTTCCCCTTTTCCCTCTGCTCCTCCCCCTCTCCCTTCCCATCCCCACAGCACCGTACTCGTCCGCTCAACTGTATATATTTTCGTTACCCTATTTATTTTGTTAATGAATTGTACATCGCCTCGATTCTATTTAGTTGTCATCGGTTTTTACGAGATGTTCTTCCCCTTGACGCTGTTTATTGCCATTGTTCTCGTCTGTCCGTCCCCCCCGATTAGACTGTAAGCCCGTCAAACGGCAGGGACCGTCTCTATCTGTTGCCGACTTGTTCATCCCAAGCGCTTAGTACAGTGCTCTGCACATAGTAAGCGCTCAATAAATACTATTGAATGAATGAATGAATGAAAAGAAAGACTCATTATGACGAAGCACATGTACGACAGTACGTTAATCTCTTAAGTTTTGCTGCAAAGAAGAGGAAAGACCTCGAGTGGAGGATAATCACAATTAATAATTGTGGCATTTGTTAAGCGCTTACTATGTGCGAGGCACTGGAGTAAATGCCGGGATGGATACAAGTAAATCGGCGAAGACCCAGTCCTTGTCCCACGTGGGGCTCACAGTCTCAACAGATGAGGTAACTGAGGCAGAGAGAAGTAAAGTGACTTGCTCAAGGTCACACAGCAGACAAATGGTGGAGCAGCGTGGCTCAGTGGAAAGAGCCCGGGCTTGGGAGTCAGAGGTCATGGGTTCGAATCCCGGCTGCACCGCTTGTCAGCTGTGTGACTTTGGGCAAGTCACTTAACTTCTCTGAGCCTCAGGTACCTCATCTGTAAAATGGAGGTGAAGACTGTGAGCCCCAAGTGGGGCAACCTGATCACCTTGTATCCCCCCAGCGCTTAGAACAGTGCTTTGCACATAGTAAATGCTTAACAAATGCCATCATTATTAAATGGTGGAGTGGGCATTAGAACAACCTCAACCTTCTGAATCCCAGGCCCCTGCTCTATCCACTACAGCATGCTGCTTCTCTAGTCAAGCTTTATGGGTGGGTACCATATACTGTACTGTCTCAAACGCTCAGTACAGTGCTCTGCACACCATAAGCGCTCAATAAATACAACTGAATTGAATGAAAAGGAATCACCACATGGGCTTTTGGAAGGGTCTGGAGTCTGAGATTATTTGGAATGAGGTGAGGAAAAACTCATTCATTCAACCGTATTTATTGAGGGCTTACTGTGTGCAGAGCACTGTACTAAACGCTTGGGAAAGTACAGTAAAACAATAAACGGTAACGATCCCTGCCCACAAAGAGAGAATTGCCCGCGGACACTTGTCACAAAAGTAATCTTGTGACATTCCCTTTCTTTCCATTAGAAGACAGTTACTCTTGAGTGAAATGAGTTCTGGTTATGGAAACTATCGTTTGGCCCAAAGACTCAGAAACTCTGGCCCTGTAAATTATTTTCCATAAGCATTCCAGATTTAAGAGATAAAGTGATGCAAGAGGGATTCTTCATTTAGGGCTGACAGAAGCAGAATCTTTCCTTTTTTTTGCTATCCTTTGACCTTCATTTCATTATGGACTTTCCGGTTAAAAGCCAGGGCACGGAAATCTTTGGCCCACAGGCCTCTGTGGAGATACGAGGTAGTGAGCGATATTTCATTGGTACTGGAAATCAGCGTGATACGAAATGCCGTATGAGACTGCCACGTGTGGCTCAGTGGAAAGAGCACGGGCTTTGGAGTCAGAGGTCATGGGTTCGAATCCCAGCTCTGCCACTTGTCAGCTGCGTGACTGTGGGCAAGTCACTTCACTTCTCTGGGCCTCATTTACCTCATCTGTAAAATGGCGATTAAGACTGTGAGCCCCACGTGGGACAACCTGATTCCCCTGTGTCTACCCCAGCGCTTAGAACAGTGCTCTGCACAGAGTAAGCGCTTAACCAATACCAACATCATTATTATTATTATTATTAAATTATGGAAATTTAGCACAGATAGTAGTAGTTATAGAGCACCTATTACGTGCATTGCACTGTACAGATCACTTGGAAAGTTGTTATTTCAATGTCTGGCTTCCCCTTTGGACTTCGGGCAAGGATTACATCTACCAACTCGGATTCTATTTGCCCACACACTTAGCGCGTGGTGTTCTGTACCCAGAAAATACTCAATATATTATACTAAATACCTCTGATCCGCTGATAGATTGGTTCCAAACAAAAGAGTCCTTACCTTCCTGCCTTCTAAGAGCTTATAATCTAATGGGGAAGACAGACATTAAAGTATTTTCAAAAGAGTACTCAATTGAATGCCCAATTGAATAGACACGCATCAAAAGGGCTGAGGATGGGAATAAATCATAGGTTTCATCTTTGTTATTTAACTGAGCGGTGGATGAGGACGACGTAAGGATTCATTCATTCATTCGATAGTATTCATTGAGCGCTTAGTACGTGCAGAGCACCGTACTAAGCGCTTGGAGTGTACAAATCGGTAACAGAGACGGTCCCTGCCCTTTGACGGGCTTACGGTCTAATCGGGGGAGACGGACGGACAAGAACAATAGCGATAAATAGGATCGAGGGGATGAACATCTCATTAAAATGATAGCGAATAAAAGGATTAAAATGATCCTGTGATACTAATGTGATTCTTTCAGTGAAGGAAAACTCTTAGAGTCAATTCAATCAATGAATGGGATTTATTGAGCACTTACTATGTGCAGAGCACTGTACTAAGTGCTTGGGAGAGTACAACTGAATTAGCGGACACATTCCCTGCCCATAACAGAGAAGCAGCATGGTGCAGTAGATGGAGCACGGGGCTGGGAATCGAAAGGTCATGGGTTCTAATCCTGGCTCCGCCAAATGTCTGCTGGGTGACCTTGGGCAAGTCAATTCACTCCTCTATGCCTCAGTTACCTCATCTGTAAAGTGGGGATTGAAACTGTGAACCCCAGATGGGGATTGAGATTGTGAGCCCCGTGTGGAACAAGGGACTGTGTCCAACCTGATTTGCTTGTATGCATCCCGGCACTTACAGTGGTATTTGTTAAGCGCTTACTATGTGCCAGGCACCGTTCTAAGCTCTGAGGTAATAATAACGTTGGCATCCGTTAAGCGCTTACTATGTGCAAAGCACTGTTCTAAGTGCTGGGATAGATACGAGATAATCAGGTTGTCCCACATGGGGCTCACAGTCTTAATCCCCATTTTCCAGATGAGGTAACTGAGGCACAGAGAAGTGAAGTGACTTGCCCAAAGTCACACAGCTGACAAGTGGCGGAGCCGGGACTAGAACCCACGATCTCTGACTCCCAAGTCCGTGCTCTTTCTACTGAGCCACGCTGCTTATCGGTGCCTGAACACATAGTAAGCGCTTGCCGAATTGTCCATTCCAAGCGCTTAGTACGGTGCTCTGCACATAGTAAGCGCTCAATAAATACTTTTGAATGACTGAATGAAATACCGCAGTTATTATTACACACTGCAAGCCCAGAGGCCATCTTGTGGTCCTGTCTGCATCCTTTGGAGCTTTGCGCACTCACTTTTATGTTTTAAATCCATTCAGTTCTGCCATGATGTGCGTTTTCAGCCTGCATTTTGGCCAGAACGCTGTTAGTGAATTAGAGTGTATTCCTTTGAAAATGCGAGCCTGTTTGCAAACAGGCAGTGGGGTGTGGGAAAAAATTGTTTGAGAGCCTTTGCGTCTGCCTTCGGCAGTGGATGTGCTGAGTACTACAACACAAATTTCTTTAATGCAGATTTCGCAAGAACCCACGTTCTGCGTTCATTCATTCTTTCAATAGTATTTATTGAGCGCTTACTATGTGCAGAGCACTGTATTCATTCAATAGTATTTATTGAGCGCTTACTGTGGTGCAGAGCACTGTACTAAGCGCTTGGAATGGACAATTCGGCAACAGATAGAGACAGTCCCTGCCCACTGACGGGCTTAAGCGATTGGAATGTACAATTCTGCGATGTAGAATTGGGCGCATTCTACTCTATAAAGCAAGGTGTTCTCATGTGACCCATTGCTATTTAGGGGATTCCAACTTTATATATGTCATTTCCATTCCCTAATAATAATAATAATAATGTTGGTATTTGTTAAGCGCTTACTACGTGCCAAGCACTGTTCTAAGCGCTGGGGTAGATACAAGGTCATCAGGCTGTCCCACGTAGGGTTCACCGTCTTCATCTCCATTTTACAGATGAGGGAACTGAGGCACAGAGAAGTTAGATGACTTGCCCAAGGTCACACAGCTGCCCAGCGGCGGAGCTGGGATTAGAACCCACGACCTCTGACTCCCAAACCCGGGCTCTTTCCACTGAGCCACGCTGCTTCTCCCGATCTAACTGATCCCTCATTCAAATTCGCTCCTTCTTTTTTTAAAAACCAAAAAACCCATTTTTACATTTGGAAATTGTATCATGAAAACTGTGGTCCAGAAACTCTGAGATGTGAGAGCTTACTAAGCTTGTTGTAGGCAGGGAATGTGACGGTTGATTGTTATTATTGTACTCTCCCTAGTGCTTAGTACAGAGCTCCGCACACAGTAAGCGCTCAATAAATACAATTGACTGACTGCTGCAGTCATAACTAACACGCCACCTTGTCGTCCCCCCGTTTTGTGCCTCGAAGGGAGAGCGGGGAAGCCCGGGCCCAGTGGGTCCCCCTGGAGAAAAAGGCGTCACGGTAAGTAGCCAGCTCTGTTCTGTCCTCTTTGCACGTTGGATCAAATAACGCTCATTTCTGGCGGGGAATTTGTTTATTATTGTATTGTACTCTCCCCAGCGCCTAGTACAGTGCTCTGCACACAGTAAGCACTCAATAAACACAACTGAACGAACGAAGGATTGACAGGTGAGTCACGTTACCTGGGTCGTGTGAGCCCCATGTGGGACAGGGACTGTGTCCACCCCAGCGCTTAGAACAGTGCTTGACATGTAGCGAGTGCTTAACAAATACTATTATCATTATTATTATTATCAAGTTAGTTATTCCAGCATGGTGTAGACCCTGTGCGATGGGAGTAAGACTTTTACAGCTTGCCTCCCCTATGGGATTGCCTAGACAAAGTCGGCTGGCAGATCCGGTCTTCAATTGACCCTCAGGCTTGACAACTGTAGCACCACTGATGGGCCGAGAGGGAGGATAAAACAGTGATGATAATAGTAATGATAATAATAATAATAATAATAATATTGAGAAGCTGTATATCTTAGTGGATAGAGCACAGGCCTGGGAGTCACAAGGACCTGGGGACTAATGTAGGCTTTGCCGGAAGCAGCGTGGCTCAGTGGAAAGAGCCCGGGCTTGGGAGTCAGCGGTCATGGGTTCGAATCCCGGCTCTGCCACTTGTCAGCTGTGTGACTGTGGGCAAGTCACTTCACTTCTCTGTGCCTCAGTTACCTCATCTGGAAAATGGGGATGAGGACTGTGAGCCTCATGTGGGGACAACCTGATTACCCTGTATCTACCCCAGCACATAGAACAGTGCTCTGCATATAGTAAGTGCTTAACAAATGCCAACATTATTAATTAATTTGTCTCCTGTGTGATTTGGGGCAAGTCACTTCACTTCTCTGGGCCTCTCTTACCTCATCTGTAAAATGGGGACTAATTCTTTGAGCCCCTTAATGGACGTGGATTGTGTTCAACCTGATCAGCTTGTATTTACCCCGACACTTAGTCCAGTGCCCGGCACATAGTAATTCTTAACACATGACACAAATAATAATAATAATGATGATGATAATGGAATTTGTTTAGGGCTTACTATATGACAATCACTGTTCTTAACACTGGGGGAGATACAAGTTAATCTGGTTGGACACCATCCTTCTTCGACATGGGGCTGATAGTCTAAGTAAGAGAGAGAACATGCGTTGAATTCCCATTTTACAGCTGCGAAAACGGAGGCAGAGAGAAATTAAGCCATTTTCCCAAGGTCATTTAGCAAACAAGTGTCAGAGCTGGGATTAGAGCCCAGGTCTGCCGACTCTCAGGCCTGATATCTTTCCACTAGGCCATGCTGCTTTCCAAGTTGCCCGTGCTTTTATGCTTCACAAAAAGTACAGTGCTCTGCACATAGTAAGCGCTCAATAAATACGAATGAATGAATGAATGAATTAGGGGAAAAGTAGGTCTGCATCCCTACTCAATACACCAATTACCTTTGGGGGAAAACCATCTATTTGTTGGTTTTTGACTGTCAGCCCATTGTTGAGCAGGGATTGTCTCTATCTGTTGCCGAACTGTACATTCCAAGTGCTTAGTCCAGTGCTCTGCACGTATTAAGCGTTCAATAAATACTATTGAATGAATGAATGCTCATTAATACTAGTGTACAAGTCCCCAGATGGAAGAGGACTCTGTTTCATCAGACCACCGTGGAGAAGTTGGAAATTCATTCGATAGTATTTATTGAGCGCTTACTATGTGCAGAGCACCGTACTAAGCGGCAATCTCTATGCCATCCTTTGGACCTAGAAAAGAACCCAGAGAATATAATCAGATGGTGCCCCTCTGGTTTCTCTTGTTTGGACTTTATACTAGGTTATACTGGGATTCCCAGAGAGCGTGCAAACTGGACTCTGGTGTTTCCCATAAAGTCCCCGAGATGAGATATTCAAATGGGATCGGTCGACCTCTCGTTCTGTCCAAAGAGGCAGCTCCTCTTTCATGTCAGAAGTAATTTCCCAGTAAGTCAGCAAAACCCTAGCTAGATGCCCACTTATGCTGTTAGCTGAGAAAGATGGTGAGCCTCTAAAATCAGATAGAGAAGCAACGTGCCCTACTGGAAAGAGCACAGCCTTGAGAGCCAGGAGGCCTACGTTTGAAATCTGGCTCTGCCATGGGCCTGCTGTGTGACCTGGGGCAAGTCACTTAACTTCTCTGTAGCTCAGTTACCTCATCTGTGAAATGGGGATTAAATCCTACTCGTTCGTTCATTCTTTCAGTCGTATTTATTGAGCACTTACTGTGTGCATTGTGTGATACAGAGTGTATTGAGAGCTCACCTCCTCCAAGTGGCCTTCCCAGACTGAGCTACCCTTTTCCCTCTGCTCCCTCTGCTCCCTCTCTGCTCCCCCTCCGCCCTCTGCTCCCTCCTCCTTCCCCCCTTCACCTCCCCTCAGCTAAGCCCCCTTTCCCTCTACTCCTCTCCCTCTCCCGTCCCCTCCCCCCAGCACGGTGCTCATTTGTATAGATTTTTATTACCCTATTTATTTTGTTAATGAGGTGTACATCCCCTTGATCCTATTTATCATGACCGTGTTCTCTTGTTTTCGTCCGTCCGTCTCCCCCGATTAGACTGTGAGCCCGTCTCTCTATCTGTTGTCTCTATCTGTTGCCGAATTGTCCATTCCAAGCGCTTAGTACAGTGCTCTGCACATAGTAAGCGCTCAATAGATACTATGGAATGAATGAAGGCAAAGCACTGTACTAAGCTCTTGGGAGAGTACGTCGTACAACGCACAGACACATTCCAGCCCACTACGAGCTCTCAGTTTAGAGGGGGAGACAGACATTAAAATAAATAAATGAACAAATAGATAAATCGCTCCTACTTAGATATGAGCTCCATGTAGGACAGGGACTATAGCCAACCTGATTAACTTATAACAATCCCAGCGCTTAGAACAGCACTTGGTACTGGCACTTAGCTAGTGCTTAATGAGTACTGTAATTATTGTCAATTATTATTATCAGGTTCAATGATCATCCATGTGACCAAGAGACAACAATTCTCAGTCACATCCTGGGGTTCTTCCAACCCTTTAACAAGCCCACTGACACCTAGTCACTGCTTTCTGAGCTTTTTAAGACCGGTGTCCTTAGCGGAGCACCCCTCTTCTCAATAACAAGCACCAAAATGGGTTGAAGTCTTTGAAGTGAGTCTCTTCCCCTCTTCAAAGCCCTACTGAGAGCTCACCTCCTCCAAGAGGCCTTCCCAGACTGAGCTTCCCCTTTTCCCTCTGCTCCCTCTGCAGCCTCTCTGCCCCCCCTTCACCTCCCCTCAGCTAAGCCCCCTTTTCCCCCCTTTCCCTCTGCTCCTCTCCCTCCCCTCAGCACTGTGCTCATGTGTATAGATTTTTATTACCCTAATTATTTTGTTAATGAGATGTGCATCCCCTTGATTCTATTTATTGCTATTGTTTTCATCTGTCTCCCCCCATTAGACCGTAAGCCCGTCATTAGGCAGGGATTGTCTCAATCTGTTGCCGAACTGTCCGTTCCAAGCGCTTAGTCCAGTGCTCTGCACATAGTAAGCGCTCAATAAATACTGCTGAATGAATGAATGAAAGTGAGGCACATAGCATTATGATGCTTAGCTGACATTTTTCCGGCCTCGCCCTGCCATAGCGCTCGCTCCGTGTATGTGTCATTCTCTGCGCTGCGGTAGCCTCTCTGAATCTCTCTTGATGTTTGCTAAAATCTGGCACCTGAGAAGGAAGTCTTTTGCCAGATAATCACTGTGTCCCCGTTGCCAATTTCTGGTCATCTGGGGTCTTCAGTGAATTGCTTAATTCCCAAATGGCTGAGTCTGACATGTTTAATGGTTTTCCCTCTTTCACTTCCATGGCAGGGGTATCCAGGTCCTCCAGGTGTTCCAGGACCCTTAGGTGCTCCTGGATTTCCTGTAAGTAGAGATCGGCTTTCACCTAAGATTTCTTCATTCATTCAATTGTATTTATTGAGTGCTTGCTGTGTGCAGAGCACTGTACTGAGCGTTCGGGAAAGTGCACGACAACGATTAAGAGTGACAGTCCCTGCCCGCAGTGAGCTCGGAGTCTGGACCGGGAGAGGGCAGACACCAAAACAAATAAACAGAAATCAATACAAATAAATCAAATTGCAGATATATACATGTGTGCTGTGGGGCCGGGAGGGGTGGGAAGAGCAAAGTCAGGGTGATGCAGAAGGGAGTGGGGGAGGAGGAAAAGTGGGGCTTAGTCTGGGAAGGCCTCTTGGAGGAGAAGGGCCTTCGGTAAGGTTCTGAAGCGGGGGGAGAGTAATTGTCTGCTGGATTTGAGGAGGGGGGGCATTCCAGGACAGAGGTAGGACGTGGGCCAGCGGTCGGGGGTGAGACAGGCGAGATTGAGCCTCAGTGAGAGGGTTACAACAATAAACAGACACAGTCCCTGCCCACAACAAGCTTAAAGTCTAGAGGAGGGGAGATGGACATCGATACAAATACATGAAAGATATGTATCTTACTGCTGTGGGGCTGGGCAAGGGGGAAGAGCAAAGGGAGAAAGGGTGATGCAGAAGGGAGTGGGAGAAAAGGAAAGGGGGGCACTTAATCTGGGAAGACCTCTTGGAGGAGAAAGACCTCTAGTTTGCCCCCTTCTTCTATGTCAACTCCCACCTGTTAAATACCGAGTTCTCCCAAAACAGGTATTTTTCACCAGACATTTGGAAGGAATGTTATTGGGGAATTAAGCAGTGTTCTTCAGACAACGCACATCCGTCTGGATAGAACTCAGGGCACTGTAGCCTAGAGGAAAGAGAAACGGATGAGGAAATCAGGGGAACTGTGTTCCAATTCCAGCTCTGCCCCTCGACTGTTGTGGGATGTTGGGCAAGTCACTTAATTTCTCTGTACCTTACTTTCCTCATCTGAAAATGGGAATTAAATACTTTTCATTCCCAGTTAGACTGTGAGACCCATGGGGGAAGGGACCGTGTCTAATCCACTTAAAGAGTATCTATTCCAGCTCTTAGTACGGGACTTGACCGAAAGAAAACACTTAAGAATTACCATTTTCATCATTATTATTTCCACAAATGCAGATCTGGTCAAAGTTCATGCAGCTTAACATGAGTTTTCTTTTTTTTCTGGTAGCAGCTGAGCACTTATTACGTGCAAAGCACTGTAATACGCACTGAGATTAGATGCAAGATAATCAGGGCGACACAGTCCACGCCTCATATGAGGCTCACGGTCTTAATTCTCAGTTTACAGCTGAGGTATCTGAGGCCCAGAGAAGTTAACTGACTTATCTAAGGTCACACAGCATACAAGTGGCAGAGCTGGGATTAGAAACCAGGTCTCCTGACTCCCAGACCCGTGCTCTTTCCATTAGGCCACACTGCTTCTTGATTTTCTTTAATGGGGGGCCATGGGGAACATATCCTCAACATTATAGGAGAACCGACTGTACTTGCCGTATGCAGCACTCTGTACTTAGCACTTGGATAAGTACAATTAAAAGATACCGCCGTTCAAGGAGTTTACAGTCTAACAGATGAAGGGAACGGCAAATCTCCTTTCCCTAAACTAATCAGGGACACAGGTCCAGCCTTTTCTTCACTGGCCCACACGACAGTTTTTCAGATTGGAGATCTTCATGACGTCAGCCTGGGTTTCTTAAACCCAGGGCTAATCCTGTCCAATATTTCATTTTTCATTTGTTCTATTAAGCCTGTCACCTGAAGTCCAGGAAATTGACTTTAACTGGTCTCAGACTTGATACCAATTCAGCCTCCCTTCCAGGCCTTCCATTTTAAATGGCACATATAAGTGGTTTTTCTTGTGGTTCCTCGTGGGTGAGGAGATGTGTGACAATTTAAATTCGAGGAGATGGCTCTGGTGGTGAAGAGAACTCGTATCACGGAAGGACAGCTAGAACGAGGGTGAACAGAACCTTTTAGTTCACAGCAAGTAATAGTTTCTTTAATTTCTTTTAGGGCAGAAGCAGTTTGGTTACACTCTGTTGTTCGGATCTCAAATAGGAAGGAAACTGATGGACTTCTTCTGGAATGCCTGTGAAAAAAAAGTCAGATAGGCAGTGTTATCACTTATTACTTCTAAAAATCAATACAAAATTCCTTGCTTGGCTGTAAAAATGTAGACTGCAAGCTCACTGTGGGCAGGGAACCTGTCTACCAACTCTGTTGTTCTGTACTCTCCCAAGTGCTTAATAATAACGTTGGTATTTGTTAAGCGCTTACTATGTGCAGAGCACTGTTCTAAGCGCTGGAGTAGATCCAGGGTGGTCAGGTTGTCCCACGTGAGGCTCACAGTTTTAATCCCCATTTTCCAGATGAGGTAATACAGTGCTCTGCCTACAGGAAGTACTCAATAAATATGATTAATTGATTGATTGATATACTGCTTTATTTATTTTAGGGTCACGTAGGAGTAAGAGGACCTCCAGGCATTCAAGGTCCCAAGGGGCGGAGAGTAAGTAGCTCTGGAATAAGAAAACTGCTTCAGCCATAGTAAAATTCTCAGCTTGGGAGTCAGAAGGACGTGGATTCTAATCCCAGCTCTGCCACTTGTCTGCTGTGTGACTTTGGGCAAATTCCCTCACTTCTCTCTGCCTCAGTTACCCCCTCCGTAAAATGGGGATTAATACTGTGACCCCCATGTGAGCCATGGGACAGTGTCCAACCTGATTATCTTTAAACTATCCCAGGGCTTCAAATTTTCACTGTTTGATCCATTTTAGTTGATACATCTAGAGTCCAGGTGCATAACGAAACCTAAACTGGAAATATTTAAGCCCAGGGGTGGGGGTTGAAGGATCTAGGGTATTTCCCTCCCAGATTCTTTAAGAGTAATAATAATAATAGTACTTAATATGTGGCAAGCACTGCTCTAAGCTTTGGGGTAGATACAGATTTAGCAGGTTGGACACAGTCCCTGTCCCATATGGGGCTCATAGTCCAAGTAGAAGGGAATTAGATTTAATTCCTATTTTACAGATGAGGTAACTGAGGGACAGAGAAGTGAAGTGACTCTCCCAAGGTCACACAACAGGCATGTGGCAGTGCTAGGGTAAGTAAGCACTTAAATACCACAATTTTTTTTTAATTTCATTGATGAGACGAGATCGTATATCCAAGGCCTCCATCCTAAGGAAGGCCAACTCCATGGCCGAGGGGGCTCCACCCTCGGAGCGCAGCTGCCATGCTGAGCGGTGGGAAGAGGGAGGATCAGGCTCCGGAGTCAATGGAAGCCCAATTAACCCCTTCCCCCAACTCCCGCCCCCACCATCCCTCCCAGCACCAGCTCCCCGGAATCCCATAAACCAAGAAGATTGGGTCCAACCAAGTACGGGGTCTGGGCTTCCAGAGTTCTATAAGAATAGTCAAAGAGAGGGGAAAAGGGGGTCCATTTAGCATGAAATTTCTGTTATTTTAATAATAATAGTAACAGTTATGGTATTTAAGCACTTACTATGTGCCAAGCACTGTTCTGAGCACAGGGGTAGAGATAAGGTAATCAGGTTGTCCCACGTGGGGCTCACAGTCTCAATTCCCATTTTCCAGATGAGGTAACTGAGGCACAGAGAAGTTAAGTGACTTGACCAGGGTCACACAATAGACAAGGGGCGGAGGCAGAATTAGAACCCACGGCCTCTAACTCCCAAGCCCGTGCTCTTTCCGCTGAGCCACGCTGCTCTGCTACTCCCCAGCCTAAAGCAAAGAAGTGATGTGGCCTAGTGGAAAGAGCACGAAGCTGGGATTCAGAGGACCCTAGCACTGCCACATGTCTGCTGTGTGACCTTGGGAGAGTCACTTCATTCCGCTGTCCCTCAGTTACCTCATCTGTAAAATAGGTATTAAATCTAACTCCCTCCTTCTTGGACTATGAGCCCCATCTGGGACAGAGACTGTGTCCAACCTGTTAAACTTGTATCTACCCCGGAGCTTAGAGCAGTGCTTTCCTTATATGAAATACTATTATTATTATTATTACTACTGTTATTATCAAGAATCTGGGAGGGAAATTACCCAAGATCCTTCAACCCCCGCCCCTGTGCTTAAATATTTCCAGTTTAGGCTTCATTATGCACCTGGACTCTAGATGTATTAACTAAAATGGAGCAAACAATGAAAATGTAAAGAATATCTAACTTGACATCATTTTTCATCTCCATGATCCCGAATTCCCCTGTTACAAAGAGAGCTCTATCGATTCTTTCTCTACCCCCAGTGCCCTCACGTGCAAATGTAGGGAAGTTGAAAAACTCCAGGAAATCAATTTGCTCCCTACTCAGGAAAAGGTCTGGCAAAAGAGTGAATCTCTTGGGTGGTATTTCATTAGGAGACCAGTAAGGACCAGAAGCAGCATGGTATAGTGGATAGAGCACCGGCCTGGGAGTCAAGAAGGTCATGGGTGCTAATCCCGGCTCTGCCACCTGTCTGCTGTGTGACCTTGGGCAAGTCATTTCACTTCCTTTGTGCCTCAGTTACCTCTTCTGTAAAATGGGGATTGAGACTGTGAGCTCCATGTGGGGCACGGACTGGGTCCAACCCGATTTGCGTGTATTCATCCCAGCGCTTAGTACAGTGCCTGGCACATAGTAAGCACTTAAATATTATTCTTATTAGAAGGTATAGTTACATCCAAGCACTGTCCCTAGAATATTGAAATATGTATTATGTATGCAGAGTGAATTTTTGCGGGGGGGGAGGGGAGGTCATATCCTATTTAGGCAGGAGGTCTCTCTACGCTCGGCCGTCTAGGCTGTAAATTCGTTGTGGGCAGGGAATGTATCTGTTCAGTGTTTTCCCGTACTCTCCCAAGTGCTTCATACAGTGCTCTGCACACCGTAAGTGCTCAATAAATTTGATTGAATGGATATTAATTAGGTGCAACCCTTAGAGGATCCACAACTGTAGTTTGGCAGTTCAGTGGGTTAGAGGACCAGAAAAATGAGGCTTTAGCCTTGGGATGTAACAGGGACATCAAACTAACACACAGGTAAATGGCATAGTGAGAACCTAATTAACAAATAAATCTACATAATTAGAATAGATTAAAACAGGGACTTCCACTTTTATGTAACAGTGGACACAAATGTGTTGGTCTGTCATCAAAGCCTAATTTCTTTTAGCATATTTGTGTGATCTTTCATTAAATCTTATTTATTAAGCGCTTACTGTGCGCAGAACACTGTACAAAGGGCTTGGGAAACTACAATACAACAATAAATGGTGACATTCCCTACCCACAATTAGCTCATCAGATCTCAGTTTCACTGGCATCCACCTCAATTTAAAATCAGTCAATTCAGTCAATGGTATTTAGTGAGAGTTTGCCGTGTGCAGAGCATTGTACTAAACACTTGGGAGACTCCAATGCAATAGAGTTAGACATGGCCCCTGCCTATAAGGAGTACAAAGTCTAGAGGGGTGCATTCAGAAAAGTTATAGAGATTTGGAGTGTGGTATGTTTTTCTTCTTTTCTTCTCTTTCTTTTAAAATTGATCCTGTACAATTTTCTGTCACCAGTAGGAAAAGGTTACAGGTAGGTTAAAAAAAAAACCATAGGAGTGGGTTTGGTTAAAAGACAGCAATAAATTTCCTCAGTTCCATGTGTCTCACTAAGAGAAATAAAATTGCTCAGAACATTTTTCTTTACTTCATATCCTTTCTTGTGACCCATGATTTTGAACATTATTATTTGCCTTCAAATTAGTCTTTGAAAATAAATGGAAACAGAAATGGGTAGTTTACATTTCCATGCTTAATTGAAATGAGAATATCAATATTTATTCAAAGTCTGTCATAACGAAAAAATAGTTGGTTATTAGAGTTTTCCAATTATACTGTGGGAGGGGTTTGCTTAGAAAACATAAGAAGTGTATTACAGGAAAGTTGGAGAACCAAGGTTTTAGTCCAATTAAAGAGATATAAGGGTCAGACTCAGAATGCACACAATAGCAGAGAGAATGATAGGAGACAGAGATGGAAAACGTAAGTTATTCTAGCCCGGGCAGAAGAAAATGCATACGGTTTTTACTCCTTGGTAAGCTGACAAGTTGTTTATTCTTTAACAACTGGGCACAAACTGACTATGCTTATGGAAATTGAAAAAAGAAATTCTTCGGTAAGATGAAACATTTGGGCTTCAACAGTTCCTCTCTCCTTTTGATTTCAACTTTGTGTTTAACTGAAGAAAAGGTTAATATTGAAAATCGTTTGCCAAATGGTCTATAGGAAATAGACTAGTAGATGTAGACTAAAAAATCCTTTGCACTCTATTCAAACCAGATGGAATGGAATAAAACTGTAATATATTGGATTCCCTCAAGAAAATCTCCAGAGAAAAATATCATGCTTTTGTGATATATTAAGTACACTCACTTCTCCAGAACACAATCTTCTAAAAGCTCACGTTACGGGAAATTTGCACTGAACTACTCCCCAAGTCCCCCACAACAGTGCAGGTGCTCAAAGTTTTTTTTCCATCATGTTAATAATAATAATAATGTTGGTATTTGTTAAGCGCTTACTATGTGCCGAGCACTGTTCTAAGCGCTGGGGTAGACATAGGGGAATCAGGTTGTCCCACGTGGGGCTCACAGACTTAGCCCCCCCTTTTACAGATGAGGGAACTGAGGCACAGAGAAGTTAAGTGACTTGCCCACAGTCACACAGCCGACAAGTGGCAGAGCTGGGATTCGAACTCATGAGCCCTGACTCCAAAGCCCGTGCTCTTTCCAGTTGTGCTGCACCCTATCAGGCTGGGATTGTCAGATAAACACTCCCTATATTTCTTCTTCCATTGTAGCCAAAAGAAAAAAAGGGAAAACACACCCTGAATGAGGAGTGTGCATTTGTAAAATAGTAATCCTTAATGAAATGGTGTTATCTTACCAAAACTATGCATTTTCCATAGCCTGGGGAGTTATGGCAACCTGAACTTTTGAGTTTGGGATAGAATTTTTTCCCTAGCCAAAGATTCCCTGGATCACCTGGACAAGCTCTACCTATTTCACAGAACACCCGTGTTTTGTCCCAGTAAGATGTGTAACAATAAGATAAATGCTCAATGTGCAGCATTTAGGAGAAATAACCAGAATGGCCAAAGCAAACGCAATGAAAAGCAGCATGTCATAGTGGATAGAGCACGGGGCTGGGGCTCCTCTGTTTGTCTGCTGTGTGACCTTGGGCAAGTCACTTCACTTCTCTGGGCCTCAGTTCCCTCTTCTATAACATGAGGATTAAGTTCTGTGAGCCCCACGTGGGACAGGGACTACATCCAACTCGATTTGCTCGTATCCTCCCCAGTGACTGACACGTAGTAAGCGCTTAACAAATACCAATTATTATTATTATTATTATTGGCTCCCCTTAAACCACATTGCAGATACTCAAAGAAGAAGCCAGTGGCTAAGGGATAAATACCCACCCTAGAAAATTCAGTAACAGAATTGATGATATAATAAATAATGGTGGTACTTGTTAAGCGCTTACTATGTGCAGAGCACTGTTCTAAGCGCTGGGGTAGATACGGGGTCATCAGGTTGTCCCACTTGAGGCTCACAGTTAATCCCCATTTTGCAGATGAGGTAACAGAGGCTCAGAGAAGTTAAGTAACTTGCCCATGATAACGACAATAACTTTTCCTTTCTCACTCCCAATAAAAATAACAAAAAGACAGTAGACAACTCTTAGCTCTCTTCCTTAAAAAGAAAAATCACTATTTGTTTTCAAATCCCAGTTTCTACTTGATATTTAATTATGGAGAAAATGAGTTGAACTTTGTATAATAATAATGATAACGCAAATAATCATAATAGTGGAATTGATTAAGCCCTGACTATAATAATAATGTTGGTATTTGTTAAGCGCTTACTATGTGCCGAGCACCGTTCTAAGCGCTGGGGTAGACACAGGGGAATCAGGTTGTCCCACGTGGGGCTCACAGTCTTCATCCCCATTTTACAGATGAGGGAACTGAGGCACCGAGAAGTTAAGTGCCTTGCCGACAGTCACACAGCTGACAAGTGGCAGAGCGGGGATTCGAACCCATGACCTCCGACTCCAAAGCCCATGCTCTTTCCACTGAGCCACGTGTCGAGTCCTGTACTAAGCGCTGGGGTAGATACAAGATAATCAAGTCGGACACACAGCCCCTGTCCCACGGGGGACGCACGGTCTAGGAAAGAGGAAGAGCAGGTATTAAATCCCCATTTTACAGATGAGGAAGCTGAGACAAGTGCCAGTGACATGCCCAAGGTCACACAGCAGCGGGCATTAGAACCCAGATCCCCTGAAAGGGGGAAGGCTCCTTATCTTTCCACTTCCCAGATACCTCCAGTCGTGAAGTTTTAGCACCGGGAAGACCACCTGGAAATGATTAATAGAGCAGCTCTCTTGATTCCTCATGCTCAGATGTTACTTTTTAACTGAAAGACTGTTTGGAAGCTTGCAGCTGGAAGCAATTTGTATTTAGCAAAGAGAAAGAGCAGTGGCATGTTTGTCCTAGGTTTTTGAAATGGATATGTTTGTTCATGAAATTGTTTCTGAAGAGTCTGGGATGAATGCTAATGAGACACGGTGTAAAGCAAGCAGAAGTGAGAGAGTTCGTGGACTACTGCGAGTCAGACAAAATTCACAAGAATTTTTAATAGAGACAGTATATCGACCTGAAAGATGCCAGACCTCATTATTGCTTCATTTATTAATAATATTGATTCATTCATTCAATAGTATTTATTGAGCGCCTACTATGTGCAGAGCACTGTACTAAGCGCTTGGAACGGACAATTCGGCAACAGATAGAGACAGTCCCTGCCCATTGACGGGCTTACGGTCTAATCGGGGGAGACGGACAAAAACAATAGCAATAAATAGAATCAAGGGGATGTACATCTCATGAACAAAATAAATAGGGTAATAAAAATATATACATATGAGCAGATGAGCACAGCGCTGAGGGGAGGGGAAAGGGGAGCAGAGGGAAGGGAAGGGGAAAAAGGGCCTTAGCTGAGGGGAGGTGAAGGGGGGGGCAGAGAGGGAGCAGAGGGAAAAGGGGAAGCTCAGTCTGGGAAGGCCTCTTGGAGGAGGTGAGCCTTAAGCAGGGTTTTGAAGAGGGGAAGAGAATTAGTTTGGCGGAGGTGAGGAGGGAGGGCGTTCCGGGACCGCGGGAGGACGTGGGCCAGGGGTCGACGGCGCGATAGGCGAGAACGGGGGACGGTGAGGAGGTGGGCGGCGGAGGAGCGGAGCGTGCGGGGTGGGCGGTAGAAAGAGAGAAGGGAGGAGAGGTAGGAGGGGGCAAGATGATGGAGAGCCTTGAAGCCTAGAGTGAGAAGTTTTTGTTTCGTGTGGATTGTAATAATAATAATAATAATACTAGTGGTATCTGTACTAAGCGCTGGAGTGGAGACAAGCAAATCAGGTGGGATACAGTCCCTGTCCCACATGGGGCTGACAATCTCAAACCCTATTTTACAGACGAGGTAACTGAGGCCCAGAGAAGTGAAGTGACTTGCCCAAAGTCACAGAGCAGGCAAATGGCAGAGCTGGGATTCGAACCCATGACCTTCTGGCTCCCAGGGCCATGCTTTATCCATTGTATCTCGCTGCTTCAGCGGCTTATTCGTAAAACTAACCTACTGGAAAGGCCTCCATCACTGGGTAAATCAAAATCAATCCTCTTGGGAACACAGAGCTGAATCAATCAGAGTCTAGAAGAGGACAGAGATGGATGGAGAATCAACTAATTTTGAAGGCCCGTAAGCTCATTGTGGGCAGGTAAAGTATCTACCAACTCTGTTGTATTATACTCTCCCAAGCGCTCAGTACAGCGCTCTGCACCCAGTAAGTGCTCGATAAATATCACCGACTGACTGATGAGAGAGAGTTCCCCACATTCACACTGTAAAAGTTTCAAAGGAAGCCATTCAGGCTCAAATCAATCAATCAATAGATGATGTACTCTTCCAAGCACTTGATACAGTGCTTTGCACACAGTAAGTACTCAATAAATATCATTGATTGATTGATTGGCATGGATTTTAATCCCCATTCTGTACTTGTTTATTATATGACCGAGAAAATCACTTAATTTCTCTGTGCTTCTTCATCTCTAAAATTGATCCTACTCTCTCCTATTTAGACTGTGATCCCCATGTGGGACAGGGACTGTGTCCAACCTGGTTATCTTGTATCTACCCCAGCACTTAGTACAGTACTTGGCTCATAGTAAGCGCTCAAAAACACCATTAAAAGCAAAAAAAGGAGGTTGAGTTTAGAAGGACTCAGAAGACTCTGTGCCTGAAAGAGCACTGCCTTCCTAACAATTTTAGGTTTGTGATTTAATTTTAACCCAGCTCAGTATCGTGCGTGAAACGGCGATTCAAACGGAGCTAGCAAGGTTGTCCCAGTCTGCAACGGGTTTACTTTCAAGGCACGTTGGCTGGGTGGAGCCCAAGACAACCTGAAACGCTCCGGTCCAGCCCAGGTTTGGCCCCCACCAAACATGCCAGAAATTGGCCTGGCCAACTCCTGTCCGTCCTGGATTCCCAGTAAGCTCCACTGAAGCCGGTCTTCGGCTCGTTGCGGACAGGGAATGTATCTGTTTATTGTTCTGTTGTACTCTCCCGAGTGCTTAGTACAGTGCTCCGCACACGGTAAGCAATCATTAAATGCGATTGATTGAATGAATGAGTGAATGAATGAGAGGCAGCATGGCCTATTATTTTGTTAATGAGATATACAGCACCTCGATTCTATTCATTTGCTATTGTTTTAATGAGATGTTCATCCCCTCGATTCTATTTATTGCTATTGTTTTGTCTCTCTCCCCCAGTTAGACCGTAAACCCGTCAAAGGACAGGAACTGTCTCTGTCTGTTACCCATTTGTCCATTCCAAGCGCTTAGTGCAGTGCTCTGCACATAGTAAGCGCTCAATAAATACTATTGAATGAATGAATGGCCTAGTGGCAAGAGCACAGACTTGGGAGACAGAGGACATGGGTTCCAATCCCGGCTCCGCCACTTGTCAGCTTTGTGACTTTGGGCAAGTCACTTTACTTCTCAGGGCCTCAGTTACCTCATTGTGAAATGGGGATTAAGACTGCAACACCACGTGGGGCAACCTGGTTACCTTGTATCTCCCCCAGGGCTTAGAACAGTGCTTTGCACATAATAAGCACTTAATCGATACCGTCATCATTATGATTATTAACTCTATTACTCTTCCAAGCATTTAGTGCAGTTCTCTGCACACAGTAAGGACTCAATCAATATGATTGATTAATGGAGCTCACAATATAAGTAGGAGAGAGAATAGGAAATGAGTCCTTATTTTACAGTTGAGGAAAGACACAAAGAACCGAAGTGTCTTGCCCAGGTTCATATAACAGTCAAGTGGCAAAGCTGGGATTAGAACCCTGATCTTCTGATTCGTAGGCCCATGCTCTTTCAACTAGCTCCACTCTGCTAACAATCAATCGATTAGTGGTATCTATTGAGCACTGTGTGCAGAGCACTGTCCTAACCGCTTGGGAAAGTACAATACAACAAAATTAGTGGATACATTCCCTGCCCACAGTGAGTTTACAGTCTAGAGGAAGGGGAGTGAAGTGGCCCATCCTGAACCAGTGTCTGTGGTACAGCAGGTAAGGTGTCCTGCCTAGGCCAGACGTTGCTATAAAGAGCCCAAGACGGGCCAGTTTAATAATAATAATAATGTTGGTATTTGTTAAGCGCTTACTATGTGCCGAGCACTGTTCTAAGCGCTGGGGTAGATACAGGGTCATCGGGTTGTCCCACGTGAGGCTCCCAGTTAATCCCCATTTTACAGATGAGGGAGCTGAGGCCCAGAGAAGTGAAGTGACTCGCCCACAGTCACACAGCTGACAAGTGGCAGAGGCGGGAGTCGAACCCATGACCTCTGACTCCGAAGCCCGGGCTCTTTCCACCGAGTCACGCTGCTTAGCAGTCACAGTGACTGCTACAGCAAGAAAGTCAATTATTCCCAGATAGAAGAGGGAGAAGGAGCAGGATCAGACAATTCATGGTATTTTCTAAGCACCTACTGTGCGCAGATCACTGTACTGTGCTTAGGAGAGTCCAGTAGAGTTAGAAAATAAGATTCCTGCCCTCAAGGAGTTTATAATCATTCATTCAATAGTATTTATTGAGTGCTTACTACGTGCAGAGCACTGTACTAAACGCTTGGAATGTACAATTCGGCAACAGATAGAGACAATCCCTGCTCGTTCAATCATTCATTCAATAGTATTTATTGAGCGCTTACTATGTGCAGAGCACTGTACTAAGCCCTTGGAATGGACAAGTCGGCAACAGATAGAGACGGTCCCTGCCCTTTGACGGGCTTACGGTCTAATCGGGGGAGACGGGCAGACGAGAACGATGGCGATAAATAGAGTCGAGGGGAAGAACGTCTCATAAAAACAATGGCAACTAAATAGAATCAGGGTGATGGACCTCTCATTAAACAAAATAAACAAAATAAATAGGGTGATAAAGATATATACAGTTGAGCGGACGAGTACAGTGCTGAGGGGGTGGGATGGGAGAGGGAAAGGGGGGAGAAGAGGGTTTAGCTGCGGAGAGGTGAAGGGGGGGTAGAGGGAGCAGAGGGAAAAAGGGGGAAGGCCTCTTGGAGGAGGTGAGCTTTAAATAGTGATTTGAAGAGGGGAAGAGAAGTAGATTGTTGGAGGTGAGGAGGTAGGGCATTCCGGGACCGCGGGAGGACGTGGCCCAGGGGTCGACGGCGGGATAGGCGAGACCGAGGGACGGCGAGGAGGTGGGCGGCGGAGGAGCGGAGCGTGCGGGGTGGGCGGTAGAAAGAGAGAAGGGAGGAGAGATAGGAAGGGGCAAGGTGACGGAGAGCCTCGAAGCCTAGAGTGAGGAGTTTTCGTTTGGAGCGGAGGTCGATAGACAACCACTGGAGGTGTTTAAGAAGGGGAGTGACATGCCCAGAGCGTTTCTGCGGGAAGATGAGCCGGGCAGCGGAGTGAAGAATAGACCGGAGCGGGGCGACAGAGGAGGAAGGGAGGTCAGAGAGAAGGCTGACACGGTAGTCTAGCCGGGATATAACGAGAGCCTGTAGCAGTAAGAGTGACGGGTTTACAGTCTAACAGGGGAAGTAGAAACTATGATAAGTTTTCTGAAAGTTTTCTAGACTGTAAGCTCACTGTGGGCAGGGAATGTGTCTGTTTATTGTTGTACTCTCCCAAGTACTTAACACAGTGCTGTGCACACAGTAAGTGCTCAGTAAATATGATTGTGTGGCTCCCTCTCCAGAGCCTTCCCTGTAACAATCTCTCAAGTGCTTAGTACAGTGCTTTGCGTAAACGTTCAGTAAATACTACTGAGTGATTGATTGACTGATGTTTCACGGTTCCAGGACTCTGTGGATATTGTACTTGGGGACTTCCTCTGGGCTCTGGATCATCAGAACAAGGAGCTCCCATTTGCAATCTGCACTTACAGTGGGCAGAGCACTGTACTGAGCACTTGGGAGAGTATACTATAACAGAGTTGGTATGTACATTCTCTTCCCACAAGGAGCTTTCAGTCAAATAGTAATGATAACGGCGGTATTTGTTAAGCGCTTACTATGTGCAAAGCACCGTTCTAAGCCCTGGGGGGATACAAGGTGATCATGTTGTCCCACGTGGGGCTCACAGTTTTAATCCCCATTTTACAGATGAGGGAACTGAGGCACAGAGAAGTGAAGTGACTTGCCCAAAGTCACACAGCTGGCAAGCGGCAGAGCCGGTATTCAAACTCATGACCTCTGACTCCCAAGCCCGAGCTCTTGCCACTGAGCCACGCTGCTTCTCTAGAGTCTAGAGGAATGTGGTGCTTTAACGCCACTATAATATATATATTACAATATGTATAATATGATATATATGATTATAGTATTTGTTAAGCACTCACTATTCCAGACACTGTACTAAGCACTGGGGTGACTACGAGCAAAACGGGTTGGACTCAGTCCCTGCCCACATGGGGCTTCCAGTCTCAGCCACCATTTTACAAATGAAGTAACTGAGTCACAGAGAGAGGAAGTGATTTGCCTGAGATTACCCGGCCAATGGCGGAGCTGGGATCCGAACCCATGACCTCTGACTCCCAGGCTGCCGGGGAGCGACTTAGAGATTAAACCCAAATGATGAAAGCAGATGAAGCTGGGACATAACCTGACTAGGGCTCTGTTTCCAGACCTTCCAGAAAGCGGGAAGAGTCTCCAAATGCAGGTGACAGAACCACTCGTTGTCCTCCAGGGTCCAGGGAGGCTGTCGCCTCAGCGAGTCTTAGGCCACATCCCTGCCTTCCTGCTCCAGACAACCCAAGGAATCTGTTTGGAGGACAAGGAGTTCATAGACATCCCTTCCCTTGTCCCTCCCACCCCCTGAAGGATATCAATCCCTCAATCAGTGGTATTTATTGAGTTTTTACTGTAATAATAATGTTGGTATTTGTTAAGCGCTTACTATGTGCCGAGCACCGTTCTAAGCGCTGGGGGAGACACGGGGGAATCAGGTTGTCCCACGTGGGGCTCACAGTCTTAATCCCCATTTTACAGATGAGGTGACTGAGGCACCGAGAAGTTAAGCGACTTGCCCGAAGTCACACAGCTGACAAGCGGCCGAGCGGGGATTCGAACCCATGACCTCTGACTCCAAAGCCCGTGCTCTTTCCACTGAGCCACGCTGCTTCTCATACAGTGCTTCTACTGTATGCAGAGCACTGTGCTGAGTGCTTGGGAGAGTGCCATACAACAGTATCCTGTTTAAAAGCAGAAAGGTTCAAAGCTGAAAGAGAAAGGAAGCCGACCCCAGAATTTCCCTGTTCTCTCTGCTGGTCATTTACAATGAACATTTAAAGCCACTTTTTTGTTTTGTTTAGGTATTCGTTAAGTGTTTACTATGTGCCAGGCACCGTATTAAGCGCTGGGGTAGATACAAGCTAGCCTGGTTGTATACAGTCCATGTCCCACCTGGTCCTCACTATCTTGACCCCATTTTACAGGTGAAGTGACTGAGGTACAGAGAAGGGAAATGACGCAGTCAAGTGGCAGAGCTGGGATTAGGACCCCGGTCCTTCTGACTTCCAGGCCCACCAGACTATGCTGCTTCTCCGTCCGCGTTTCTGATCTCTGTCTGCATCCCCTGCCCTGGATCGTGTATCTCGGCGGAACATTTTTGACAGGATAGCAGCTTCCCTGATAATAATTAGCTTTTTCAGGACATAAATAATAATGTTGGTATTTGTTAAGCGCCTACTATGTGCCGAGCACTGTTCTAAGCGCTGGGGTAGACACAGGGGAATCTGGTTGTCCCACGTGGGGCTCACAGTCTTCATCCCCATTTTACAGATGAGGGAACTGAGGCACCGAGAAGTGAAGTGACTTGCCCAAAGTCACACAGCTGACAAGTGGCCGAGCTGGCAGAACACACATAAATGTGTTCTGAAGAGCCTAATAAGAGTGTCCTGAAGAGCCTAATAAGAGTGATGGGTTACCGCTACTTAGAGAAGCAGCGTGGCTCAGTGGAAAGAGCACGGGCTTTGGAGTCAGAGGTCATGGGTTCGAATCCCCGCTCGGCCGCTTGTCAGCTGTGTGACTTTGGGCAAGTCGCTTAACTTCTCGGTGCCTCAGTTCCCTCATCTGTAAAATGGGGATGAAGACTGTGAGCCGCACGTGGGACAACCTGATTCCCCCGTGTCTACCCCAGCGCTTAGAACGGTGCTCGGCACATAGTAGGCGCTTAACAAATACCAACATTATTATAATTATTTTGCTAATTCATTTCCCTCTCCCTTTCTTCCCCCTCACTTTCCCACTCGATTTTGTCCTCTAATAGTCCTTATTTTCCCCACTCGGTCCCTCCCTCTTTTATCTCTCCCCCTTTATTTCCGCCATTCTGCTCCCTTAACACCTCCTAACCTTTTGGAACACCTGATCACTTTCAACTCCCTGTTCCACCTCTTACTTCCGATCCCAGAAGTCCCACCTCTTTGCTCCACACCCCACCCATTTCCTCCCACCCACAAGACCGCAGACATTCCCTTCTTCCCATCCGCTCCTCTTCCTTCTTTGGTAATTCAGGCCCCTAAAGAGGTCCTGTGGAAGAGGCCCCCCTCTCGTGAGAGGATGAATCCTCCTCCCCACTAAGTCCCCCCCGGGTTGGGGCCCCGAAGCAGAGAAAAGAAAACTGTAAACTCATCCTCTACGCTGTTAGCTCGTTTTGAGCAGGGACTGTTGTATTGCTGTGTTATGCTCTCACAAGTGTTCAGTTCAGTGCTCTGCACGTAGTAAGTGCTCAGGAAATACAAGTGATTGATTGATAACAAGCACTAGAATTGGAAACTCTCACCCTGCTTTCAGGCTACTCAAATGCTTAATAATGATTACAGTTAAAAATTATGGTATTGGTATATATATTTGCCTATACGGTATTCTATATGCTTAATAATAATAGTTAAAAATTATGGTATTTGTAAAGCGTTTACTATGCGTCAAGCACTGGTCTAAGTGCTGGGATAGATACAAGGTAATTGGGTTGTCCCACGAAGGGCTCACAGTCTTAATCTCCTTTGTATAGATGAGGTAACCGAGGCACAGAGAAGTTAAATGACTTGCTCAAGGTCACACAGCAGCTGGGATTAGAACCCACATTCTCTGACTCCCAAGCCCGTGCTCTTGCCATTAGGCTCCTTGGGACCAAGGTGTTGAGTAGGGTCTTTCCTGACCAGGATTCTGAAGATAAAGGATCGAAAAGTTCCTTCTTTAACCTGGTTAGGGTTAGTGTCTGCACAATTCAGGTAGAAAACTATGCTGTGTGTGATTAATGATAAGAATAATGTCGGTATTTGTTAAGTGCTTACTATGTATGTGCCGAGCACTGTTCTAAGCTCTGGGATAGATACAAGGTAATCAGCTTGTCCCAAGTGGGGCTCACAGTCTAAATCCCCATTTTACAGATGAGGGAACCGAGGCACAGAGACGTTAAGCGGCTTGCCCAAGGTCACACAGCAAAGTGGCAGAGCTGGGATTAGAACCCAGGTCCTCTGACTCTCAGGGTCGTGCTTTGTCCACTCAGCCACACTGCTTCTCCAAAAGAGAATATGAAGACCCTTAGGCTCCAAGCTATAAAGATATTCATTCAGTAAACAGGGGCTGGTGTCCTCTTGAAGTGTTGGCCAACAGGGATGACAGTAAGTAGTGATTTCACTCACGGGTCAGTCGCTCAATCGCATTTATTGAGTATTTACTGTGTGCAAAACATTGTACTAAGTGCTTAGTAGAGCACAGTGTTACAATAGTTACATTCCCTCCCCACAACGAGTTTTCAGTCTTAGACGTCTAAGGCAAGGTGTAATTTGTGCAATATGAGCCTCTGTTTAAATCCATCCTGATTGGAAAGAAACTATAAAAAAAAAAATAATAAGCATTAAGTGCTTACTGTGTGCCAAGCACTGTTCTAAGCACTGGAGTAAAACGCAAGGTAATCTGCAGCGTGGCTCAGTGGAAAGAGCAAGGGCTTGGGAGTCGGGGGTCTTGGGTTCGAATGCCAGCTCTGCCGCTTGTCAGCTGTGTGACTGCGGGCAAGTCACTTCACTTCTCTGTGCCTCAGTTCCCTCATCTGTAAAATGGGGATGAAGACTGTGAGCCTCACGTGGGACGACCTCATTCCCCTGTATCTCCCCCACCGCTCAGAACAGTGCTCTGCACATAGCAAGCGCTTAACAAATACCAACATTATTATTCGCAGTCCCTGTCCCGCATGGAGGTAACATTCTAAGTGGGAGGGAGAACAGGTATTGTATCCCCATTTTACAGATGAGGAAACCAAAGCACCGAAAAGTTAAATGACTGGCCCAAGGCCACACAACAGGCAATTGGCAAACCTCGGTCCTCTTACTCCCAGACATATGCTCGTTGTAGTCTACACTGCTTCTTAAACTTCTTCCAAAACCAGCAGCCGCTCCCCTCGCACTGGCCTCCCACCCACAGAGGGCAGTTTCACAGAGACTAAGGAAAAATGTTGTTAATCTCATCCATGGGGGGCCCCTTGAAGCAATCGCTGAGGACGCAGCCTAGTGCTGAGCAAACAAGACAAAACCCTGGCCTTCGCTCCTCAGAGCACTAGTATTGTCTGCATTTACGCTTCTCTGGGTCCGTAGGCCCTCCTCCTTCTTAAAATTGGGTCCAGTAGAGATGCTGATGAGATGGAGAAGCAGCGTGGCCTAGTGAATACAGCACGGGCCCGCACAAGAAAGGTACCTGGGGTCTAACCCTGGCTCTGTCACTTGTCTGCTATGTGACCTCGGGCAAGTCACCTAACTTCTCAGTGCCTCAGTAACCTCATCTGTGAAATGGGAATTAGGACCGTGAGCTCCCTGTGGGACAGAGACAGTGTCACAGCTCTGTTTCTACCCCAGAGCTTAGCTCTATGCCCGACACGTACTAAGCGCTTAACCAATGCCACAATTATTATTACTATTTTTATTACCGAAGCAGTGTGGCCTATTGGACGGAGGACAAGATTGAGGTTCGGGAGACCTGGTTTCTAGTCCTGACTTTGTCGGTTGCCTGCTGTGTATTTTGAACAAGTCAATTAACTGCTCTGTTCCTCAGCTTCCTCATCATCATTATTATTAATAAGGTATTTATTAAGCACTTTCTATGTTATAAGCACTGGGATAGATACAAACAAGTTAATCAGGTTGGGCACAGCTCCTGTCCCACAGTCCAAGTAGGAGGTCGAACAGGTATTCAACCCCCATTTTACAGATGAGGAGGAGGAGGAATTAACTGCTTGTTCTCCCTCCCCTTAAACATGAGGAATAGGGATGGGTCCGATAGATTTTCCTGAATCTACCCCAGCACTAAGCGCAATGCTTGACTCACAGTAAGGCTTAGGAAATACCACAATCATCGTTATTTAATAAGTGATGGGTTTTAAATTAGCATTTTATCACTCAGTTTGGATTAGTGGTGCTACCTGGGCAATGTTACCTGTTTAGCCAGTGATTAATAGGCAGCCAACAGACTGAGTGGTTTATTTTTCAGGAGTTCCCGAAGTATTGTCAGTCTTTCTTCTCTTGTCTTTATATCGTTATCATTATTATTAGTATCACAGACTCATGTGTTGAAGCTGAAGCCGACGTGCTTTCAAGCTCCAGCGGTGGTCCAGAAGGACGGGCTTCAGGAGAGAGGCAGCATGGCATCGTGGATAGAACACAGACGTGGGAGTCAGGAGGTCATGGGTTCGAATCCCAGTTCCGCCACATGTCTGCTGGGTGACCTTGGACAAATCATTTCACTTCTCTGTGCCTCAGTTACCGCATCTCTAAAATGGGGATCGAGACTGTGAGTCTGTGACTTGCCCAAGGTCACACAGCGGACAGATGGCAGAGCCGGGATTAGAACCCACAGTCTCTGACTCCCGGCCCCCTTGCTCTTTCCGCTAGGTGACGCAGTAAATCTGGGGACTATCAGTGAAATCAGGACAATCATAGAAATCAGGACAATCACTGAAATCAAGGCAATTGGTCATATTACCCTTAGGTTGGCCCTGCACAGACTCAGCCTTATCTTTGGCTGTATTTTAGTTCTGACACCCTCTAATGGGGAAATTTTTCACCTAGAGGAAGCCTCCGTTGCAGCTTTAATCCACGAAAAGGGATGTTTTCTAATGAGCAACAGAAAAATTTTTGCCTTCTGTTTTTATTTTCAGGGGCCAAGAGGTCCTGATGGTCTCCCAGGAGAGCAAGGCATACAGGGCTGTAAGGTAATAAATGGATTTCCTCATATTGGTGATATCTAAAGTCCCCACCTACATATTTCTGACTGCTAGAAAGGTGATACACTCTCTGAGGTTAATTCCATTCAGAATTCCTTTCCAAAGAGGAGAACTTGCTGACATCAAGTTCCCTTCCAAGGAGACACTATTTCTGTCTCAAGTAGCCGTGTTTACCTCCAGTGCACAAAACCTTTTATTTTCTGGATCTGAGTATGGTTTGCATTCTGTTTCTAAAAAAATAAACAATGTTTATTTGTTAGGGAGAAAGAGGTGATCAAGGGAAAAAAGGCCTTCACGGAGTTATCGTAAGTAACGAGATGTATGTTTCACCCGCAGCACTGACGTTCACAATTTGGGCTTATGTGGTCTGTGCCTGTCTCAATCTTTTCTTTGCCTTTTTTGATGGGGGGTCATTTAGGGCAAAGCTGGGAACCCTGGAGAACGAGGTGCTCAAGGAAAACCTGTAAGTAATTCAAAAAATTAGGTGCCTGTAAAATGCAAAATAGAGTTTTTGAAGGGCTGGGAGAGAATACACAGGTTGGAATTAGAACCCATTCCTCAGGGATTCACAAACTATCCCCAAGAACAGCAGCTTTTATCTAGTGGGTTTAAAAATCAAGTAAGGTTCGTGGACCTAATGAGAAGGCCCATTGTCCCCTGGGAGATCATCTCCCCCATGCTCCTTGTTACCTAAGAATTGCCTCTAAGGAGTTGGGGTAGTTTAATTCGGATGATCTTGCTTCTCCTTTCAAAGAGCACGGCCATCCAAATGCACTACGTTGAGTAGAATGAAGACGTCAGAAACAAGAACGTGATGGTGATTTGCATCTGTTCCCATTTTTGTCCCCTGCCTTCATACAGAGCAGAATTAATAAAACTTCCAAAATAACATAATCGAGTACAACTAATAAATTAGTGTTTCCAAAGTTCCCTCTTTATAGACAACAGTTACTTATGAGATATAAATAGGGTATTAAAGATATGAATCTCTACCTTCACCACCTCTGAAATCCCACTATCCACTCACAGCTTCCTCACCTATCTTCTCATATGTTCCTTTCCCACAAATCGATCCTGTTCAATCAACTAATCAGTCACATTTATTGAGTGCTTACCGTGTGCAGAGGACTGTACTAAGTGCTCGGGAGAGTACAATATGATAGAGTTGGTGGACTCGATGCCTGCCCACGGGGAACTTTCAGTCTACAGGTGGAGACAGGCATTAATATAAATAAATACATTATCGATGTGTACTTTACTGCTGTGGGATTAAGGGTGGGGTGAATAAAGGGAACAAATCCAAGTGCAAGGATGATGCAGAAGAGAGTGGGAGAAGAGGAAATGAGGGCTTAGTTAGTGAAGGTCTCTTGGAAGAGTTGTGCCTTCAGAAAGACTTTGAAGGTAGGGATTGTGATACCATCCCTGTCCAGGGCCTGTCAGGGATGGAGCCTGAGACTCCAGCCAGAGAAGGAGCTTTGGAAAGGCCGACTTGATGGCAGGGGTTGGGGCAGAAGAGCTGATGGTTTTTCCAGTTGACATGCAGTGGGAAAAGGGGAGATGTTTCCTCAACGCTTCCTTGGGGTTTCTGAAGGAAAACTGGCTTCCCCGAAGCTCCCCAGTGATGCCTAGTGCACTTTCATTAATTTATTCACTCAATCATATTTATTGAGCATTCAATCATTTATAGAGCACTTACCGTGTGCAGAGCACTGTACCGTTTGGGAGAGTACAATACAACAACTTGAATTTGCTCCCTTTTTTCACCCCTCCCTCAGTCCCACAGCACTTATGCCCATATCAGTAACGTAAGCTCGTTGTGGGCAGGGAATGTGTCTGTTGCTATATTGTACTGTCCCAAGCACTTAATACAGTGCCTTGCACACGGGAAGCGCTCGGTAAATACAGTCGAATAGATGAAGGAATATGAAGAGGGAGGAAGCTCCAGGCTAAAGGCAGGATGTGGGCGATGGGTAGACAGTGAGATAGATGAGATTGAGGTACAGTGAGTAGACTGGCATTGGAGAAGTGAAAGGTGTGGGCCGGATCATAGGAAATCAGAGGTGTGACGTAGGAGGGGACAAAGTAATTACATGCTTTAAAGTCAATGGTAAGGAGTTTCTGTTTGATGCGGAAGTGGATGAGAAACCACCAGAGATGCTTGAGGACTAGGGAAACGTGGACTGAATGGTTTTGTTCAAAAAAACACACCCAGGCAGCAGAGTGAAGTATGGATTGAAGTGGGGAGAGACAGGAAGGTCAGCAAGGAGGCTGATGCAGATCCCTGTTACCCAACAGACCTCTCCAGTCTTTTGACCCATACCAATTTTTTCAAGTCATCATGCCCCATATAATCTCATACGCAACCTGCCTTCCCTTGATGCACAAATAGACCCCCTCAGCACCACCCTCTCTACTGAAATCACCTCACTCGCTCTCCTGTCCCTTCGCCAATCCTGTACCACTAATTCACAGCCTCAGATCATTTCTTCAGTCCGATCTCTTCACTGCTGTGCTTGAGTGGCAGAGCGCTGCTGATGGAAATCCAGATGTCAGACCCACCTTGTCCACCCTACTTAAAACTCACCTCCTCCAAGAGGCCTTCCCAGACTGAGCTCCTCTTCTCCCTCTACTCCCTCTGCCAGCCCCCCTTTACCTCTCCGCAGCTAAACCCTCTTTTTCCCCTTTTCCCTCTGCTCCTCCACCTCTCCCTCCCCATCCCCACAGCACTGTACTCGTCTGCTCAACTGTGTATATTTTCATTACCCTATTTATTTTGTTAATGAATTGTACATCACCTCGATTCTATTTAGTCGCCATCGGTTTTTACGAGACGTTCTTCCCCTCGACTCTATTTATCGCCATCGTTCTCGTCTGTCCGTCTCCCCCGATTAGACCGTAAGCCCGTCAAACGGCAGGGACCGTCTCTATCTGTTGCCGACTTGTTCATCCCAAGCGCTTAGTACAGTGCTCTGCACATAGTAAGCGCTCAATAAATACTATTGAATGAATGAATGAACCTCAAATTCATCCCCGCCAGCTTTAACTCTGCCCTCTCCCCGGCCCGACAACATTATTTTTCCATTCTTTTTGACTATTATGCCCATTGCCCTCACTAGTCTAAAAAGATGTTTAGTCCCTCCTCAAACTCCTGTCCCCTGCCCCCCATCTCTTGCCCCTAATGACCTGGATATGAACTTTATTGATAAAATTGAAACACCCAGCACGATCTCCCTCAAATCCACCCTGCTCCTTTCGAGTCCCTCCCTCCTCCTACCCCTTGAGTTTCCCACCTTTCCCCAGCAGTATTTCAAGAGAAGCTCTCCTGTCTCCCCTAAAAATCTACCTCCTCTACATGTGCCGCAGACCCTATCCCTTTGCACCTTGATCAAATGTTCCTGGCCTTCTCCCTTCTTCCCTCTCTGACCACCATCTTCAACAATTCACTCTGCAGTGGCATTTTCCGTGCTGCTTTCAAACATGCTCATGTCTCCCCTTTTCTAAAAGAACCCTCCCTTGATCCCACAGCTCCTACCAGTTATCGCCCCATCTCCCTCCTACCTTTCCTCTCCACACTCCTAGAGTGAGTTGTCTACACCCACTGCCTCCATTTCCTCTTCTCCAATTCTCTCCTTGACCCCCACCAGTCTGGTTTCCATCCCCTTGGCTCCATAGAAACTGCCCTCTCAAAGTCACCGAGGATTTCCTCCTTGCCAAATTAAATGGCCTCTACACCATCCTAATCCTCCTGGATGTCTAAGCTGCCTTTGACACTATGGACCACCCCTTTCTCCGGAAACATTATCCGACCTTGGCTTCACAGACACAATCCTCTCCTGGTTCACCTCCTATCTGTCCAGCCGTTGCTTCTCAGTCTCTTTCGTGGGCTTCTCCTTTGCCTCTCACCTCCTAACTGTGGGGTTCGCCCAAGGTTCAGTTCTGGGTCCCCTTCTATTCTCCATCTACATCCACTCCCCTGGAGAACTCATTCACTCCCATGGCTTCAACTGTCATCTCTATGCAGATGATTCCCAAATGTACATCTCCAGCCCTCATCTCTCTCCTTCTCTGCAGTCTTATATTTCCTCCTGCCTTTAGGACGTCTCTCCTTGGATGTCCTGCCAACACCTCAAACTGAAAATGTCCAAAACAGAACCTGTTATCTTCCCACCCAAACCCTGTCCTCCCCCAAATAAATAATAATAATGATAACTGTGGTATTTGTTAAACACTTACTATGTGTCGGGCACCATACTGAGCACTGGGGTGATACAAGCAAATCAGGGTGGATACAGTCCCTGTCCCATATGGGGCTAACAGTCTTAGTTCCCATTTCAGCAGTGGGGTAACTGAGACACAAAAAAGTGAAGTGATATGCCCAAGATCAAGCAGCAGGCAAGTAGTGGAGCTGGATTAGAACCCAGGTTCTCCTGATTCCCCTGCCCATGCTCTATCCACTGGGCCATGCTGCTTCCCTGCTTGCCCATTGCTTTAGCCAGCACTACCATCCTCCCATACCTTCACCATTTCCCTTGACTCATCTTTCTCTTTCAACCTACTAATTCAATCTGTCACCAAATCCTGTCAGTTCTACCCTCACAACATCACTAAAATCCACCCTTTCTTCTCCATCCAAACTGTTGCTATGTTGATCCAAACACTTGCCCTATCCCACCTTGACTACTTCATCAGCCTCACTGCCCCTCCTGCCTCACCCCACTTCAGTCTATACTTCACTCTGATGCCTGAATCATTTTTCTAAAAAAAATTCAGTCCGTGTTTCCCCACTCTTCAAGAACTTCCAGCGGTCGTCCATCCACCTCTGCAATAAACAGAAACTTCTACCTTGCGCTCAGTTATCTTGCCCCTCTTATCTCGCTGATTTCCTACTTCAACCCGGTATGGTCACTTGCTCCTCAAATATCATCCTACTCACTATACCTCCATCTCATCTACCTTGCCTCCAATATAATCTTACTAACTTTACTTCCATTTCATCTACCTTGCCCCCGACCCCTCACCCCTATCCTGCCTGTGGGCTGGAACTTTTCTCCCCCTTCATATACAGCATACCATCACTCTACCCACCTTCAAAGACTTATTAAAATATCTCCTCCAAGATCTCTTCTCCAACTAAATCCTCATTGCCTCTACTTTCTCTCCCTTCCATGTCGCCATTGCACTTGGATTTGTACCCTTTACTCATCAGTCCAAAAGAACTTATGTGTACATATCTGTAATTGATTTTATTTTCATGTCTCCCTCCCCCTCTAGGCAGTAAGCTCCCTTGCTCTCCCAAGAGCTTAGTACATTGTTCTGCACCCAGTAAGCTCTCAATAAATATAATTGATTTTCAGGCTTGTTTTAGCAAGAGAACACTGAATTGAAAGGAAAGCTCCAAGCAACTGAGCTCTATTTAGCAGAGACGATTTTAGCAAAGGCAGAGTGAAGTCGGTTTAACTTTTCAGTTCTTAACTTTCTTCTCCTTCGAAGTCACTGTACAAGGTGACCTCCTCAGTGATCTTTTAGGGCAGGGAAGGTGTCTATCAACTCTATTGTATTTACTCTCCCAAGAGCTTAGTACAGTGCTCTGCGCATAGTAAGTGCTAAATACCAGTGGTTGATCGATTGGTTGATGGATGCATTCTCTGATTAAACTCCCCTCCTTATGGTCATTGCATCTAGTCAGCTATCTTAGAGCAAACTCTGGATAGGACAAACCCATTAGGGCAATGTTTATTCAGTAACAGGTGCGATCGGTATATTTGAGGATCACTCTGGCCACTTTCAAAGCTTTATTGAAAGCGCAACAATCAATCATATTTATTGAGCACTGACTGGGTGCAGAGCACTATAATAAACACATAGGAGGGGACAATGTAACAGAGTTTGATAGACACATTCCCTGCACATCTCCTCCAAGAGACCTTCCCTGACTAAGCCCTCATTTCCTTTTCTCTCACTCCCTTCTGCACTTGGATTTGCTCCCTTTACTCACCCCTCCTTCAGCCCCAAGGGACTTACATTCATATCCATAATTTATTTATACGTATTTATGTCTATCTTCCCCTCTCTACTGTCCAGTCATTACGCACAGGGAACATGTCTACTAAGCCTGCTATTTCATACTCTCCCAAACACTTTGTACAGTGCTCAGAACACAGTAAGAGCAACATAAATGTAATTGATTGATTCATAAGGAAGTCTGTTGCTATGGTTCAACTGTCTAGAAGATGTAAGGATGCAGCTAATGATAATACACTGAGAACCTGCTCTCTTTACTGGCTGTAGATTTGTGGATTGTCACTGGAAATTGCCTAGTGGAAAGCATAAGAAATATGTCATTAATAACTCAAACCCATGTAGTGCTTGGACACCTTTCAATTCAAAGTGCTTCTAAGAGGTTACATAGTTTGGTTGCAATCATTACCCCTGGAAAAATTCTTTTCAGTCCACTAAATTTTTTTTCATTCCCATCCTCATTATCCAATGTCATTCAGACCCACTAGCCCCACTAGCCCCACAATCTCTTCCTTCCAGCTCATAAATGGGGCAGGAAAACTTGTCAGTAGTATTTCTAGAAAGGTTTTTCTATCCTCTCCTTATCTTCTGGGACATACTCACAGACATACACACTCTCCTTATTTGAAAAAATGTTATCGCTTTTTACAAACCAGGACACTTTCTCTGTCATTCTTATAGAAAAATATGGCTGGTAACTGTGATGCGAAAGCCTTGAAGCCAATTCCTGAGAAGCAGCGTGGCTCAATGGAAAGAGCACGGGCTTTGGAGTCAGGGCTCATGAGTTCGAATCCCAGCTCTGCCACTTGTCGGCTGTGTGACTGTGGGCAAGTCACTTAACTTCTCTGTGCTTCAGTTCCCTCATCTGTAAAATGGGGATTAAGACTGTGAGCCCCACGTGGGATAACCTGATTCCCCTATGTCTACCCCAGAGCTTAGAACAGTGCTCGGCACATAGTAAGCGCTTAACAAATACCAACACGAATTCCTATGAGAAAATCCGATTTTAATTCCATGAAAGAATCGTTTTCCTCGTTAGGATAATGTGAACAGTGGATGACGTTTCTGAGGGCTGAAGGAGAGGGAAAATAAGAGTGAAGGTAGTAGGAAATGGGATGTATAGACACCCTGTTCCGTGAGGAATCGGAACCATATAGGCAGAAATGTTGACTGCCAAAGCAACCTAAACTAATATTTTCCAGTCTCACTTGGTCATCTCTAGAAGTCTGCTGCCCTCTACCAGTTATTTCACACCGTAGCATCGCAGTCATCCCAATCAGGGATGAAAAGAGTAGAAAAAGAGCAGTTCTCAGTGAAAAAGGGAAATGTGTGTGCAAAACACAACTTAACGAGAAATCCTCCACAGTGCCCGTACCACGGGGTCTGGATATTTATTATTCAGATTTTCACTTCACCCAAATATTCTGCAGATTCTAACTACTTTGTTTTTCAAACAGAATAAAATGGTTGCTTTGGGTTATCGGACTTCCAAACTGGAAGGACAAACTCTTCAATAGAGATTCATTTGTGAATCTGTCACTCAGGGTGTAACTTTGGGAAAGTTCCTGAAGGCTTTTTCCTTTGTTTTCTGGCCATTAATTGAGTCAGTTCTTTGTGTGGTGGAGTCTACGTTTTTGCTATTGTGGGACGAAAGGCTCTATTTAATCCAAAATATTCTAGTAAACATTTTGCAACTGTTAGTTGAACTCTAAAAAATTTCAGCATTTACTGGATGCATTCAGCATAGTGTATTCAGGCTAAAAGTCGACAGAATGACTGAAAAAAATATTTTTTTTTTCCCAGTGGTATTTGTTCAGCAGTTATTATGTGCCAAGGGATGTAATAAGCTCTGGGGTAGACACAAGATAATTTTCACCCTTGTCTCCTGCACAGTATGATGGGCTATGATTCCCTAATGCAGCAAAGTGGTGGTTTAAGTGTTCTATAAATAATAATAGTCATGGTATTTATTAAGCGCTTACCATGTGCCAGGAACTGTACTAAACGTTGGGGTGGATACAAGCAAATTGGCTTGAACATAGTCCCTGCCCCACGTGGGGCTCACAGTCTCAATCCCCATTTTACAGATGAGGTAACAGGCCCAGAGAAGTGAAGTGACTTGCCCGAGGCCACACAGCAGACAAGTGGCGGAGCTGAGATCAGAACCCATAGTTTTCTGACTCCCAGGCCCGTGTTCTATCCGCTACACCGTGCTGCTTCTCTAGTATGTTCTGGGACATTGCAAGAAGAGAAAATGTCCCATCCTGGAGAGGGCACAGCGGCAGGTCAGTGACCTGGAAAGGGACCTTGTCCTGTCTTATATCGTCGAGTCGTCTTCGGCCCATAGCGATGCCACGGACACATCTCTCCCGGAACGCCCCGCTCTCCACCTGCAATCATTCTGGTAGTGGATCCATAGACTTTTCTTGGTAAAAATACAGAAGTGGTTTACCATTGCCTCCTTCCGGCAGTAAACTTGAGTCTTCGGCCTTGATTCTCTCCCATTCTCTTCCATGTTCAGAGCACAGGAGAGTTCTGACTTGTAGCAGAAGGCCTCCCACTCGCTAGCCACTGGCCAAGCCAGGAATGGAATGGCTAGGCCTCTGCCGACTCTCCCTCCCATAGCTGAGACTGGTAGAGTACTGGGACCTGCCCAGGTTTAACCTTAAGAGGGGGAAAGGGACTTAGTGGCTAAATTTTTAAAGCTGGAAAGAAAATCAGCCTGGCCCAGTGGAAACAGCACAGGCCTGGGAGTCAGAGGACCTGGGTTCTAATCCCAGCTCCGCCAGTTGTCTGCTGTGTGACCTTAGACATATCTCTTAACTTACCTCAGTTACTTCATCCTTAAAATGCGGCCTAAAGTGAAGCCTACGTGGGACAGAGACTGTTGCCAACGTGAGTACACTGTACAAACTCTAGTTCTTAGTACAGTGCCTGGTACAAAATAAGAGCTTTAACAAATAGGTTTTTTTTAAAAAAAAGAATCAGTTTCTCCCCAGCAGATGACTATTGGTTGTATATCAGAATTGTAAATTGTCCAGTACCATAGATACACATGTTTTCATCTTGTTTTTGGATTAATAAAAGAAAAAAATGGTCCATACTAATATAATAATGTTGATATTTGTTAAGCACTTACTATGTGCAGAGCACTGTTCTAAGCGCTGGGGTAGACACAGGGTAATCAGGTTGTCCCACGTGAGGCTCACAGTTAATTCCCATTTTACAGATGAGGGAACTGAGGCACAGAGAAGCTAAGTGACTTGCCCACAGTCACACAGCTGCCAAGTGGCAGAGTCGGGATTCGAACGCATGACCTCTGACTCCCAAGCCCCGGCTCTTTCCACTGAGCCACGCCGCTTCTCTATGTATTATATTCCTACAGTGCATGAAGCCCTATATAGAGCAGGGAGGAATGTATGGTTATGGAATCAATTGTATTTATTGAACACTTACTGTGTGCAAAGGACTCTACTAATCGATCAATAAATAGTATTTTTTTGAGTGCTTACTGTGTGCAGAGCAATGTACTAGGCACTTGGGAGAGTACAATATAACAGCAAACTTAAGCACCGGGGGTAGTACAATATGCAGATTTGGTAGACACGGTCCCTGCTTACAGAGAGCTTACAGTTTAGAGGGGGATAATAATACAAATAATGATATGATTCATATTGTTCATATGTAATAGTTAATGTAAATTAATTTTGGCTGCATACATTAGTACTGTGGGGCTGAAGGTGGAGTCAATAAAGGATACAAATCCAAGTGCAAGAGCAACTCCAAAGGGAATGGGATAAGAGGAAAGGAGGGCTTAATTGGGGAAGGCCTCTTAGAGGAGATAGGATTTGAATAAGGCTTTGAAGGTGGGGACGGTGTTCATCTTTTGGATTTGAAGGGGTAGGGAGGACTTAGTATAGTGCTCTGCACGTAGGAAGTACACAGCAAATACCATTGCTCACTTGAGGAAGGGAGGGAGTTCCAGGCCAAAGGCAGGATGCGGGTGAGAGGTTGGCAGCAAGATAGACACGATGAAGGTAAAGCGAGTAGGTTAGCGTTAGCGGAGTGAACTGAGCAGGCTGGGTTGTGATAGGAAATCAGAGCTGTAAGGTAGGAGAGGGCAGGGGGATTGCGTGTTTTAAAGTCAACAGTCGGCAGTTTCTGTATATATGTTTCCCAGGCTCCTAATTCAGTGCTTTACAGCCAGTAGGTATTCCTTCATTCATCCAGTTGTATTTATTGAGCGCTCACTGTACGCAAAGCACTATACTAAGTACTCGGAAGAGTACATTACCAGTGCAAGCAGACACATTCCCCGCTCCCACTGAGCTCACAGTCTAGAGGGGGAGACAGACATTAATATAAATAAATAGATAAATAAATTACAGATATATACATATATGTTGTGGGGCTGGGAGGATCAACGAAGAGAGCAAGTCAGGGCAACACAGAAGGGAGTGGGAGGAGAGGAGGGCTTAGGTAACTCATAAATATTAACTGTCTGAGACTAGTACTGAATACTAGATTATGAGCACCATATGGGACGGGGACTCTATCCAACCCAATTATCTTGTATCTACCGCAGCGCTTAGTACAGTCTCTGACATATAGTAAGTGCTTAACAAATACTGTTAACAAAAAAATGAAATTTCAATTCAGAAACAAAGTAACAAAGCTGCAATCAACCCCTTTGGCCTCCCCCGGCCCTCCAGCTCCAGCCCTTGCCCCTGTTTAGACAAAGCAAGATTAAGTGACCATCCCATCGGCCCCTGACCTTTCAGTGTAGCTCCTGGGAAGTCCAACTCCCCAGACTGTAAGCTCCTTGGGGGCAGGGCACACTGAGCACAAAGTTGCTTACTAGGGGCAGATTTTTAACACAGCTAAAATCTGCCCTTTCTTCTCCATCCAAACTGCTACCATGTAATCCAAGCACTTATCCTATCCTGCCTTGATTACTTCATCAGCCTCCTTTCTGACCTCCCTGCCTCCTGTCTCTCCCCACGCCAGTCCTTACTTCACTCTGCTGACTGGAGCATTTTTCTGGAAAAATGTTCAGGCCATGTTTCTCCAGTGGTTGCCCATCCACCACTGCATCAGAAACTCCTCACCCTCAGCTTTAAATCCCTCAATCACCTTGTCCCCTCCTACCTCATCTCACTACTCTCCTACTACAACCCAACCCACACGCTTTGCTCCTCTAATACTAACCCACTCAAAGTACCTCGATCTCAGCTATCTCATATCCCACCACTCACTCACATCCCGTCTCCGGCCTGGAACGCCCTCCCACTTCATAATCAACCGACATTAACTCTTCCCTCCTTCAAAGCCTTATTGAAGGCACATCCCCTCTAAGAAGGCTTCCCTGACCAAGGCCTCTTTTCCTTTTCTCCCACCACCATCTGCATCGCCTTGATTTGCTCTCTTTATTCATCCCCCCCTTCCAGCTGCACAGCACTCTGTACATATCTGTAATTTATCTTATTTATATCAATATCTGTCTCTCCCGCTTGACTGTGAGCTCACCGTGGGCAGGGAATGTGGCCTTTACAATGTCTTCTCCCTAACACTTAATACAGAGCTCTGCACCCAGTAAACACTCAATAAATACAATTGACTGTCTGACCAACTTAATAAATACAAATGATTCATTATAGAAGGTCCAACTTCCCTACAGAGGAATAGTAGCTATTCAGCTCTATTAAGTCAGGGCTAGACGTAGGAGCGCGCAGGGAAAATGGAAGGATGGAGAAATACTTATGAAAGAATCTGAAGCAACACTTTACTCTAGCTTTCACTTTTTTTTTTTTTAAGGGTTTACAAGGCCCCCCTGGAAGCACTGGAGACAGAGGGCCTACAGGAGAACCAGTAAGTTATCCACAGACTTTCCTACACACCTCTTTTTCTCCCCCCATAATGGACAGTATTTATATTTCAGGTATCATAGGCTCCACTCTGCCGGGGCCTGAAATTTTTCAAACGTAATTAAATGTAGCCTACATCATAGGCGATGTGCTCAACAGCTAATTGCATTGTGCAGCTGTTTTACTGGAAGGGTAACAGTGCCTTCTTGCCATTTAACAGCCAGGTTTTGTACTGTAGTCCTGAACTACATTCTAGGTGTGTTACTGTTACAACAAAGAGCGGTCTGTTTCCATAAACCTCCGAAATTCTTTTTTCTGAATAGCTTGCTGTTCTTATTACTACTACGTCGCCACACAGACTTTTATGTGGCTACCACTCTAACAGGAGACCGTTTAGAGAAGTCAGGGCGAGTACACAATGACTTGAAACGTGCAAACCCAACAAGAACACGGTCACATCAGTAACACAAAAACTTACATCATAATTTCATATATGTTATGGAGTAATATGAGTTTCTTTGGAAAGACTGATTGTGAGAAGGCCGTGATATTTTTGAAAGGGTAAATGCGTGACAGACTTATTTATTTTGTTCTTTATTGCGTATGAAATCATTCTTCAGCTCACATATACTGTATCAGTCGTGAAATGTACTTCCAAGATTTGAAATACAAGGTAGCCTTTCAAGTGCCTGGGCTAGTCATCACTGAGATAAAAGTTTCCTGGTGGCATTGCAGAAATTATTTTACTGCCCTTTGGAAAAATCCCATCGGCCAAATAACTATTCTTGGTCCATTTTGCACTCGTTTTTCTCTTCTATTCATTTATTCTACGAAATCCGTCAGTGCATTCTCCAGATGAGAAGAAGGGACATCGGCTTTAAAGCGTAACATTTCACCTCCACCGAAAATAATATCAGAGGTAGTCGGTCCATTTTCCCTGTCATTAACCCCTTGAGCTTCCCTGCCTGATTTCAACAGTTCCATTCTATTTCTTTGCATTTGAGAAGCAGAGTGACCTAGTGGATAGAGCACAGGCCTGGGAGTCAGAAGGACCCGAGTTCTTATCCCAGCTCCACCACTTGGGACTGCATGACCTTGGGCGAGTCGCTTAGTTTCTCTGTGCCTCAGTTATCTCTTCTGTGGAAAAAAAATAGGGATTAAGACAGTGACTCCCATGTGGGACATGGTCTGTGTCCAACCTGATTATCTTGTATCTACCCCAAGACTTAGCAAAGTACCAGGTACATAAATAAGCACTTAACAAATACCACCACATATATATACTTTAGCCCAAGCATTACACTTTAAAAGCATGATTTTTTTCCCCAGAGTTCATCTAGAAAGACAGGCATATATGGTAGGAGTCATGAGAGAAGATCGTGAATGAAATTTAATTTAGAGTTTGGAAATACCTTGGGGTCTCGGGAAGAGGAGAGTGGATTTCTGGGACTTTTCTCAACTGCAAACCTTGAACTTATCAAATGATTTGAAATCATCACACAATATAGAATTGATCTTTAGCCGAACACATTTGCATGAGGCCTGGATGGTGAGTTGTTCATTCATTCATTCAGTTGTATTTATAGAGCGCTTACTGTGTGCGGTGCACTCTACTAAGCGCTTGGAAAGTAAAATTTGGCAGCAGATAGAGACAATCCCTACCCAACAACAGGTTTACAGTCTAGTGGGGGGTGACAGACCTCAAAACACGTAGACAGGCATGGAATTGATTCTTACTCTGATGTTTTAAAAGCTGCTGGATTGGTACTGTCAGGCATTTTGTGAAGGTTTGAGAACAGTGAGTTGTGTTGCCGTTTTGGCAGCCCCGACTGCTAGAAAACAGAATTGAGAAAAGTTAGACTTATGAGTCACATTGTATTTCATGACAATGGATCTGAACAGGACCCACTGTTTGGCACTGTTTCTCATATTCTGAGGAGACTGTCATTTCTGTCTGGGGAGCTCAGTCTTTGAAATCATCGTTATAATCCAAAGGTATTCTTTGGGTCTGGTAGTTAATCAGGGCTGGAATTTCAGGCTGCACCCATTGCAAAATCCTCCTGGCAATCGCAGCTTCCTTGAGAGACAGGCATGAGCATGGGCCTGGCAGTCAGAAGGACATGGATTCTAATCCCAGCTCCGCCATTTGTCTGCTGTGTGAATGCGGGCAAGTCACCTCACTTCTCTGTGCCTCAGTTACCTCATCTCTAAAATGAGGATTAAGAGTGTGAGCCCCACGTGGGACAGGGACTGTGACCCACTGATAAATTTGTATCTACCCCATTGCTTAGAACAGTGCTTGCACATAGTAAGTGCTTAACAAGTACCATAATTATTATTGTACCACAATTATTATCATTCGGATCTTTACAAGTCAGAACAAAAAAATCTATATATTTATACTCAGAATAGGAGATGGGTAAAATGGAAAGCAAGAAACAAGCTTATTAAAGGAGACTTTAGTGGGAATATGGACCACAGTGTATATTTACAATTAAGGGTCATTTTATTCTAAACTTATTTTTTACCAGAGAAAAAAGAAAATTGTTGCATTTTCAGAGATTAATTCTGAAAGACATAACTCTATAAATATGCTTATTTTTTTAAAAGTCACCTTTCCCTTTAGACTGTAAGCTTGCTGTAGGTGGGGAATGCATCTATAATATTCTCACATTGTATTCTCCCAAGCGCTTAGTACAGTGTTCTGAACACGGTAAGCACTCAATAAGTACAATTGGCTGACTGACGGACTGACTGACTTTCCGCTCCAGGAAGCATGCCCTAATCAATTGGCCTGAACCATTTCCATTTTCCTCAGAAAACAACTGATCACCTTTCCACATTTGTCTTTCAACTCTTGGGAAAACTTTTTGAAAATGCTGTTTGAAAATGTTTGCTCTTCTCATTGCCTGAATTGAGTATAAGTGTTTAGAGAATAGGAATTATGTCCTCTGCTTTGATTTGTCCTTTGCGTATTGCTGAGAATAAAAAACACTTAATCCATAAAAATGATATGTAAGGAACTGAAGTAGCAAAATTGATACCCCTTAATGTTTTTCAATTATCTTAAAAGAATACTCTTTAGAAGCGCAGTTATTGCTTTTGCCCCAAAGACTCCAGTATGCAGTTCATTGCACCTTCATAATCTGTAAAAATATTACTAAATCTATGGATGAGACCGAGAAATTGTTCAGTTCAAGCATTTGTCAGGTAAGTATTTTTCTACCCAACAAACCAAAAAGACAGTTAAATATTATTAATTGGACCTGTCTCGGTTACTCCAGTTCAGATCCCACTTGCTTCTTACCCTGGTAATAGTTAAACATTCACTCTGAATAAATAAGAAACCAAATCTCAAGGTCCATTAACATTTTAAGAGCAAACACGCATCAAAAGCACTGGTGTTACAAAGATCTAATTCAGTTAGTAGAATAAACTTTATTAAACATGTCATATTGAATATCATGGATGTGTTGAAAATTATGTGAGTGATGATGGCTCACATATTTTATTTGTATTTTAAATGTAGGGACCCCGGGGACAACAAGGAGATGCTGGTCCTGTAGGAGAAATGGGAGTTGAAGTAAGTTTTTATACCCCGGTTTTCTTAGTTCATCATTATCATATACAGCGGAAATACATCATCGTGTTACTCTTCAGTGAGTGAACTGGATATTCTAAAGGATGAGTAGCAATCAAGCACAGATATTCCTGTTAAAGGCTCGATGCTTTGTTAGATTAAGTTAATTTTCCTCAGTCAACCCTTGGCTCTTGCAAGAGGCAACTACCACTCGATCAATGGTATTTGTTGAGTGCGCACTGTACGAAGAGCACTGAATAATAATAATAATAATAATGATGTTGGTATTTGTTAAGCGCTTACTACGGGCAGAGCACTGTTCTAAGCGCTGGGGTAGATACAGGGGAATGAGGTTGTCCCACGTGAGGCTCACAGTCTTCATCCTCATTTTACAGCTGAGGAAACTGAGGCACAGAGAAGTGAAGTGACTTGCCCACAGTCACACCGCTGACAAGGGGCAGAGTCAGGATTCAAACCCATGACCTCTGACTGCCAAGCCCGGGCTCTTTCCACTGAGCCACGCTGCTTCTCTGAACTAACTAAGTGCTTGGGAGAGCTCAATACAGTAGAGTTGGCTGACATGATTCTGCCCACAAGACATTCTCAGTCTAAAGTACTAATAATTGTGGTGTTTGTTAGCACTTACTACGTGCCAGACACTGTACTAAGCACTGAAATGGACACAAGGAAATCGGGTTGGACGCAGTCGAGATTGTAAATTACCCCGGGGAGGCTGGATTTGGACCCATTTGGGTTCATTTACCCACAATGTTGAGGAAGTGGAGATATCAACTGTATGGTCATTGCTGGACTGGCTGAAGTTAAAGGGCAACTTGTTTGCATCTTTGTGGCTAACAACTTGTCCCATTTAACAATAGGTCTCTCTATTGTTACCTTCTTGTGCTTGAGGAAATAGAGCCCAGGGCCTGGGAGCCAGGAGAACTGAGTTCTAATGCTGGCTCTGTCATTTGCCTGCTTTGCAAGTCTTTTCACTTTTCTGTGCCTCAGTTTACTATCTTTAAAGTTACCCTCTCTTTCTCTCCCATAGACTGTGGGATGGGAGCTGTGGGGCAGGGGGTGAAATTGTGTCTACCCAAGTGCTTAGTACCGTGCCTGGCATATAATAATAATAATTATGGTATTTGTTAAGCGCTTACTATGTGCCAGGAACTGTTCTAAGGGCTGGAGTAGATACAAGATAATTGTGTTGGATTCAGTTCCTGTCCCACATGAGGCTCACAGTCTCAATCCCCATTTTACAGATGAGGGAACTGAGGCCCAGAGAAATGAAGTGACTTGCCCGAGGTCACACAGCAGACAATTGGCGGATCTGGGATTAGAACCCATAACCTTTCAACTCCCAGTCCCGTGGTCTATCTACTACTCCATGCTACTTCACTTAACAGATGTCATGTGATTATGATTATTATCTATTCAATGGGCTGTCAAACATTCTCTTTCAGGGTCCCCCTGGCATTGAGGGAGAAGCTGGTCTTCAAGGGGAGCCTGGTGCAAAGGTAATTTATCCCAAAGAGACAAAGAGGAAAAGCAAGAAATCTGAATCTTTCCCCATAGGGGTTGGCATCTCCATGGATTGTTCCCCGAGTAAACAATTCCCAAAAGCTAACCGGAGTGTGGTGGGCGGGGGGTGGGGAGATTATAGAGATTCCCTACATGAGGATTTCTCGTGTGCAGTGAGGTCTAGCTGAACCTGGAACTCTGGCCTTGTTGAAAGAGCCCAGGTCTGGGAGTCGGAGGAACTGGGATCTATTCCATTAGCTTGCTGTGTGAACTTAGGCAAGGGGGTTCTCTGTGCCTCAGTTTCCTCAATGGTAAAATGGGGATTAAATCCCTATTCTCCTTCCTACTTGGACCGTGAGCCCCAGGCGGGACAGGGACTGTGTCCAATCCAATTAACTTGTCCTCTAGACTGTAAACTCGTTGTGGGTAGGGAATGTGTCAGAGCCCAGGCTTGGGAGTCAGAGGTCATGGATTTGAATACCGGCTCTGCCACTTGTCAACTGTGTGACTCTGGGCAAGTCACTTCACTTCTCTGGGCCTCAGTTCCCTCATCTGTAAAATGGGGATGAAGACTGTGAGCCTCACGTGGGACAACCTGATGACCCTGTATCTCCCCCAGCGCTTAGAACAATGCTCTGCACATAGTAAGCGCTTAACAAATACCAACATTATTATCATATTGTTATATTCTATTCTCCCAAGTGTTTAGTACATTGCTCTGAATGCAGCAAGCACTCAATAAATACAAATGACCAAGTGGTACGTACCTTCCCCAGCTCTTAGAAAGCATTTGACAAAGCAGAGAAAGTGCTTAATAAATACCAATTTTTTTAAAAAAAGGGACATGGGCGAAAATAGTTTTCACCACTATTGGCAGAGAAGATAGCGAGAGTCATCTGGTGGGGGTCACTGAGGCATGTGCTGCTGCCTGGGTGACGCAGGTTGAGAAGAAACTCTGGTAAAACAAGAGAAACCTAATCACCACTGTGTTCGCCATGTTTGACAGAACCTCCTCAATTTGGGACCTCCATTTTCAGGCTTTTGTGGTGAATCAAAATAATAAGAATAATACCTGTGGTATTTGTTAAGCGCTTACTATGCACCAAGCACTGTACCAAGCAATGGAGTGGATATTAGCAAATCGGGTTGGATATGGTCCCTGCGGATTGGGACACAGCCCCACTTGGGGCTCACAGTCTCAATCCCCATTATCCAGATGAAGTCACTGAGGCCCAGAGAAGTGAAGTGTCTTGCCCAAGGTCACACAGCTGACAAGTGGTGAAGCCAGGATTAGAACCCATGAGCTTCTGACTTCCAGGCCCGGGCTCTATCTGCTACGTCATGCCGCTCCACTGGACTGGTGTCGCTAAGCGTGGAAAGGCTAATCGGAGAAAATAAAGGAACTGGGTTTCTGAATTGCCTACACCTTTGACAGTTGACAGTCTATCAGTTCCCTTCCCCTTTGACCCAAAGTGCATCACTCTTAGCCAACTTGGCTTTCAAATTCCAGCGAAACCATTCATTCATTCAATTGTATTTATTGAGCACTTACTATGTGCAGAACACTGTAATAAGCCCTTGGAATGTACAATTGGGCAACAGATAGAGTCAATCCCTGCCCAACAACAGGCTCACAGTCTAAACGGGGGAGACAGACAACAAAACAAAACGAGTAGTCTATCATCAAGATAAATAGAATCATAGATATATACACATTAACAAAATAAATAGGGTAATAAATAATATTTACAAATATTCATAAGTGCTGTGGGGAGGGGAAGGGGGATAGGAGTCATAGTCACAAAGGGCCCTGAGCTGAGTCCAAAAAATGAACAGAACAGCCAACACAAAAGGCTTTTCCGCTAGAGTTAGGCTCTTCAAGATTGAGCTCTGAAGCTGTAAGGTACCAGCCTGGGTCATTGGCTCTTTCTGGATCTGTTTCTCTCTCTCAAAATGAGAAGGGTGCTATTTTGCCCCTTCTTTTCAAGGCTCTTGGTAGAACGTGACAAAATTGAGTTGAAATAAGGTGCAGAAACTGTTGCCGGCCAAACTTAAGGTCAGTTGGCCAAATGAAAGGAGCAAAATCTTGATGACTTGAAGTTGCTTGTGCAAACCCCAGAAGTGACCTTTTTTTCTTCTTCTTAACATTTGTGATTACCATTCTGTATTTTTATTTCTACATAAGTGTTGTGTCTACAGTAAGAGTTATTACATATTGCTATCTCTGAATTATTCTACTGCACTGAAAAATATTTCACTGGAGTCGAAAAATTGGTGTCTTGTCTTATTAAGTAGATGTTCAGGATTAAAGTAATCCTTAAATGATCCAGAACTGATAGCAGGCTGTCTTCTAAGTGATTTTCTATCATTAAAAGTGAGTAAAATGATTTTATTCGGTGCTCCAGGGAGAAGTTGGACTTGCAGGTGGTATCGGAGGTCCGGGAGAAGCAGGAGTGAGGGTGAGTGCTGAATTGAAATCTTATTTGTATACTAGATGATCTACTGACCTTTTGAGAATAAAAGGAAGGTCTGTTCCTCGGTTTGCTGCTGTGGTAAATTTCCAAATCTTTCTCTCTGGATTTCTGTGATGGTTCAATCAATCAATCATATTTATTGAGTGCTTCTATGTGCAGAGCACTGTGCTGAATACTTGGGAAAGTACATTATAACAGAGTTGGTAGACACAATCTCTGCCAGAAGAAATTTATAGAGGGGGAGACATTAATATAAATAAATTATGGAGGTGTACATAGTGCTCATGATTTTTATGACCTTAAAATTGATGCTTCATGGCTCACCTGTGTGCTGTGTAGACCTTGGACATGTCACTTAACTTCTCTGTGCCTCAGGTCCCTCATCTGTGAAAATGAGGATTAAGACTATGAGCCCCATGTGGGACACAGAACATGTCCAACCTGACTAGCTTGCATCTACCCCGGGGTCTAATACACTGTAACTGTTTAACAAATGCCGTTTTAAAAAACACCATTAAAAAACCAAAAACAAAAGCAGAACAAACAGACAAATGCCTGAGTTCTACGGTTCACTCAAAGGAAATGGAGGAGTTTTTATGTCTTGTATCTTGTGTCTTATTCTTATGAAGAAATTCTTAGTTCCTTGTGAGCAGGGAACATGTCTACCAACATTGTTTAATCCCTGCCAAGTGCGGAGTATACAGTTCGTGCTCAATAAATTTGATGGATTGATTATGTCCTTTGCCATATATGTAGTAACTTGGGAAACAACAGACCCCCTCTCTCTCTGGAGATTTCTGTACCTTTTGAGATCTGGTTGGACTGTCTCCTGGGAAAAGCCAGAGGGATACAATTGAGAGAACAGAGAACAAACACTGGACAAATCACAGATTGTCCTGGCCTGTATCATAAAAAAGAAGGTCGTAGGAAACTATTTTAAGTGGAGATAAATTCACCCTTATGCCCCCTCGCAGAATGGCCCTCATGCTCTTCGTTTTGGCACCAATGATCCAAGTAACCTAGTTCGTAGGTCCTCAGTCTATTTAAGGCTGTACTGGGGAAGATATAATTACTTTGCATGATAATAATCATAATAATTATGATATTTGTTAAGTGCTTGCTATGTGCTATGCACTGTTCTAAGCACTGGGGTAGATACGAGGTAATCATATTGTTCCAGGTGGGGCTCACCCTCTTAATCCCCATTTTAAAGATGAGATAACTGAGGCACAGAGAAGTGAAGTTTTAGACTGTGAGAAGTGAAGTTTTAGACTGTGAGCCCATTGTCGGGCAGGGATTGTCTCTGTTGCCAAATTGTACGTTCCAAGCACTTAGTACAGTGCTCTGCACACAGTAAGTGCTCCAAAATTATGATCGAATGAATGAAGTGACTTGCCCAAGTTCACACAGCGGACAAGTGGCAGAGCCGAGTTAGAACACACGTCCTCTGACTCCCAAGCCCGGGCTCTTTCCACTAAGCCACGCTGCTTCAGAAATGTGTATTGTGTATTAAATAGGAAACAACTTTAAGGTCATTAATGGCTATTGAAGATGAGTACCCTAATTCCATAAAGCCTCCTCTTTATTTTTACTGAGCAGAGAGCTAAATCTTCAAATTTCCTCAAAGTAGAGGGTTATTTTGAACCCCTTTACAGCCATGAATTAGGTGAATGGATTTTATTGTACGATCTCAGGTGCTTAGTATGGTGTTCTACCCATAGGCACTCAATAAATATTTTTGGTGATATTGATTATTTCCATTTTGAGGTCATTATGCCATTGTGAAGAAATTTCATTTGGGTTTCCTTTTGGATGCTATTTTTAACTTGTTTTGCCTAAAGCAAACTTGGAAGTACACATCCATGTTTTAGGAACCTTCAGTCACATATTTTGAAATGCTCTAATCCTTATGATGTTGTTTATTGGGATTAAATACAGAAGAATTTTCAGGATCTAGAACGGGTTTTAGATTTGATTACTTTTTCTCTGAGCTCAGAGTAAAGGGACAGAAAAATTCACGTTGACAGACTTGGGGGTGAAAGAGTAATGCAGTGTATTTTTCTGCAGTACAAAATGATTAAGGCCTTGAAAGTTCCAGGTGTAGGCCTAATCCCTGACCATAAAAGAGTTCAGAGATAGACTGGGTAGATTGTTTCTATCTGTTGCCGAATTATACTTTCCGAGTGCTTAGTACAGTGCTCTGCACAGAGTAAGCGCTCAATAAATACGATTGAATGAATGAATTGAATGAATCAGGTTGGACACAGTCCCTGTCTCATATTGGGCTCACATTCTTAATCCCCATTTTTTACAGATGAGGTAACTGAGGCACAGAGAAGTTGTGACTTGTCCAAGGTCACACAGCAGATAAATTCACTCATTCATTCATTCAATAGTATTTATTGAGCGCTTACTATGTGCAGAGCACTGTACTAAGCGCTTGGAATGAACAAGTCGGCAACAGATAGAGACAGTCCCTGCCGTTTGACGGGCTCACGGTCTGATCGGGGGAGACGGACAGACGAGAACGATGGCGATAAATAGAGTCGAGGGGAAGAACGTCTCGTGAAAACAATGGCAACTAAATAGAATCGAGGCGATGTACATTTCATTAACAAAATAAATAGGGTGATGAAGATATATACATTCGAGCAGACGAGTACAGTGCCGAGGGGATGGGAAGGGAGAGGGGGAGGAGCAGAGGGAGATGGGGGGAAAAGAGGATTTAGCTGCGGAGAGGTGAAGGGGGGGTGGTAGAGGGAGTAGAGGGAGAAGAGGAGGGAGCTCAGTCTGGGAAGGGCTCTTGGAGGAGGTGAGTTTTAAGTAGGGTTTTGAAGAGGGGAAGAGAATCAGTTTGGCGGAGGGGAGGAGGGAGGGCGTTCCGGGACCGCGGGAGGACGTGGCCCGGGGGTCGCCGGCGGGATAGGCGAGACGGGGGGACGGCGAGGAGGTGGGCGGCGGAGGACCGGAGCGTGCGGGGTGGGCGGTAGAAAGAGAGAAGGGAGGAGAGGTAGAAAGGGGCAAGGTGATGGACAGCCTCGAAGCCTAGAGTGAGGAGTTTTCGTTTGGAGCGGAGGTCGATAGACAACCACTGGAGGTGTTTAAGAAGGGGAGTGACATGCCCAGAGCGTTTCTGAGGGAAGATGAGCCGGGCAGCGGAGTGAAGAATGGACCGGAGCGGGGCGAGAGAGGAGGAAGGGAGATCAGAGAGAAGGCTGACACGGTAGTCTAGCCGGGATATAACGAGAGCCCGTAGCGGTAAGGTAGCCGTTTGGGTGGAGAGGAAAGGGCGGATCTTGGCGATATCGTAAAGGTGAGACCGGCAGGTCTCGGTAACGGATAGGACGCGTGGGGTGAACGAGAGAGACGAGTCAAGGATGACACCGAGATTGCGGGCCTGAGAGACAGGAAGGATGGTGGAGCCGCGATTAGATCCCTTGACCTCTGACTCCCAGGCCCGTGTTCTATCTACTACACCACGCTGCTTCTGTAAACATTTAAGCCTCGATTTTCTCGGGCCTCCTTCCTGAGGACCGTGCGAATGGGCCCAGGAATAACTAAGAGTTGGGCCAACAGAGGAGGAAGGAGAAGCAGCAACAGGCCTAGGTCATGAGAAGCAGCGTGGCTCAGTGGAAAGAACCCGGGCTTGAGAGTCAGAGGTCATAGGTTCGAATCCCGGCTCTGCCGCTTGTCAGCTGTGTGACTCTGGGCAAGTCACTTCACTTCTCCGTGCCTCAGTTACCTCATCTGTAAAATGGGGATTAACTGGGAGCCTCACGTGGGACAACCTGATGACCCTGTATCTACCCCAGCGCTTAGACCAGTGCTCTGCACATAGTAAGCGCTTAACAAATATCAACATTATCATCCTTATCTGTCTAACCAGCTCCTGAATAACTCCAAATTGATGCTAGATATTAAACAGGCCTGCAACAATTAATGGAAAATGAAACAAAAAGTGCATGCGTGAGCACTACATCATTTTGTTGGTAATGTAGCCTGAGGCAGTACATAATACACATCCTAGTTGTAGCAATAGGTATTTAAATTATAACTGTTTCATTTGCATTGTTTTTCTCTGCAGCCACGACTATTAAATTCCAGTGGGCTGTGTAGAATTTCTTCATTTTCTAGTTCCCTTTGCCCCATTTTCTAGTATCCCCATTAAACTCATTCGATTAAGCCATAAATTCGAGACAGGCCATATCCATTTAGGATTATGCTTAGGTGCCAACTTTTCTATTTGAGGGCAAGGGGGATTTGGGGATAGGGCTTAGGGCTGAGGTTTCTGAGGGACAGGACGCAGAGAGGGAGACAGAATCGAAGAGGAGAGTGACCCACTGGGAATCCACTGAGGGCAGAGAAAGTTCCCAGCTGGCTCCAGACTCCCCCAGGGGTCCTAACTTGCCCCCGTCTAGTGAAGGAGAAAAGAGCCCTCAAGCCACAGACTTTGAAGGGAGACAGAGCAGCTCTTGCCTTATTCCTGAAATCCTCCGGGCCTTGGAACCCAGGGGACCATATTCCCCAATCGATAGTATTTACTGAGTGCTTACTGTGTGTAAAGCACTGTCCTAAGCGCTTGGGAGAGTGCCATACAACAGAGTAGCTGCCCACGGCAAGCTTCCAACCAATCCATCAATGGCATTTAATGAGCAGTTACTTTGTGAAGAGCACTGTATTAAGCTCTTAGGAGAGTGCAGTACAACAGGGTTGGTAAGCACGTTCCCTGCCCACAAAGAGCTTCCAATCAACCAGTCAATCGGCGGTATTTATTGAGTGCTTCCTGCACGTCTAGCACTGTACTGAGCACTTAGGAGAATACCAGAGTTGGTAGACATCTTCCCCGCCTACAAAGAGCTTACAGTCTAAAGGATGAAATCTGTTCATTCCCATTTCAAGCTGCAGATACTTCTCCTACCCCGATCTCTCCTTCTTTTCCCAAATTCCAATTAGATTGTCAAAACTGGTGCCCTCCCACATCCTGCCAGTGGCTACTGGTTCAGACTACTGGCTGAACCACACACTCCAGGAGGATGAAAAGGAAGCAGCGTGGCTCAGTGGAAAAGAGCCTGGGCTTCGGAGTCAGAGGTCATGAGTTCGACTCCCGGCTCTGCCACTTGTCAGCTGTGTGACTGTGGGCAAGTCACTTCACTTCTCTGTGCCTCAGTTACCTCACCTGGAAAATGGGGATTAACTGTGGGCCTCACGTGGGACAACATGATTACCCTGTATCTCCCCCAGCACTTAGAACAGTGCTCTTCACATAGTAAGCGCTTAACAAATACCAACATTATTATTAAGAGAAGCAGCATGGCTCAGTGGAAAGAGCCCAGGCTTTGGAGTCAGAGGTCATGGGTTCGACTCCAGGCTCTGCCACTTGTCAGCTGGGTGACTGTGGGCAAGTCATTTCACTTCTCTGTGCCTCAGTTACATCATCTGGAAAATGGGGATGAAGACTGTGAGCCCCCTGTGGGACAACCTGATTCCCCTGTGTCTACCCCAGCGCTTAGAACAGTGCTCTGCACATAGTAAGCGCTTAACAAATACCAACATTATTATTATTATGAAAGACAGACAGACTGTGTTACTGGATACATTGTTCCTCATAGCTCTGTGCACAAAGGCTTCTTCGATTCAGTCGTTTACCGTCTCCACTCCCTGCCTCTGCTGTCTTTCTCTGGACTCATAAAAAGTGGGCCTGAGGACCCTTATTGAATTCTCTACTGCATTAATGCGTTAAGCTAAAATAATCAAACTTTATGGAGAATAGTAATGAATCACGTGAACACGGACCCAGGTAGATCCGCAGCAGTGCCGGGAGCTACAAAACAAGCATTACATCACCTTTAATTGTTCGAAATGACATCATTCTTCTGGGAATCCACTGGGTTTGGAGTTTGCAGTGTTCTCACTCCTGAGACATAGTGTAGCGCAGTTGAGACAAATAAAAGTTTTCTCACCGCAGCATAAAATGTGTCTGAACGCAGTGGATTTAAACTGAAGCTACTCGAATCTGCCAAATTCTTCCTCCCCGCACACTCCTTGGAGCGGGAACTGTGCACCAAATGAAAACCATGTCCCTAAAGAGATTGCAGATCAGCTTCTTGTATTATTAATGATTTCTTCCCCTAAATTAGGGTGAACCGGGAGCAGCAGGGGAAGATGGTCATCAAGGGAAAGACGGATCTAAGGTAGTTTGCCCTTTACATATTTAGCAAATATATATATATATAAAATTTTGTTTCAAGGCGCGATTCTATCTGCTGAAGCATAACATCTATTTTCCATGTGCACTGAATGTAATTAGTCGTGCCCGCTGATGAAATGAAATTGAGTAAAGGAAAAACGTTCCTGAATACTTCCATAATGCATTGTGGGGCCAAGGGTCAATTTTTACTTTCTTTAGTGACGATTTCCTCTTCTCTTGGGTTGCAGGGGAATGCAGGAGACAGAGGGCCTCCTGGAGAAGATGGAGACAAAGGAGAGATGGGAATTCCAGGGATCTCGGGACCAACGGGTGGACCTGGCATAATAGGCCTCCCAGTGAGTAAAGTTAAACGTCAACTAAAGCAGTTTTGAATCTGGACACAAGTGCCCCTTCTGCCTTAGACTGGACTTGTACACCAGTGCATTTTGAGCGCCGGGCCCCGTGGCCTGCCCAGGGAGCCTGGATGGGTCCGACCACGTGCGGGAGACAGAGAGGAGGACAATCAATCAATCATATCTATTGAGAGAAGCAGCATGGCATAGTGGCTAGAGCACAGGCTTGGGAGTCAGAAGGTCATGGGTGGTAGCCCCAGGTCCGCCACTTGTCTGCTGGGTGACTTTGGGCAAGTCTTTTAACTTGTCTGGGCCTCGGTTACGTCATCTGTCAGATGGGGATTGACACTGTGAGCCCCACGTGGGACAAGGCACTGGGTCCAACCCGAATGGCTCGTAACCACCCCAGTGCTTAGTACAGTGCCTGGCACATAATAAGCACTCAACAAATACCATAATTCTTCTTCTTGTCTGCTGTGTGACCTTGGGCAAGTCACTTCTCTTCTCTGGGCCTCAGTTCCCTCATCTGTAAAATGGGCATTAAGGCTGTGAGCGCTATGTGGGACAGAAACTACGTCCAACCTGATTATCTTGTATCTACCCAAGCACTTAGAGTAGTACATAGTAAGTGCTTAATAGATACCATTATTATGACCATTATCATTGATGTTATTATTATTCATTCACTCGTATTCACTGAGTCCGAACTGTGTGCAGAGCACTCAGTACGTGCTTGGGAGAGTACAATATAACAATAAGCAGACACATTTTCTGACCGATACAAGATTATTAAGCGCCGACTGTGTGCAGAGCACTGTACTAAGAGCTTGAGAGAGTACAACACAAGAGAATTTGGTAGTCACATTCCCTGCCCAGAGCAACTGGAAAAGCTCAGTAACTAGTGGCAGTCTGGCAAGGGGGAAGAGAGAAAGAGAGGGAGAGCAAGTGCGTGAGCCTAAGAGTACATGGCAGGGTAGTTTTATTTTTAGTTTTTTAATGGTATTCATTAAACTCTATGTGCCAGGCATTGTACTAAGCTCTGGGACAGATTCAAGATAATCAGGTTGAACATAGTCTCTGTCCCACATAGGACTCACGGTCTAAGTTGGAGGGAGGAGGATTCGACCCGATTTTACGGATGAGGAAACTGAGGTACGGAGAGCAATAATGATAATCGTGGTATTTGTTAAGCGCTACCAAGTGCCAGGCACTGTTCTAAAGTGCCGGGGTAGATACAAGATGAGAGACGTGAAGTGACTTGCCCAAGGTTACACAGCAGACAAGTGGCACAGCCGGGACTGGAACCAAGATCTCGGGCCTGTGCTCTTTCCATCAGGCCCCGCTGCTTCCCAGGTAAAGGGAGGTTTGGTCATCCCCCAAAGTGACGGCTCCATTCTCCAGACCAGGGGCACTGAAGGTGGGGAAGCTGCCATTTTCTGGCTTCCCCTTCCCTTCCACCATCCTTCAGCACTCTCCTCCCCAAAATGGGGTGTTGAAGGAGTTAAGCCATGTTCTACCTTTTTCTTCCTCCTCCTCTTCTCCTCCTCCCTGGGGTCAAGGGTCTAGGCAGCGTGGAAACAGTCAGATTTGTTTGTCACTTGATCGAGGCTGAAAGCTCACCGTGGACAGGGAATGTGTCTACTAACTCTGCTGTGTTGGACTCTCCCAAATACAGTGCTTTGCACCAAGTAAGTGCTCAATAAATATGATTGATCGATTGATTGAAGAGAGACTGGAGGGGACCTAGAATGAAGTTTGAGCACCTAGTTACTCAAAAGGTGTGAGGAATAGGAAGCGGCATGGACCAGGGAATATGGGAGTCAGAGGATCTGGGTTCTAATCCCAACGCCACCCACTTGCCTTCTGTGACGTTGGGCAATTCACTTCACATCTCTATGTCTCAGTTTCCTCAACTGTTAAACGAGGATTCAATACCTGTTCTCTCCTACTTAGACTATGAACCCCAGGGACTGTATCTGGCCTGTTTAGCTTGACAGTGTTGAAACATAATAAGGGTTTAACAAATGCCATAAAAAAAGGGAATAGGAGGAAAGGCAACTGAAGGAAAGGTAATGGATGGAAGCTCTCTTAACCATCACCATCTTCTGCTCTTCTCTGGTCCTGCCAAGAACCCCATAGATTGAATGATTTGGAGAAGCAGAGTGGGAGTAATTGTGATGACCCTGACAGAGAGACGAGGAGAGAGATACAGAGACAGAGAACGAAATAATAATTGTGGTATTTGTTAAGTATTCATTCATTCAATAGTATTCATGGAGCGCTTACTATGTGCAGAGCACTGTACTAAGCACTTGGAATGTATCATTCGGCAACAGATAGAGACCATCCCTGCCCAATAGTGGGCTCACAGTCTAAACGGGGGAGACAGACAGCAAAGCGAAACCGAACAAAACAAAACAAGCAGTCCGGTGCAGACATCATCAAAATAAATAAAATCATAGAGATGTACACATCATTAACAAAATAAATAGAGTAATAAAAAATATATACAAATATGCCCAGTGTTGAAGGGAGGGGGAGGGGGAAGAGCAGAGGGTGGAAGGGGGGCAATGGAGAGGGGAGGAGGAGCAAAGGGAAAGGGGGGCTCAGTCTGGGAAGGCCTCCTGGAGGAGGTGAGCTCTCAGCAGGGCTTTGAAGAGGGGAAGAGAGGTAGTTTGACAGATGTGAGGAGGAAGGGCATTCCAGGTCAGTGGTAGGATGTGGGCCAGGGGTCGACGGCGGGACAGGAGCCATCAGGGGACAGTGAGGAGTTGAGCGGCCGAGGAGCGGGGCGTACGGGGTAGGCAGTAGAAAGAGAGAAGGGAGGTGAGGTAGGAGGAGGCAAGGTCAGGAGAAGCAGCCCGGGCTTGGGAGTCAGAAGGCACGGGTTCTAATCCCACCTCCACCGCTTGTCAGCTGTGTGACTTTGGGCAAGTCACTTCACTTCTCTGGACCTCAGTTACCTCATCTGTAAAATGGGGATGAAGACTGTGAGCCCCACATGGGACAATGTGATTACCTTGTATCACCCTAGTGCTTAGAAAAGTGCTTGGCACATAGTAAGCGCTTAACAAATGTCATGATTATTATTATTATTAAGGTGATGGAGAGCTTTGAAGCCAAGAGTGATGAGTTTTTGTTTCATGCGAAGGTTGATAGTCAACCACTAGAGGTTTTTGAGGAGGGGAGTGACGTGCCCAGAACGTTTCTGCGGGAAGATGATCCGGGCAGCGGAATGAAGAATAGACTGGAGTGGGGAGAGACAGGAGGAAGGGAGATCACAGAGAAGGCTGACACAGTAATCCAGTCGGGATATTATGAGAGCTTGTACCAGCACGGTAGCAGTTTGGAAGGAGAGGAGAGGGCGGATCTTGGCGATATTGTGAAGGTGAGACCGGCAGGTGTCGGTGACGGATTGGATGTGTGGGGTGAATGAGAGAGCAGAGTCAAGGATGACACCGAGGTTGGGGACCTGTGAGACGGGAAGGATGGTCGTGCCGTCCATAGTGATGGGGAAGTCAGGGAGAGGACAAGGTCTGGGAGGGAAGATAAGGAGCTCAGTTTTAGACATGTTGAGTTTTCGGTGGCGGGCAGACATCCACGTGGAGACGTCCCGGAGGCAGGAGGAGATACGAGCCTGGAGGGAGGAGGAGAGAACAGGGGAGGAGATGTAGATTTGGGTGTCATCTGCGTAGAGATGATAGTTGAAGCCGTGGGAGAGAATGAGCTCACCAAGGGAGTGAGTGTAGATGGAGAACAGAAGAGGGCCAAGAACTGATCCTTGAGGAACCCCTACAGATAGTGGATGGGAGGGGGAGGAAGAGCCCGCGAAGGAGATCGAGAATGAACGGCCAGAGAGATAAGAGGAGAACTGGGAGAGGACGGAGTCCGTGAAGCCAAGGTGAGATAAAATGTGCAGGAGGAGGGGATGGTCGACAGTGTCAAAGGCAGATGAGAGGTCGAGGAGGATTAGGATCGAGTAGGAGCCATTGGATTTGGCAAGAAGGAGGTCACGGGTGACCTTTGAGAGAGCAGTCTCTCAAAGTGGAGTGGAGGGGACGGAAGCCAGATCGGAGGGGGTCCGGGAGAGAGTCGGAGTTGAGGAATTCAAGGCAGCGAGTGTAGACGACTCGCTCTAGGAGTTCGGAAAGGAAGGGTAGGAGGGAGATAGGGCGATAACTGGAAGGGGAAGTGGGGTCAAGAAAGGGTTTTTTTAGGATCAGGGAGACATGGGCAGATGTGCTGGGGTAGATACAAGATAATCAGATCTTATATGAGGATCACAGTCTACATCAGAGAGGGAACAGATACTGAATCCCATTTTGCAGATGAGAGAACTGGTGGTCAGACAAGTTAAACAACTTGCCCAAGGTCACAGAACAGATATGTGAAAGAGTGGAGATTGGAACCCAGGTCCTCTGACTCTCAGGCCTGTGCTCTTTCCACTAGGCCACACTGCTTCCCTGAAAGACAAACCCATCAGTGTTCTTTGTCCATATCCCGCTGTGTCCCATTATCCTTATCTTAGCCTCATCCTTTACCACATTCCCTTTCCTTGATTCATTTAATCATATTTATTGAGCGCTTACTGTGGCAGAGCACTATACTAAGAGTTTGGAAGAGTACACTATAACAGACACATTCCCTGCCCACAATGAGCTTACAGTCTAGAGGGGAAGCCAGACATTAATATTAATGAATAGATAAATTAATAATAATAATTAGGGTATTTGTTAAGCCCTTCCTGTGTGCCAGGCACTGTACTAAACACTAAGGTGGATACAAGCAAATTGGATTGGACACAGTCCCTATCCCACGTGGGGCTCCCAGGCTCGATCCCCATTTTACAGATGAGGTAACTGAGGCACCGAGAAGTGAAGTGACTTGCCCGAGGTCACACAGCAGACGAGCAGCGGAGCCAGAATAAGAACCCGTGACCTTCTGATTCCCAGGGCAGTGCTCGATCCGTGATGCCATGCTGCTTCTTTTCATATAATTACAGATATGTACGTAAAGGCTGTGGGGCTGGGAGGAGGGGATGAATAAAGGGAGCAAGTCAGGGTCAACCAGAAGAGAGTGAAAGAAAAGGAAAAGAGGAAAAGAAAAAAAAAGAAAAAGAGAGAGAGAGAGAAGTGACTCCCCATTGGGGGGTCCCCAGAGGAAAAGAAAAGAGAAAATGAGAGTTAGACACTGTTTGTGAAAATAATGCTGCAGTGAACAGAGATGGGTTGGAAACATTGACAGTGATTTAATGGGCCCTGATACAGGTAATATCTCCCTGAGTATCCTGAGTAACCTGGAGCAGTTCACAGTATTGTCGAAATTGGCGTAATCCAGTCAGGAGATAAACTGACAGTCAAGTAAGGTCTCTGGGAGTTTCAATAAGGCTTCGAAGGAGGGGAGAGTAATTGTCCGTCGGCAATGAGGAGGGAGGGAGTTCCGGGCCCGAGGCAGGGCATGGGTGAGAGAGTGGTGGTGAGATAGAGGAGTTGGAGATACAGCGAATGGGTTGGCATTAGAGGAGCGAAGTGTACGGGCTGAACTGTAGTAGGAGAGTAGCAAGGTGAGGTGGGAGTGGGCAAGGGGATTGCGTGCTTTAAAGTCGATGGTAAGGAGTTTCTGTTTGATGAGGAGGTGGATGGGCAACCCCTGGAGGATCTTTAGGAGTGGGGAAACGTGGCCTGACCATTGTTGTAGAAAAATAATCCGGGGAGCAGAATGAAATTACCCGTGAACTATGAGGAGGTTGCTGGGAAATGCCAGCTCTGCCCCTTCACTGGGCTGCCAGAGTCAGCTCGATCGATCCATCAGTGGTATTTATCAAGCTCTTACCGTGTGCAGAGCACGGCACTAAATATTTAGGAGAGTACAGTTCAGTAGAGTAGGTAGACAAGATCCCTGCCTTCAGGGAGCTTTCTCAGGTGAGGTGAGGGACACGTGACAGGATGTTCTTTCCAGTTCCCATTGTACTTCCTCACAGCCTCAAGAAGTCCAGGGTGTGGAAGCTGTGGTTTTCCCACAACTTTCCCACAGCTCAGGGCATGCAACATTCATTCATTCATGCCTGTTGTATGCTCAGCGCAATACTAAGCGCTTGAGAGAGTGCAATGTACCAATAAACAGACACATTCCTTGCCCACAATGAGCTTATTGTCTAGAAGGGAAGACAGACAATGAGACCGTAAGCCCGTCAAAGGGCAGGGACCGTCTCTATCTGTTACCGATTTGTCCATTCCAAGCGCTTAGTACGGTGCTCTGCACATAGTAAGCGCTCAATAAATGCTATTGAATGAATGAATAAATAAATATATTACAGATTAAGTGCTGGGGGGCCGGGAGGGGGGATGAACAAAGTGAGCAAGTCAGGGTGACGCAGAAGGGGGAGGGAGAAGAGGAAAGCAGGCCTAGCAGCCAAGATGGGAATTCCCTGAAGCCCCTCAAGGCCAGAACATCCAGAAGCCCATTGGGTAGGCGTGTCTGAGCACGTGGCTCTGACTGGAAGCTCGTTGTGGGCAGGAATATGTCTGTCTGTTGTTACATTGTACTCTCCCAAGTGCTTAGTACAGTGCTTTGCCCACAGGAAGAGCTCAGAAAATACGATTGAATGAATGAATGTTGATTGGGGCGTGCTGCCACCGGGATCTGCCCCTTCACAGGTTTGTGGTGTTTGGGATCCAACCCCCCTCACCCTTCTATGCTTAACACCCATCTCGATGTCCCGGTACAATCACATGAGTGATTTTTTTTTTCTTTCATTCCTCTGGTTGCTCTTTTGGCTGCAATTTGCTACGCCCCTGGGCTCATGAAGTCAATAAAAATACCATGGGGTTTTTTGTTTGTTTTTATTTGATTTGATTGTTTTAAGGGAAGGTTGTCTCGAGCCAGGGAACTGTTGCTTAATCGAGGAGCGAAAAACCGGACTTTCTTTACGCGTCTTCTGGACCTTCCAGTGAAGACACAATGTGTTCTGTTTCACAGCCTTATAGACAAAAGTGTTAATGAGAGATGTACTTCTGATAGAGCTGCAGGCTGGAGTGAAGTCGGGAGCCTGCAGAACATCAACGTAGGGAAGCATCGTGGCTCAGTGGAGAAGAGCCTCGGCTTGGGAGTCAGAGGTCACGGGTTCGAATCCCGGCTCTTCCACTTGTCAGCTGTGTGACTGTGGGCAAGTCACTTCACTTCTCTGTGCCTCAGTTACCTCATCTGTAAAATGGGGATGAAGACTGTGAGCCTCACGTGGGACAACCTGATGACCCTGTATCTCCCCCAGCGCTTAGAGCAGTGCTCTGCACATAGTAAGCGCTTAGCGAATCCCAGTATTATTATTATTATTATCAAGGCAAAGCTTCCACACTGCCCTACGATTCTCAGTGTGGCTTTAGAGAGCTCTTTATGGAAGGAAGAAAGGCAGGATAATGCAGAAGAAAGGCAGGATAATGCAGCTTGGTGCCTCTTTCAGCTTTGGGTCTTTCTGCTTAAATGAGCAGTGCTAGTTTGAAATTGAATGTTCCTCACCAAAAAATTTTCTCCTTGCCTACTGTCCATCAGTTCTTTCTGAAGAACTTATCTCCCTAGGCCTTAAAACCTAAAAGGCCATCTCGGACTAAGCCCTCTCTTCCTCTTCTCTCACTCCTTTCTGCATCACCCTGACATGCTCTCTTCATTCACATCCCCTTGATTCTATTTATCGTGATTAAGTCGTCTTGTTTTTGTCCGTCCGTCTCCCCCGATTAGACTGTAAGCCCGTCAGTGGGCAGGGATTGTCTCTATCTGTTGCCGCATTGTACATTCCAAGCACTTAATAAAGTGCTCTGCACATAGTAAGCGCTCAATAAATACTAAAATGGTGGTATTTGTTCAGCGCTTACTATGTGCAAAGCACTGTTCTAAGCGCTGGTGGATACAAGGAGATCAGGTTGTCCCACGTGGGGCTCACAGTTTTTTAATCCCCATTTTACAGATGAGGTAACTGAGGCACAGAGAAGTTAAGTGACTTGCCTAAAGTCACACAGCTGGCAAGCGCCAGAGCTGGGATTCGAACCCACGAACTCTGACTCCCAAGCCCGGGCTCTTTCCACCGTGCCACGCCGCTTCTCTGTTGAATGAATGAATTCATCCCCTTGCCAGCCCCATAGCTATGAGCCCAAGGGCATAGCAGATTACAGCCAAAAGAGCGACCAGAGGAATGAAAGAAAAGAAAATTATTTCCGATACTGTACCGGCCCCGTTTCTGTCATTTATTCATTGATATCAATATCTGTCTCCCCGGCTAGGCTGTAAGCTTACTGTGAGCAGGGAACGTGTCTGTTTATTGTTACATGGTACTCTCCCAAGCACTTACTACAGTGCTCTTCACAAAGTAAGCACTCAATAAATATGATTGCTGATTCACTGACTTTATAGACAAGGTGCTGTAGGAACAGTTATTTGCCTCTGTTCAAATGAGGTGAAGAGAGAAAACAACTACTTTTATGAGACTGAAAATTTGGTTTTCCAAGGGAGATTTTTGAGTCTCCCTTAAGAATCCATGATCGTTAAGTCCTTTTATTGAGTCAGATCAGTGGTCTCTTTTAGCCCAGATTTGGATCCCCCCAAAGGGCAGTAAGATCCTTGGAAGAGCAGTGTGATTGTTGCCCTCTTTGATATGTAACTCATTATCTTGGTGTAGCCCACTTATCAACTCGAACCATTTCCCCTCCATCTCTAGGAATCCGTCGTCCACCTCTTGTCCGTAAGTGTATTCCAACCCTTCTTATACATGCTGACATTTTTGACCTGCACAACCTTCTGTGGTAACAAATTCCACCTTCATCACCTGTTGTGTGAAAAAGTGTTGCTTTATATTCGTTTCCCCTTTCAAGCTTCGATGGGTGACCCTTAGTTCTCATGTCATCAGAGTCAGTGAGCAACAGTTCCATGCTCCCCGTGTCCGCACCCTTCATGATTTTGCTACCTGCAATCATGTCCCAGTCCCCAGACTTCACCTTTCCACACTGTGAATAATAATGATTGTCTTTGTTAAGCAGTTACTATGTGCCAAGCACTGTTCTAAGCACTGGGGTAGATACAAGATAATCAGGTTGTCCATTCATTCGTTCAGTCGTATTTATTGAGCGCTTACTGTGTGCAGAGCGCTGTACTATGCGCTTGGAATGTACAATTCGGCAACAGATAGAGACAATCCCTGCCCAACAAAGGGCTCCCAGTCTAAACGGGGGAGAAAGACAGCAAAACAAAACTCACTGTCTTAATTCCCATTTTATAGTTATGGTGACAGGCACAGAGAATTCGTTCATTCAGTAGTAAATCGACAACAGATAGAGGCAGTCCCTGCCCTTTGACGGGCTTACGGTCTAATCGGGGGAGACGGGCAGACGAGAACGATGGCGATAAATAGAGTCGAGGGGAAGAGCGTCTCGTAAAAACAATGGCAAATAAATAGAATCAGGGTGATGTACATCTCATTAGACAAAATAAACAGGGTGATGAAGATATAGAGAGTCGAGCGGACGAGTACAGTGCTGAGGGGGTGGGACGGGAGAGGGGGAGGAGGAGAGGGAAAGGGGGGAGAAGAGGGATTAGCCATGGAGAGGTGAAGCGGGTGGGTAGAGGGAGCAGAGGGAAAAAGGGGGGAGCTCAGTCTGGGAAGGCCTCTCAGAGGAGGTGAGCTTTATGTAAAGATTTGAAGAGGGGAAGAGAATCAGATCGTCGGAGGTGAGGAGGGAAGGCGTTCCGGGACCGCGGGAGGACGCGGCCCGGGGGTCGACGGCGGGATAGGAGAGAACGGGGGACGGCGAGGAGGTGGGCGGCGGAGGAGCGGAGCGTGCGGGGTGGGCGGTAGAAAGAGAGAAGGGAGGAGAGGTAGAAAGGGGCGAGGTGATGGACAGCCTCGAAGCCTAGGGTGAGAAGTTTTTGTTTCGTGCGGAGGTCGATAGGCAACCACTGGAGGTGTTTTAAGAAGGGGGGGTGACATGCCCAGAGTGTTTCTGCAGGAAGATGAGCCGGGCAGCAGAGTGTAGAATAGACTGGAGCGGGGCGAGAGAGGAGGGAGGGAGATCAGAGAGAAAGGAAGGGGGATCAGAGAGAATTACGTGACTCGCCCAAAATCACAGAGCAGACAAGTGGCGGATTCAGGATCAGAACCCACGACCTCTAACTCCCAAGCCCGTGCCCTTGCCACTTGGCCACACAAATCTGTCTCCCCCTTGGACTGTAAGCTCTATATGGGTAGGGATCGTGTCTACCGGCCCTGTTGTACTGTAGCTTCCCAAGCGTTTACTACAGTGCTCTGTCCAATGTAAGCTGTCAACTCATTCAATCAATAGTATTTATTGAACGCTTACTGTGTGCAGAGCACTATACTAAGTGCTTGGAATGTACAGTTCGGCAACAGAGACAATCCCTGCCCAACAACGGGCTCACAGTCTAAAAAGGGGAGACAGACAACAAAACAAAACAAGTAGTCGGGCATCAGTACCATCAAGATAAATAGAATCATAGATATATACACATCATGAGTAAAATAAATGGAGTAATAAATAAACAGCGTGGCTCAGTGGAAAGAGCACGAGTTTGGGAGTCACAAGTCATGAGTTCTAATCCCAGCTCCACCGCTTGTCATCTGTTTGACTTTGGGCAAGTCGCGTAACTTCTCTGTGCCTCAGTTCCCTCATCTGTAAAATGGGGATTAAGATTATGAGCCCCACGTGGACAACTTGATCACCCTGCATCACCCCCTCCAGTGCTTAGAACAGTGCTTTGCACATCGTAGGTGCTTAACAAATGCCATCGTTATTATATATACAGATATGCACAAGTGCTGTGGGAAGGGGAAGGGGGGAGAGCAGAGGGAGGAAGTAGGGGGAATGGGGAGGAGAGGAGGGACAGAGGGAAAGGGAAGGCTCAGTCTGGGAAGGCCTCCTGGAGGAGGTGAGCTCCCGATAGGGCTTCAATAAATAGCATCGATTGATTGGGTAGGTCTGGTCGCCAAACCACTTCTTCCCAGATGTATTATCTGACGTCGAATGATTCACATACAGATACAAGGCCCGTGTGACATTTAACATTTCAGTCTATCCTCATCCAGAAGCGATTCCGCCTCCCTACTCATACTGTTTGCTCTTCTACACAGAGGTTGCCTCGGTGCCTCTTCCGTGGAGTTGTAAGTAGCAGTTTCCTCCCACTCTGGCCAGGTCTCTCAGTCAGGCTCCTAGACCTGCCAATCCCAGGCCTCTGACAAGACCACTTGTCAGCTGTGTGACTGTGGGCACGTCACTTCACTTCTCTGCGCCTCAGTTACCTCATCTGTCAGATGGGGATTAAGACTGTGAGCCCCACGTGGGACGACCTGATTCCCCTGTGTCTCCCCCAGCGCTTAGAACAGTGCTCGGCACATAGTAAGCGCTTAACGGATACCAACATTATTATTATTATTATTAAGACCTGAGAGTTTCTAATCAAGGCTAACAAGCCCTAAAATGCTGGCTCTTCTGGAGCATTTGCTCAGTGAAACCTGGTCCCACCCCATCCTCATCTCCCCTAAAATCACTGCCCTTTTTTTGCCTCTACACTCTACTTTTCCCTTTCCATCACTGTGTGGGCTGCTGCCAAATCAGCGGATAAATGAATCTTTTGGGAAAGGATTCTTCAAGAGAAGAGCACCAATCCGAGAACATCGACTCCTCTCCTCCATTCCCGTCTTGAGTTTCAGAGAAGCAGCGTGGCTTAGTGGAAAGAGCACGGGCTTGGGAGTCAGAGGCTGTGGGTTCTAATTCCAGCTCCACCACTTGTCAGCTGTGTGACTTTGGGCAAGTCACTTAACTTCTCTGGGCCTCAGTTACCTCATCTGGAAAATGGGGATGAAGACTGTGAGCCCCATGTGGGACAACCCGATTACCTTGTATCTACCCCAGAGCTTAGAACAGTGCTTGGCATATAGTAAGTGCTCAACAAATACTATCGTCGTCACCTTGTATCTACCCCAGCGCTTAGAACAGTGCTTGGCGCTTAATAAGCGCTTAACAAATACCATCATTATTATTATTATTTCAGAGAATTTAGCCCTGAGGGACAAAGGAAGACTACAGAGTGATGAAAAGATTATGAAAGTTTTCTATGGGTGAATATAACAGCAAGAGAATTATCTATCTAAAAAAATTCTGCTTGCCTATTGTCCGTCAGTTCTTCCCGAAGAACTTATTCATTCAACAATAGTATTTATTGAGCGCTTACTATGTGGAGAGCACTGTACTAAACGCTTGGAATGTACAATTCGGCAACAGATAGAGACAATCCCTGCCCACTGAGGGGCTTACAGTCTAATCGGGGGAGAACTTATCCCCATAGGCCTTCAAAGCTGAGACCTTCTCCGACTAAGCCTCAGTGGAAAGAGCCCGGGTTTGGGAGTCAGAGGTCATGGGTTCGAATCCTGGATCTGCCACTTGTCAGCTGTGTGACTGTAGGCCAGTCACTTAACTTCTCTGTGCCTCAGTTACCTCATCTGGTTCTCATCTACCTCATCCGCCCCAGCAGTTGCAACAGTGCTCTGCATATAGTAAGCGCTTAACAAATACCAACATCATTATTATTATTATTCCTCTTTCTCCCACTCCTTTCTGCATCACCCCGACTTGCTCCCTTCATTCGTCCCCCTTCTCTAGGCTTTAAGTTCATTGTGGGCAGGGAATGTGTCTGTTTATTATTGTAATGTACTCTCCCAAGGGATCAGTACAGTGCCCTGCACGTGGTAAACTCTCCATAAATACAACTGATTGAAGTAATAATATAATAAAAATGTTGGTATTTGTTAAGCGCTTACTATGTGCAGAGCACTGTTCTAAGCGCTGGGGTAGATACAGGGTAATCAGATTGTCCCACATGAGGCTCACAGCCTTAATCCCCATTTTACAGATGAGGGAACTGAGGCATCGAGAAATCAAGTGACTCGCCCAAAGTCACACAGCTGACAGGTGGGGGAGCCGGGATTCGAACCCATGACCTCTGACTCCCAAGCCCGTGCTCTTTCCACTGAGCCACGCTATAGATTTCTCGATAGCAGTGGCGGAAACTCCCTTCTCCAATGCCACCGCATCATAGTTCACCTTTCATTAGGTTTCTGCAAACATTTATTTTTGTAATTATTCAGCCCCCTAAGAGGTAGAAACTGTGGCGATCTTCACAACACACATATAAAATGTAAATTCCCCAAATGTGTAGATGACTGGCCCTGGTTAACACTAAATTAAACAGCAGCACACCTCCAAGCAAAATGTCACTTGCTGATTTGCTCATGAAGCTGGGCAATCGCTAAAATAAACGAACCGGCCTAACCCCACACATAAAATCAAGCGAAGACTAAACAAAGCAGATGTGCCTTGGACCTGAAGATCGGAATGTTTTTGTTCTGGCAGAACACCAAAGGGAAAAATTGTTTTGGAGAAGAGGTCTTTGCACGGAAGAATGAAGCCAGGCACCATTCTGAGCTTGCCGATTGGAGGATTTTTGCCTTGGGATGATTTGGCACCAGTAAAAGCGTGGACCGGTTAGCCTAGCAATCTCAGCCCGCAAATATCGAGCTGTTTTCCACGTGATCTCCTTTTCTGTAGAGAACAGGGCCATTTCCATGGATCTTTCTTCAAAAATCAACCCACCAACCCCTTCCCGTTCTTGAGCCGTAAGCACCCTGAGAAGCCAACTATTTTATATGAGATTTTTAAGTTGTTCGTTAAAGACTACGTAGCATAGGAGTAGCCTGAGTCCTGTTTTCTAAATTAGCACAGATCATAGGGAGTTGCTTGTTTCTTTACACGGACAGATGGGTGCTGACATCCAGGATCAGCTAATCAATCAATCAGTGGTAGTTATTGAGTACTTACTGTGCCCAGAACATTCTCCTTCATGTTTCCTTCGTGGTATTTGTTAAGCGCTTGCCATTTGCCCCACAGTGTTCTAATCATCAGGTACCACACGGGACTTAAAGTCTTGATGCCCTTTTTACGGATGAGGTAACTGAGGCACAGAGAATAATAATGTCGGTATTCGTGAAGCGCTTACTATGTGCCGAGCACTGTTCTCAGCGCTGGGGCAGATACGGGGTAATCAGGTCCCATGCAGGGCTCACAGTCTTACTCCCCATTTTCCAGATGAGGTAACTGAGGCACAGAGAAGTGAAGTGACTTGCCCAAAGTCACCCAGCTGACGAGCGGCGGAGCCGGGATTAGAACCAGTGACCTGTCCAAGGTCACACGGCGGGCAAGTGATGGAGCTAAGATTAGAACCCGGGTCCTTCCGGCACCCAGGCCTATGCTCTACCCTTGAGCCTACTCCGCTTCTCTGCTTGGAAGAGTGCTTGGAGAGTGTCCACAAGGAGCTTACAGTCTAGAGGGCAATTCTAACGCTAAGGATTCAGAATCCAGATCTTCAGATGTTAATGTTCAAATTGGGAATCCGACTTAATGTTAATAAAAATAATGTTGGTATTTGTTAAGCGCTTACTATGTGCAGAGCACTGTTCTAAGCGCTGGGGGAGATACGGGGTCATCAGGTCGTCCCACGTGAGGCTCACAGTCTTCATCCCCATTTGACAGATGAGGTAACTGAGGCCCAGAGAAGGGAAGTGACTTGCCCCCAGTCACAAAGCTGACAGGTGGCAGAGTCGGGATTCGAACCCATGACCTTCGACTCCCAAGCCCGTGCTCTTTCCACTGAGCCACGAGTCAGACAAGAGGAAGTAATTAACAAATTACTCGGTAGCATAGTTGCTATCCCAGTGAAAATTTTTGCTATCCATGATGTGGAGTGGCATCGCTTGCCAGCTGTGTGACTGTGGGCAAGTCACTTCACTTCTCTGGGCCTCGGTTCCCTCATCTGGAAAATGGGGGTTAAGATTGTGAGCCCCACGTGGGACACCCCGATCACCTTGTATCCCCCCAGCGCTTAGGACAGTGCTTTGCACATAGTAAGCGCTTAACAAATGCCTCCATTATTATTATCGTTGTCCTTATTTGAAGAAATCCATTCATTCAATAGTGTTTATTGAGCGCTTACTGTGTGCAGAGCACTGTACTAAGCGCTTGGAATGTACAATTCGGCAACAGATAGAGACGATCCCTTCCCACCGACGGGCTTACCGTCTAATCGGGGGAGACAGACGGACAAAGACAATAGCAATAAATAGAATGAAGAAATGACGACAGTGGTAGAATTCACCTATGGATTTCTGTGTGATTGAAAAAGCCAGCGCCGGGCCATAGTATCGCACAAAAAGAGGGTCCACTGTTGTGTTATTGTGTTCGATGCTTCCAGTGCCCGGTACTACTTCATCTTCTACCTCCTTGTCTCTCTTTCCTTCAAATTTTGGCTCAGGAGCCACACCTTTCTCGATAGCAGGGTGCCGCTATGAGAAGCAGCTTGGCTTCTTGGAAGAACACGGGCCCGGGAGTCAGAAGGTTTTAATCGCGGTTCTAATCCCAGCTCTGCCACTTGTCTGCTGTGTGACCGTGGGTAAATCACTTAATTTCGCTGGGCCTCGGTTCCCTCAACTGGAAAATGGGGATCAGGACTGTGATCCCTACCTGGGACAGGGACCGTGTCCAACCCGATTTGTTTGTATCCACCCCAGCGCTTAACACAGTGCTTGGCTCACTGTACGCACTGACCCAATGCAATAATTATTATCATTATACGTCCCTCTGCTGACCATTTTTTCTACCCACCCGGCTTTCATTTCCCCAATTTCAACTCTCCATAGAGTTGTTATTTAGGTATCCTGCCGTTATTCATTCTCCTCCCAGGTCTCTTTCAGGGTAATTGTGTGGAAGTGACCGTCTTCAGAGCAGAACTGCATTGTCCCATTTTGCCACTGATGTTGAGTAAAGCCCACAAATGACCCTGATGAAACAGTTCAAGAAGTAAGATACGGCACCCGTGTGGGTTCCGCGTCTCGCAGTCAAAGAGGTTAGAAAGCATTCTATTTCTGCCGACCTTTAGTTTTGTAATGATAATAAATGGGGATGAAGACTGTGAGCCTCATGTGGGACAACCTGATTACCCTGTATCTTCCCCAGCGCTTAGAACAGTGCTCTGCAAGTAGTAAGCGCTTAACAAATACCATCATTGTTATTATTATTATCATTAATAATTCTGGTATTTGTTAAGCGCTTACTATGTACGAGGCCTTGGACTAAGCACTGGGGCGGATACAGGGAAATCGGGCCGGAAACAGTCTCCGGTCCCACGTGGGGCTCACAGTCTCAATCCCCATTTTAGTCAAGAGGGAACTGAGGCCCAGAGAAGTGAAATGACTTGCCCAAGGTTACGCAGCAGACAAGTGGCAGAGCTGGGATTAAAACCCATAATCTTCTGACTCCCAAGCCCCTTCTCTATCCACTAGGCCATTAGAGGAGCAGCGTGGCTCAGTGGAAAGAGCCCGAGCTTGGCAGTCAGAGGTCATGGGTTCGAATCCCGGCTCTGCCCCATGTCAGCTGTGTGACTGTGGGTAAATCACTTCACTTCTCTGTGCCTCAGTTACCTCCTCTGTAAAATGGGGATTAAGACTGTGAGCCTCATGTGGGACAACCTGATTACCTGTATCTCCCCCAGCGCTTAGAACAGTGCTCTGCACATAGTAAGCGCTTAACAAATACCAACATTATTATTATTATTATGCTGTGTCAGCATGGAACAGCAGGCCTGGAAACTGATATTACACAGCCACCATCCTCTGAGAGTGTTCTAGTCTCTCGATTAATTCTCTATTAATCGATAAGTGCTATTTTTGGAGAACTTACTCTGTGCGGAGCACTGTACTAAATCTTTGCAGACATGATCCACGCTCCCAAGGAACTTACAGTCCAGTTGGAGAGGCAGACATTCGAGCACTGTTTAAAACACTGTTTAAAGCAAATTACAGAGATGGGACGCAACCGAGTATAAGGAGCATTGCAGCGGTGGGGTGAGTATCAAAGTGCTTAGAGGGGTGTGGACACGAGGCTATGCAGAAGGTAGAGAAAATAGGGTAGGGGGGTGAGAAGTTAATCAAGTAATTGCACTTATTGAGTGCTTACTGTGGGCAGAGCACTGCGCCAAGTACTTGGGAGAGTACCAAATACCAAAATACCAACACATTCCGATATTATACTCTCCCAAATGCTCAGTACAATGCTCTGCACGCACAGTAAGCACTCGATAAATACGATCGAATGAGTGAACCAGCGTAATCAGGGAAGCTTTTCCGGGAAAGGTATCGTAGAGCCCTGAAGAGGGGGAGAATGGGGGTGTGACCCAAATGGCAAATGATAAATGCAAATATCCAGCTCATCATGAACAGGGAACGTGTCTGCTAATTTTGTTGCATTGTAGTCTGGCACATGCTTAGTACAGCGCTCTGCCCATAGTAAATGTTCCATCAGTAGCTTTGATTGATTGATTGGGTGCCACTGGGGTGCAGTCATTTGTATGATTCTTTCTAGGGCTTTGAATGATGCTCAGGGTCTGCCGAGTTGAAAGAGTTTCCCAGGGGTGCTCATGGATCCAGGTCTCTTGTTGCATCTTCCAGCATGACTGCCTAGAATAAATTGAGCAGATCCGCACGCGCTACTCATCCCTGCTTTATTTTACTGCCAAAATAGAATGGAATGGGCCGGCAAACGCTGCTCTGTCCTAGCCAACCGTGCCATCGTGAAATAGTCACAGGGCGCTGACGGTCTTTTCAAGGCAATCGTATTTGCTCAGTAATCTCGGGGTCGCACCTGGGGAGTTTTCAGTGCTCTACCCGTCTCGACTGCGGGAGGGAGAGTCGAGCAGAGGCCTGTCCATTCCATTCCTAGCTTGGCCAGTGGCTAGCGAGTGGCAGGCCATCTGATACGAGTCAAAACTCCCCTATGCTGGGCAGCGGCGGCGTGGGAGAAGGTCGAGGGCGGAGACTCGAGTTTCCTGCGCGGAAGCAGGCGTCGGTAAACCACTTCTGGATTTTTACCAAGAAAACTCAGTGGATACACTACCGGAAGGATTGGAGATAGAGGTGGGGCGTTCTGGGACAGACGCGTCTCTTCATTCGCCCCTCAGTCCCACAGCACTTATGCCCATAATCCGTAATTCATTTAATTACAGTAGTGTCCGTCTCCCCCTCTAGACTGTAAACCAGCTCTGTTGTACTGGACTCTCCCAAGCACTTTGTACCACGCACACAGTAAATGCTCAATAAATACCATCAGTGACGATGATGACGGTGGTGCAATAGTTGCTTTCCGATAAGTCGCTCAGGAGCAGATGATTACAGAGAAGCAGTGTGGCCTAATGGCAAGAGCCCGGGCTTGGGAGTCAGAGGTCATGGGTTCTAATCCCGGCGCCACCGTTTGTCAGCTGTGTGACTGTAGGCAAGTCGCTTCTCTGTGCCTCAGTTACCTCACCTGTACAATGGGGATTAAGGCTGTGAACCTCACGTGGGACAGCCTGATTACCCTGTATAGACCCCAGTGCTTAGAACAGTGCTCTGCACATAGTAAGCGCTTAACAAATACCAACATTATTATTAACTTCTCTGTGCTTCAGTTACTTCATCTGTAAAATGGGGGTTGAGACTGTGAGCCCCACGTGGAACAACCTGATCACCTTGTATCTACCCAGCGTGGTGCAGTGGAAAGAGCACGGGCTTTGGAGTCAGGGCTCATGAGTTTGAATCCCAGCTCTGCCACTTGTCAGCTGTGTGACTGTGGGCAAGTCACTTAACTTCTCTGTGCCTCAGTTCACTCATCTGTAAAATGGGGATTAAGACCGTGAGCCCCATGTGGGACAACCTGACTCCCCTGTGTTTACCCCAGCGCTTAGAACAGTGTTCTGCACATAGTAAGCGCTTAACAAATACCAACATTATTATTATTATTACCCCTGTGCTTAGAACAGCGCTTGGCACATAGTAAGTGCCTAACAAATACCGTAATTATTATTATTATGTGTTGGAGAGGGCAAGTAAGGTGAGCCTGGATTGAGCGAGAAGTGGATGGTAAGTCGTATCATGAGATGACGCCAGTCCGGTGAGGTGGCATGCCTTGAGACCCAACGATAGGAGTTGGTATTCGATTTGAGTAAATTTCTCCCGCAAGTTGACTCCCTTTTTAAATTTTCCAGCAAACTTTCAGACTTCCAGATGGACAACTTGAAGAGGACTTCTTCGGTATCGTAGCGAGCAGTTCAGATCAGATCCCAGCTATCTGTTCTTCCTTTCACAGGGCTCTGAAGGAACCCCGGGAAATCCAGGTGAAAGGGGCCGGCCAGGAAGAAAGGTAATGTCTTTCTCACCTTCCTGGTCTTTCGGTCTGAGTGCTACACGTTTTACCATTCAAGCAAAGACACACCAATTCCAGGCGAAAACAATTATTGGTAGACACAGAATGCCCATGGAAGCAGCATGGCCTAGGGGATAGAGCACGGGCCTTGGAGTCAGAAAGACCTGTGTTCTAATCGCGCCTCTGCCACTTCTCTGCTGCGTGACCTTGAGTGAGTCACTTAACTTCTCTGTGCTTCTTTTACCTCATCGGTAAAATGGGGATAAAGACTGTAAACTTCAGGTGGGACAGGGACTGGGTCCAATCTGATTAGCTTGTGTCTACCCCAGCGCTTAGTACAGTGCCTGGCACGTGGTAAGCCCTTAACAAATACCATAAAAAAAACCAACCAGGCAGGTTTGGGCAAATAAGCAGGTAGATGACTGTTTAATTCCTGGTAGGGCTAATGGGAATTAAAGATGATGGGCTAATTTTTGCTCCTCCAGAGGCTGCTTATCCAGCATTTGCCCTTCTTGACAATTCCCTCCTGTTGCCTACGGAGTAGCCAGCCAGCAAGCAGTCTGGTTCCCAGCTGGTTGGTCCCCTGATGGTAGGGTTACAGCCCCAGAGGTCTTTATATCCAGGATTTTTATTTTCAGTGCCAAACCTCCATCCTGTTCTGTTGCCTGCCAGGTTCTGCTGCTTGGACACGCTGCCCCTATGCAGAGGGATCTGGGAAGGGAATGCAAGGTCCCTGAAGCAAAGCGGGGGGCACAGGGTCTCCCCGGAGAAATATGGCTTGGCGTGGGCTGCTATATAATGGTGCTAATGATGTCATTATGTTATTCCGCATTCCCGGAATAGAGCGTGAGACATCATGGGCACTTCCTTGTCCAATGTCCGCCAGGGCAGTCGGGGTTGGGTGTGGGATTTTGCTTTTCTTAATAGTATCTGTTAAGCTCTTACTGTGTGCCAGGCGCTGTGGTAGATATAAGCAAATCAGGTTGAACATGGACCATGTCCCACATGAGGCTCACAGTCTTAATCCCAATTTACAGATGAGGGAACTGAGGCACAGAGAAGTTGAGTGACTTGACTGTAAGCTCGTCTCCAGACTGTCAGCTCGTTGGGAACTGGGAATGTGTCTGTTTATTGTATTATATTGTACTCTCCCAAATGCTTAGGACAGTGCTTCACGCACGGTAAGCAGTCAATAAATACGATTGAATGAATGAATGGACTTGCCCAAGGTCACACAGCAGACGAGAGTCAGAGCCCGGATTAGAGCCCAGGTCCTGCTGACTCCCAGATTGAATGAATGAAAAGGCCACGGTGCTTCTTTGTGGCCTCTTTGGGGAATTTCTCCCCTTGCTAATAACTCCTTCACAGCATGGGTTGGAACGGGAGAAAAAAGTTAAATTAAAATCAATCCATTCTGTGTCTACTAACGCTACCGGGCTCTCCCAGACACCTAGTAGAGTCCTCTGCCCAGAGCAAGCACTCGCTAATACTAATAATTGGCCGATTTGCTCCCGTTCAGAGGTTTGGTAGACAATAAGGTTAGCTCTAAAAAGGCTTGAGGATTAGTTCTAAATTTAAATGACTTCCATTTTTCCTCATCCAGATGCTCTGGAGTTAATCAAGTTAATCGTCTCTTTACCATGCGGTGACAAGCCGAACGGAGACCAGATGAACTTTTCTCTACGTTTAAACTCATTTGACATTTACTTGGTGAAAGAATAACATCTGCATATGTGCTCGGTAGTTATTCTCAAGACACCATAATGAAAATTCATCTCTCAGAGAAGGATCAGGGGCTTTAGGTTTTAGCATTTTTGACTGGCCCTAGAAAAGATGTTGCCAGAAGTTTAGGTTACTGGTATCGTGGGTTGGTGAAGAGGATAGCTGTGTATCCCTTCCACCGGCGGAACATCTCCAGTGTTTTTGGAGCCCTTAACTTCCTAGACCCATCTGTCAAAGAACACTTGCCAATATTTGAACAAATTTCTCTTCCTAATCTGAAAAATAATCCCCACCAATGAGTGATCTCTTCAGTCCCCAAGTACTTTTGCGTTTGAGAGCGGTGAAACCAATAATGTCAGCATAGTCGGCCTGCACCCTAAATCAGCCAGATTAGGAAAAAGAAACTGTGGTCAGCATCCAAAAGGAAATGATTTACAGCTCTCTGGGCTTGAGACTACTGTATGTTACTCGGCTGCCTGATGCCAATTCTGATTTTTTTTCTTTGTATTAATTCCATTACCAACAATGGGCTAGGAAGAGCCCCACTGCCAGGAGGTTAATAGCGTCATTTATGTCTCTCTAAGAGTGGTCTCATTTTCAGGCAAGACACCGGGAAACCATTATGAAAAACAGAGGGAACCTGGATTTATCAGAGGGATATAAAATGACATGAGTAACGTTTTAGAAAGAATTCACTAATAGCCTTCATTAAACCCTTCGATGACACTGCCGCCCATGACTAATGAATCGGTGAATGCGAATTGGGGAAAAATTGATCCCTTTGTATTAAGTCCATCTCGGTGACTGCAGGAAAGGGCTCAATGGGTATGTGATTTTCCTTCACCCAAGAGGGGCCATCGCAGCCTGACCGCCGTGGCAACAGGAAAACCGTTTGGAAATAAAATGACAGGCAAACATCCCTGGCTTTGCTTTGCCCAAATGAATTTTCATTGATCTGCCTTTAGGGAGTGCTTGAAAGCAGAGTTAGAGCAAAGATGCTATTTATAAAATTGTCATTAATGGAATATCTTCTGAAGCGATTCAGGAGCTCGATACAAACAGCTTTCGAACTCACAGACGGATCTTTCCTCGCTTTTCATTTCCCCTCTCTAACGGCACAAACAGGGAGAAAAGGGCCAGATGGGACCAGCCGGGGAAGTCGGAAGCACAGGACCTCCTGGCCAGCTTGGGGAAGGCGGTCCAAAAGGAGCCAGAGGAACTAGGGGCCCTGCGGTTAGTATGTGTTTACTTTCCAGGGTGGCGTATCTCTAGCCACAGATGGAAAAGAAAATGTGCGTCCAACTCCCCAGAACACATCCCTTGATGAACTTTGCAGGGAAGGCAGTCTTTCCACTGCTTGCATTAGCCCCTCTGTGGCATTGAGAATTCTGGGCGCCTAGCTTACTATTTCTGTGGCTTAGTCGTTTTGGGTGGTGATAAGCAGAAGGAACAGAACGCCCTCAGAAAATTTAAAATAAAATACAAACTAAGGTAAAACACAATTAGATCTATTCCACGTTGAAAGAGGCACGAGTATGAGTATCGGCTTAAGAGAGGAGTTATCTTGAGGCCTTCCCTGACTGAGCCCACCTTTCCTCTTCTCCCACTCCCTTCTGCGTCACCCTGACTTGCTCCCTTTATTCATCCCCCCTCCCCGCCCCACAGCACTTATTTAATTATTTATGTATTTTAATGTCTGTCTTCCCCACTGTACTGTAAGCTCACCGTGGGCAGGAAATGTGACTGTTTATTGTTGTACTCTCCCAAGCGCTCAGTTACAGTGCTCTGCACACAGTAAGTGCACAATCAATAAGATTGAATGAACGAACGGATCTTAGTATCGTCGGAAAAGCCGTGCGCTCTCATTGGCTACCGTACCTTGATATAAAAATGTCGACACCCCTGGTTTCTCCTGATTCTTTGGCTCCAAGTCTATTTTCTTGGGGTTATTGTCGAGTGGTCTCAACAGAATTCAAATCCACCTTTAAACTCCGGTAACGGAAATCAGTATTACAGTTTCAGCGGGCCTATCCCTGCTCATACACTCAGAAGGAGAGACTGAAAGCCTACAAGGTAAGGCCCATTTAACATTCCAAAACTCTCCAAAACATCGCTGGCTTTTGCTCCGAAGTTTTCATTAAACACCAGTGATCATTATGTAATGGAATAGAGTCATCTCAAATTACATTCAAAGCATTATACCTTCTTATACCCGAAATTACTTTTTCTTTCCTATCTTGGGCTTGCGACTCTTCTTATAAGTCCTGAATGTCTTTGGCCAAGGCCCTTCCACACTCAACGCTTCATTCTTTCAATTTTTTTGCAGCGAGCAACGTGGTATCTGTATTTTGTAAATCACTGTGAAGTTATTTCATTTGGCTGTAATCTTATTTTCCCTAAAAACAGCACCACTAAATGTATCAACTAGCACAGGGAGAGACATGACTCCACATTGTTCCTCTGTCTGAATAATGAACATTTAGGAAGGCATAATAAGAATAATATTAATAGCATTTGTTAAGCACTTTACAACGTCCCAGGCACTGTACAAAGCGCTGGGATGGGTACAAGCAAATCCGGTTGGACACACACTATTTGAAGGGAATATTCTCTCCTAAAGACTTTCTTAAAAACATGCCCCTAAAGTGTTTGAATCACGTGGGCTGTTGCTAACCTGTGGATGGAGGAATATCTGATTTTTTAAGAAACATACAGACCCATAATTCTAAAATGTTGCCGGAATACTATTTTCCCAAGAGGTAAACAAAAAAGCTCATTTTTTGGCCCCTGGAGGAAGAGAAGACTAGTGTTTGCCAACTAAGAATGAAGGGGAAGAATTAATGTTGTTTTTACAATTCAGAGTAGGTATCCCAAGCCATTAAAAGTTCAAAAATAACCTTTTATAAAAGAGTTGACAACTCTCTGTGAGGAGTTAAACGGTATTGATGGGGCTCTGATTTTTCACTTTGCCTCACAGGGGCCTTTAGGATCGATGGGTCCTGAAGGAGAACCAGGAATTCCAGGATATGGGGTGAGTATTTTTATTATCATAAATTTACAAACTAGTGAGTGAATATTTATGAACTTAAAAAGGATATTAATAATAATTTCACAGGTAGAGATTATTCTTATTCAATATCTATGAATAGATGTGGCTATTTTAAAATGAAGATTTGAAATATCCATTGACATTTCCAATGTGTTCATTCCCTCTCCCAATTTTTTTTTATTGTTTTGCTTTTGTAATTCTGCCCTAGAAAGGAACATAAGGACAAAATTTCACTATTAAATAAACGACTTGTATGGGCCCCATGAAATCCTCATTAGAATCCATTTGAAATTTTAAACAAGAGGAAGGTCTGGTCATATTTTTTTTATGGTTTTTATTAAATGCTTACTATGTGCCAGGCACTATACTAAATGCTGGGGTAGACACAAGCTGATCAGGTTGGACAGAGCCCTTGTCATTCATTCGTTCCATCATATTTATAGAGTGATTATTGTGTACAAAACACTATACTAAGCACTTGGGATAGTTCAGTATAACAATAAACAGACACATTCCTGGCCCACAATGAGATTGCTGTCTAGACGGGGAGACAGGCGTTAATATGAATAAATAAAATAAAGGAATTACAGATATGTACATGAGTGCTGCGGGGCTAGAAGTGGGGATGAGTAAAGGGAGCATGACAGGGCAATGAAACAGAAGTGGAGAAGAGAAATGGAGGCTTAGTCAGGAAAGACCTCTTGGTCTTCAGTAAGGCTTTGAAGGAGACGAGAGTAATTGTCGGACGTGAGGAGGATGGGTGTTCCAGGCCAGAGGCAGGAGGTGGGCGAGAGGTCAGTGGGGAGATAGGTGAGATTGGGGTACGGCGAGAAGGGTAACATTAGAGGAGTGAAGAGTTCGGGCTGGGTTGTAGTAGGAGTGTAACGAGGTGAAGGAGGAGGGGGCAAGGTGACTGAGTCCCACATGGGGCTCACTGTCTTAATCCCCATTTTACAGATGGCGGAACGGAAGCACAGAGAAGTGATATGACTTGCCCAAGGTCACACAGCAGACAAATGGTGGACCTGGAGCTAGAATCCAGGGCCTTCTGAATCTCAGGCCCTGCTCCATCCACTAGGCCACGCAGCTTTGCTGCATGGCTACATATAGATGATTTCCCCATGGTATTTTTCATTCACTCGATCTTATTTATTGAGCACTTACTGTGTGCAGAGCACATTCCTAAGCTCTTGGGAGAATGCACTATAACAATAAACACATTCCCTGCCCACAACAAGCTCACAGTTCTAGAGGGTCTTGAATAAAGGAGTCACCATAAGCCTTCTGTGTCACTGCTGAAGAGGTAGTTATCTGGCTGACAATGATCAATGGTATTTACTGAACGTTTACTGTGTGCAGAGCACTGTGCTACATTGGAGAAGCAGTGTGGCTTAGTGGAAAGATCCCAGGCCGAGTCCAAAGGACCAGGGTTCTCATCCCAGCTCCGCCGCTTGGTTACCGGGTGAACCTAGGCAAATCTCTCTGGCTCTCCTTTACCTCTCTCCTGCAAATACCACCCCATCCCATTCTTCGAGCAAAGAGATGGTTTTCCTTTGAGGTCAGTGGACAAATGGCCCAAACCATTTGCTTTAAAGAAAATCAGGTTTCTCATTTAGAGCAGTGCCAATAATAACCTTGGCTATTTTGAGGTGACTTCAAGTGCTGAAGGAGGAGGGAGAGCAATTGTGTGGGTCAGGATAATGGGAGGATGAGGCTGTGAGAAGGAAGGGAGTGGAGGGGCGGGGGGTGAATGGAAGGTAATGCCGAGAGGTGAGTAGAGAGTGAAGGGAGTAAGTTTTGGGGGAGTAGTAAGAGAGGGGAGCCTAGAGATGGGTGAGGGGAAAATAAAGCCACAAGGTGAAATAGGGAGGTTGCTCAGAAGAACATCTCCTCCAAGAGGCCTTCCCTGATGAAGGCCCCCTTTCTTCTTCTCCCGCTCCCTTCTGAACCACCCTGACTTGCTCCCTTTGCTTATCCCCCCTTCCAGACCCAAAGCACGTATTTACATATCTGTAATTTATTTATTTATATTAATACCCTGTCTCACCCCCTCTAGACTATTACCTTGTTGCGAGCAGGGAACATGTCTGTTTATTGTTGCATTCTCCCAAGAGCTTAGTGCAGCGCTCTGCACACGGTAAACACTCAAGAATTATGACCGAATGAAAGAAAGTGAAGTCTGGGAGCTGACCCTGAGTGAGCCGTCTTTTCCCCAGCTCAGTCTCCCTTCTGCATTGTGTACGTACTTCGATCCGTGGCCTTTGGGCATTCGCTGTTTTTCCCACCCCCAAACCCACAACTCTTATGCACGTATCTTTAAATTATATATACTCATTTATCAATATTTAAATCTGTCTCCCCAGTAAACTGTAAGCTGGTTATGGGCAGGGAATGTGTTTGCTAATTCAGTGGTATTGTACTCCCAAGTGCTTAGTTCAGTGCTCCGCACACAGTAAGCGCTCAATAAATATCACTGATTGATTGAGCCACGGGGTAAAGAGTAAATGAAGCTGGAGATGATGGGGGGAGGTAAGGATGGTGAATAAGGGTGAGAAAGAAGTGGGAAGTGGGTGGGTAGTGAAGCTAACATAGGGGAATAGGTGAGAAGCAGTGAGGGAGGGAAAGAGTGCTATCAATCACTCAATCGATGGTTTTTATTGAACGCTTGCTGTGTGCGGAGCAGTGTACGAGGTTCATTCATTCATTCATTCAATAGTATTTATTGAGCGCTTACTATGTGCAGAGCACTGTACTAAGCGCTTGGGATGAACAAGTCGGCAACAGATAGAGACAGTCCTTGCCTTTCGACGGGCTTACAGTCTAATCGACGGGCTTACAGTCTAATCGAGGTGCTTGGAAGAGTTGTCTCGTCTTACGCCGTCGAGTCGTTTCCGACCCATAGCGACCCCATGGACACATCTCTCCCAGAGCCGCCCGCTCCCATCTGCAATCTTTCTGGTAGTGGATCCATAGAGTTTTCTTGGTAAAAATCTGGAAGCGGTTTACCACTGCCGCCTTCTGCGCAGTAAACTCGAGTCTCCGCCCTCGAACCCTCCCTCCACCATCTTCACAGTTGTCTCGTTCTCTCTCGCTATACTCACGCCGTATCTCCTTGCCCCCCCACACTGTCCTCTGCGTAATATCACTTGTGCTGCTGGGCCTTGGGACTGCTAAGCTGGAAGGTCAGGATTTATTGAAGGCTCGTCTCCTCCAAGATGCCTTCCCAGATTAAGCCCCCCCTTTCCTCTTCTCCCTCTCCCTTCTGTGTCGCCCTGACTTGCACCCCCCCCGATTAGACTGTGAGCCCGTCAGTGGGCAAGGATGGTCTCTATCTGTTGCCGAATTGTCCATTCCAAGCGCTTAGTACAGTGCTCTGCACATAGTAAGCGCTCAATAAATACTACTGAATGAATGACTCTCCCATGTCGCTGCGGCCCAGCATGGCTGAGTTTTGACTTGTAGCAGATTGCCTTCCCCTTGCTAGCCACTGGCCGAGCTAGGAATGGAATGGGTAGGCCTCTGCTTGACTCTATCTCCCGTAGCGAGACGGGTAGAGGACTGGAAACTCTCCAGGTAGAACCCTGAGAGGGGACTTGGAAGAGAACAATACAATAAAGTTGGTAGGCGGGATTCCTGAGGTTCCTGAGGAAGCAGTAGGGGATGATAGCAAAAAGCAAAGGAAGGGGACTGTTTAGGAGAACTTTATCTCTCTGGTTTTGAACTTCTCTATTTGTGTTTTCCTCTTCTCACCACTTGACTTACTGACTTGGTGTCTTTTAATCCTTCCTCAGAAGATATATTGTCCAACCTTTGAACATTTTTGTTACTCTCTTCTGAACTGTCTCTGGTTTCTCCACATCCTTCTTCGAGTGCAGTAGCCAAGACACAATTGAAATGAGTCCCATTTTTTTGTTATTGTTAATGACATGTTAAACCACTGCGGTATTATGCTCTACTTCTCCTCATACTGGACATTTCCAGGGGGGATATGTGAATTTTCATTCAATTGTTTTCTCGTTCTTAGGGTCACCAGGGTCAACCGGGACCTTCTGGCTTGCCAGGACCTAAAGGAGAAAAAGTATGTTCGTCTCCGTTTTGTTTCTAGATCTCGTCTCTGAAATGGTCGAGTTTGGGCAGAGAATTCGTAAATTATCTCCCCAAAGTGTCAGCAGCATCAAAAGAGAAAAGGATGGGGGCTGATTTTCCTATTACTAAGGAATTTCACATATGAGAGGAAAGAAACCATAAAATGCAGAACATATATACTTGGAATAAAGCTAGGAATGCCTGTTCACTGCTCTGAAGTAAAACCTTCTGTAACGTACAGTGGGTCATATTTTAGGTGCATGCATCATCCCATTGCTGGGATTAAAGGCACATGGTGAGTCACTAACTCCTTTTCAAAACGAATTCAGAACAGTTTCACGAGTAAATTAGACCAAGTAATGTCTGCAGAAATCTGACTTGCAAAGTTATTTTCAGTGCAGTAACAGCAGAGATTTCTGATCATTTGGGATAACCACAGTAGTACAGTTGATTGATTTACGACAGTTTGAGCAACCTGACACTTCACTGACAGCATCCCCGCTGCCTACCTTCTCTGTAACTGGAGCAAATCTAACAGGTTTAATGCCAAACACGTTCACATGAAGACCCCGTACACAGTGGTATGTGCCCTTTATTGTTTAAATAAAATTACCTGTGCTTAAAAGCAAACCAGATTGTGCCATTTCCCCGGCCCCTAAACCCTACTAGGTTTTATTCCGCCCACGAAGGATTTTTGTCATGTCATTTCTATTCTAGGGTTTCCCGGGAGAAGACAGCGGATCACGGGGACCACCTGGGGCTCTAGGTGAACCAGTAGGTCTTTTTTTCTTAATGCATCAAAATAAAATGCAATTCAACCTCTGTAGCCTTCCCGGGGCCGGATGGGGTGTCAACAGTAATTTTATATCGTCGTCTAATGACTCTTGAGAATGAGTTCCAGACATTACTGGCTAGAATGAGGATATGAAGTGTGGAGATATGAGAGGTGAGATGAGGCAGAGGGGGAATTCACAGAAGTAAGGGTAATGGTGGTTTGGGGGAGGAGACAAGCTCTATTTCCGCCATCTTTCTGCCTCAGCTCTTGGCCTCCATGGGCTTTGGATTCATGACGGATGTGGAAGTTGAGCCCGAGCCTATAAGGACATGACCCTCTCGCTCTCCTACTGGGCTCCAGTTCCAGCTCCACACTGGGCCAGTGCTTGTGGTAGCTGCAATTCCGATTCCTGGTTTCATGATCCCCCTTCTTCCCTTCCAGCCCTCATTCAAGCTTTGTCTTTTTATTTCCTCTTCCTGCTTTTGTTCCCCCAAGGGAGTCCGCTAGACTGTAAGCTTGTATTCCTTTGTTGTTCTTGTTTTTCTTTTGATGGTATTTTTTAAGTGCTTATCTATGTGTCAAACGCTGTTCTAAGCACTGGAGTAGATACAAGTTAATTAGGTTGGAGACAGTCCCTGTCCCCTATGGGGATCATGGTCTGGAAATGTGGCTGCTCATTCTTTTGTATTTTACTCTCCCGGGTGCTTAGTACAGTGCTCTGCACATAGTAAGTGATAATAATAATGTTGGCATTTGTTAAGCGCTTACTAGGTGCAGAGCACTGCTCGGTGCAGTGCTCTGTACGTAGTAAGCACTCAATAAATAAGATTGAATGACGGGGATGCATGCTGAATAGGCCCACATTTCTCTATTACATCACCCTTCCCCTCAGCTATTATGGTTGTGCTGGCTAAGCTTATTACCTAGGCACAGGTATTTATCTGGTATTTCCAGGAAAACCTAAAAAAGGACAATGGAGACAGTCTGTTCAATTTCAGAACTGTCCCACTAGAATGTGGTGACATCAAATCACCTTAATAGACCATGTCAAATGTGTTTTCAGAGTTGGGTCTGAAATGCAATCTGATATTGATTTATTGCTCAGTACAAGGTTTACAAGGATGTTTTCCCAAATCAACTTTATAACTAGCTAGTACAGTCCCTGTACAAAAGTTATGAATAAAGAAGGAGTTTTTTTATCTTAGAACATCTAAACCAATGTATTAAATATTGACAATTCCAATCAATCTACAATAATAATGGTATTTGTTAAACACTTACTATGTGCCAGGCCCCGTACTAAGCACTGGAATAATAATGATGGTATTTGTTAAGCAATTACTATGTGCCAAGCACCGTACTGAGCGCTGGAGTGGATATAAGCAAATTGGGTTGGACACAGTCCTCGTGGGCACACAGTCTCAATCCCCATTTTACAGATGAGGAAACTGAGGCCCAGAGAAGTTAAGTAGCTTGCCCCGGGTCACACAGCAGACAGGTGGTGGAGCCGGGATTAGAACCCAGGCCCATGATCTAGCCACTACACCATGCTTCATCTGTTGTATTTATCGGGCACTTACTGTGCTTGGGAGAGTAAAGAAAAATACGTTGGTAGACTGGTTCCCTGCCCACAGTAAACTTACAGTCTAAAGAGGAAAAAGACATTAGTATAAATAAATTGCAGGTATATACATAAATTCTGTGGGGGAATATAAAGGGTGCAAATCCAAAAGCAATTCCCAAATTAAATTTTAGAGCTATAATCTGTGGGGTTTATGTCTGATTTAAAATAAAAACCCACTAGTGCCTTGTGAAGGGGTGATTTTTAAAAAGTTTCATAATGGAGGTATCCTGGCTAGAAGAGTTCTGCCCAGGCCACAGCAAAAGAGACTGGACTCAGGCTCTGCCCCATGTCTGTTGTGTGACCTTGGGTAAGTCACTTCACTTCTCTAGGCCGACTGCTACTGATCAGGCTAGATGACAGGAAGCAATTCTTTCATTCATTCAATCAAACAATGTACAAAGTTCTTGGGAGAGATGAATATAACAATAAACAGACACATTACTGGCCCATAACGAGCTTACAGTATAGAGGGGGATACAGATTTTAATATTCATAAATAAATAAATTGCAGATATGTACATAAGTGCTGTGAGGCTGGGAGGAAGCATGAACAAAGGGAGCAAGTCAGGGCAACACAGAAGGGAGTGGGAGAAGAGGAAAATGGGGCTTGGTTTGGGAAGGCCTCTTGGAGGAGATGGGCCTTTAATAAGGCTTTGAAGCGAGTCTGTCCGATTTGAGGAGGGAGGGCGTTCCGGGACAGAGGGAGGATGCGGGCGAGGGGTCAGCGGCAAGATAGATGAGATCAAGGCACAGTGAGAAGGTTAGCATTAGGAGAGCGAAGTGTACCAGATGGGTTGGGTTGTAGAAGGAGAGAAGTGAGGCGAGGTGATGGAGTGTTTTAAAGCCAATGGTGAGGAGTTTGCGTTTGCTACTGAAGTGGATGGGCAGCCAGTTACCCCGTAATCTTTCCGACCCTCTTATCTGCTCCCTCTTCTCCCCGACATAATCCCACCGGGCCCTGCCAGTTTGGACTTCCATAGGCCTGCTCTGCCTGCGTAGAGAAGCAGCGAGGCTCAGTGGAAAGAGGCTGGGCTTGGGAGCCCGAGGTCATGGGTTCGAATCCCTGCTCTGCCACTTGGCAGCTGTGTGACTGTGGGCAAGTCACTTCACTTCTCGGTGCCTCAGGTACCTCATCTGGAAAATGGGGATGAAGACTGTGAGCCTCACGTGGGACAACCTGATGACCCTGTATCTACCCCGGCGCTTAGAACAGTGCTCGGCACATAGTAAGCGCTTAACAGATACCGACATTATTATTATTATTGTACATACTCACAGCTCACACAGGGCATAAAGGGAATATTTGAGCTCATTAAGTACAGGAACCAAAAGATCCTGTGAATCAGTCAATCAATCGTATTTACTAAGCACTTAATGCATTCGTTCAATTCATTCAATCGGATTTATGAATCAGTCAATCAATTGTATTTACTAAGCACTTAATGCATTCGTTCAATTCATTCAGTCGGATTTATTGAACGCTTACTGTGTGCACAGCACTGTACTAAGTGCTCGGGAGAGTGCAATATAACAATTAGCAGACACGTTCCCTGCCCACAGCAAGCTTAAAGTCTAGAGGAGGAGACAGATGTTAATATAAATAAATAAGTGTCAGATATGTACATAAGTGCTGTGGGGCTGAGAGGGGGGAAGAGCAAAGGGAGCAAGCCAGGGTGGTGCATTAGGGAGTGGGGGAAGAGGAAATGAGTGCAGAGTGTTGTACTAAGAATTTAGGAGATATAACACAGTAGAGTTGGTAGATGTGATCCCCGCCCTCAAGGAATTTAAAGTCGAGCAGAAGAATCTAAGAGAAGTTACAAAAAGAATCAACATTTTTGAGGTCCCCTATTAACTGGATAAGATTTCCCATTTTATTCATAGCACCATAGAGATGGAAGGGATCTCTAGATTATCTAATCTTACCCCCTTTTCGGAATGCCCCCGCCCCCAGACTGGAAGCTCGTTGAGTACAGGGAATGTGCCTGCTTATTACTATCGTGTACTCTCCCAAGTGCTTATTTCAGTGCTCCGCACACACTAAGCGCTCGATAAATACATTTGAATGATTGATTGTACACATTAAATCCTGGAATGATTTCAGATAACGTGGGCTTGAGTGAAAAACATAGCGAACAGAGCCAATGGTCCATCCAACAACTGTAATGAATACAGTGCTCTGCCCACAGCAAGCACTCAATAAATACGACTGATTATTTGATTGCTAGCAGTAGCTGCTGGACACTGGTCCCGGCTTCCTTGATGCTGCTCCAGCCACCCCAACCTGAGGAACTTTGGTATCTGTGGCCATTTACCCGGAGCCTGTGGCATCAGGAAGCCATAAGCAGCGGAGGGAGGGGACAAGACCCTCCGTGGGACAGCCCCCATTTCTAGGCAACAGGCTGGCAAGAGACAGGCCCGCTGGCCAGATCGGTCAGTCGTATTCATTGAGCGCCAACTGCGTGCAAGGCACTGTACTAAAATCTTGGGAGAGCACGACGCAATGGTAAACGGACACAATCCCTGCCCACAGCGGCCTTACAGTCTAGAGACAGAGAAGCAGCCACACGGGCGTGGTGGGCTTTCTGTTTAGCTTGGTTGTCCCATTCAGAAAGATTTTCTGGTGGTCCCATTTGTATGTGTGCGTGTGTGTGTTTATGACTAGGAAAGAGGGTCAAGGGTGGGTGGGAATGTGGACATGTGCTGGATAGGTCTTCTCTCTAGCTGTTTAAACTCTCTTTCTCTCTCTCTCTTCCCCAGCCCATTTAATTTCTAGCTAGTCCTCTTCTCTGTCTCTTCCCCTATTTCTCTGTCTTGCTCCACTTTCCCTTCCTTCTTTCTCTCTCTGTCTCTTCCCCAGCCCATTTAATTTCTAGCTAGTCCTCTTCTCTGTCTCTTCTCCTATTTCTCTGTCTTGCTCCACCTTCCCTTCCTGCCATTTTCTCCCCGTAATCTCCGATTACTGGCTTCTCCTATCATTGCCTTGCTGCCCTTCATAAGCCTCCCCCAAGCCACTCCACTCCTCTTTGAGCTCTATCGGTTATGGTGACTTTACATTGGTGTCAGTTAAAAATTGTCAGCTGAGACTTTATGTTGAATTACAGCTGGCTTCATCCTCAGTACTCATTCACCATTCAAAGTAGACAATATAAGCATATCATAGCTGATAATTCGGAGATGTTTGATACTATGTTGAAGGAAATTGTCACGTTTAAAGGTAGCTGACAGAAATACTTGAGAAGTGTTTCATAGGAATGAAACTTATTATCTTTGTGCCCGGAAAGATTTAAAATCAATGTCTTCTACAAAAAACTCCTAGCTACTAGAGCGCAAACAGGAGCATTGATGGGTCAGAACGATAAAGAAAGACCAACTGTGAAATTCCTAAAAAAAAAAAGCACCATTCTGTGACCGCAGGGAATTCCTTGCTTAGTTGCTGGACATAATTCTGCTAGTGTACTTTCAAATTATTTTGATCTTGTTACACATATAAACTTCCAAGTGCAGAAATACTGCCTATCTGATGGTCCGTGCTTTTTAATCGAGTCTCATTTCCTCTGGTTTTCTTTATCCTGGCACACTGCTTATAAGAATTTTCTCTTTCTTCAACTTTCCGTTCTTTATTTGAATTGGTGCTTCCCATATTTTAAATGCTGTTTTCTGCCTCATTGAAAACTATTATTTTAGAACAGTTCCACTTTGATGGAGTGGGTTTGAACAGATTCCTAAACATGTGCAGTATGAACTTCTTAATATTTTTGTTAAGTGAAAACTGCCCTGAACGCAACCCGTGAGGGCAATAATAACGAGATCTGCTGTAAACCAAATTTTGTGTGTGGCCTCCATAGGGTCCAATAGGCGAACGAGGAGACAGAGGAGATCATGGAGACGAGGGCTATAAGGTAATGCATCAATTATGTCTAATTGTACGTAGATGTGATAGTGCTTCAGCTGTTAAAAAATGCCAAATCATACTTTTTACCCAAGTGTTCTATAGTATTTCAGCAATTGTATCAAACAACTTTGAAGTCCTATGGTAAGTAATTCTCACTCAGCCTCATGTGGGACAGGGACTGTGTACACCCTGATTATCTTGATTCTACCCCACTCTTTAGTTCATTCATTCATTCAATTGTATTTATTGAGTGCGTACTGTGTGCAGAGTACTGTACTAAGCTCTTGGGAAAGTTCAATACACCAATAAACAGTGACATTCCCTTCCCACAGAGAGCTTACAATCTAGAGATGGGGAGGCAGACATCAATACAAATAAAGTTACAGATATGTACATCTAAGTGCCGTGGGGCTGGCAGGAGGGAAGAGCGAAGAGAGTAAGGCAGGGTGACGCAGAAGGGAGTAGGAGATGAGGAAAAGTGGGGCTTAGTCTGGGAAGGCCTCTTGGAGGAGATGGGCTTTCAGTAAGGCTTTTAAGCGGGGGGAGAGTCATTGTCTGTCAGATCTGAGGAAGGAGGGAGGGCATTCCAGGCCAGAGGCAGGATATGGGCCAGTGGTCGGTGGCGAAACAGGCGAGATCATGACACAGTGAGAAGGTTAGCACGAGAGACGTGTGCAGGCTGGGTTGTAGAAGGAAAGAAGTGAGGGGAATTAGGAGAAGGTGATGGAGTGCTTTCAAGCTAATGGTGAAGAGTTTTTTGATACGGAGGTGGGTGGGCAAAAGCTGGATTTTTTTGAGGAGAGGGGTGACATCCCCTGCATGTTTCTGTAGAAAGAGTGATCCGGGCAGCGGAGTGAGGTATGGACTGGAGTGGGGAGAGACAGGAGGTTGGGAGGACAGCAAGGAGGCTGATGCAGGAATCCAGGCGGGATAGGATGAGTGACTATATTAACCTGGTAGCAGGTTGGATGGAAAGGAAAGGGCAACACAGTGCTTGACACAAAGTAAGCACTTAACAAGTACCATTATTATTATTCAGTGAGTAGTATTTATGGAGCACTTACTATGTGCAGAGCATTCCTTCATTCAGTAGTATTTATTGAGCACTTACTATGTGCAGAGCACTGTACTAAGCACTTGGAATGGACAATTTGGCAACAGATAGAGACAATCCCTGCCCAACGATGGGCTCACAGTCTAATCCGGGGAGGCAGACGGACAAAAACAAGACAACATAATCACGATAAATAGAATCAAGGGGATGGACACCTCATTAACAAAATAAACAGGGTAATAAAAATATATACAAATGAGCACAGTGCTGAGGGGAGGGGGAGGAGCAGAGGGAAAGGGAGCTTAGCTGAGGGGAGGTAAAGGGGGGAAAGGGGAGGGAGCAGAGGGCGGGGGGGAGCACAGAGGGAGCAGAGGGAAAAGGGGAAGCTCAGTCTGGGAAGGCTTCTTGGAGGAGGTGAGCTCTCAGTAGGGCTTTAAAGAGGGGAAGAGAGCTAGTTTGGCGGAGGTGAGGAGGGAGGGCATTCCGGGACAGCGGGAGGACGTGGGCCAGGGGTCGACGGCTGGGTAGGCGAGAACGGAGGACGGTGAGGAGGTGGGCGGCAGAGGAGCGGAGCGTGTGGGGTGGGCAGTAGAGAGACGGGAGATGCGGTAGGAGCGGGCAAGGGGATGGAGACCCTTGTAGCCCAGAGTGAGAAGTTTTTGTTTCACGCAAAGGTCGATAGGCAACCACTGGAGGTTTTTAAGAAGGGGAGTGACATGCCCAGAGCGTTTCTGCAGGAAGATGAGCCGGGCAGCGGAGTGAATAATAGACCGGAGCGGGGCGAGAGAGTGGGAAGGGCGATCCGAGAGAAGGCTGACACAGTAATCCAGCTGGGATATTATGAGAGCTTAAACCAGTACGATAGCTGTTTGGATGAAGAGGGAAGGGCGGATCTTGGCGATATTGTAAAGGTGAGACCGGCAGGCATTGGTGACGGCCCGGATGTAATAATAATAATAATGATGTTGGTATTTGTTAAGCGCTTACTATGTGCCGAGCACTGTTCTAAGCGCTGGGGTAGACACAGGGGAATCAGGTTGTCCCACGTGGGGCTCACAGTCTTCATCCCCATTTTACAGATGAGGGAACTGAGGCACCGAGAAGTTAAGTGACTTGCCCACAGTCACACAGCTGACAAGTGGCAGAGCTGGGATTCGAACTCATAACCTCTGACTCCAAAGCCCCTGCTCTCTCCACTAATAATAACGTGGGTACTTGTTAAGCACTTACTCTGTGCCGAGCACTGTTCTAAGCGCTGGGGGAGATACAGGGTCATCGGGTTGTCCCACGTGGGGCTCACAGTCTTCATCCCCATTTTACAGACAAGGTAACTGAGGCACTGAGAAGTGAAGTGACTTGCCCAAAGTCACCCAGCTGACAAGTGGCTGAGCCGGGATTCGAACCCATGACCTCCGACTCCAAAGCCCGGGCTCCTTCCACTGAGCCACGCTGCTTCTCATAATAACAATAATAATGCTGGTATCTGTTAAGCGCTTACTATGTGCCGAGCACTGCTCCCAGCGCTGGGGCAGACACAGGGTCAGCAGGTTGTCCCACGTGAGGCCCACAGTCTTCCTCCCCATTTGAGCGACGAGGGAACTTTGAGCTGAGCGGTTAGCAGAGTGTCCAGTCGGGCTTGGGGGTCAGAGGTCATGGGTTCTAATCCCGCCTCTGCCACTTGTTGTGTGACCTTGGGCAAGTCACTTCATTTCTCTGGGCCTCAGTTCCCTCATCTGTAAAATGGAGATTAAGCCTGCGAGCCCCCCGGGGGACAACCTGATTACCTGGTATCTACCCCAGCGTGGGGCGAATGAGAGAACCGAGTCAAGGATGACACCGAGGTTGCGGGCTTGAGAGACGGGACGGATGGTCGTACCGTCCACAGTGACAGGGAAGCCAGGAGAAGGACGGGGCTTGGGAAGGAAGATAAGGAGCTCAGTTTTGGACATGTTGAGTTTTAGGGGGCGGGCAGACATCCACGTGGAGACGTCCCGGAGGCAGGAGGAGATACGAGCCTGAAGGGAGGGGGAGAGAACAGGGGAGGAGATGTAGATGTGGGTGTCATCTGCAAAGAGATGATAGTTGAAGCCGTGGGAGCGAATGAGTTCACCAAGGGAGTGAGTGTAGATGGAGAACAGAAGAGGGCCAAGAATTGACCCTTGAGGAACCCCTACAGTTAGGGGGGATGGGAGCGGAAGGAGGAGCCCAAGGAGGAGCCCGCGAAGGAGCCCGAGAATGGACAGCCAGAAAGATAAGGAGAGGACGGAGTCCATGAAGCCAAGGTGAGATAAGGTGTGGAGGAGGAGGGGATGGTCGACATTGTCAGAGGCAGCCGAGAGGTCGAGGAGGATAAGGATCGAGTAGAAGCCGTTGGATTTGGCAAGAAGGAGGTCACGGGTGACCTTTGAGAGAGCAGTCTCGGTAGAGTGGAGGGGACGGAAGCCAGATCGGAGGGGGTCCGGGAGAGAGTCGGAGTTGAGGAAGTCAAGGCAGCGAGTGTAGACGACTCGCTCTAGGAGTTCGGAAAGGAAGGGTAGGAGGGAGATAGGGCGATAACTGGAAGGGGAAGTGGGGTCGAGAGAGGGGTTTTTTAGGGTGGGAGAGACACGGGCATGTTTGAAGGCAGAGGGGAAGAAGCCATTGGAGAGTGAGCGGTTAAAAATAGAAGTTAAGGAGGGAAGAGCATTGTACTAAGCGCTTGGAGTTCGGGAACAATCCTTGCCCAATAACGGGCTTGGAACAATTCATGAGAAACATTGCATCGGCCAAAACTGGGCGGGAAAACCTGGAATGGGGTGAGCACAACTCCCCTATCTCAACTCCAGAGATGAAGCAATGTGACCTAGAAAAAGAGAACTGGCCTGGGAATCAGAGGACCTGGCTCCTAATCCTGGGTCCGCCACTTGTCTGCTGAGTGACCTCGGGAAAGTCACTTCACTTCTCTGTGCCTCGGTTACCTCATTTGTAAATTGGGGATTCAATATCTGTTTAATATCTCTACTTAGACTGTGAGCCCTGGGTGGGACAGGGACTGGGTCCCACCTGATTATCTTGTATCTTCCCAGTATTTAGAACAGCGATCCATAGAACAGAACAAACACACAAGACAAAATGCGGAGTGCATAGTACACACATAGTTCAGAAGACTTAGAACACCCAGTAAGCGCTTAACAAAAATGATTTATCATTATTATATTATAATAAAATAATATATCATAATACATTGTTATTATTAGCAATTCACCAATGGGTGTGGCGGGGATTTACCGCCTAAGAGGCAGGATTTTCATACCTGCCCATTCAGTCCTCCTCAGCATTCATTCAATCATATTTATTGAGCGCTTACTATGTGCAGAGCACTGTACTGAGCACTTGGAAAGTACAATTTGGCAACAGCTAGAGACAATCCCTACCCAACAACGAGCTCACAGTCTAGAAGCGGGGAGACAGACAACAAGTAGATGGGCATCAATAGCATCAATATAAATAAATAGGATTCACATCATTAATAAATAGAATAGTAAGGTACACTAATGGCAGGGGCCATTAAGATGTGAGGCAGCTTCTCTGACCATTAAACTCTGTTGCACTGTACTCTTCCAAATGCTTAGTACAGTGCTCGGCACCCAGTAAGCACTGAATAAATGCCATTGATTGCAGGATGGATTAATCTCCTCCCAACTGCCTCTAACTAGCCTAGACCTAACTGCGATTACGTACACTCAGAAACACGCCCACAGAGGTGACATTCCTGAACGAGTTCCACCTTTGGAGAAAACATACCTCATAATAATAATAATAATGGTATTTGTTAAGTGCTTACTGTGTGCCAAGCGCTATTCTAAACACTGGAGTAGATTCAAGGTAGTCAGATTGTTCCACATGGGGCTCACCGTTTCCATCCCCATTTTCCAGATGAGGGGACTGAGGGCCCAGACGTTAGGCAGCTTGCCCAGCGTCACACAGAGACAAGTGGCAGAGCCGGGATTAGAACCCACGTCCTCTGACTCCCAAGCCGGTGCTGTTGCCACTGAGCCCGGTTGCTTCTCTGCCATGGGACGAGTTGTGTTGAACACATTTAACCTTGGTCATCCCATCTTGTGCAGAAACCCAAATGTCAAGAGAAATTTTCCATACCTGTCATTACCTTCCTTCTCATTTTGCAATGCCAGGTGCTGAAGCAGCGTGGCTCAGTGGAAAGAGCCCGGGCTTTGGAGTCAGAGGTCATGAGTTCGAATCCCAGCTCTGCCACTTGTCAGCTGTGTGACTGTGGGCGAGTCACTTAACTTCTCTGTGCCTCAGTTACCTCATCTGGAAAATGGGGATTAAGACTGTCAGCCCCACATGGGACATCCTGATTCCCCTGTGTCTACGCCAGCGCTTAGAACAGTGCTCCGCACACAGTAAGCGCTTAACAAATACCAACGTTATTAAATCCAGCTGATGGCATTCCCCAGATCCCCTACCTAGCAGATGGGCAGTAAAATTTCTGGATTGGTGACTAAAAACCAAAACTTAAATGTGTCAGACAAGGGCTATGTAGAACAAGAAGGAGGTAGATGGAGAGAGAGTTGGGTAACAATTTAGATTTCTCAAACTGAAGGCATATCAAATTTCTATTTGTATTTAGTTTTGGGTAAAAAGAAATCCTTCTCCCTTCGACCATCCTTGAAAATGTCACCTGGGATGAACCTAAGCGTGGCTCAGTGGAAAGAGCACGGCTTTGGAGTCAGAGGTCATGGGTTCAAATCCCAGCTCTGCCACTCGTCAGCTGTGTGACTGTGGGCGAGTCACTTCACTTCTCGGTGCCTCAGTGACCTCATCTGGAAAATGGGGATTAACTGGGAGCCTCACGTGGGACGACCCGATTACCCTGTATCTCCCCCCAGCGCTTCGAACAGTGCTCGGCACATAGTAAGCGCTTAACAAACACCGACATTATTATTATCAAACCTCTTTGCTTTTCTTGACTCCACAAGGTCTGACATTTATCATCTGGGGCCACCAAGCCACCCTGGAGTCTGCCCCTGCCACAACATTCTTCATTCTGGTTGCCATCTGGCGGCATTCCATCTTGGATCCTCGGTGGCATTTCAGGGATTCGCTCAACCCACACGACCTTGCTGCACCTTCTCTTCGGTTCTGGTGCCCATTTCGTTCTGTTTACCGGTGGCCTCGCTTCAGAGAGCTGACTGACCGCCGGGCCGTTGACTTTACTGCTCTGACATCAGAAAGGCGGGAGGCGAGCAGGGCCGTCTCTCAGCCAAGCACAAGTCGAATTCGGAGGGGAGAGTCTGAGCGGGCGGTACGGCTGTTTTTACGTTTGAGGTCCTGTTGTAGCCTCTGGCCTTTCGTGGGTGATCTTGTAACTACTTTGTTTTTCTCTGGGCATTGTGCTCATTAGTTCCCAGAGTGGATTTTATTCGTATTTTTGTCAGCCCTTTTCTATTTGGATAACGTTCCCCAAACATTTTTATGTGTTTTTTGCCGGTTTGTCCTTAATGCGGTCCTTTGGGATAAGTCCTAGGCCATTTCCAAATGACCAAACCCTAGAGGTCAATGAACCCTTTCAAGGTCACCCAGCAGGAGAACTACGATGTGAGTTTCCACTCATTTTCCCACCGTCTGGATGCCACCCTGACTCTCCTCCGTCACTTTGCTCCTGCAGAGTTCCCTCCGGCAGTCCTTTCCGGCACAGGCCTAGAAGTGAGAAGGTCATGCGTTCTAATGCCGGCTCTGCCACGTGTCTGCTGGGTGACCTTGGTCAAGTCATTTCGCTTCTCCGTGCCTCAGTTACCTCATCTGTAAAATGGGGATTGAGACTGTGAGCCCCACGTAGGACAGGGACTGCGCCCAACCCAATTTGCTGTATCCACCCCAGCGCTTAGTATAGTGCCTGGCACATAGTAAGTGCTTAATAAATACCATTATTATTATTATTTTCCTGGATGGCTTGGACTGTTCTTCCAGATATCCTTTAGGGGGGAGGGTGATTCACAATATCAAAGTCCCCCTGCGCTTCTTCCAATATGGGTTGACCCTGTTCTTCACGTGTCACCTTTGTTGTGCCACATGACATCCAGCAATGTATGTGGATCTAACCGCCTCCCTAACGGGCCCGTGACTAGGTTTTTCTTTCCTGGCTCCTGTCTGCACTTGGTAACTTAAGTCATCACGCTGATTTCTACATCAGGAAGTTCAAAGTCAGGGTGAGAAGCACAAGCTTGCTTTGTGAAAGGCAGATCATGCGGGACCCCCAGATTAAAATTTTTTAATGGTATATGTTAAGCGCTTACTCAGTTAACTCATCTGTAAAATGAGGATTAAGGCTGTCAGCCCCAAGTGGGACAACCTGATTACCTTGTATCTATCCCAGCGCTTAAAAGAGTGCTTGGAACAGAGTAAGTGCTTAACAAATACCATTATTATTATTATTATTATATGCCAGGCATTTTACTAAACACTGGGGTAGATACAAGTTAATCAGGTTGGACGTATTCCATGCCCCCCATTGGGCTCACAGTCTCAACCCCCATTTTACAGATGAGGTAACAGAAGTCCAGAGAAGTGAAGTGATTTGCCCAAGGTCACACAGCAGACAAGTGGAGGAACTGGAATTAGAACCCGGTCCTCTGACTCACGGGCCCGTGCTCTATTCGCTAGGCCACACTGCTTCCCGTGAGAATATTCAGGTCTCTACCTACTTCCTCTTCCCTCAGCCCAAATGAAAGAAAACGCGTAGCAGAAACTAAATGAATACTATGATTCCTGCTAAAATACTCCCCGGGTTGATTTGGCAGATAGACTTGGGAGGAGGAAGAAAGGAGTTGAGTTGGCTGTTGTGAAGCAGCGTGGCTCAGTGGAAAGAGCCGGGCTTGGGAGTCCGAGGTCATGGGTTCGTATCCCAGCTCTGCCACTTGTCAGCTGGGTGACGGTGGGCAAGTCACTTCACTTCTCGGTGCCTCAGTGACCTCATCTGTAAAATGGGGGATTAACACTGTGAGCCTCACGTGGGACAACCTGATTACCCTGTATCCACCCCAGCGCTTAGAACAGTGCTCTGCCTATAGTAAGCGCTTAACAAATACCGACGTTATTATTGTGGTGGAAAGCAGCGTGGCTTTGTGGAAAGATCACAGGACCGGGGGTCAGGAGACCTGGTTCTAATCCTGGCTCCACCACTTGCCTTCTGTGTGACCTTGGTCAATTCATTTCCCTTCTCTGGGCCTCAGTTTCTTCATATGTAAAATGCAGGTAGATATTTGTTCGCTCAGACTGTGAACCTCATGTGAGACAAGGACTAATTATAGTCTAGCTGCCCTAGTGCTTAGCACCATGATTGGCACAGAGTATTTAATAAAGATTATCATCATTAGGGCGAAATGAGAGAATCCTCACACCTGTTTTCTTGAATCAGCTTATATCTATTGAGTAGTTGCTATGTGCAGAACACTGTTCTAAGAAGCGTGGCTCAGTGGAAAGAGCCCGGGCTTTGGAGTCAGAGGTCACGGGTTCGAATCCCAGCTCTGCCACGCGTCAGCTGTGTGACTGTGGGCAAGTCACTTCACTTCTCTGGGCCTCAGTTACCTCATCTGGAAAATGAGGATTAAGACTGTGAGCCCCACGTGGGACGACCTGATTCCCCTGTGTCTACCCCAGCGCTTAGAACGGTGCTCTGCACAGAGTAAGCGCTTAACGAATACCAACATAATAAGAACCGGGGAAAATAAATTCAAGAGAGTTAGTAGAGGCCATCCCTGACCACAAGGAGGAGCTTTCAGTCTATAGGGGATGACAGATATTAAAATAGATGAGGGGCAGGAGAAATGGAGTATCGAAATTTTTCCGTAGGTGCAGTGGGACTGGGGTGAGTATCAGAATGCTTAAAGGGGTCCGCAGCCAAGTTCATAGTCCCCCAGAGGGGAGGGACAGTAGGGGAAATAAAGGGCTTAGGGAAGGCCTCTTGGAAGAGATGTGATTTCAGGAGGACTTTGAAGCTGGGAAGAGGGGTGGACTGTCAGATAATAATAATAGTAATGATGATGTTGGTATCTGTTGAGCGCTTACTATGTGCCGAGCACTGTTGTAAGCGCTGGGGTAGATACAGGGTCATCAGGTGGTCCCACGTGAGGCTCACGGTCTTCATCCCCATTTTCCAGATGAGGTCACTGAGGCACAGAGAAGTGACTCGCCCACAGTCACACAGCTGCCCAGTGGCAGAGCCGGAATTCGAACCCATCACCTCTGGCTCCCAAACCCGGGCTCTTTCCACTGAGCCACGAAGGGGTGGGGAAGAGGGAGGAGTTTCCGGCCTGAGGGAGAACTTGAGCAAGGAGTCCATCGTGGGGTAGACGAAGTCGAGGCAGAAGAGCGGAGTGCGAAGGGAAAGGGGAAATGTGAAAATTAATCCTTCGTAGGTGTCAGGTATTGCTCTATTATTTACTCCTTCAAGTCCACTCTCAAAATAACATGGCTGAATGGAGGGTCAGTGGACATCTCATTGTGTTTATTGCTGAACTGTGTTTTCTAAGAGCTTAGTAATAATAATAATGGGTTTTGTTAAGCGCTTACCATGTGCCTCGATAATCAGGTTGTCCAACGTGGGGCTCACCGTCTTAATCCCATTTTACAAACGAGGTAATTGAGGCCCAGAGAAGTTAAGTGGCTTGCCCAAGGTCACGCAGAAGACAAGGGGCAGAGCCGGGATTACAACCCACATCCTCTGACTCCCAAGCTCTTTCCACTAAGTCATGCTGTGCTCTGCACACAGTAAGCGCTCAACAAATGCAATCGAATGAAAGAATTCCCTTCTGGGCAGGGAATGTGTCAGTTTATTGTTACACTGTACTGTCCCAAGCACTTAGTACACCATTCTGCAATAAATACAATTGACCGACTGACTTACTATCCTGCGGAACAGGTCACAGAATTGCTTGCTGACAAAAAAAACTAAATGAGACAATTCAGGACATTTAATTCTGAAGGAATCACAGTCAGTCAAGTTCACTTTTGCATTCCGTACTTACTAAGGTGCTATAACCTTTTCTGTTCCAAGGGTCACAGAGGTGTGCCAGGACACAGAGGGGCCATTGGACAGCAAGGCCCACCAGTAAGTGCTGAAAGCGATGACAAGTATTTGTCTTCTAGCATTTTCTATTTGAAAAAGAAAATGCTTGGCCCTTGTAACACACAAGTGACTCTTGTCTGATTTCTGTCATAGGGAGAACCAGGTGATCTGGGTCAACCAGGACTGAAAGGGGAGAGAGGATCTCAAGTAAGTAGAAAGTTTCCAACTTTAAACATTTAATCGTTCTTTTTGTTGTTGAACCCTAAATTGGAAATCTCTATTTCACTGAGAGTTCTGAAACGGGCCACTTTTTAAATTCTGCATTGGCCATCGATTTTTGCCAGAAAACAAAATTGTCATTACTGCCACGTTGACGTGAAATACGAGTTCAGAGGGCTGCGTTTCCTGAGATAACAGATTCAGGATCCCACTGACTTAATGAAAGCCACTTGTCCTCCACTCCATCATCCTGCCGCACCCTGGGTCGTGGTGCCGATTTGCGATAGGTTTGGTTGGTGGCAATTTAAAATGGATATTTTCTCAGAGACTGCCTAGTGTTCATTTTAAGAAGACCCTTGAGTGCTCTGCACATAGTAAGCGCTTAACAAATACCAACATTATTATTATTATTATTATCCTGAAAGTAGAGAAGAATGCAAAGAAAACTAATGGGTCAAATGGATCTTTTTACTGGCTGGTTATGCAGCTTTATTCTTCACTCTTTCATAGAGAAGCAGCGTGGCTTAGTGGAAAGAGCACTGGTTTGGAAGTCAGAAGTCATGGGTTCTAATCCCAGCTTTGCCACTTGTCAGCTGTGTCACTTTGGGCAAGTCACTTCACTTCTCTGTGCCTCAGTTACCTCCTCTAGAAAATGGGGGTTAAGACTGTGAGCCCCACGTGGGACAACCTCATTACCTTGTATCAACCCCAGCGCTTAGAACGGTGCTTTGCACATAGTAAGTGCTTAACAAATACCGTTATTATTATTAAATCTGTTTTCCATAATGGGTCATTAATAAATTGGCACAAATAGATTCATTGTTCTAAGAATTTCTTAAAGGAAAATTTAGTAGAAAGCGTTCTAGTTACTCGTAATACATACTCTGGAAATCTTCAGTATATGCTTCCTTTATTAATTTTATTTCCCGTATTTAAAAGATAATGAAGATACTCTTAAATGAATTAAATAATTTACTTTATAAATTGTTTATTGTTTAATGCGATCTTCTTCTGCTAGGTGTTTTTTTTTCCCATTTGTTGTGCCCTGTATCTGAGTCTGGAATTACGTTCTAGAAGCTTGACAACACAATTCCTTGCTCTACTAATTTGTTCTTTTCCACTTGGAACCAATTTGATTTTTATTCACCTTTTGGTCGGGCACAGTGGAAAGAAAACAATTTCACAGTGTTTCATTGTTCTTTTTTACATTCATACAAATAAAATGAATGAACTCTTACCAACTCACTCTTCTCCAACTCCACCACTCAGTTTTCTCCCTATGAGAAGTGAGGCAAGGTGAGTAGTAGAGTCAGGGCATGTAGTCATTCATTCATTCAATCAATCATATTTATTGAGCACTTACTGTGTGCAAATCAGTGCCCTAAGCACTTGGGAGAATACAATATATCAACAAACAGTCACCTTCCTGCCTACAGCTAGCTCACAGTCTAGGAGCGAGACAGATAGGAATATAAATAGATTAAATAAATGAATGTGTATGAACTCGATGAAGATGCCAATGATCAATCCATCCATAAGTGACATTTATTGCATGCTTACTGTGAACAGAGCACTGTACGGTCCAGGAGAGTACAGTGGAGTTGGTAATCTTGTTCCCTGTTCCCCACAAATTTACAGTCTGAAAAGGGGAGACAGCCATTATATAAATAAACTATAGATGTGTACATAAGTACCGTGAGGTTGAAGGTAGGGTGAATACCAAGTGCCCAAAGGAATAAAATAGCAGCATTCACCTACGGGGGAGCGAGTAGAGGAGAGGCATGTCTTAAATGCCTCTCACCAGCGTGGTTTAGTGGAAAGAGCCCGGGCTTTGGAGTCAGCGGTCATGGGTTCGAATCCCCGCTCTGCCACTTGGCAGCTGTGTGACTGTGGGCGAGTCACTTCACTTCTCGGTGCCTCAGTGACCTCATCTGGAAAATGGGGATGAACTGTGAGCCTCATGTGGGACAACCTGATGACCCTGTATCTACCCCAGTGCTTAGAACGGTGCTCTGCACATAGTAAGCGCTTAACAAATACCGACATTATTATTATTATCGTTATTAAATGGTCAATTTGGGATTCACTGTCCTGACATTGTTGCTGATAGTTAGATATTAATGATGCTAAATGTATCAGAAAAGGCTAAAATGTGAGCCACAATCTATTAATAATAATAATTGTGGTATTTGTGAAGCGGTTACTATGTGCCGGGCACTGTACTAAGTGCTGGGGTGGATTCAAGCAAATTGCGTTGGATCCAGTCCCTATCCCACATTCATTCATTCGTTCAATTACATTTATTGAGCGCTTACTGTGTGCAAAGCACTGTTTTAAGAGCTTGAGAGAGTACTCAATCCCCATCTTACATATGAGGTAACTGAGGCACAGAGAAGTGAAGTGAGTTGCTCAAGGCCAAACCGCAGACAAGCGGCAGAGCCGGGATGAGAACCCATGAGCAGCAGACACGGACACATAGATGTCATCTATTGTTACACTGATGGGTACACTCTGTTATGCCTCTAGGCATATTTGGGAGACACGAGACAAAATCCATTGACTTTAAATCCACTGGCCAAAGGAAGTCACCCTGAAGTGGGGTAACTTCCCGAAAAGACCCAGCATCTGCCTCTGTTAACTGCATCATTAGAAAATCCGATTTTGCTCAGTTCTGGGTTATTAATTCCATGTCTGATCAGATCAAACGGACAAAGTGCAGTTCTCCTTTTCAAGTGATGATTGGCTCATCATTTCATAACCTACTGATATCTCAATCAATCAGTCATGTTTATTGAGCACTTACTAGGGGCAGAGTACTGTACTAAGCTCTTGGCAGAGCAAAATGCAACAATCAACAGATACTTTCCCTGCCCACAACGAACTTCCGGTCTAGAGTGTAGTATCCAGATATTTTCTAAGCGATAGTTGTCTACTGACTGTGACAGAGCAAAGTTAAAGATGATCAGACACGATCCCCTTCCTAGTTCTCTCCCCATTAGGAGGGAGCAGTACTTTCCCAAAAAGCACAGTTCAACATCCAAGCAGTTACTGAATATTCTTTCTGACTCTTCAATAATCAATTAAAACAATGTCTTGGCCCACATACTTTCATGCCGCTTTTGTTCATGGTAGCTTAGTGGCTCCCCAAATACCGGTATAAAATGCACTGGTCTTGTTGGAAGCAGCGTGGCTGAAAGGGTAGAGTACGGGCCTGGGAGTCAGAATGACCTAGGTTCTAATCCTGGCTCCGCCACTTGTCTGCTGTGCGGCCTCGGACAAGTCACCGAACTTTTCTGTGCCCCAGTTCTCTCATCTGTAAAATGGGGATTAAGAGTGTGGGACAGGGACTGTGTCCAACCTGATCGACTTGTATCTCCCCCAGCACTTAGAACAGTATTTGGCACATAGAAACTGCTTAACAAGTAAGATTATAATTATTATTATTAAGAGTAGGGCTGGGATGTTCTGATCCTTCCACCATCTCTTCCCTGGGCCCTTAGGTTTACCAAGACATGTTGCTAGAGAGGTCACTGGTATTTAAGACACAATCCATAGCCAGGAAACAGAATATCACTCCTCACGCTCCTCAGCCTTGATCTCTGCTGTATCTTACTCTGCCTAATGCACTAATAATATCAGTAATAGTAATAACTGTGGCATTTAAATGCCTACTCCATGTCGAACACTGTACTAAGTGCTGAAGTGGAGTCAAACAAATCAGGTTGGACACAGTCCCTGTCCCACACTGAAGCTTACAGTGTTAATCCCCATTTTCCAGATAAGGTACTGAGGCACAAAGAAGTGAAGTGATTCGCCCAAGGTCACCCAACAGGCATGTGGCGGAGCTGGGATCAGAACTCAGGTCCCTCTGACACCCAGGCCAGTGCTCTATCCATTTGAGTTAAGTACTTATTAGTACTTATGGAGTTTAGTACAAAGATCTGTCGGGAATCTTTTCTATTCACTTAACAGATTAGAGTTCCTGACCCAGACATTTGCCATTCCGAAGAGGTAGCTTGTTATAGCGGTGGCTGGGAAGATGGCCATCTGAACACTTAGGGAATCATAAAGAAGGGGGGAAAAAATGGATTCAGGCTTACAGAAATGTTGCTTCCTTTTTGCCTTTTTCCAGAAGACTGGGCAAGGCTAATATGCTCCCATCTATCCCAGCTGTCAGGGGATCAACACTTTCTTAACCCCCTAGATACACAAAATGAGTCATTCCCGGGAAATCAGAGGACTTCAATCAGAAGCCCAAGAACCCAAATTTCCCCCACTGAGAAAAAAGCAGCCAAAGAACAAGAACGCACCCACTTGCCAGCCCTGAGAGCCATTCAGCCCCTCTCTCATGCAACCACCAAACATTCTTCCCTTTCCCTCTAGATTGTAAACTCCTTGCGGGCATGGAACATGTTGACCGACTCTGTTATATCGTACTCTCCTAAGCACTTACTCTGCGCAGAGTAAGTGTTCAATAAATGCGATTGATGGATCTCACAGATTGACAGGAGAATAAGCCCAGGCCAGCATTCTTCCCTCCACTTCCTTCTTGTGTCTGCAGCAACAGGATAGGGCCCAGAGGCATCGAGGGAGAAAAGAAACAACCTAAGTGCCTTAGGCGTGTGGGCATCTTTATATTTGCATGACTGATTTTGTGATATTTATTACCCTGAAAAACAAACATAGCTTATGCACCAACTATGTGGCAGGGCAGATTCCTTTCCTGGCAGAGCACTTGCATCATTAATGCTTTCTCCTTTTTAGTAATAATAATGGTGGCATTTGTTAAGCATTTACCATGTGCCAGGCCCTGTTCATTCATTCATTCAATAGTATTTATTGAGAGTTTACTATGTGCGGAGCGCTGTACTAAGCGCTTGGAACGTACAATTCGGCAACAGATAGTGACAATCCCTGCCCAGTGTCGGGCTCACAGTCTAATGGGGGAGACAGACGGACAAAAACAAGACAATTTAATCACGATAAATAGAATCGAGGGGATGTACACCTCATTAACAAAATAAATATACAGAATGAGCAGAGTGCTGAGGGGAGGGGAAGGGAGAGGGGGAGGAGCAGAGAGAAGGGGGGAAAGGGGGCTTGGCTGAGGGGAGGTGAAGGGGAAGCAGAGAGGGAGCAGAGGGAAAAGGGGAAGCTCAGTGTGGGAAGGCCTCTTGGAGGAGGTGAGCTCTCAGTAGGGCTTTGAAGAGGGAAAGAGAGTTAGTTTAGTGGAGGTGAGGAGGGAGGGCATTCCAAGATAGCGGTAGGATGTGGGCCAGAGGTCAACATTCTAAGAGGCCGACACTGTTCTAAGCGCTGGGGTGGAACAAGCAAATCGGGTTGTGCACAGTTCCTGTCCCACGTGGGGCTCACAGTCTCAATCCCTATTCTACAGATGAGGGAACTGAGGCCCAGAAAAGTAGTGAGTAGCCTCCTAAGGTCACCCAGCAGACAAGCGGCGGAGCTGGGATTAGAACCCCTGACCTTCTGACACCCAGGTCCCTGCTCTATCCACTACACCATGCTGTTTCTCGTGGCGGGGAAAGAGAAATTCAATCACTCTTGGAACCCTGGCTCTATTTCTCTTCAATCCTGTTCAGTTTCGTGCATATTGGGGGTACAAAGAGATCTCTGAAATGTGTCCCCTCTCCACCTACGGCTCGAAAGAACGGCTTCTGGGACAACTGGGCTTGGTCCTTCCTCTAGACTCTAATCTCATTACGGGCGGGAAATGTATCTGTTTATTGTTTTGTATTCTCCCATGCGCTTAGTACAGTGCTCTGCACACGGTAAGCGCTCAGTAAAATACGACTGACTTATTGACTGATTACTTCTCCTTTAAAAGGCCGTGTAGGCCACGGAAGGGGTTAGAAAGGAATCTTGGGCCAATCGGACAGTACTTTTAGGATGAGGCTTAGTTCTGCATTTACTTTAATTCTTTGTGTGAGGATTCTCCCTTGATCCCTGATCAAATAAAGGCCATTTTTTAAGAACCTCCCAGGTGGAAATGTGCTGAGTTAAGAGGAAGTCCCTCCTCCTTACACTGTAAACCATGTGTGGGACAGGGACTGTGTCCAATCTGATTATCTTTTAACTATCCCAGCGCTTACTACAGTGCTTGGCGTAGTCAGCCCTTAACAAGTTTAATATAACGACGACGATAAGAATAATAACAAGAACGGAGAATAGAAGGAGGATCCGTTAGAAGCAACATGGCCTGATGGATAGAGCACAAGCCTGGGAGTCAGAAGGACCAGGGTTCTAGTCCTGGCTCTGCCACTTGTGTGCTGTGTGACCTTGGGCGAGTCATTTCACTTCTCTGTGCCTCGATTACTGCATCTGTAAAATGGGGATTATGACTGTGAGCCTCACGTGGATTGTGTCCAACCGATTACTTTGTGTCTACCCCAGCACTTAGAACAGTGCCTGGTACATAGTAAGAGTTTAACACATACCATAAAAAAAAAAAAAAGGATCCTGGAGTAGAGAATTGGGAGATTTGTGTTATCTTAATTTTGTCAGGGTGATAATAGCCAATTTATACTCTAGTGTCTTCCCGCTAAACTGTAAGCACATTGTGAGCAGGGAATGTGTCTACCAACCCTACTATATTGTAATCCCAGCTCCGCCACTTATCAGCTGTGAGACTGTGGGCAAGTCACTTAACTTCTCTGGGCCTAAGTTCCCTCATCTGTAAAATGGGGATTAACTGTGAGCCTCACGGGGGACAACTTGATTACCCTGTACCCCTACCTCAGCGCTTAGAACAGTGCTCTGCACATAGTAAGCGCTTAACAAATCCCAGCATTATTATTACTCTCCCGAGAGCTCAGTGCTCTGCCCACTGTAAGCACTCAAAAAATACGACCGATTGACCGATCGATGATGGAGTTCTAAACTCACTGGGAAAAGACGTTCAACCCAACACTTTCCGATGGTTCCTTTAAGGAGGATGTTTTTCCTTTTCCATTGACCTTTGCAAAGTGAGGATGTCCCTGTTTCCACAAATGCTCCCAAGCACCAAACATACAGCCGAGCCTTGGAATATCTTTTCCATATGCTTTACTGGCTCCGAGATTGATACCTCTCCTCTCAGACGCAGAGTTGACCACATTCTCCCAGTCCTCCAAAGAGTTCTCACTGTAGTCATTTCCAAGGCTGGAAGACAACCTGGAAACTTCTGCTAGAGCACACTTCAGGCATGAGCCTAGGCAGCACATTATAACTCTGGTTTTGGATCCATCAGACACTCCCTCTGGGCTTTAAAGCTCAGTTGGGGATGTTGTTTCAGAGCAGAGTTTTCTGAACGGTGAGATTCTAGCTCTACAGATAATAATAATGTTGGTATTCGCTAAGCGCTTACTATGTGCCGAGCACTGTTCCAAGCCACGGGGTAGATACAGGGTAATCAGGTTGTCCCACTTGAGGCTCACAGTCTTAATCCCCATTTTACAGATGAGGGAACTGAGGCACCGAGAAGTCAAGTGACTCGCCCAAAGTCACACCGCTGACAGGTGGCGGGGCCGGGATTAGAACCCATGACCTCTGACTCCTAAGCCCGGGCTCTTTCCACTGAGCCACGCTGCTTCTACAGATCATGTTAGTCATTCCCACCCCTCCATTCTACATTTCCTGGTTCTGAGAGAGGCCACTTTTCTCGGCTTTAAGCTCGCTGTGGGCAGGGAATTTGTCTATTTGTATTGTTGTAGTGTACTCTTCCAAGCGCTTTGTACAGCACTCTGCACACAGTAAGCGCTCAATAAATACGATTGACTTCTCTCAGCTCTGCAGTTCTGAAGGAGAACTGGTTTATGCTAGTAGGAGGGTGAGAAGGAAACGAGAAGAAAAAGTGATTAGGTTGCAAACAATTGACCTTGAAATTGCTTGAGAAAAGGCAGTACGGTAGGAGTCACCCGTGAAATATATGCAGATCATATGGAAATGTGATCAGCTTGGTATATGGAGAAGCAGCGTGGCATAGTGGATAGGGCACGGGCCTGGGAGTCAGAAGGTCATGGGTTCTAGTCACTTGGCTGCTGTGTGACCTTGGGCAAGTCATTATGCTTCTCTGTGCCTCTGTTCCCTTGTCTGTAAAATGGGGATTAATACTGTGAACTTCCACATGGGGCAGGGACTCTCTGTCCAACCCAATTTGCTTGTATCCACCTCAGCGCTTAGTACAGTGCTTGGCACATAATAAGCATTTAAATACCACTATTATTATTATTATTATAAATAAATATTATAGATAGTTTTTACATCTGGATTTGGCCTCTGGGAAAGCAGTCTGCCCTAGTGGAAAGAGTGTGGTCCTGGAAGTCAGAGGATCTGGTTCAGACAGTCAGTCAGTTGTATTTACTGAGCGCTCTGTGAGAAGTAGCGTGGCTTAGTGAAAAGAACACGGGCTTGGGAGTAAGAGGACATGGGTTCTAATCCCAGCTCTGCCACTTGTCAGCTGTGTGACCTTGGGCAAGCCACCTAACTTCTCTATGCCTCAGTTACCTCATCTGTCACATGGGGATTAAGATTGTGAGCCCCACGTGGTACAACCTGATTACCTCGCAACTACCCCAGCGCTTAGAAGAGTGTTTGGCACATCGAAAGTGCTTAAATACCGTAATTATTATTATTACTACTGTGTGCAGAGCACTGTACTAAGTGCTCGGGAGAGTATAATATCCCAATAAATAGTCACATTCCCTGCCCACAACGAGCTCCCAGCTCCACCACTCACCTGCTTGGGGACCTTGACAATTCACTTCTCTGCACCTCGGATTCCTCATCTGCAAAATGGGGATTCAATACCTGTGCTCCCTCCTACTTAGAAAACGAGCCCTATGTGGACGTGATTATCTCATATCTATCTAAGCGCTGAATACAGTACTTTACACTTAGTAAGCGCTTAACAAATACCACAGTTTAAGAATCTTAATGAAGATGCCTGATGAAGAATATAAAATCTGATTTAGTTACCTTGGAGTTTTACTCTAACCTGGTCTGCTCTTGTGGCAGGAAAGACCAGGTCAGCATTTCCAGGATTTGTTCAGCAGAAGACTGGACTCCACACGTTCTCTACCCTCCCGGTTCAAATGAACCCAGTTATCTGGGTCAAGGACAAGATCCATCTTTATAGACCCATATATACAAATGAGTAGGATAAAGGGAAATATAATGGTAGGTGGGTTAGGTTTGTTTTTCTTGTCTTTTCACGGGGCCAGGAGGTGTCGTTAAGCTTCCTGGTCTTTCAATCCCAAGTCAGAAACTGTCAAAAGAAAAATGAAGTGCTTTCCTCTGATTATTTTGGGGGGAAGAAAATTGAATGTGCTATATAGAAATGACCACAATTTGGCAATGATCTGATACAGAAAAGTTGGGCTGTCAGGGAGTTGATAGATTTGTATTTTTTTTAAATAGAGGTAGCAAAAAATCATTTTTAAGAAAAACTACTACTTCTCTAAAATACTTAGATGATAGTCACCAAGTAAAAAATGCCCTTGAATGGCCCAAGAAAAGTACTTATATGTTTGGTTTTGGGGTTGATTTGGTTACCGTTAATAATAATAATAATAATAATTGTGGTATTTGTTAAGGCTTACTACATTCCAGGCACTGTACGAAACACTGGGGTGACTATAAGCAGATCATTCCTTGTTCCACATGGGCTCAAAGCCTTCACCCCCATTTTCCAGATGAGGTAACTGAGGTCCAGAGAAGTGAAGTGACTTGCCCAAGGTCACACAGCAGACAAGTGGCAGAGCCGGGCTTAGAGTCCAGTTCCTCCTAGGCCTGGCTGGGCTCTATCTTTGTACATTTCAAGCGCTTTGTACAGTGCTCTGCACATAGTAAGCGCTCAATGAATACTATTGAATGAATGAATCTACTAGGCCACACTGCTTCTCAGTGGTATGTCTGAATTTACACAGAATTCTTTAGGGTTACATGAGATCTCAGTTGGATCCCAGTCTTAAATATGTGGTAGAATAACTGCCGAGACATTTGAAGCTGCTTGAAAATAATGACAGAATGAGATTTATCTTCCAGAAAAGAGTGTTCCCAAGTTGAAGCTGCTTATTACCCATTAGTAGCCAAAAGCTAAATCCCATTAAGTTGGTGGTGGTGGAGAGGATGAGTAGTGAAAAAGCAAAACTAAACTTGGCTGGTAACTGAAAAAATGAGATGAGTATTGCCACAGGCTGACCTTACTGAAAGTAACCGTGCCACAAAAATAAGGCTTTCAATAAGACTTTTGTATGTAGGCTTTGGCACTTAATACATTTCAAATCTAGGCTCCGAAAACATAAGCACAATTTCACATACAGTAAATGAACTCCTCCAGATATTTCCCCAAGTCCTCTCCCCGTCAGTTTTGGAGATCAACAAGTTTTTCCTGTGTATTTATGGTGTGTGCATATTTTGAGAGAATATTAATGTGCCAAAAGAAGTTTACAAGAAACACAGACTGCCCCTAACATTTCTATTTGCATTTTTTTCTTCATTTGGACGGTGCTTTTTTATTTATTTTCATTGGCACCAGCTAATATTTATGCTTATCATAAGATATTTCACCACATTATGAATGTTGCTTTACTTCTCCTGACCTGGAGCTATCACCACCTCAGAGATTAACTTTGGAGCTAGCTTGCCCTTCATTATCTCGACTGTAATTTGGGTAAAAGGATAGTACTTCTCTTTCTGATCTTAACCTCTAGAGATCAGCAGAGACCATGTTTTCCCTACGTGCTGAACAAACTTTTGAACTGTCCTGCTGCCCAATAATCATTTTTTGTTATCCTAGACAAAGTAGAAAACTAAACCAAGAATGCTTCCTTTGGAAGACTGACAAAGTTTGGTGACCACGGGGCATCAGCTTTATACCAAACTAAAGATTAACAAAGCTGTAGGGCTGTCCAATCTTTTTTTTTATGTTTCTAAGTGTCCTGGAATGAACACAGAAGGCACATCCGGATTCTTAAGCAATTACATCAGTATCACCTATAAGCCAAATAGGAACATCAACAATAGGGCCCTGGAACACAGTGAGCTCACCAGTTGGGAGGCTCAGAGCGATCCAGTTTTACCGGGTGGGACATGTGAGGAGAAAGAATGACAACGGAATATTCAAATATCTTTGGTTCTGCTAAAATGAATCAGGGCATATGCAAACAGGGAGAGGAATGCAAATATTTTTGAAGACAAAGTGATATGGCGGGTCTCAGACGCGGAGCTTAGGAGCAGGCCGTTTTGGACTTATCCCACGTGAGAAGCAGCGTGACCTAGTGGAAAGAGCCAGGCCTGGGAGTCAGAGGACCTGGGTTCTAATCCCAGATCTGCCAATGGCTCTGCTGAATGCTTGCTGGGGGACCTTTGGGCAAATCACTTTCCTTCTCTGTGCCTCATTTTCCTCAACTGTAAAGTGGGGAGTCAATACACGTTCTCCCTCCTACTTAGGCTGCGAGCGCCATGTGGGACTTGTACCTACCTCAGTGCTTAGAACCATGTTTGACACATAGAAAGCGCTTAACGAATATCATGAAAACAAAACAAATCACACTTAGCCCATGTCGGGGCAGCAGTTCATCAATAATTGTTTTCCTTGAACTGAGGATTCAAGAAGATTGAGTGATTGATTGACTGACTGCGATTCCAAGAAGCAGGATTTTTTTAAAAATCCCCGTTTTCATTTTCATTAATCTCACCCCATCCTACTTCAAAAAACAATAAAAATGATTTTCTTTTTAACAAGGATAGTGGAACCCAAATTTCCTAACAAACAAAAGTGCTGCTCATTTGATTCAGGAAAGAGCTAGGTGGATGACAACACCAGTCTTTTCTCTGAATCACAACGAAGTAGACAGAAAGAAAGAAATTAATCTATTTGAAGGCCAGAGGCTAAATTAAGAACTCAGGTGCCTTTCCTGCCTTTTGAATTTCTTTTGTCTTCAATGTCCTCCCTTTGATTGTGTTTACACTGGCCAAATCGTAACTCCCTTTGACATTTCTAGGGTCCTAAAGGCAAGAAAGGAGCAAGTGGTCCCCCAGGAAAACGTGGAAGTCCCGTAAGTAATACAGTTTTCCCATTTCCTTTCTCTTTATGAACTGCACAAGACGAGCTAGTGGCTTGCAGGAAAGTTTTTTTGCTGCTAATTAATGTCATTCTTAAAGATAGACTAAAAAATGTGATAAATTAAGTAACTCTCATGTCACCCTGGAGCACAAAATGGAGGACAGAGGTGATCTCTTCTTGAAGGTGGACGTTTGATCCTTGGAGCTTAGTATTCTCTGCTCTGACTTGAGTGGAGGAGACCTCCCCTCTGCTCAGGGAAGATAAATGTAATTTCAGCCAAGAGATTTCCCCAGATTTCTCATTAACCAGCAACCCATGGAAAGACATCTATGATTCCTGCTTGCAAACTTCCTTGTTGAGTCCACAGGTGTGCTTACCAGAGTGTTCACATATCTTGCTCTTGCAATCATTTCAACCAAGGAACTAAATTTGAATCAAGTCCTGCCTTTGAGTAAGTGAACATTTGCACTTAGTATCAGGTCTCAGGCCAGTTGACTGGACACCGGAAAAAATCCCTTCCAGGGCAGACAAACAATCCAGAGAAACGACTTTCAAGAAAGGGGTCTTCTTAACTAGGAGCAATAAAAGAACAGGTGACATAAACAGCCACATGGAAAGACCAGGGATTGTCTTCGCATTGTTCTTCTTTTAAATGAGCGCTTCAGTGGAGTAAAGCCTTGGTATTTTTAGGAGAAAAGGCAAATGCCTGTTGCATGGTATTCTGGATGGAACTTGAGGAGACGAGATGGAGTCAAGAGAAGGAGCAGAGAGGCTTAAAGACGGAGTGATGGGGAGGGTGGGAGACACGGAAGAGACGCTTGCTCAGGAGAGGCTCGGGATAATGGAGGGGGGAGAGAGGCTAGAGGTGGGAGATAGAACAAGGGTCAGAGAAAAGAGTAGTGAATAAAGAGGTAAGAGGGAGTTGAGGGAATGGTGAAAAAGGGACAGGGTTTTCTGAGAAGGGGGAGATAAGAAAGAAAGGGAAGAAGTCCTTACTTCTGAGTACTTTTTAGATTCAAAGGGGATCGCAGTCCCCACAGACTTGTTCCAGTTGGGCCAAGGCAAGTTGACCCAGGGTAGGAGAGCAAGGAGCCATTCCTAATTGTATTATTCCTCACACATGGGGACTACTTGACCCAAGGCCCCAGTGCTCCCCATCTAGAGTGCCCTCACGACTAAGGCTGCTCCATGAGCCATAAGACCTGAAGGGAGAGAGAGGCCCCGGGGAAGTCAGAGAGCTGGGCGAAACGCCAGAGAAGTCTCAGGGGAAGGCCAGAATTCAGTGAATGTAGCGCTCAGTACCCAAAGTGCTAGTGGTACTATCCAGAAAGAAACATACTGATCCAAGGATGAGAGAAGAGAGCTTGGAAAAAAATCAGTGGCTATCTCTCAGGACAGAAGGTGATTTTCACATCAACCATCAGTAAACTCTCTTGTCCGAGCAGATGTGGGTTGATTTCCTTCCAGTCGCACCCCTAGCCAGCGGTTTGATGCTGCAGTGGGTGGCCTGGTGGAAAAGAAGCTCTTTATAAATAACGGAGAAAGTGACGCAGAGCCCGGGAATGGCTAGGAAGGACTGGATCTAGCCACAGGAAAAAAAGTCCCAGTTATTCTAGAGGAAAAGCAAAAATGGCTTGGCCTTGTCCTTCTGGATGTTATTCCATCTGGATCTGTGGTTGATTCAAAAGGCAGGCAAGGAGTAGGCCCACAGTTTGATTCATGGCTTTGTTTGACCAGCTGCTCAGAGTAGCATTTCTGCAATTAATGAATGCCTGCTGACAGCCCAGACAGACTCTGGCACATTGTTGACATTCTCTCCACAGCTGAGTAAAATATGTGAGAGGGACAGTGTCAGCCCTGCTGTACCCAAGAGGAAACAGTGACCAAGTCGATCATCGGTTTAGCCCCGTCTAGGTCCGGGAAATATTGAAAGACGGCGAACTGATCGGTGGGATGGACTGTGTAATTTCCAAATTCTGATTCTTGGGGATAAGGGGATGGTCCTGTGTTCTTTCGTGAACTAAAAGGGACGTGATCATCTGCACGGTACCCGTCTGTAACCTCCGACTCTGTTTAAATTTCTAAGGGACTAGCAGGCCCACCTGGACAGAAAGGCACACCAGGCTACCCCGGAGCAGAGGGCCTCCCAGGAAATCCTGGAAAAGCTGGACTTCCAGGAAGCCCAGGACTCCCCGTGAGTTGTTTAGATACCACTTTGTCCTTCATTTCAGCATTAAGAGCTTCTGTACAAACATTCCACTGTGAGAACATAGACATACTGTATGGTTTTCTTTGCTTTGGCATTGTCTCAGATTTCACTGATCGTTCCTTTAAGGGTTATTTCTGGAAACCTGTCGCAGCTAAGGTAAAGTTGCTTTCTGGAGGGTGTCTTTAGGTACATTCTCCTGGATATTTTGTAGCTAGAAACACGGGCAAGGTAAATAACTGAAAGCCTTTGGCTCGCATGAAGGGTTTGGAGTAAAAAAACTGTAAAGAAGCAATTTAAAGGCAACAGATTCTGGCTGGTTTTTGAGGGAGTTATCAAATATCTTCAACTACTTTTAGAACATTTAGGCCTTGGCCAAAATTCAAAGTAGGTTCTGCCAAAAATCATCTTCCCTTAACTTTCACAGCTCCTGTGCTACTTGAAGACTCTGAAAATTAGCTCCTTACTTGTCCTCTTACTCTTTGAAAACATTCCTTTCTGCCTTACATTTTTCCTATGAGCCCTGTCTCTCTGATAGGCGAAGCAATGTGAAATGCATATTTCATTTTATAAGAATCTCTCATCTTTGTTTTCTCTGTCACTCTTCAACTTGCATTCATAGCACCATCTTCCCAATAAAAATGAGGATGAACTGGGAAACTTATGCCCTCCAGGAAAATGTCCAGTTTTCTTTCAAGAACTCAAGAAACAAATTCCTGCCATTTGGCTGTACAGGAGACGTTGTACTCCTTTTTTCTTCCTTATTAAAAATTAAGTTGTCTTTTTTTTAGCCATAAGCTGAACACTTTCTTCGGTACACTCTAGAGGAGGATATAGACAATATAATTAAATACAATTACAGATAAGTACAGAAGTGCTGTGGGGCTGGGATGGAGGGATGAATAAAAGGAGCAAATCAGAGTGACATAGAAGGGAGTGAGAGAAGAGGAAAGGAGGACTCAGTCAGGGAAGGCCTCTTGGAAGAGATGTGCCTTCAATCAGGCTTTGAAAGTGGGGAGAGTGATTGTCTGTCGGAGGGAGGATGTTCCAGGCCAGAGATAGGACATGGCTGAGTTGTTGGCGGTGAAATAGATGAGACTGAGGTGCCGTGAGAAGGTTGTTGTTAGAGGAACGAAGAGTGCAGACTCTGTTGTAGTAGGAGGGTAGCAAGGTGAGGTAGGAGGGGGCGAGGTGATTAATAATAATGCTGGTATTTGTTCAGCGCTTACTATGTGCCGAGCACTGCTCTAAGCGCTGGGGGAGATACAGGGTAATTAGGTTGTCCCATGTGAGGCTCACAGTCTTCATCCCCATTTTACAGATGAGGGAACTGAGGCCCAGAGAAGTCAAGTGACTTGCCCACGGTCACACAGCTGACAAGTGGGATTAAGTGAACAAGTCTGCTTACTCTGTTGTATTTTATTCTCCCAAGAGCGTAGTACAGTGCTCTGCACACAGTAAGAACTTAATAGTAATAATAATAATAATAATGGTATCTGTTAAGCAGCTACTATGTGCCGAGCACTCTACTAAGCACTGGAGTGGATTCAAGCAAATCGGGTTGGACACAGTCGCTGTCCCTCGTGGGGCTCACAGTCTCAATCCCCATTTTACAGATGAGGTAACTGAGGCACGGAGAAGTGAAGTGACTTGCCCAAGGTCACACAGCAGAGTGGCAGATCAGAATTAGAACCTGTGACCTGTCCTCTATCCACTACACCAAACCGCTACATGATTGATTGATTGAAGAGCATGGAACTGGGAGTCAGGAAGCAGGGCGGCCTAGTGGAAAGAGCATGGGCCTGAGAGTTCTAATCGAACCTCCGCCACTTGTCTGCTGTGGGATCTTGGACAACTCACTTGACGTCTCTGTGCCTCAGTTATGTCCTCTGTAAGATGGGAGTTAAAACTGTGAGCCCCTCGTGGGACAAGAAGTGTGTCCAAGAGGATTAAGTTGTACCGAATGCAGTGCTTAGTATATTAAAAAAAAAAAAAGGATCCCAGATTCTAATAGATTTATTTGCTCTGGGTTATTAGACAATAGTAGTAGTATTTATTAAACACCTGCTGGGAAAAAAATACGCAGGTGAGAGTGTGACACTGTCCCTCACTTAACTTCTCAGTGCCCCAGTTACCTCATCTGTAAAATGGGGATTAAGACTGTCAGGCCCGGGAGGACATGGACTGTATCCAACCTGATTATCTTGTGTCTACCCCAATGCTTAGTACAGCGCCTAACAAATACAACTAAGAAGAACAAACTATAGGTAGTATAATCATCTGGATGGAAGATAATTTTGTTTGAGACCCCGTGATCTTTGGCGACCTAAGAGCTCAGTGTGGGCCACTCTGACTTGAGTGGAGAAAGCTTCCCTCTGCCCAAGGAAAGTGGACAGAATAATAATAATGTTGGTATTTGTTAAGCGCTTACTATGTGCAGAGCACTGTTCTATGCGCTGGGGTAGACACGAGGGAATCAGGTTGTCCCACGTGGGACTCACAGTCTTAATCCCCATTTTACAGATGAAGTAACTGAGGCACAGAGAACTTAAGTGACTTGCCCACAGTCACACAGCTGCCAAGTGGCGGAGCCGGGATTCGAACCCATGACCTCTGACTCCAAAGCCCGTGCTCTTTCCACCGAGCCACGCTGCTTACCGCGTCATTATATTCCATTCCGTCCAGCTGTCCCCTAATTCTTTTGAGGGATGAAAATAGGGAATTTGCTCTTTATTTTCCTCCACAGTATTATATTTTCTTGCTGCTGGACATCGGTTCGTGCATATGCATGTGTCCCTCTAGACTGTAAGCTTCTTGTGGGCAGGGAACGTATCTGTTACACCATACTGTCCCCAGAGTTTAGTTCAGTGCTGTGAATTAATTGAGAAGCACCGCAGCCTAGTGAAAAGAGCACAGGCCTGGGAGTCAGAGGACCTGGGTCCTGATCCTGCTTCTGTCTCCTGTCTGCTGTCTGACCTTGGGCAAGTTGCTTAATTTCTCTGGGCCTCAGTTCCCTCATCTGTAAAATGGGGGTTCTCTTTTTTTTCTTATAGTATTTGTTAAGCCCTTACTATGTCCCAGACACTGTAGTGTGTGCTGGGGTAAACAGGATGGACACAGTTCATGTCCCGCAGGCAGCTCACAGTCTTAATCGCCATTTTACAGATGAGGGAACTGAGGCACAGAGAGGTTGAGTGACTTGACCAAGGTCACACAGCATTCATGTGGCAGATCCAGGATTAAAACCCAAGACCTTCTGACTCCGAGGCCTGTGTTCTATCCACAAGGTCATGCTGCTTCCCTACTTCCCAATACTTGTTCTCTCTCCTGCTCACAACGTGAGCCCTACGTGGGACCTGACGATCTTGAATCTACCCCAGATCTTAGTACACTGCTTGGGACGTAGTATGCGCTTAACGAATACCATAATGATTAATAAGTATGATTGATTCTATTCATGGTGCACATGTGAATTTCAGCTGTTAATAGGAGGAAATGAATGTATTTTATTACCAGTGTTAGAAAATGGCATTTTCTCCAACTAGGACTTTGAGAGTACATTCCGGATATGCATTCCGATATGCACAATGGAAAACAGGATGCCGTTTAAACATATTTTATGTGCCGAATGAAAATTTGAGAGACCTAGTACATGGGACGTTCAAAAGAACATCACCCACACAACCGGGTAGTAAATTACCCCATGATGTCTTACCATTTACCACATAAGGTCTTGGGAGAGTTCACTGTGAGAAACGTCTTCCTTGCAGGGAATAATATCTGGAAACTCTCAGGAAAAGAATCGAAAATGACTGAAGGAAGAAAGCACTGATTGGGATTTTTTTAAGTGTGAAATGTTTTCTCTCTCATGAAAGCAGAGATGTGACTTAGATTTAATTTCCTAATGGTATAACAGTTGCAAATAAACAAGTATTTTCCAAAAGCCCACCATCTCTGCTTCAGCAGCTCCGGATTTCAAAGGAAGAGCTCACCAGAGAGAAGGGTGATGATTCCGTAGAGGATAACACTGCATTTCCAAGGCTCCTGGACCATGGGAAGTGTCTCTGCGTTAGTTATAATAATAATAATAATGTTGTTATTTGTTAAGCGCTTACTCTGTGCAAAGCACCGTTCTAAGCGCTGGGGGATACAAGTTGATCAGGTTGTCCCAAACGGGGCTCACAGTTTTAATCCCCATTTTACAGATGAGGTAACTGAGGCACCGAGAAGTTAAGTGACTTGCCCAAAGTCACACAGCTGGCAAGCGGCGGAGCTGAGATTGGAACCCATGACCTGTGACTCCCAAGCCTGGGCTCTTTCCACCGAGCCACGCTGCTCCTCTGTTATGTCTCCCTGGCCCTTGAAGCTAAATCACACAATAAATCAGGATCTTCTGGACTCTCTCCAAGGTGCCATTCTAAGTGGACTGGTCAGTCAACATAGCTACTTTCTTCTTCTGGAAAAAGTAAACAGTGTGGCCTCATGGATAGAGCACGGGCCTAGGAGTCAAAGGACCTGGGTTCTAATCCCAGCTCCGTCACTTGTCTGGTGTGTGACCTTAGGCAAGTCACTAAACTTCCGTGTTTCAGTTCCCTCATCAGTAAAAATAGGGATGAAGACTGTGAGCCCCATGTAAGTCATGGAGTGTGTCCAACCTATTTCGTATCTACCCCAACGCTTAGTGTACTAAGTGCCTGGCACTTAGTAAGCAATGAACAATTAACCTTAAAAAAAAGAGGGTAGATATTGAAGCCCGAAATCATCAGCTCATCTATTTACACTAGTATGTGTAAGGAACCCACATTATAATAATAATAATAATGTTGGTATTTGTTAAGCGAGAAGCAGCGTGGCTCAATGGAAAGAGCACGGGCTTTGGAGTCAGGGCTCATGAGTTCGAATCCCAGCTCTGCCACTTGTCGGCTGGGTGACTGTGGGCAAGTCACTTAACTTCTCTGTGCCTCAGTTCCCTCATCTGTAAAATGGGGATCAAGACTGTGAGCCCCACGTGGGACAACCTGATTCCCCTATGTCTACCCCAGCGCTTAGAACAGTGCTCGGCACATAGTAAGCGCTTAACAAATACCAACATTATTATTATTATTAAGCGCTTACTATGTGCCGAGCACTGTTCTAAGCGCTGGGGGAGATACAGGGTCATCAGGTTGTCCCACGTGAGGCTCACAGTTAATCCCCATTTGACAGATGAGGGAACTGAGGCACAGAGAAGTGAAGTGACTTGCCCACAGTCACACAGCTGACAAGTGGCAGAGCCGGGAGTCGAACTCATGACCTCTGACTCCGAAGCCCAGGCTCTTTCCACTGAGCCACGCTCTACCCCTAGCAATCATGCATCTATTTACCCCCATCCTCAGACTATCATAATATGGGGCTGGGAGTCGGAAGGTCATGGGTTCTAATCCCACCTCCACCACTGGTCTGCTGTGCGACCTTAGGCAAATCACTTCATTTCTCTGGGCCTCGGTTTCCTCATCTGTAAAATGGGGATTGAGACAGAGCCCCACGTGGGACAGGGACTGTGTCCAACCCAATTTGCTTGTATCCCCCCCAGTGCTTAGTACAGTGCTTGACATGCAGTGTTTAAAAAATACCATAATTATTATATCGTTAAAATTCTAATCTCCTTGTAGTCTATTTTGATTCCACTGTTTAAGTATTGTTCTGACTGTTAGCTCCATTAGAGTGTAAACTCTTGATGGGTAGGGAATAGGTCTTCAATCAAAAGTAGGTATTGATCATTACTGACCGAAAAGTCGTTGGGAGAATACAGCGGAGTAGAGGAGCAGCGCGCCTAGTGGAAAGAGCACGCGTCTGGGAGTCAGAAGACCTGGGTCCTAATCCCTGGTGTGTGACTGTGGGCAAGTCACTTCACTTCTCCATGCCTCAGTTCCATCTTCACAAAATGGAGATTTAATACCTGTTCTTCCTCCTACATAGATTGCGAGCCCCAAGTGGAACCTGATTATGTTGTATCTAACTCAGCAGTTAGTGGAGTGCTTGGCAACTGGCAACTGCTTAACCAGTACCATAACCGACTTGATTATTATCATTATTATCGCACACGACTCCTGCTCTCAGTGAGCTTACAATGTAACGCAGGGGCAGAGGAGACAGACACAAAATAATTTACAGAAAGGAGGAAGAAGGTAATGGAAAAAAAGGAATATGTGGGCAAAGAAGCACTTAAATAGACGCGCTAAATTTACAGAAGTGGTTGTGAGCACATGAGCATGAAGGAAGCACAATTTACACTGACATAAATTTAGAGAAGTGTCGCAGTCATCGGAAGTGCCACGAGGACAAAGGTGGCACCAAAGTGTTGAGCGAGGAGTTGGGAGGATGTGATGGAGGGGGTTAAGAAAATGGAGAGGAAGGCCTTCTGGAGGAGGTGAGATTTCAGAAGAACCCAGGGAGACTTGTGGTCTGGTAGATCAGGGGAGAGAGTTCCAGGAAGGAATAAGATCATGTCTGTGTTTCTGTGGCTCTTTTCCAAGCACTTACTAGAATGCATTGCACCAGTGGACTTTCAGTAAACACCATTACTACTGTTATTATTATGACACAGCCCCAGTGCGTGCTAATTACTCTATACAGACATCTACACACAATTTTCGACAATAAACAATAAGGCAGTAGCGCATCAGACGCTACACTGCTCCTTTTTCTGACCTCTCCCTGCCATTTCTTTTAAATGGTATTTGTTAAGCGCTTACTATGTGTCAGACGCTGATCTAAGTGCTGGGGTAGATAAAAGGTAATCAGGTTGGACCCGGTCCATGTCCCACATGGGGCTTAAAGTCATCATCACCATTTTACAGATGAGGTAACTGGGGCACAGAGAAGTGAAGTATCTTGCTCAAGGTCACAGAGCAGACAATTGGCAGGGTCAGGACTAGAACTCAAGTCCCTCTGATTCCCAGGCCCAGGCTCTACCCATTAGGCCACACTGTGTCGGCTGTTTTCTTTTTACAGACATAAAGGCACATAGGTCGACAGTGTCCCGGGTTTATGTAGGGCAGTAAGGTTTTGGGATTTAGTTGGTTCGGAAAGAGCCTGAAAATGAATCAATACAAAATGTTTGATATTTTTGGCAGCCTCTTTCCTCGAGTCCAGAAGCAAACCTTCCTTTGATATGGCTATTGATAATCATTTAACTCAATCTAAATTAATGTCTGCTATGGAATTAACACCTGAAAGCAGGTCAGATAACTTTTGCATCTGTGTTTATCCTGGTCAAACGACCTCTATCCTATAGAAGAACAAACTCTTTCCCCATCTAGACTCAGTGCCCACCGTGTGCAGTGCTCTGTTCTAAGCATTTAAAAAATAATAATAATAATGGCATTTGTTAAGCACTTATTATGTGCCGTGCACTGTTCTAAGCGGTGGGGTAGGTACAAGATAATCAGGTTGTCCCACTCGGGGCTCACAGTCTTAATCCCCATTTTACTGATGAGGTAACTGAGGCACCGAGAAGTTAAGTGACTTGCCCAAAGTCACACAGCTGCTAAGTGGCCGAGTCGGGATTAGAACCCATGACCTCCGATTCCCAAGCCCGGGCTCCTTCCACTAAGCCATGCTGCTTCTAATGGTATCGGTGAGAAAACCAGAGGAAAAAGACACAATCGCTGACATCATGAATACAATCTAATGGAAGGCAGTCACAAAAAAATTAATCCTTATGAGGAGATAAAAGGGAATGGGAAGCTAAATGCATAGATAAAGTCTTCAATAATAGAGTTCAAAAATGGTAATAATGCTATTTGAACGATTTTTTATTAAGTACTTAAAAAAGTGAAGTCAAACATAACACACATTCCCTTTCCATAAGGAGTTGACACTCTAAAGGGATAGAAAGACATAAACATAGTTGCAAATAGTGGTTACAAAATAAATATTTAAACAGACAATTAAATTTACATAGGTACTCAGGGGCGAAGATGAATACCAAAGAATAAAGAAATGCTGGAGGCGGCTTGGGGTATTGGAATTCACTGGGGAAAGTTTGGATCCCCAGGCTGTAAGCTCTTTGTGGGCAGGGAATGTGTCTGCACTGTACTCTCCCAAGCGCTTAGTACAGTGCTCTGCACACAGTAAGCACTCAATAAATACGATTGAATGAACACTGATAGGTACAAAAGTACTTCAGGTGATTGTGAGAACTGGGGCTTTCAAACCCTAAGCTTACCCACTGAAAACTGCAGTGAATGTGGATTTTATTTTTTTTTGCAAGTGAAAATTAGCGCTGTATTGGGGACTGAAATGAGTGAGCTTAAATATACTCAGTTGTTTTTAATTTAGAGGAGAGTTGAAATAGGAAATAATTTCTTTTAAAAAAGTGAATATAATAGGAACAATTTTGAAACCTTCTAAGCTAACACAAAATGGCCAGGAGGGGAAACTGCAGTTTGTATTTACTCCTTAAATTCCCTGGAATGCCCTCAGTTGGTTTCTACCGGTTCATCCTTTCACAGCTTATGGCCGTGTTCTCTGGCTTACCTTGAGACGCTGTTGGATTTTTCCACTGAGACAAATATTTATTCTAAGGTTTCCAGCCTTATGAAACTGGTCTATTTGCCTAAACAATGTTCTCCCCTTTTTTGATGTGGCCAACGAATGAAAAAATTCCCTGACATATTTGTGAAGTAGTGACAGTGGTTTTACAGATCTGGCTATAGGAACGTCGCCACGCTACGGCTTTTGAAAGGGTAGGATTGAGAGAATCACTGCCCGATGTAGATTTTCTTCCTCGTAAATGAGCATTTTGAGGCCGGGCAATCATTTTAGCACATCTGCAGTGAATAAGGCTGCCATGCTGTTTTTATTGAAATGAGTGGCTTTTTCATATGTTCACGATCTCTGGAGTTCCCAGGCCTAATGAAAACAAAAACAGCATTTTTTTTTTTTTTTAGGAAGGATCGTAAATACATTTGTCATCCAAAATTAAGGTTGACCAGGAATGGTGGGTCTGTTCTTGCAGGGATTAATAAAACTTACTGGGAGGACAAGTTTACTCTTTGACCTTCGGCAAGGTTTTTCAGTCACATGCCCACTTCGCAGATTAATTACTTTGTCCTGTGAGTCCAGGCAGGAGCATTGCCACACATACGCTGCTCATCTTAAGGGAATCTTGGAAATCTTGAATTTTTGCATTTTGGAGTCCATCCAGGCTGTGCGCAGGGGGTAAGCCCATCATCGCGCTACATGCACTTGGCTTGTTTCAAATGGAATAGCGGGACCACCGTGCAAGCATCTATCGGGAACACAAAAATCGTGCATCCCAGCAGGGATGGGCTTGTCCTCTTACTGAAAAACAGGAATCGTAACACTAGGGCAAACTCGGTTTCTGAGAAAAAACAGTCTCTTTTTCAAGCTAGTATTTGGAAAAGAAACTTGTTTGCTTTGGCCAGTCCTATGCTAGGTAAACACAGTTGATTCTTGATTATTCGGGGAGCCATTAGCCACAGTGTCAATTACCCGGGCTTCTTGCCTTTCCACTTCCTTGCCTCCTTCTGCTTGCCTGCTGGGTACTTTTGTTCTCTAACAGAGGGTGGGGATGAGAAGCTCAAATCTTAGCTACTTGGTATCTTTGCTGGTAAAATAATCCAATAGGGGGATTGGGTTGTATCACCTAGGGGTTGGGGCCGGAAGTCTTTTGAGGTGGTTTCTAATTCTGTCATCCAATGCCACTTGAGTAGTCACTCAATCTCTCACTCTCGTCACCTGTAAAATGAGAATTATAGTACCTAATCCTATCTATTCCACAGACACGAATAGCAATGAGCTAATAAATGAAGGACCCCTCTCAGGATCGCACCTAGAGTCTCCAGGACCCTACCCGTCTCGGTTACGGAGGGAGAGTCAAGCAGAGGCCTATTCATTCCATTCCTAGCTTGACCAGTAGCTAGCGAGTGGAAGGCAATCTGCTACAGGTCCAAACTCCCCTGTGCTGGGCAGCAGTGGCCCGGGAGAGAGTCGAGGGCAGAGACTCAATTTTCCTGAGCAGAAGAAGGCAATGGTAAACCACTTCCATATTTTTTACCAAGAAAACTCTACGGATACACCACCAGAACGATTGCAGATGGAGGTGGGGCGTTCTGGGAGAGATGTGTCCATAGAGTCGCTATGGGTCAGAGACAACACGACAGCATAAGACCAGACAATAAGCCCTTTGAATCCCTTGAAAGAAAGGGACTATTAAAAAAATTCAAAATGTAGAATCACAGTAGCCACTCCTATCTACTCCCCAGGAATCAATAGCAGTGAACTAGTAAATGTGAAAGCTCTTTGTGTTCCTTGAAAGGAGCTGTAAAAAAATTCAAAATAGAGAATCTGGAAGTCAGTTTTTGGTAATCGTCATACTCGGGGTCTCCACTAATGCACAATTTCTAGCATGAGCTAATACGGCCCATGAGTTAGCTATTCCCTGTCGGTCCTGTGCCAAAGCTCAGATTGCGCAGATGAAGTGTGGTAGTAATTACATGGCTAAATTTGAGATTATCAACAATCCACTGGTTCTTCTACAAACAACTCAGCTGCTCTTTAGACAATGGAGTAGAACGTCAGCGCCAGAGACATGGATAGACAAAGAGACATTCCCACAGTCATCGTTTTTATGATGTGGCCACGAGCCCAGGGATCATTGTTTAGGTCCAGGAAAATTATTCAACCCCGTTGCAGATATTTGCAAATAACGATTGCTTCCCGCCCTGCCTTTTAGTGTATGTCGTCGCGCTGGGGCGGCTGTAGGTCTAGGGATTGCAGAACCTACCCACAAGTCCTCAGCAGGACGGTGGAGGGTTTGGAAAGGATTCCTGCCAACCCAAAAGTAAAGAGTCACTGCCACCTCGCCTAGGAAAGCGCAGTGACAAGTAGATGGAGTAGAAGAGTGGGAGAACAATAATAATACTAATGGTACTTGTTAAATGCTCACTACGTGCCAACCACAGTTCTAAACACTGGGATAGATGCAAATGGATCAGTTTGGACACAGTTCCCGTCCCGCATGGAGCTCACCATCTTAATCCCCATTTTACAGATGAGGTAACTGAGGTCCAGAGAAGTGAAGCGACTTGCCCAAGGTCACAGGGCAGACATACGGCAGAGCTGAGATTAGGAGCCAGGTCCTTCCGACTCCCAGGCCCGTGATCTATCCACTAAGCCGTGCTGCTCAAGCGGCAACCACATGCAACCACATTTTCTATTTTCAAAGTATTGAAAGGATGATGAATTGCAGATACAGGCTGCCACAAACATGCACGGTACTTACACAAACATTAAATGCACCCTCACTTCTGAGTTGCTTCTGATCTCTACCTTCTTTAGTCTATACTTCACTCTGTTACCCAGGTCATTTTTCTACAGAAACGTACAGGACATGTTTCCCCACTCCTCAAAAAAGTTGCCCATCCACCTCTGCATCAAACAAAAACTCCTCCTTTGGCTTCAAGGTACTCAATCACCTTGCCCCCTCCTACTTCACCTCACTACTCTCCTAGTACCACCCAGCTTACACACTTGGCTCCTCTAATGCTAAACTTCTCACTGAACCTCAATCTCAGGTGTCTCGCCACAGACCCCTCACCCACATCCTCCCCCTGGCCTGAAACGCCTTCCCTCCTCAAATCCAACAGACAGTTACTCTCGTCCCCTTCAGAGCCGTAATGAAGGCACATGTCCTCCAAGAGGCCTTCCCTAACTAAGCCCTCCTTTCCTCTTCTTCCACTCCCCCAGCGTCACCCTGACTTGATCCCTTTATTCAACCCCCCTTCCCAGTCCCTCAGGAATTATGTACATATCTGTAATTTATTTATTTATATTACTGTCCGTCTCCCCCTCTAGACTATAAGCTCCTTTTGGGTAGGGAATGTGTCTATTTATTGTTATATTGTACTCTCCCAAGTTCTCTGCACACAGTAAGAGCTCAATAAGTAGCATTGAATGAATAAATGAACAAACACAGTGACCAGGTTCCTGCTGCCTCGACCTCCATCCGGGTGCCAGAGAAAGGTACCGTGTTTGTATTAGAGGTTTTCTTGGGTATAAACCTGCCTGTCACCAGGAGGTTGTGTTGGGCTCAGTCACAAAGGTCAGTCAGGGATTGACTCCCCCGATACTTTGGACTTAGCCTGGGCTGATTCAGAGGACACCCCAGAATTTTGGTGGATGCCAGGCGGGGAGAGAGGAAATGGAGCCTCAAAATTAATAATAATAATGTTGGTATTTGGTAAGCGCTTACTATGTGCAGAGCACTGTTCTAAGCGCTTGGGTAGATACAGGGTAATCAGGTTGTCCGCCGTGGGGCTCACGGTCTTCATCCCCATTTTCCAGATGAGGTAACTGAGGCACAGAGAAGTAAAGTGACTTGCCCACAGTCACACAGCTGCCAAGCGGCAGAGCCGGGATTCGGACCCATGACCTCTTTAGTCAGATCCCTAAACTTAGTTCTCCTGATCATTTTACTCCAGAAGTTTTTAAGAGAGCCCAGGAGATGCTTTCAAGAGGAAAATTTACATTCTAATTTAGAATCTCTTTCTTCAACTTACTTGGAAAAGCAGATTTTTGAAAACTCTACCCATTAAGATATTTCAAAATAACAGAATTTGCTTGATATTTTTTAATGACTCCATCAGTGGTATCTATTTAGAGCTTACTGTGAGCAGAGGACTGTATCAATCATGAGAGAAGACTAAAATACAATAGAGTAGGTAGATACAAGGCAAACATTAAAATAAATTACAGATGGATGTGTACATAAGTGTTGTGAGGGTGGGGTAAAAATCAAAGGGCTTAAGGGATACAAACCAGCGTGGCCCTAATTTCCTACTACAACCCAACACCATGCACTTCACTTCTCTAATGCCAACCTACTCACTGTACCTTGATCTCATCTATCTCGCCTCCAACCTCTTACCCACATCCTGCCTCTGACCTGGACTGATCTTTATATCCGACAGATAATAATAATAATAATAATAATGGTATTTATTAAGCACTTACTATGTGTCAGTAAGCTCTGGTGTGTATTTGTTAAGCACTTACTATATGGAGAAGCAGCGGAGAAGCAGCGTGGCTCCGTGGAAAGAGCCCGGGCTTGGGAGTCAGAGGTCGTGGGTTCGAACCCCGACTCTGCCCCTTGTCAGCTGTGTGACTGTGGGCAAGTCACTTCACTTCTCTGGGCCTCAGTTCCCTCATCTGTAAAATGGGGGTGAAGACTGTGAGCCTCACGTGGGACAACCTCATTCCCCTGTATCTATCCCAGCACTTAGAACAGTGCTCTGCACGTAGTAAGAGCTTAACAAATACCAACATTGTTATTATTATTTATCCCGGCTCCAGCGCTTGCCAGCTGTGTGACTTTGGGCAAGTAACTTAAACTTCTCTGTGCCTCAGTTACCTCATCTGTAAAATGAGGATTCAAACTGTGAGCCCTACGTAGGACAACCTGATCACCTTCTATCCCCCCAGCGCTTAGAACAGTGCTTTGCACATAGTAAGCGCTTAACCAATACCACCATTATTCATTCGTTCAATAGTATTTATTGAACGCTTACTATGTGCAGAGCACTGTACTAAGCGCTTGGGATGAACAAGTCGGCAACAGATAGAGACGGTCCCTGCCGTTTGACGGGCTTACGGTCTAATCGGGGGAGACGGACAGACAAGAAATTATTAAGTGCCAGGCACTCTTCTATGCTCTGGTGTGAATACAAGCACGTCGGGTTCCACTTCATCTCCTCCAGTACTCTCCTTGACCCCCTCCCATCTGGCTTCCACCCCCTTCCCTCCAGAGAAATTGCCCTCTCAAAGGTCACCAATGACCTCTTTCTTGCCAAATCCAAATACCTCTATTCATCCTAATCTTCCTCAATCTTAGCTGCCTTCAATATTGTGAACCACCCCTTTCTCCCGGATACATTTTCTAGCCTTGGCTTCGCTGACACGCTGCTCTCTTGTTTCTCCACCCAACTCTTGGATCACTCATTCTCAGTCCCTTCTGTGGGCTCCTCCTCTGCATCCCACCCCCTAACCGGGGGCGTCTCTCATGGCACAGTTCAAGCCCTTGGAGAACTCACTCGCTCCCATGGCTTCAAAGATCATCTCTATGTGGTCCCCCACTTGTCTGCTGTGTGACCTCGGACAAGCCACTATACTTCTTCTGTGCCTCGGTTACTTCATCTGTAACCTCATCTGCTGAACTGTATTTCCCAAGCGCTCGATAAATGCGATTGAACGAATGAATAAAATGGGGATTGAGAATGAGTCCCACGTGGGACAGGTACTATGTCCAACCCGATTTGCTTGTATTCACACCAGAGCTTAGTACAGTGCCTGGCACATAGTAAGTGCTTACCAAATACCATAATTCTTATTATTATCTGTCAGATACGAAGAAGGAGGTCATTCCAGGTCAGAGGCAGGATGTGGGCGAGAGGTTGGAGGCGAGATAGATGAGAGTACAGTGAGTAGGTTGGCATTAGAGGAGCGAAGTGTGTGGGGTGGGTTGTAGTAGGAAATTAGGGAAGCAAGGTTGGAGGGGCAAGATGATTGAGTGCTTTAAAGCCATTGGTAAGGAGTTTCTGTTTGATGTGGAGTTGGATGGGCAACCCCTGGAGGTTCTTGAAGAGTGGGGATACATGGAGTGAACATTTCTGTAGAAAAATGATCCAGGCAGCAGAGTGAAGTATGACCTGGAGTGAGGACAGACAGGAGGTAGGGAGGTCAGTAAAAAGGCTGATACGATAATCAAGGCAGAACGATAATAATAATGTTGTTATTTGTTAAGCGCTTACTATGTGCAGAGCACTGTTCTAAGCGCTGAGGTAGACACAGGGTAATCAGGTTGTCCCCATGTGAAGCTCACAGTCCTAATCCCCATTTTGCAGATGAGGTAACTGAGGCACAGAGAAGTTAAGTGACTTGCCCACAGTCACACAGCTGACAAGTGGCAGAGCGATAGGATGTGTGCTTCGATTAACATATTAGCTTTGTGGATGGAGGGGAAAGGACAGATTTTAGCAACATTGTGAAGGTTGAACCGATAGTATTTGGTAATAGATAGTATATGCGTTAAGTATTTAATCACCTTGCTCCCTCCTATCTTACCTCACTGATTTCCTAGTACAACCTAGCATTCATTCAGTTGTATTTATTGAGCTCTTACCGTGGGCAAAGCACTATTCTAAGCACTTGGGAGGGTACGATGTAACAACAGACAGACACGTGCTCGTTTTGTTCCACTAATGCCAACCTACTCATTCTACTTTGATCTCATCTCTCTCACCACCAACTGCCACCCATGTCCTGCCTCTGGCCTGTAACTTCCTCCCCTGCATATCCAACAGACCAGTCTCCCCACCTTCAGAGCTTTACTAAAACCAAAGAGGCTTTCCCCAAATAAGCCCTCATTCGCCCTATTCTCTTCCCTTCTGCTTCGCCCTTGCACTTAGATTTGTATCCTTTAAGCACTTACTATTCACTCCACCCTCAGCCCCACAGCACCTCTGTACGTATCCCTAATTTATTTTAATCTCGGCCTCCCCCGTAGATAGAAAGCCCCTTGTGGGCAGGGAATATGTCTAATAACTCTTATAATATTAAACTCTCCCAAGTGCCTGGTTTAGTGCTCTGCACAAGGTAAGCGTTCAATATATCCACTTGATTGACTCATTGATTCAGTGAGAGAAATGAGTTGAGGATAATGCCAGGATCTGAGAAGCATAGGGGCCTAGTGGAAAGAGTCCAGGTCTGGATGTCAGAGGACCTGGGTTCTAATCCCAGCTCTGCCAGTTGCCTACTGTATGATCTTGGGCAAATCACTAACTTCTCCGCCTTAGTTTCCTCATCTGTAAAATGGGGATTCAATCTCTGTCCTCCTTCCTACTTAGACCCATGTGGGACAGGGACTGTATCCAACCTGCTTGAATTGATCCAACCCAGCCCTTAGGACAGTGTTTGACACATAGTACTTACTAAATTTAATAATAATGTAGGCTTGGAAGACAGAGAGGATAGTGGGGCCTTATGGGGTGACTGTGGGGTGGGTTGTAGTAGGAAATTAGGGAAGCGAGGTAGGAGGGGCAGGATGATTGAGTGCTTTAAAGCCATTGGTAAGGAGTTTCTGTTTGATGTGGAGTTGGATGGGCAACCACTGGAGGGTCTTGAAGAGTGGGGATACATGGACTGAACATTTCTGTAGAAAAATGATCTACTGACAGTCATACTGACCCAAATTTGGGGGAGAGTTTACTATTTTATCTTTTCAGTACCGTAAGTAACATGATGATGTACTCCCAGAGGATGCGGAGAAAAAAGCGGAGTCAATAATGGAGGAGGCCAGGGTGCTTCAGGCAGCTGCCCCAGTGCGAATGCTGAATAAAATTTCAGCTACCCAACTGTATTCGCTTTCAATCAATCACATATATTGAGGGTTTACTGTATGCAGAGCACTATACTAAGCACTTGGGAAGTACAAAATAACAGACACATTCCCTGCCCACCGTGATCTTACAGTCTAGAGGGGGAGACTGACATTAATATAAATAAATGGAATACGTCCATTTATTGTTGCATTATACTCTTCCATACACCATGGTATGGTGCTCTGCACACAGTAAGTGCTCACTAAATAAAATCAAATGAATGACCAAATTACATATATGTACACAAAGTGTTGTGGAGCTGGGGGGGGGGGGTGGAGGATTCATTGATCCATTCATTCAATAGTATTTATTGAGCACTTACTCTGTGCAGAGCACTGTACTAAGCGCTTGGAATGTACAAATCGGTAACAGATAGAGACAGTCCCTGCCCTTTGACGGGCTTACAGTCTGATCGGGGGAGACGGACAGACAAGAACAGTGGCAATAAATAGAATCGAGGGGAAGAACATCTCATTAAAACAATAGCAAATAAATAGAATCAGGGTGATATATATCTCATTAACAAAATAAATAGGGTGATGAAGATATATACAGTTGAGCGGATGAGTACAGTGCTGAGGGGATGGGACAGGAGAGGGGGAAGGGCAGAAGGAAAGGGGGGAGAAGAGGGTTTAGCTGCGGAGAGGTGAAAGGGGGCAGGTAGAGGGAACAGAGGGAAAAGGGGAGCTCAGTCTGGGAAGGCCTCTTGGAGGAGGTGAGTTTTAGCAAGTCAGGGTGACACAGAAAGGAGTGGAAGAAAAGGAAAGGAGGGCTTAGTCAAGGAAGACCTCTTGAAGGAGATAGACCCTCAATATAAGGCTTTGAAACCTTGGGGAGTAATTGTCAGATAAAAAGAGGGAGAGCATTCCAATTCAGAGGCGGGTTGTGGGCGAGAGGTTGACAGTGAGATAGATGAGATAGTGAGTAAGTTGGCATTAGAGGAGCAAAAGGTGAGTGCTGGGTTTAGTAGGAGAGTAGGGAGGTGAGGTCGGAGGGGGCAAAATGATTGAGTGCTTTAAAACAGATGGTTCAAATAATGAAGAGACTTTGCCTCAGGATGACTAACCAAAGAACTAGTCATTTAGAAAACTTCCACAATCACATTTTAAGGAAAATACCACTTATGGGAATTTAGCTGCTGTTTTCATGAATAATTGGATCTGTAAAAGAACATGGCATTTTCATTGTTCAGGATCAGTAGTCACATCCAAGAAGTTTTGTTAGAATTCTTTTGCAAGGTTTAACTTGCTATTTTACCAAGTTTTTGATTACAGAACAGCAGTTGCGGTCCTTCATTTTCTTTAATGGTATTTGTTAAGCTCTTACTGTGTGCCAGGCACCGTACTTAACACTGGGGTGGACATAAGCTTTTAAAGTTGGATCTGTCACCAGCCCCCGATTAGTACCAACCAGGACCGGGGTGGCCTCAGTGACACATAGTAGAAATCAAACCACACCTCTGATTACCAAGGTTAACGTGGAAAGGTCTTTACTTAGTTTTACCAGTGACATTTACACACACTCACTTCACTCCACTATGCCAAGGGCCCAGTACCCGCCTGTGGTCAGAGGAGCCCATTCTGCCAATGTTTCTTCTTTCGGCCTCCAACTGCAGCTCTAATGCTTGCTTCTCTCCACAGCTCAACATGCCTCAGAAGGTGCCTCCAGATGCCCTCTCCCCCATTCAAAATGAACACCTTTTATCTGCTTTAGGCATGGCATCTGTGTCCCTATGTGATAATCACTGATTGGTCCAGGCCCATAACTGGGGAGAACAAGGAGAGAAGACCCCACCTCCCTCCCCGCTCCCCTCCCACAGGCCAGGAATCCCCTATCTCAGGTAGAGCGCATCGGTGGCTTCGCAAAGTCTGTTCCTTGTTGTTGTTTATGGGATCACAAACAGTCTCTAACAAGGCAGCCTGTTGTGGGGTCACCACGGCATCCGGTCTGTAGCCCACATGGGGCTCCCAGTCTTAATCTCCATTTTTTACTGATGAGGGAACTGAGGCACAGAGAAGTTAAGTGTCTTTCCCAAGTTCCCAAATCAGACATGGTGGAGTTGGGATTAGCACCCAGGTCTTTTGACTCCCAGGCCGGTGATCTATCCAGTAGGCCACAGTGCTTCTTCTTATTAAGGGTATGATTATACAGGTAGAGAGTGAGAAAGATTAACATGGTAAAACCATTACTGAAACAATTATATATACATATATATGTATATATATATACACACACACACACATATATATATATATAAAACAAGGTTTTTATGTGTCTAATTATTCTTGAAAGAATTTTAAGTGATTGTCCTTACATCTTTTATTTTTCCTACAAATACTGAAGTGATTTAGAATTTTTATCCTGGTTATTTAAGAAAGTGTTCTAACAGAGTGAAAAAATGTATTGTCCCATGCCAAGGGGGTTAACAATTTGTTCTGTCTTCAGTTTGGCTGTTTCTCTTGAAAGCAAAATTCCTCTTCTACTGAGTTCTCCATCAGAAATGTTTGCTCTTGCCCCTAGCACTGTTTGGAATTTTGTCCAGAACATTTTGCTACTTTTCTTCAAGTTTCCCTCAGCTGTGAGAAACCAGATTCGGCAGCAGATGACTTGGAACACATTCATCCTGCTGGATAAAACTTCAAACGGCACCACGGGTAAAATGAACGTCTCCAGCACACACGAACAGGGCCGCGCCTTGGGTTCGTACCCTGGCGACAGTTCCCCTTGACCCCCGTGGGGCGTTCTGCTGGCAGACAAAACAGTGGGACTAAAGTCACTGTTGATGGTGTAAAATTATCTGGACCCTGTGGGGTTTCTACCGACAATAGTGAAGTTCGGCTCTTTCCTGGAAGATATTAATACGTTAAAAAAAAAAAAGCTCGTCCTCCAGCCTGAAAACTTGTCCTCTAGACTGCAAGCTCGTTGTGGGCGGGGAATGTGTCTGTATATTGTTATCTTGTACTCATCCAAGCCCTTAGAGTAGTGCTCTGCTTGCAGCAAGCGCTCAATAAATACGATTGAATAAATGCGATGAAGATGAGGACTGAAGAATCTTGAAGACTGAGATGCTTGTCTATTTCCCTCAGAATTAAATGGGTGTGCAGGTGCTAGAAAAGCAATGTAGCTTTGTGGATAGGGCACAGGCTTACAAGTCAGAAGGACCTGAGTTTAATTCCGGCTCCGCTGCATGTCTGTTGTGTGACTTGGGCAGGTTACTTGACTTTTCTGAGCCTCAGTTACCTCATCTGTAAAATGGGGATTAGGAGTGAGAGCCCCATACAGGACAGGGTCTGTATCCAACTTCATTAGCTTGTATCCACCCCAGTGCTTAGAACTGTGCTTGGCATTTAGTAAGCGCTTAACAAGTTCCGTAGTTATCGTTAGCATTATTAGGTGTCATTGTACATCTCAATTATCCCTAGTGCCATCATTTTGTATTTTCTCATATTTTTAGTAGATGAATTGGCATCTGTATTTTGAAAGAAAAGACAGTGGGAATCATTTGAAGGTCAATAATATATATTTTTATGATATTGTTTAAACACCATGTGGCGGGCACTGTACTAAATGCCAGGGTTGATGCAAGCTAATTAGGTTGGACGCAGTTCATGTCCCTAATGAGCTCACGGTCTCAATCCCCATTTTACAGATGAAGTAACTGAGGCACAGAGAAGTGAAGTGGCTCGCCCACGGTCAAACAGTAGACAAGGGGAGGAGCCAGAATTGGAACCCAGGTCCTTCTGACTCCCGGGCCTGTGCTCTAGCCACGGGGCTATGCTGCTTCTAATTTAATATTACTGCACGACTACTCGAAATTTGATCTGACTTTGCTTTACCGCCTGTGGGTAGCTACCTTGAAAATAGTGTCAGGCTTCCAGAAATGTCACATTGACCTTGCTCATGCTTTCCAACCCCTCTTCCCTCCCCTTCCAATCGTGACACCCTCTCGCTGACCCCGTAACGCTGGCCGAAAGAACACTGCTCCACATTAGATCCACCCAGAGCTTCTCCAAACACGAATTTTCTTGAAAACCTTTCAGAGAGGAGACAAGGGAAACAGAGGCCGCATGAGTTAAAATGTGTTTTGGCCTGGACATGTGTGCTAGTTTATAGCCCCGATATCGGGTCTGAGCATTTTCATTCTGTATATTTCCGTCCTCCCTCCCCACCCGCAATCTCTGAGACTTTCCAAATGGAACGAGGAGGAGGAGGTTCTGGGACTAAGGTTCAATCTAGACTGTACGTACGTCCTGGGCGGGGATCGGGTCTTTTATATTGTTGTGTTAGACTCTCCCAACTACTTAATGCAGTGCTCTGCACACAGTAGTCACCCATTAGGTACAAGTGTTTGATTGATTGTCAGGGACTCTCTTTAGCACTTAGTAAAGAAAGCAGCTTGGCTTAGTGAATAGAGCGTGGGCTTGGGAGTCAGAGGACGTGGGTTCTAAGCCCAGCTCTTCCACTTGACTCCTGAGTGACTTTGGGCAAGTCACTTAGCTCCTCTGGGCCTCAGTTACCTCATCTGTAAAATGAGGATTTAAGACGGTGAGCCCCATGTGGGACCAGGGAATGTGTCCAACCTGATTACCCCAGTAATTAGAACAGTGCTTGGCACGTAGTAAGCGCTTGACAGATACCATAATTATTATTTGTTATTATGGAGTTCACACAGTAAGAGCTCAATAAATGCCATCGATTGATCTAGTTCATTTATTCATTCAATCATATTTATTGAACTGTTTCTGTGTTCAAAGCACTATGCTAATAATAATAATGATAATGATGGTATTTGTTAAGCGCTTACTACATGCCAAGCACGGCTCTAAGTGCTGGGGTAGATACAAGGTAATCAGGTTATCCCACGTGGGGCTTAATCTTAATCCCCATTTTACAGATAAGGTATCTGAGGCCCAGAGAAGTTAAAAGTGACTTGCCCAAAGTCACACAGCTGACAAGTGGTGGATCCGGGATTAGAACCCATGACCTCTACCCTCAAGACGGTGCTCTTTCCATTGAGCCGTGCCACTTCTCTAAGCGCTTAAGAGTGGACAGTATAACAATAAACAGACATATTCCCTGTCCACGATAAGCTTACAGCCTAGAGAGGAGTTTACAGTCTAGAGAATGGTCTTTAGGGTATAAGGTGTCTCCATGCCAGAGGAAAGAAAAACTCCCTGAATAAAAAGGATTTTGAGTTCCACCTGAAAATCAGCGACTATTAATCGCAAAACCATTTCAGATCTTTACGCCCGACGATTTGCAAACAATTTTCCTCAGGCAAAGGTAAGTCAGGGGTAAAAAAAGAATTAATGTATATTTTGTGACAGACTGAAAAGGATACTGTAAAATGGAACTGGCTTAGTGGTTCAAATTGGAGAAGGAGCACAGGCAAAGGCATATAGTACACATTTATAAATGACCAAGTTTATAAGCCTCTTAAAGGACTTCCATTCCATCATTTCTGTATTTAGCCAGACAGCTGCAGCATCAGAAGAGCGGTGGTAGCCAAAGTGTAACCGCAACAGCAACTAAGCTCCTCTTAGCCTCAGCACGCCCTGTTACTGGCTCATTTTTTTTGCTCCTTTCCCACCACCCCTCATGAGGATCTGATCTCCTCAGCCTCTCTCCTTCACCGTAGCTCCCAGCCTGGTCCTTCAGCGAAGAAACAAAGAGGTCAGGTTTTGTCTTTTAATGACCAGGCTCTCCCTCTCTCTGATTGCTATCACACCCCTTCTCCCTCTCCAAATTCCCAATCTCCCTTTTAAAGGCTGGCAGACCCCTCACTACATTGCCAAGCCCAGGTTAAGTCATGTCGCAACCCATCTTTAAAGGGCAGCCAATCCACCCTGGGCTGCGGGCACGGTGAATTCATTTAGGGGAACGTGTAATGATATAAAACACCCTGCTCAGTGGGAACGCTATCCGGTCCAGGACGGTTACTGTGGAATATCGACCCGCAGGAATCAATTAAAATGGCTTCATACACCAGGCAGGGATTCCCAGCCAAGCAAATAGCATTTCAAGCAGCGTGACCTGGTGGAAAAAGTGGGGGCCTGGGGGTCAGAAGAGCTAGCTTCTAATCCTGGCTCCTCCACTTGTCTGCTCTGTGACCTTGAGTAAGTAAATTTGCCTCTTTGGGCCTCAGTTCCCTCCTCTGTGAAATGGAGATTAAAGCTGTGAGTCCCCTCTGGGACAGGGGCTAGGTCCAACCCAATTCCCTTGAATCTATCCCAGTACCTGGCACATAGAAAGCACTGAACAAATAATAATAATAATTCTGGTTTCTGTTAAGTGCTTACTGTGTGCCTGGCACTGAACTAAGCGCTGGGGTGGATACAACGAATTGAGCTGGGCAGAGTCCATGTCCCACACGGGTCTCACAGTCTTAATCCCCATTTTACAAATGAGGCAACTGAGATACAGAGAAGTCAAGTGACTTGCCCAAGGTCACACAGCAGGCACAACCCTCCTTCCCGTCTCACGAGCCCGCAACCTCGGTGTCATCCTCGACTCCGCTCTCTCATTCACCCCACACATCCGATCCGTCGCCAACACCCGCCGGTCTCACCTTCGGAACATCGCCAAGATCCGCCCTTTCCTCTCTATCCAAACGGCGGCCACGTTAGTACCATCACTCATCCTATCCCGACTGGATTACTGCATCGGCCTCCTTTCTGACCTCCCGACCTCCTGTCTCTCCCCACTTAAGTCCATACTTTGCTCTGCTGCCCGGATTATCTTTCTACAGAAATGTTCTGGGCACGTCACCCACCTCCTCAAAAATCTCCAGTGGTTGCCTATCAATCCCCGTATCAAACAGAAACTCCTCACTCTTGGCTTCACAGCTCTCCATCCCCTCGCCCCCTCCTACCTCACCTCCCTTCTCTCCTCCTAAAGCCCAGCCCGCACACTCCGCTCCTCTGCCACTAACCTCCTCACTGCGCCTCGTCCTCGCCTGTCCCACTGTTGCCCCCGGCCCACGTCCCACCTCTGGCCTAGAATGCCCTCCCTCCTCAAATCCGCCAAACAATCACACTTCCCCCCTTCGAAGCCCTCCTGAAGGCTCTCCTCCTCCAAGAGGCCTTCCCAGACTAAGGTCTCCTTTTCCTCAGCTCCCCCTCCCCTCCGCATCGCCCCAACATTCTCCCTTTGCTCTACCCCCCTCTCCCCACCCCACAGCACTTATGTTAGAGTGCTTATGCTAGAGAAGCAGCGTGGCTCAGTGGAAAGAGGTTCAGAGGTCATGGGTTCGAATCCCGGCTCTGCCACTTGTCAGCTGTGTGACTGTGGGCAAGTGACTTCACGTCTCTGTGCCTCAGTTCCCTCATCTGTAAAATGGGGATTAACAGTGAGCCTCCCGTGGGACAACCCGATTACCCTGTATCTCCCCCAGCGCATAGAACAGTGCTCTGCACATAGTAAGCGCTTAACAAATACCAACATTATTATTATTATGTATATATGTACCTACCTATAATTCTATTCATTTATATTGATGCCGATTTCCTTGTTTTGATGTGTATATATCTATAATTCTACTTATTTATATTGATGCCGGTTTATTTGTTTCCATATCCGTCCCCCCCGCTTCTAGACTGTAAGCCAGGTGTGGGCAGGGATCGTCTCTCTTTGTTGCTGAATTATACTTTCCAAGCACTTAGTACATTGCTCTGCACACAATAAGTGTTCAGTAAATATGATTGAATGAATGAATTAATTAATTAATTAATGAGTGAATGACAAGTTGGTAGAGGTGGGATTAGAACCCAGGTCCTCTGACTCCCAGGTCCAGGCTTATTATCATCATCATAATTATTATTATTATTCTCTGGGCCTCAGTTCCCTCCTCTGTAAAATGGGGATTAAAGCTGTGAGCCTCATGTAGGTCATGAACTGTGTCCAAACTTATTACCATGTATTATCTACCTCAGTAAGGCATATAGAAAGCACTTGATAAATACCATTAAAAGAAAAAAGTATCCTCTCTGCCTTTGTTTATGAAAACTCACAACGCAATAAAGCTTTCTCCCATTATTGGGAGAAGCAGGATGGGTGAGGGATTTCCCCACATATAAATTTAAAACTAGGAAAAGACTTGTTTGCTACGGGATTATGATTCTCTGAAGTAGATTTCCCTGAATTGTCCCTTTTTGAGATTTATAAATCTCCATCTGAAGTAAATTGCATAGAAATAGAACGCATTGGAAGAAATCAAATAACATTTCACCTCACCCATTCCCTGCTCTTTAGTTGATTGATTGGTCCATTTCTCTTCTTTAGAGTCAGAAATTTCTTGTGTCTGACTTACATCTTCTGAAAATTGTTCTTGCTGCTATCCCGCTAATATCTTCCTGTTCTGTCCTCCAGCAGTGATGGAAATGGCTATTTCTGTCTTATAATAAGCCTGCATAGATTTCAAAATTAGCAATCAATCTATAAACCTTTCTTCCTAACTAAATAATATTGACGTGTTGTGTTTTCCTGATAGGTCATGATTTCCAACACATGGATCGGTTTTAATTTCTTTCTTCTAGACCCTCTGCGGTTTCTCAACCCGTTATTCAAAAATCACGTACAACTGGGCGCTATCCTCGGGAACAGCCCCTTAGATTTCAAGTCCATTGAGGACGGGGACTTTGTCTGATTCTTCCTTTGTAGCTCCCTACCTTACTTAGTGTCCACTATACAACGAGTGTACAATAAATTAAACTGAATATAGAGAATTACTGAATATACTGGAAATGTACCTTGTGTTCTTGATCTGTCTCCTATTTTGTTGGTCTTTTAGTAGAAGGTCTCTGTTTCTGAGTCAGGTCCTTCTAGTGGAAAGGACAGGGGGCTGGGAATCAGGAGACCTGGGTTCTAATCCTGGTTCTGCCCTTGGCCTACTGTCTGGCCTCCGGCGAGTCACTTAATCCCTGTGGGCCTCCGTTACTGCATCTTTTAAATGTGAATTAAGAGAGCTGTCTCTCCCTACCTCTGCAGGGATTTGTGAAGCAACAAGGCCTAATAGAAAGAGTACAGAGGATCCGGGTTCTAATCCCAGCTCTATCACTTGTCTGCAGGGTGTGACCTTGAGCAAGTAACTTGAGTTTTCTGTGCTTTGGGTTCCTCATCTGTAAAATGAGGATTTGATGCTTTTTTACTTTCCCTTCTAGCCTGGGAGGCTCATTTGGTACAGACACTGTGTCCAACCTGGTTATGTTGGTTAAGTTGGGCAAGTCACTTCACTTCTCTGTGCCTCAGTTCCCTCATCTGTAAAATGGGGTTTGAGACAGTGAGCCCCACGTGGGACAGGGACTCTGTCTAACCTGATTTTCCTGTACCCACTCCAATTTATTACAGTGCCTGGCACATAGTAAGCACTAAACAAATACCACAGTATAATTATCATTATGTTGTATCTGCCCCAGTACTTAGTTCGGTTCTTGACACACAATAACTTTTATCATGAGGGGAAAATTAATTTATTTTCAATAAATGCCCGGGGACTCAGTGCTGGCAGAGTGAGGGTGGCTACATGAGGGTGGTATTTATTGAACACATACTGTGTACAGAGCACTGAACTAATCTCTTGGGAGAGTACATGCAATATAAAAGACTAAGTAAACTTGTTCTTTGCCCACCAGGTGTTTACAATCTAGAGAGAGATAGACATTAAAATCAATTATGGATAGGTATGGATATGAATCATTGATATGAAAGCCTTTTTGGAGAAATGAAAACACCAAATGAAAAATAGGGTATTGTCATCACTGTAAGGTGTTTATAGTTTAGAGAAGGAGATAGACATTAAAATCAATTATGGATAGGTATAGATATGAATCATTCATATGAAAACCTTTTTGGAGAAATGAAAACACCAAATGGAAAATAAGGTCCTGTAACATAATAACAGCCTGAGACTGTAAGCTTTTGTAGGCAGGGAATGTGTCAGTCTCTTCTTGCATCATGCTCTCCCGCAGAAAGCACTCAATAAATAAGTTCACACAGTAAGCACTCAATAGATACGACTGACTGACTGACTTCTATAACAGTCCAGATTCTTGGGAGGCGGAGAATACTGAAGGCCATTCTTTGCCAAATACAACGGCGCTATTTTTAAGATGGTAACAAACCGATACTTTAAATTAATGGAGACCTCCATCAAGAACAACTGATGAGCCTCAGTCCTGAGATTAGAGGACCGAGAGGAATTAATTAGAGCCCTAAGGCCCTGCACTGTGTCACTCACACGCTCTGGGCCCTGCCGGTCATATACCCGCTGGGGAACAGAGTACAGTGAATGGCCAAAGGTGCAGCTTACTGCCAGAAGTAGCATGGCACAGTGGATGGAGCCTAGGCCTGGGAGTCAGAAGGTCATGGGTTCTAATCCCGGCCCCGCCACCTGTCTGCTGTGTGAACTTGGGCGAGTCATTTCACTTCTCTGTGCCTCATTACCTCATCTGTAGAATGGGGATTAAGACCGTGAGCCCCACGTAGGACTTGGATTGTGTCCCACCTCATTAGCTTGTATCTACCCACGCGCTTAGAACAGTTAAGCGCTTAACAAATACCATAATTATTATATTACCAGCTATTGGCAGAGCGGTGACTAGTCAACCTCCTCGACTAGGGGACTACTAGGAATTTATCTCAGTGTTTCTCAATCATTGGTTTGATGCATTTACTGAGCACTCACTGTGTGCAGAGAGCTGTACTAAGCACTTGGGAGAGTACAATATAACGACCAACCGAAGCTTCCCTGCCCACGACGAACTTACAGACCAGAGGAGCTTACAGCCTAGACTACAGTCTAGTTTCTTTCCCCTCTAGACTGTAAGCTCATTGTGGGCAGGAAACATGTCTACCAATTTTGTTATATCGTACATTGTTATCCCCAAGCACTTAGTACATTGCTCTAGTCGCAGTAAGTAGTCAATAGATACCATTGATGAATTGATTCCCCACCAGATTGGAAACTCACTGAGGATAAGGTTCAGGTCTAAGAATCCTTGTGTTCTCCCCGAAGTGTTGCAGTTCAGTTGTACAAAGTTCTACCTGTAGTGAGAACTCAATACCATTGATTGCTTGCTTGCTTGCTTGATTGATTGATTGAAGTCAGAGCCTGATTCCCAGAACAAGACTCTTTCGAATGAACCGACGGCAGGATGATCTCTTAAAAAGGGGTTAGGCCGATCACCGTATGGCCCTTAGAGTCTGACCTGCTTGTAAACGTCGACAAAACATGGATATTTGGAAATGGGCACGCTCGCTGATTGATTCAATCGAGTCGGGGATGCATTCATGAGTGAGTTCTGCCTCCTGAAAGTCATTTTTCAATTGCGTTTAAAAGAACTCATGCGAATAAGGGAAGAACTTCAGAAATGAAAAGATGGTGATCACATGGTGATAGAGGAAATAATGAAATGTGAAAGAAAGGGAGGAACTGTGGCCTGATACGGCTTTGATTCGCGCATTCCTGATTGTGGCACAACTGCATGCAAAAGAAAACACAAATATGTGGTCGGGCTGCCCCAGTGGGGGATTTGGGACGACTAGGACCGGTTCCAGGGACTGTCGGTTTTAATCCTTTTGTTGCGTGCTCTTTTTAGGGCAACAAAGGCAGCACTGGAAGAGCCGGACTGACTGGATCTCCAGGGCCTCAGGGAGCGAAGGGATTATCCGGTGTGCCAGGGAACACCGGAGCCCCAGGACTGAAGGTACTTTGCAGTTTTGTTCCATCTGATGAGAATCGCAGACCACTCCGACTGTTCGCACAATTAATGGTCAGATCACGGGATAATAGGATCAACGATTGGAATATTACTGGCGCTTTGAAGCGAAGTGGCTTTAGAAAGGAAAGAACTAGATAGCCTGGATACGATTACTGTTCCTTCGGTTGTATAAATTTAAGATTTAAAACGTGTTCGGGGAGGGGCCGAAAGAAATACCTCAGCCTGCCTGTGCCAGAGGCCATTAGCTGATCCTCTTTGCGATGCGTGCTCCGAGGCTGGAAACACAGTTCGTGATTTAATCCTCGGTAATCCGTTCAAGCCTCCCCAGACAGGTAATCTTGTCCTGTTTCAGGGACTTGTTGACTGAATTTTTCAAAGACTTCGTAAGGTCCATCTCCTCCGGAGTACATCCTGTTCTTTCCAACCTGAATACAAGCAGCAGGTTATTTGGACCAATAACAGAGAATGCCACCTAAATGATTTCTTAGGGATGGGGCGAAGAGCTCGTCTCAGGTTAGAATTCACTCAGCAGCAGGTGGATTTCCCCGATAGGTTTTTTAGGGCTGCCATCTCGCCAGGCCAGCTTCGGCCAATTTGAAAATTGAAATCTTTGGGGCAGTCGTGGACCGGATAACCAGCTTGAGAGGAACAGACACAGAATGAGGGTTAATATAATAATTACGGTATCTGTTAATCCCTTACCGCGCGCCAGGCACTGTACTAAGCGCCGGAGTGGATTCAAGCGAATCGGGTTGGACGCGGTCCCTGCCCATGTGGAGCTCACGGTCTCAATCCCCATTTTCCAGAGGAGGTAACTGAGAGCCAGAGAAGTGAAGTGATTTGCCTAAAGTCATGTGGCAGAGAAGTGGCCCTGTCAGATTTAGAACGCGTGACCTTCTGACTCCCAGGCCTGTGCTCTATCCACTGTGCTACGGGTTCGGCCCTGACACCAGGGAGATGCCCACTGGGTCCCATTAGAGTCCCGTTGTCGACGGGTGGGGGACGGATGGGATCTGACGGTCACGGGGGCTACTGGAGAGCAGCAGGCAACGGTAGCCAAAGGGAAAGAGTCATGCAGCAAAGTGCCGGCCCAGCAGCAGCGTGGCTCAGTGAAAAGAGCCCGGGCTTTGGAGTCAGAGGTCATGGGTTCGAATCCCGGCTCTGCCACTCGTCAGCTGTGTGACTGTGGGCAAGTCACTTCACTTCTCCGGGCCTCAGTTACCTCATCTGTACAATGGGGATTAAGACGGTGAGCCCCACGTGGGACAGCCTGATTCCCCCGGGCCTACCCCAGCGCTTAGAACAGTGCTCTGCACATAGTAAGTGCTTAACAAATACCAACATCATTATTATTATTACTGGTCCTGATGTCGGCGAGGTGGTCCTAAAAGTTCCAGGATGTGTCTGCATCTCTCTCTGAGCTGATTAACTTGGATCTACTCCAGGATTTACCCCTCTCAGGGTGGCACCTGAAGAGTTTCCAGTCCTCTACCAGTCTCGGCCACGGAAGGGAGAGTCAAGCAGGGGCCCGTCCGTTCCGTTCGTAGCTTGGCCGGTGACTAGTGAGTGGAACGCGGTCTCCTACAGGTCAAAACTCACCCATGCTGGGCAGCAGCAGTAGGGAAGAGAGTCGAGGGTGGAGGCTCAGTTTTCCTGCGGGGAAGGCGGGCATGGTAAACCACTTCCAGATTTTTACCAAGAAAACTGTACGGATCCACTACCAGAACGATTGCAGAGGGAGAGCGGGGCCTTCTGGGACAGATGTGTCTGCGGTGTCGCTATGGGTTGGAAATGACTCAACGGCTTAAAACAGGAAAAGACTCCAGCGTTTAGTAATGTAGTTGGACCAAATAAGCGCTTACCAAATGCCACAATTATCATTATGATTATCTCATAACAATAGCAATAATAACTGTGGTATTTGTTATGCAGTTACTGTGCGCCAGGCACTGTATTAAGCGCTGGGGTGGATACAAACAAATTGGGGTGGACACGGGCCCTCATGGGGCTCACGGTCTTAGTTTCCATTTTGCAGCACAGAGAAGTGAAGTGACTTGTCCGAGGTCACACAGCAGACCAGTAATAATAATAATAATGATAATGATAATGTTGGTATTTGTTAAGCGCTTACCATGTGCCGAGCACTGTTCTAAGCGCCGGGGTAGACATGGGGGAATCAGGTTGTCCCACGTGGGGCTCACAGTCTTAATCCCCATTTTCCAGATGAGGTCGCTGAGGCACCGAGAAGTTAAGTGACTTGCCCAAAGTCACACAGCTGACGAGTGGCGGAGCCGGGGTTCGAACCCATGACCTCTGACTCCAAAGCCCGGGCTCTTTCCACCGAGCCACGCTGCTTCCCGCTGCTTCCTGCTTCAGAGGTGGAATTAGAACCCAGGTCCTTCTAACTCTCAGGCCCACGTTCTATCTGGCTCTCATGTTGGCTCTGTTCTCCCTCTCTGTGGAGTGGAAAAGGGAGGAGGGAAGGAGATTTGGCTTCCCAGAAAACTGGCTCAGGAGTCCTGGGCTCATGTAGCCACCCTCTCTCTGCCAGCACCGAGTCCCCGGGCCCGGAAATTGTTCATTCACGCATTTATTCGTTCGTATTCATTGAATGCTTACTGTGTGCAAAGCACTGTACTAAGAGCTTGGGAAAGTACGCTATAACGATAAACAGACACATTCCCTATCCACAGTGAGGAGGGAGAGACAGACATCAGTAGAGAAGCAGCGTGGCTCAGTGGAAAGAGCCCGGGCTTAGGAGTCAGAGGTCATGGGTTCGAATCCCGGCTCCGCCACTCGTCAGCTGTGTGGCTTTGGTCAAGTCACTTAACTTCTCTGGGCCTCAGTGACCTCATCTGGAAAATGGGGATTAAGACTGTGAGCCCCACGTGGGACATCCCGATTCCCCCGTGTCTACCCCGGCGCTTAGAACAGTGCTCGGCACATAGTAAGCACTTAACAAATACCAACATTATTATTACTATAAAATGGGGATTAAAACTGTGACCCCTGTTGGACTACCTGATGATCTTGTATCCTCCCCAGCGCTTAGAACAGTGCTTTGCACATAGTAAGCGCTTAAACAAATACCATCATTATTATAAATAAACAAATTAATAACAAAATAAATTACATGTATATACATAAGGGCCATGGGGCTGGGAAGGGGGATGAATGAAGGGAGCAGATCTGGGTGACACAGAAGGGAGTGGGAGAAGAGAAGAAGAGGGCTTAGTTAGGAAAGGCTTCTTGGAGGAGATGTGCCCTCAACAAGATTTTGAAGTGCGGGAGAGAAATTGACTCTCGGATATGAGGAGGGAAGGCGTTCCAGGCCGGAGGCAGATTATAAGGGAGAGGTCGGTGGCGAGATAGACGAGACTGAGGTCCAGAGAGAAGCTAAACATTAGAGGAACGAAGTGTGAGCTGGGTTATGGTTGGAGAGCAGCAAGGTGAGGTAAGAGGGGGCAAGGTGAATGAGCGCTTTAAATCCAACCGTGCGGCGTTTTTGTTTGATGCAAAGGTGGATGGGCAACCCCTGGAGTTTCTTGAGGGGTGAGGAAACCTTAGTAGAGCCAGGGCCTCCATCTTCCACCAGTGGTTCATTCATTCAATAGTATTTATTGAGCGCTTACTATGTGCAGAGCACCGTACTAAGCGCTTGGGATGAACAAGTCGGCAACAGATAGAGTGGTCCCTCCCCACCACCGTTTTTAGCCCTGGCAGGCATCGGGGATAAGATCTAAAGCAAGCCAAGTTCTCTCAGCCAGCGACAGCATCGCGATAATCCCGGCCGAAACTGCCGCAATGGTCCCACATCCCACCGACCCATTCTGCTCCTTCTCTCCCCTTTGGGACTTTGGCAGTGTACAGAATTCTGAGCCTCCCCCCGAACCAATTTAGTCAGTCAGTCAGTCAGTTGTATCTATTGAGCTCTTACTGTGTGCAGAGTACTGTACTAAGCACTGGGGAGAGTACAATAGAACAGTAAACAGACCCGTCCCCTGCCTACAGCGAGCTTACAATCTAGAGGATGAATTTACAGTCTAGAAAAGTTAAGAAGTATCAGGTTGGATTTTTTTTAGGGTATTTGTTAAGCTCTTACTACGTACCAGGCACTGTACTAAGCACTGAGTTGGATACAAGGTAATCGGGTTGGACCCAATCCATGTCCATCTTGGGCCTCACAGATAATAATGTTGGTATTTGTTAAGCGCTTACTATGTGCAGAGCACTGTTCTAATAATAATAATGTTGGTATCTGTTAAGCGCTTACTATGTGCCGAGCACTGGTCTAAGCGCTGGGGTAGATACAGGGTCATCAGGTTGCCCCACGTGGGGCTCACAGTCTTAATCCCCATTTTACAGATGAGGGAACTGAGTCACAGAGAAGACACTTAACTTCTCCGTGCCTCAGTTCCATACAGTGCTCTGCACATAGTAAGCGCTCAATAAATACTATTGAATGAATTTAATCCCCGTTTTAGAGATGTGGTAACTGAGGCCCCCGAGAAGTGAAATGACCTGCCCAAGGTCACCCAGCAGACAAGTGTCAGAGCCAGGATTAGAACCCAGGTCCTTATGACATCCAGACCGTGCCCTATCCTCTAGTCCACCTGGCTTCTCGATATTTTAAAAGACTTTGATTATATTCCGAAAGTCAGTTCACGACAAGTGAAAGAGGAAACGTTTACGTCAAAGGAGCCCAGAGTATAATATAGCTGAACTTCATTATCCACAAGGTGGTGACTGGCCCATATTATTTGAGTCACACTGGTCGTGGATTTGGATTCATTCATTCAGTCGTATTTATTGAGCACTTACTGTGTGCAGAGCACTGTACTAAAGCACTTGGGCGAGTACAGTAGAATAGTAGACACGGTCCCTGCCCGCGATGAGTTTAGAGACTAGTACGGGGAGACAGACGTTAATAGGACTAAATAAGGTTCCCCCTTGGTCTGCAGGGTGAGCAAGGATTGCCGGGACACCCTGGGAAGCAAGGTGAGCGTGGTCATCCCGGAGCACCAGGAGATCAAGGACTGCGTGGTGATCCTGGACTGAGAGGGCAACCGGTGTGTTTGAACTCGCTATTGCCCTCAGCCCACGTCCCAGCCACCGGTTAGCGTCGGAGCGGAATGATAACCGTCGTGTGTCTGTTCGCATTGCAGGGGGACCCTGGTGATCAAGGTTTGATGGGTTTTCCAGGATTCCCGGGACCGAAAGTATGTGTGCATATTTTCTACCGGTCTTCTAGAATGTGGAGGAAAAAAAGATGTTGAAAATGTCGTGTTGAATCCATTTTAATGCTAATTGGTTAAAAGTGCTACCTCACGCCATTTCCCATGGAACTTGACTTTGAAATCCTCCTAGCTTAAAAAATACGTTCACTGACCTGATCCTAGCACCTTTTCTTTTATAAAAATAATAGCCTCAAAAACAGCAAAAAAAACTATTGCCCGATCTATCTCTGAAGAACTCGTTTCTAACGGGAGTAGTGACATTGTTTCGTACGCCGGTGTTCGTCAACCACTTGATTGTTGCGTGTCTTTTAAAATGTATTTCCAGGGTCCCGATGGAGATGTTGGTTTAGTTGGAATATTAGGTCCTAAAGGTCCTAATGGCCAAATGGTAAGTGTAATTTTAATTTTTCATTTTGGGAAATTCCGTTCGATTCGTTTCACATTGGCTATAGACCCTTGGTTTGTATAGTAAATTCTCATTTAATGAACCCCGAGGATGTAAGCTCGTTGTGGGGAGGGAATGTGTCTGTCTATCGTTATACTGTACTCTCCTTAGTGCTTAGTACAGTGCTTTGTACACAGTAAGCGCTCAATAAATACAATTGAATTGAATATCTAAAATCATTTACGATATGAAAATCTCTTATAATTGTCTCTCCTTGGCAGACAAACACAATTTTGAAATTCTTTAGAATCAAAAGTTTGCTGAGGTAGTTATTGATCTTTATAATTATAATAACTACGATTAAATTTTATGTATTGTTATAATAATTTGGACTTCCCTGATGGCCTCACTATGCGTGATGCACAGCACTAAGTCCTGGGGTAAAGAAAACAGTCAGATGGGAGGCAATCCATGTTTCAGCCTGGGGTCACATTTTCAGAGATAGGAAGAGAGGTATTTTCAATCAATCAATCATATTTATTGAGGGTTTACTATGTGCAGAGCACTGTACTAAGCATTTGGGAAAACCCAGTCCAGTTGCGTCGGTAGACACCATTCCTACCCTCAAGGAGTTTACGGTCTAGAGGGTATCTTATCTCCATTTTACAGAGAAGAAAACTTAGGCACAGAGAGGGCAGGTGACTTAGAGAAGCAGCTCAGTGGAAAAAGCCCGGGCTTGGGAGTCAGAGGTCATGGGTTCAAATCCCGGCTCTGCCACTTGTCAGCTGTGTGACAGTGGGTAAGTCACTTCACTTCTCTGTGCCTCAGTTACCTCCTCTGTAAAATGGGGATTAAGACTGTGAGCCCCACATAAGGCAACCTGATTACCCTGTATCTCCCCCGGCGCTTAGAACAGTGCTCTGCACATAGTAAGCACTTAACAAGTACCAACATTATTATTGTCTGAAGTCATACAACAGGCCAGTGGAAGAGCAGGAATTAGAAATCAGATCTTTCCATTAGACCATACTGCCCCCCTTTGTTTATTAGAATTACTATTTAGATGGGAGTCCGAAGGGTATTTATCTCTCCAAAATGAGAGATTCGAAAAAAAACGAGGAATTTTTTCACTGAAGATATTCAATCCCAGTCATTTGGATTTCAAAGCCATTCATTCGTTCATTCAGTTGTATCTACTGAACGCTTACTATGTACAGAGCACTGTTCTAAGCGCTTGGAAGAGTACAATATAACAATAGACATAAACATTCCCTGCCCTCTATCAGCTTAGCTTGCACTCCTGCAATCAGTTAACGAGAAGCAGGATATAATAATAATAATTATGGTATTTGCTAAGCGCTCACTATGTGCCAAGCACTGTACTGAGCCCTGGGGTGGATACAAGCAACTCAAATTGGGCATCGTCCCTGTCCCACGTGGGGCTCACCATCTCAATCCCCATTTTATAGATGAGGTAACGATGTCATACAACCCAAGAGCGTATCTTCAAAATCAGGTCCTTCGGGGCTGCAATCAATCAGTCGTATCTACGGAGCGCTTAACACTGTGCAGAGCATTACTAAGAGTTTGGGAGAGTAGGGTATAACAGAGTTGGGAGACACGTTCTCAGCCCATACAAGCTTGCACTCAATTGGAAGTTCCCTCCCCCTCTTCCTCCCTCCCTTTCCTCCCCTCTTCCCTACAACTCCTGCTCTCTTGCCACTGAAGCAATTGAACGGAATAATGCCCCGCCGATCCTCTCTCTTCTTTTTTTGAAAATGTTATTTGTTAAAGGCTACTGTCTATAAGACACTGTTCTCAGAGCCGGGATAGATGCAAGTTAATTAGGTTGGACACAGTGCTTATTATCTGCTTGTCAGCTGTGTGACTGTGGGCAAATCACCTCACTTCTCTGTGCCTCAGTTACCTCATCTGTACAGTGGGGATGAAGACAGTGAGCCCCACGTGGGCCAACCTGATTCCCCTGTGTCTACCCCAGCGCTTAGAACAGTGCTCTGCACGTAGTAAGCGCTTAACAAATGCCAACATCATTATTATACTCTAAGCAGCGTGGCTCAGGGAAAAGAGTACGGGCTTAGGAGTCAGAGCTCATGGGCTCGAATCCCGCCTCTGCCACATGTCAGCTGTGTGACTGTGGGCAAGTCGCTTCACTTCTCTGGGCCTCGGTTACCTCATCTGGAAAATGGGGATGAAGACTGTGAGCCTCACGTGGGACAACCTGATCACCCTGTGTCTCCCCCGGTGCTTAGAACAGTGCTCTGCACATAGTAAGCGCTTAACAAATACCAACATTATTATTATTATTATTATTATAGTTCTCCTCACACTGTCAGCAATCAATAGTTTCCAAGAGGCCTTCCCTGACTAAGCTCCCCTCTCCTCTTCTCCCACTCCCTTCTGCATCACACTGACTTGCTCCCTTTATTCATTCCTCCCTTTATTCATTGTTACACGCTTCCCCCCGCAAACCCCCAAGCCGACAGCACTTAGGTACTTGTCGCGGTCAGGGAACATGTCTACCAACTCTGTTATACTGTAATAATAATAACAATCATGGTGGTATGAAGCGTTTACTGTGTTCCGAACACCGTTCTGAGCTCTGGGGTAGATACGGGGAAATCAGGGTGTCTCACGTGGGGCTCACGGTCATGATGCCCATTTTACAGATGAGGTCACTGAGGCCCAGAGAAGTGAAGTGACTTACCCAGAGTCACGCAGCTGATCAGTGGTGGAGGCGGGATTAGAACTCACGACCTCTGACTCCCAAGCCCGGGCCCTTTCCACTAAGCCACGCTGCTTGTACTCGCTCAAGTGCTTATAGTACAGTGCTCAGTCCACGGTAAGCGCTCAATAGATACCGCTGACTGACCATTGATAGATGGATAGTCTCTCAACCCAGAACCACACTGAAAGAGTGTGGCAGAGAAAAATTCGCCCAGCTGCAGTGCTGATGGCATCACTTCATCGCTCCCAGCCTGCCCCGGGCAAACCCCATGGTTTGGGAGGCGCATTCGGCGACGATACATTATATCTGTCCTGTTCTTACGAGGGGAGACGCATTTCACAATACACGTGTCAAATTCGGGGACTAAAGACACTCCATTTCTCCCCACTTTTGGAGTAGTAAAAGTACAAAACCGATCCCTCATTTAATCGTCAGTGTTTTCCCACAGAGATTTTCACAGTTTAAAATCGAACTCTGTTACTTCTTTTCCCCTCACAGGGATACACTGGTCGTACTGGAAGAGAAGGCTTCATAGGCCCAGTAGGAAAACCTGTAAGTTCAACTCACTCTTTCCCTTTTTCTTTTCTCCCCGAATCCAATTTCTGTTGGATGAAGTCGATACGTTGTCCAATACACTTTCGCTGGGCCGGATGAAGTATAAATAGGACTCGTCTATACCTCCGCAGCTGCCCTATCAGAACGTTGTGGGGAGGAGGAGGGAAGAGGTGGGAAGGACGAGGAGAGGCCATCTTCTTTCTCGTTTTCTTGTGCCTCTTCGGCTAACCTGGCTTTTTCCGAGGAGCCGAGTAGGAGGCTGAAGTTGTCCTCGCAGACCGGGCCGGATAAAATTTGCCAACGACGCCACCTCCGCCAAGAATCCAACCCACCTCTCAGATCTGAGGCAGGGAACAGTGAAGGGCTTCGTAGAACGGTGCCCAGCGCTTAGGACGGTGCTTGGCACATAGTAAGCCCTCAACAAATACCATCATTATTATTCTTAAAGCTGACCCGCAGCAAGATAGGGAAAATCCCCGTGGACTTCCTAGGTTGAAGGGCAGAGGGTGTTTATCGCTAGTCGCCTTAAGCTGAATATATATAAAATGTCACTTTTACAGCAAAGTCATTTTCCAAACCAAATTGTATAGAGATATTGCTAAGACATTGGAAGTTGGAAAATGAAAAGAGAAGAGGGCGATTCTTTGACAGGACAGAGATAAAGTCTGGGGAAATTGATTGCCATGACATGGGAACAATCTGGCAGATGGGAATTCTTAAAATTTTATTCTTTCACCAATATTTAGTGTGATAATGAGTCTTGAGAAGATGCCCGTGGTCATTCGTTCCCAACCCCGCTGCATTTAAACTGACAATTTATCATTATTATTCATAATAATATAACAATAATAGTATTTGTTAAGCACTAAATACATGCCAAGGACTCTACTGAGGGCTTGGGTGGATACAATCAATTAATCGATCCATCATATTTATTGAGCACTTACTGTGTGCAGAGCACTGTACTAAGCACTTGGGAGAGAGTACAATATAACAGAGTTGGTTGACATGTTCCCTGCCTATAACAGGCTTACAGTCTAGAGGGGAAGATGGAAGGAAGGGAGGGAGGGAGGGAGGGAAGGAGGGAAGGAAGGAGGGAAGGAAGGAAGGAAGGAAGGAAGGAAGGAAGGAAGGAAGGAAGGAAGGAAGGAAGGAAGGAAGGAAGGAAGGAAGGAAGGAAGGAAGGAAGGAAGGAAGGAAGGAAGGAAGGAAGGAAGGAAGGAAGGAAGGAAGGAAGGAAGGAAGGAAGGAAGGAAGGAAGGAAGGATTGAGCGTTTCATAGCCCACCGTAAGGACTTTCTGTTTGACGCAGGGATGGATGGGCAACCACTGGAGGTTCTTGAGGAGTGGGGAGACATGAACCGAATGGATCCGTAGCAGAATAATCCGGGCAGCAGAACAGTGTCTGAACTGAAGCGGGGAGAGACAGAGGGCAGAGAGGTTGGCCGGGAAGCTGATGCAGTAATCAAGACAGGAGAGGAGAGGTGCTCGGATTCATGTGATAGCAGGATGGAGAGGAAAAGGTGGATTTTAGAGTCGTCGTGAAGGATGAAATCACAGAAATGGGTCAGATATTAAATATGTGGCTTGAATGAGATGAGTCAAGTGTAACTCCTTGTGAAACAGGGAAAGTCTACAGTGGTGCTGTCTACCGTGATGGGAAAGTCAGAGGGAGGTAGGGTTTGGGTGGGAAGACGAGGAGTTCTGTTTTGGACGTGTTAAATTTGAGGTGTTAGTGGGACACCCAAGTAGCCATGTCCTGAAGGCAGAAGGGGATGAATAACTGTGAAGAAGGAGAGAGGTGGAGCCTGGAGATGTGGATTTGGGAATCATCCACATAGAGATGATAGTTGAATTCAAGGGAGCGAATGAGTTCTCCAAGAGAATGGGTGTAGATGGAGAACAGAAGGAGACCAAGAACCGACCCTTGACGGACCCCCACAGTTAGGGCACGGGAGGGGGAGGAGGAGTCCGCGGAGGAGACTGAGAATGAAAGGCCGGAGAGGTGAGGAGACCCAGGGGAAGGAAGCGTCGGCGAAGTCGAGGCCAGATAATGTCTCCAGGAGAAGGGGGTGGCCGACAGAGTCGAAGGCAGCCGAGGAGTTGAGGAGGAGTAGGATGGGGTGTAGGCGGTTGGATTTGGCAAGAAGGAGATCATTGGTGATCTTTAGGAGGGCAGTTTCGGTGGAACGAAAGGGGGGGAAGCCAGATCGGAGGAGGTCCAGGAGAGAATTGGACGAGAGGAACTTAAAACAGTGGGTGTAGACGACTGGCCCGAGGAGTTTGGAGAGGAATGGCAGGAGGAAGGATGAGGCGATAACTGGAGGTCGCCATGGAGTTAAGGGAGGTTATTTTTGTTTTAATATAGGGAATAAATGAGCGTGTTTTAAAGCTGTGGGAAGAAGCCACTGGAGAGTGAACAGCTGAAGATAGCGGTCAGGGAGGGAAGAGGGGAGGAGCTGTGTTTCGTTAAGGTGTGGGAGGATGGAGTCAGAGGCGTAAGTGAAAGTGTTGAGATACTGCAGGGAAAGAAGGAAGAGTTGAAGAAGGGGTTGGAGAAAGGAGGGACTAGAGAGGAGCAGGGGAGATTTTAGGTAATAATAATGATATTTGTTAAGTGCTTACTATGTGCCAAGCACTGTTCTAAGCACTGAGCGCCGTTCTAAGCGCCGAGTCCCGTTCTGAGATCCGGATCACACCTGATACAAGATAATCAGAGAGCAAACACAGTCCCCATCCAACCTAAGGCTCACATTCTCTGGAGGGAGAATGGGTATTGTATAATCCCCATTTTACAGATGAGGAAATTGAGGCACAGAGCATCTAAGTGACTTGTCTAAAGTCACACAGCTGGAAAGTGGTAGAGCCAGGATTATAATCCAGGTCCTGTGACTCCCAAACCCTTGTTCTTTCCACCAGACCACGCCTATCATGCATGACAATCAGCTATACACATTCCGCACACCTACAAAATTCAATATTATGGACACTGTGGGCTCTTTGTTTTGGGTGGAGGCAGTTAGAGTTGTAGAAGCAGCGTGGCTCAGTGGAAAGAGCCCGGGCTTGGGAGTCAGAGGTCATGGGTTCTAATCCCGGCTCCATCACTTGTCTGTGTACTTGTCCGTAAGCGCTGGGGAAGATCCGAGGTAATCAGGTTGCCCCACTTAGGGCTCACAGTCTTCATCCCCATTTTCCAGATGAGGGAACTGAGGGACAGAGAAGTGAAGTGACTTGCCCAAGGTCACACAGCTGACAAGTGGCGGAGCCGGGAACTTCTCTGTGCCTCAGTTCCCTCATCTCTAAAATGGGGGTGAAGACCGTGAGCCCCACGTGGAACAATCTGATTACCTCGTATCTACCCCAGCGCTCAGAACAGGGCTTACCGCATAGTAAGCGCTTAACAAATACCAACATTATTATTATTGGATAAGCACTTACTAGGTTAATCCCCATTTTATAGATGAGGTAATTGATGCACAGAGAAGTAAAGGTACTTTCCCAAGGTCACACAGCAGATGAGTGGCAGAGCCAGGTTTCATATAATAATAATAATAATAATAACAACAATAATGCTGGTATTTGTGAAGTGCCTACTATGTGCCGAGCACTGTTCTAAGCGCCGGGGGAGATCCAAGGTAATCAGGTTGTCCCACGTGGGGCTCACAGTCTTCATCCCCATTTTACAGAGGAGGTAACTGAGGCACGGAGAATGAAATGACTAGTCCATAGTCACACATCTGATAAGCGGCGGAGCCGGGATTAGAACCCACAACCTCTGACTCCCAAGCCCGAGCTCTTTCCACTAAGCCACGCTGCCCGGGTCCTTCTGATTCCCAAGCCCAAGCTCTAGCCCCTAGCCATGCTGCTTCTCAATGTCTACCTAATACTACTACTAATAATAGTATTTATTAAGCACTTACTACGTGCCAGGCACTGTACTAAGCACTGGGATGGATACAAGCAAATCGAGATGGACACAGTGCCTGCCCAGCAAGGGATTCACAGCCTCACAGTTAATAACTTGGAACAAAAGGAAACATTTGATCACCACGGGATGTGAGCATACGGAATGTGTTCGCGTGGGAAGTTCTGAGCCTGAAAGTGTCAGGGATTTGGACAAATATAAGTCCATAATGGGAAAATGGAGAAAAAGTTTGAGATTTAGGGGGAAAACCCTCGAATGAGAGGCGGCGTATCCGCCGCCATCAGGGAGACGACCATCCGGCTTGTTGTAGGAGGGGAATGTGTCTACACAACCCGGATGACCCTGTATCTCCCCCAGCGCTTAGAACAGTGCTCTGCACATCGTAAGCGCTTAACAAATACCAACATTCTTACTGTGTTGCACTCTCCGAAGATCTCAGTAGAGTGCTCTGCACACAGTAAGCGTTCAATCAATACAACTGATTGGTTGGTCCAGGGGCCACTGTCGGAAACAGAATATTGGACTGCCTCAGTAGAGAAGCAATGTGGTCTAGTAGATAGAGCACAGGCCCGGAGCGAGACGGAACTAAGGTTCTCATCCCGACTCTGCCACTAGTTTGCTGTGTGACCTTGGGAGAGTCATTTAACTTCTCTGCACCTCAGTCACCTCATGGGTAAGGTAAGGAATAAGACTGAGCCCCGCGTGGGACACAGACTGTGCCCGTCCCAAATAGCTTGTGTCTACTCAGCGTGGCTCAGTGGAAAGAGCCCGGGCTTTGGAGTCAGAGGTCATGGGTTCGAATCCCAGCTCCGCCGCTCGTCAGCTCTGTGACTGTGGGCGAGTCACTTCACTTCTCTGGGCCTCAGTGACCTCATCTGGAAAATGGGGATTAAGACTGTGAGCCCCACGTGGGACAACCTGATTCCCCTGTGTCTACCCCAGCGCTTAGAACAGTGCTCTGCACGTAGTGAGCGCTTAACAAATACCATCGCTATTACTCCAGCGCTAAGTACGGTATCTGACACATAGTAAGCACTGAACAAACACCATTACAAATGGCATCGCTTATGGTCTGGGGGAATCATTTAGAGTGGATTTTAATTTTTAATTAGAGGGCATATAGTATGAAGAAGGAGAAAAGAATGCTTCTAGAGTTCAAGAAGTCATTCTGTCGTTTGTTGAAAAGAAAAGATGGGTGCCACATTGAAATAGGGGAATTTCTAGACTGTGAGCCCGTCGTTGGGTAGAGATTGTCTCTGTTGCTGAACTGTACTTTTCCAAGCGCTTAGTGTAGTGCTCCGCACACAGTCAGTGCTCAAGAAATATCACCGAATGAATGAATGAGTGAATTTGCAGTCAGAAAACCAACCCAACATCAGAATCGTGGAATCTTAGAATCATAGGCAGGATTCTCGCGAGACCATCTGTTTATTTTCCAGCCACCACCGGACAGGTAGATAGCTAAATCATTCAGGATTGATGGTGTCTGTCTGCCCTGAAATATCTACAGCGATAGGAACGTCACCACCTCCCTCGGGAGCCTGTTCCAGTGTTTTATCACCCCAAGGGCCTAGAAATTCCTCTTTATGCCCAAACAACCTATTCTGTTGTACATTCAAGTCCATTTCCTCGTGTCTGGTACTCAAGGAGACGTGCAGAACATCCTCTGATAAGACAATGATTAAATCATCCCTTAGTCTTCTCTCCTGTAGGTGAAAGAACAGCGATCCCTTCAAACTTTCATCACGGGGCCTTGTTTCCAATTCTCGAATCATTTTTATCCCCGGACCCTCCCTCTCTAACACTCCTTAGCCTTCCCCACTTAAAAGGCATTGTCTGGGGAGATGCCCGTTCATCACGCCGAAGAAATGGAAGAGTTGTCTACGTGCCGGACTGATTACTGAAAGGTTGCCCTTCTCCCGGGAATTGTGAAATCCTTAATTGACCAAGAAAATGCCACGAAGAAATGATCAATCGATTAAGATAAATCTGCTAAATTCCGCTCGCAGCCATTGCTTACAGGACCGATACGCGTTCATAATACTAAGCATATGCGTCTTTAAACAAATTATGTGGTGGTGAAATCAGATAGGCTTTCTCCGAGACAATTCTCCGGTAGTTTATTTATTCTTCGTAAGAAAAAGCTGCCTTTGAAGTGGAAGTTCAAAAGTAGAGGAGGGGGGGAGGGAGAGAGAGGAGGAAAATTTGATCTCCGAGATTATCTTCTGCACACCCACTCCTGCAATTGCAAGGTAAACTACAGGAGTTAAGTTAAATATGCAACCGGAGGCTGAGGCGTTGCAACAGTTAACTTAAAAAAAAAAAAAGACTAAGCACCGAAAATTGACACAGTCTAATGAAAAGATATCAAACTAGCAGAAATCCCAAAAGTATTGTAAAGGTCCCGTAATGTCTTTTGCAACAATAGGAGCTGAAATCTACAGGCTCATCTACATCTTCTCTTTATTTCCTTTCAGGGACCCAGAGGTGAAAAAGGCCAGAGGGGTGAAATTGTAAGTTTATTTCTCAGTCCATTGGTCTTCGGTATGATCTCGTATTTGGTGCCCCTAAATCTTATTTAGGAGTATAACTTCGAATATTAAATACTGTATAAACGTAGGTGGAAAAAAATTACACCGTATTGTCCAAGCTTCCCAAATTCTCCAGAGTGTATCATGTCAATTATATTAGACTGTAAGCTCATCGTGGGCAAGGAACATGTCCACTAACTCATTCGATAGTATTTATTGAGCGCTTACTATGTGCAGAGCACTGTACTAAGTGCTTGGAATGAACAACCGTTAAACTGTACCCTTCCAAGCACTTAGTACAGTGCTCTGAACATAATAAGCACTCGATAAATACGATCGTTTGATCGACTGATTAGAGGAAGAGCACGGCCTTGTGGAAAGCACATGGACCTGCAAGTCAGAGGACCTGGGTTCTAATTCTCCCTCGCCACTGGCCTGCTGTGGGACCTTGGGCAAGTCACTCAACTTCTCTGTGCCTCAGTTTCCTCATCTGCGATTCAATCCTGTTTTCCCGCCCCGACTTAGAATGTGAGCTTCATGAAAGACTGGGTCCAGCCTGACTCTCTTATCTCTACTCCAGCGATTAGTATAATGCTTGGCACATAGTAAGCGCTTAACAAATACCACTATCGTTATATCCTGCAGCGTGGCTCAGTGGAAAGAGCCCGGGCTTCGGAGTCAGAGGTCATGAGTTGGACTCCCGGCTCCGCCACCTGTCAGCTGTGCGACCGTGGGCAAGTCACTTCACTTCTCTGTGCCTCAGTGACCTCATCTGGAAAATGGGGGTTAACCGTGAGCCTCACGTGGGACAACCCGATGACCCTGTACCTACCCCAGCGCTTAGAACGGTGCTCTGCCCATAGTAAGCGCTTAACAGATACTAACATTATTATTACGGTCATGGGTTTGTCCCATACCAGCTCAGGAAGAAACTTCTCTTTGAGGGGAAGAAATCGGTGAAGTCGCCGGTTAGTTTGACAGAAGAAAGGGAAGCCATTTGGCGGGGCGAGCCTATTTGTACATTCCAAGCGTTTAGTACCGTGCTCTGCACATAGTAAGCGCTCAATAAATACTTTTGAATTGACAGAAGAGACAGAGCTGGTCTTGCAATCACTCAGTCAATCAATCATTGATATTTATTGAGAAGCAGCATGTCCTAGTTGACAGAACACAGATCTGGAAGTCAGAAGGGCCTGGGTTCTAGTCCCGGCTCGGCCACTTGGCCGCTGTGTGACTTGGGCAAGTCACTTCACTTCTCTGGGCCTCAGTTCCCTCATCTGTAAAATGGGGATGAAGACTGTGAGCCCCACGTGGGCCAACCCGATTACCCTGTATCTACCCCAGCGCTTAGAATGGTGCTCTACACATAGTAAGCGCTTAACAAATACCAACATTATTATTGTATCTACCCCAGAACTTGGAATGGTGTTTGGTACAAAGTAAGCGCTTAACAAATACCATCATTATTATTAACAAATACTATTATTATCATCAGTTTCAACTCAAGCTCCACACCCAGCTGATAGTTTTACTGAGGATATGATTTTTACTATTAAAGTTAATGATCCTAGTAATGGTATTTCTTAGGTGCTCACTATGTGTCAAGCACTGTTCTAAGCCCTGGGGTAAAAGCGAGTTAATCAGATTGGACCCAGGCCCTGTTCCACAGCGGGCTCAGGCTCTACGCAAGGATATGCACGGGAAGCGGAGAAGCACCGTGGCTTAATGGATAGAGCACGGGCCTGAGAGTTAGAAGGTCGTGGGTTCTAATCCTGCCTCCACTACATGAGAAGCGGCGTGGCTCCGTGGAAAGAGCCCGGGCTTGGGAGTCAGAGGCCGTGGGTCCTAATCCCGGCTCCGCCACTTGTCGGCTGTGTGACCGTGGGCAAGCCACTTCACTTCTCTGTGCCTCAGTGACCTCAGCTGTAAAATGGGGGTGAAGACCGTGAGCCCTACGTGGGACAACCTGATGACCTTGTACCTCCCCCAGCGCTTAGAACAGTTCTTGGCACGTAGTAAGTGCTTAACAAATACCAAGATTATTACGTCTGCTGTGTGACGTTGGGCATGTCACTTCACTTCTCTGTGCCTCAGTCCCCTCATCTGTAAAATGGGGATTAAGACTGTGAGCCCTATGTGGGACAGGGACTGTGTCCAATCTAATTTAAATCTACCCCAGGGTTTAGAACAGTGCTTGGCACTTAGTAACTACTTAACAGGGACCATCATTATTATGATAATTATTAGGAAGTCTCTGTCGCTGGAAAGAGGCTGTTTGGGAGTAGAGATGTAATTTTCTGTGCTGAGACCTCTTGACTTTGGTACTTAATCCCCAGGAAGCTGGCTTGGATATTGTTTGTGAAAGTTGGGAAATCATCTTCCACTAATCACCATTGTATAACTAGACAAAAAGCTCACGGTTTTCCAAGAACACCCACACGTCCAACGAATCGTGCGTATTGCACTCCTCCAAGTGCTTAGTACAGTACTCTGCACATAGTGCTCGAGAGAGCCCGGGCTTGGGAGTCAGAGGTCATGGGTTCCACTCCCGGCTCTGCCACTTGTCAGCTGTGGGACTGTGGGCAGGTCACTTCCCTTCTCTGTGCCTCAGTTCCCTCATCTGGAAAATGGGAATTAACTGTGAGCCTCACGGGGGACGACCCGATGACCCTGTATCTACCCCAGCGCTTAGAACAGTGCTCGGCACATAGTAAGCGCTGAACAAATACCAACACTGATAAATGACCCATTGATCGAGCCCTTACTCCGTGCAAATTGTCAAATTGCTCAAATTGTCTCTCACTCTCCCCACCTTCAACGAGTCCAAGAAGAGGAGCATGGCCTAGTGGATAGAGCACAGACCTGGGAGGCAGAAGAACCTAGGTTCTAATCCCAGCTCGGCTACTTTTCAACTCTTGGGCAAGTCATTTTACTACTCTCTGCCTCAGTTTCCTCATCTGTAAAATGGGAATTAAGACTGTGAGCCCCAAATGGCACAGAGACTGTGTCCAACCTGATTAGCTTGAATGAACCCCAGAGTTTAGTACAGTGCCTGGCCCAGAGTAAAGGCCTAACAGATACCATTTTTTAAAAAAAAGAAGTACAATTGTGGGGTTTTTTTCATTTTGTTAGGCTTTTCCCTCAGCTGTTAGACATAATGGTTTCCATTAAGAAACCTCTGGAAGGAATGAGGAACCACAGGGTTGGAGTTCTTCGGGTTTTGAGCCTTTTGTTTTTAATTAGCTGCTTAAAAGGATTAATGAGGACACAAAACAATGAATTTAACCTCCTACTTTAATGATCATTACACAGCCTTGTCTCAACTCTATTCCTTTGATTGTGTAACAGTTTAAACAGGGTCACGCGGGTTACTCAGTATATTTCCGGTGAATATTTTGCAGGCATAAAACGAGCTTCTGGACTGGATAATGTGATTCCTTGAAAAGGCACTAGGGCCCCAGTAGGGATTGTCACTTGTCCATCAATCAAAGCTATTTATTAAGCGCTTACTGTGTGCAGAGCACTGTACTGTGTGCTTGGGAGAGTACAATACAATAAATTTGTTATATTTGAAACAGGAAAATCACTGACTAATGACTCCCCAGTTTGAGTGGGGTCTGCCATAGACAGTAGTTCAACCGGTTGACTTTTTCAAATGCAATTGATTTTCATTTTTAGCCAAAACACTCCTGAATTAAGGTAAATTGAGAAACATCACCCCCTTGGAGAACATTTAAATGCATCGAAATGTCAGTGTTTCGTTAAATCGTGTTTTATAAATACAGCTTTTACAATTTTGCTAAATGTATAAGATTTATAAAACATCTGTGTCGTACATGCCAAATGAGGCATCGGTATGATTCAATGTGACATGAAAAATACAGTGAAAATTCTAGCTCAGTGCCCTCTAGACGAAAGCACCCATTCGTCGGAAATTTGGGGGGTTTTGGATAGAAACCAACGAAGCTTCACACCTTTTCCAATTTGACATTTGTGGAACCTAATCTTGATCCAGAACGGGACTTTTCCATCATTAATATCCTTGCCTCCTTTCCTCATCTTTGGAAAGTATTCTCTTCCTTTCGACTCTGAACGTGCCTGTCGGCTTTCTTGGAAAACGAGTCTCTGGAAGCGATATCATATGTATATAAAATGTTATATACTACATATGTCCATATGTATGTATGTATAAATGCCTGTGTGTGTGTGTGTATGTGTGTGTGTGTATCGCAGAGACAGACATTCCCTTTCTTGTTTCTAGGCAGTCAAGTGACCACCCAGAAAAACTTGCATAAAATATCTATTACAAGAATAATCATGATAATAATAATAATAATGGTATTCGTTAAGTGCCTATTTGCCAAGCACACCATTTTAAGTATTGGGGTAGATACAAGGTAATCGGGTTGTCCCACGTAGGGCTCACGGTCTTAATCCCCGTTTTACAGATGAGGTAACTGAGGCGCAGAGAAGTGAAGTGACTTGCCCAAAGTCACACAGCCGATAAGTGGCAGAACCGGGATTAGAGCCCACAATAATAATAATAATGTTGGTATTTGTTAAGCCCTTACTGTGTGCAGAGCACTATTCTAAGCACTGGGATAGACACAGGGAAATCAAGTTGTCCCACATGAGGCTCACGGTCTTCATCCCCATTTTACAGATGAGGCAACTGAGACACAGAGAAGTAAAGTGACTCGCCCACAGTCACACACCTGACAGGGAGCAGAGCCGGGATTCAAACCCATGACCTCTGCCTCCCAAGCCCGTGCTCTTTCCACTGAGCCACGCTGCCTCTCTGAGCCAGCCTGCTTCTCTGCTTCTAGAAATATCTAGACAGTTCTTTGAACGGGCAGGATTATCGGCCAAGTGATTTCGGGAAAAGTTCGGGAATCTCTTCTCCGTGAGGAAACGGTGTTAACACGTTTGAAGATCCTTCAAGGTCTGTGCTGCTTCGATCCAGAGGCGAACGCATGGAAAACAGAAGGAAAATTCCCCTTCCACTAATCCAGCTCTTAATCGAGAAGCAGCGTGGCTCAATGGAAAGAGCCCGGGCTTGGGAGTCAGAGGTCATAGGTTCGAATCCTGCCTCTGCCACTTGTCGGCTGTGTGACCGTGGGCAAGTCACTTCACTTCTCTGTGCTTCAGTTACCTCATCTGTAAAATGGGGATTAAGACTGTGAGCCTCACGGGGGACAACCCGAGGACCCTGTATCTACCCCAGCGCTTAGAACGGTGCTCGGCACATAGTAAGCGCTTAACAAATACCAACATTATTATTATTATTATTAATCCTGAATTATATCCAAAGCAGAAAGATGTATGTATTTTGCAGCAAATATGCACTTACGTACTCCAAATCCAACCTCACCACTCCCGTACACGATGACTTACATCCCTACTGCTTAAGCGCTTACCAGCAACCGTTTTTTCCTTTCTCGTCTATCGGTCAATCGATGATAATTTACCGGATGAAGAGCCCTGTGGTAAATTCTTGGGAGGGTGCAGTACAACAGAGTCGGTAGATAGGTTTCTACCACAGAGAAGCAGGGTGGCTCAGTGGAAAGAGCGCGGGCTTGGGAGTCAGAGGTCACGGGTTCTAATCCCGACTCCGCCGCTAGTCAGCTGGGTGACCTTGGGCAAGTCGCTTCACTTCTCTGTGCCTCAGTTCCCTCATCTGTAAAATGGGGATTAAAACTGTGAGCCTTGGGTGAGACAACCTGATGACCCCGTATCCCCCCCAGCGCTTAGAACAGTGCTCTGCACATAGTAAGCGCTTAATAAATACCAACATCATTATTCTCCGGGCCTCAGTTACCTCATCCGTCAAATGAGGATTAAAAAAAACAAAACCGTGAGCCCCACGTGGGACAACCTGATCACCTTGTATCCCCCAGCGCTTAGAACAGTGCTTTGCACATAGTAAGTGTTTAACAAATACCACAATTATTATTGTCCACAAGGAGCCTAGTGTACAGACATTAATTTAATAATAAATACGGATAGGTACATAAGCATACCTATCCCCAGAGAGGCAGAGTTGCCCAAGAGATAGAACTCCTTCTGGGAGTCAGAAGGACCTGAATTTTAATCCCGGCTCCGCCACGGGTCTTAATCCCGGCTCCGCCACGGGTCTTAATCCCGGCTCCACCACGGGTCTCCTGTGTGACCCCGGGCAAGTCACTTAACTGCCTGAGTTTCTTCATCCGTAAAACAGGGATTGAGTCCGTGGGCTCACTGTGGGCTGGGAATGTGTCCGTTTGTCGTTGTATTGACCTCGCCCTAGCATTTAGTGAAGTGCTTTGCACGCAGTAAGCGCTCGGTAAATAGAACTGAATGAATGAATGAAGTCTGTGAGCTCTGTGTGGGGCGGGCACTGTGTCTGACTTGATTTACATGTATCTCCTCTAGCACTTAGTACAGTGCCTCGCATATACTAAGAGCTTACCAAATGCCACTTGTCAGCTGGGGGACTGTGGGCAGGTCACTTCGCTTCTCTGGGCCTCAGTTCCCTCATCTGGAAAATGGAGATTAACTGTGAGCCTCATGTGGGACAACCTGATTACCCTGTATCTACCCCAGCGCTTAGAACAGTGCTCTGCCCATAGTGAGCGCTTAACAAATACCGACATTATCATTTATCTTGATGATGTTGTCTTGTTTTTGTTTCTTTCTGTTTGACTCTGCCGTCCGTCTCCCCCGTTTAGACCGTGAGCCCGTCGTTGGGCAGGCATGGTCTCTATCTGTTGCCCAGTTGTGCATTCCAAGCGCTTAGTACAGTGCTCTGCCCATAGTAAGCACTCAATAAATACTATTGAATGAAATGCCATTTAAAAAAAAATAATAATGGTGGTGCTATTTGTTAAGCGCTTACTATGTGCACAGCACTGTTCTAAGCGCTGGGATAGATACAGGGTAATCGGTTGTCCCACGTGAGGCTCACCGTCTTCATTTCCATTTTACAGATGAGGGAACTGACGCACAGAGAGGTTGTGACTTGCCTACAGTCATACAGCTGACAAGTGGCAGAGCTGGGATTCGAACCCATGACATCTGACTCCCAAGCCCGGGCTCTTTCCACTGAGCCACGCTGCTTCAGGGTGGCGCGTATATCAAGTGCTTAAAGGGTACAGATCCAAATCCAAGGGCAACACAGAAGATAGAGGGAGATGAGGAAATGAGGGCTTCCTTAAGGAAGATGTCGCGGAAGAGATTTTATTAACACTAAAAATATGGTAGGCCTCACAGATTTGCAGTCTATCTGTAAATTATTTTTTCCTCCGGCTCTCCTGGTAGACTCTAAGCTCCTTGAGGGCTTTTTTCTGACTCTATTATACTCTGCCAAGGGATTAATAATAATAATGTTGGTATGTGTTAAGCGCTTACTATGTGCAGAGCACTGTTCTAAACGCGGGGGTAGATACAGGGTCATCGGGTCGTCCCACGTGAGGCTGGCAGTTAATCCCCATTTTACAGATGAGGGAACCGAGGCCCAGAGAAGTGAAGTGACCTGCCCACAGTCCCACAGCTGACAAGTGGCAGAGCCGGGAGTCGAACCCATGACCGCTGACTCCGAAGCCCAGGCTCTTTCCACCGAGTCGCTAGGGAGAGTATGCCTCCTCCAGGAGGCTTTCCCTGATTAATCACTCATCTCCTCACTGTATTTCTCTCACTATTGCCACTTGAACACTTCTGCATCGAGTAGGCACTTGGGTAATCATTCCTGTAGCAATTATATATGTCTTTTAAACTCTGTTGCTTCTCTCTACTAATTTATTTTAGTGTCTGCATCTCTGCTAGACTGTAAGATAACTGCAGGCAGGAATGCGTCTACTAATTCTCCTGTACTTTTCCAAATGTCGAGTACATTAATCTGCACAAAGTGCTCAGTTGCTTCTCTTGATTGATTAGCAGCGTGGCTCAGTGGAAAGAGCACGGGCTTTGGGGTCAGAGGTCATGGGTTCGAATCCCGGCTCGGCCACTTGTCAGCTGTGTGACTGTGGGCAAGTCACTTCACTTCTCGGTGCCTCAGTTCCCTCATCTGGAAAATGGGGATTAAGACCGTGAGCCCCACGTGGGACAACCTGATTCCCCTGTGTCTACCCCAGCGCTTAGAACGGTGCTCGGCACATGATAAGCGCTTAACACCAACATTAACATTACAGTGTTCTGTACCCCATAGGTGCTCAAGAAATCCCAAACACATCTTGCCGCCAGGCGACAGTTCCGTTGGTTTGACAAAATCCCGTGCTTGTGGGAGGAGCCCATGCTGGATAAGGATAATGCGTTAATGAGATAATGTTTCAAATGCTTTAATAAATATTTTAATCCACAGACGGGAGAGTAAGGCCTTCCCTGACTAAACCCTCATTTCCTCTTTCTCCACTCCCTTCTGCATCACCCTGATTTGCTCCTTTTATTTCCTTACTCCTCCCTCAGCCCCGCAGCACTTTCGTACATACCTGTAATTTATTCATTGATATTAATGTCTGTCTTCCCCTCCAAACTATAAATCTGTTGTGGGCAGCGAATGTGTCTACCAACTCTATTATATTAATAATTATAATGATGGCATTTGTTAAGCGCTTACTATGTGCAAAGCACTGTTCTAAGCACTGGGGAGGATACAGGGTGATCAGGTTGTCCCACGTGGGGCTCACAGTCTTCATCCCCATTTTACAGTTGAGGGAAACCGAGGCATAGAGAAGTGAAGTGATTCGCCCAAAGTCACACGGCTGACAAGCGGCAGAGCCGGGATTAGAACCCATGACCTCTGACTCCCCGGCCCGTGCTCTTTCCACTGAGCCACGCCGCTTCTCTGACGTCGTTCCATTGTACTCTCCCCAGTGTTTAGTACAGTATTCCGCACAAAGTAAGCACTCAGTAAATACAACTGATCGAATGAAAGGGAAGCGGTATTTAGAACTTCTGGATCTCGTGCCCCTGGGAGTTTTTTTCCTTGTTTTCTTTTATAACATTTGTTAAGCATTTACTACATGCCAGACGCTGTCCTGAACGCTGCAGTAGATACAAGCTAATCAGGTAGGACACAGTCCCCGCCCCACATGGAGCTCACACTCAATCCCCGTTTTACCGAAGAGGTAACTGAACCAGAGAGGAAGTGAAATGACTTGCCCGAGATCGCATAGCAGGCAAGTGGCGGAGGCAGGATTAGAACCCAGATCTTTCTGACTGCCAGGCCTGTGCTCTATTCACTAGGCTATGCTGCTTCTCTGCTTTTCCTTCTAGGGATATTTCTCTGACTGGCTTGTTCAAAGAAGCGTGACTCTAGAGAGTTTACAACCATTCAGCGCACCCTGACCTGCATTAGGCTCCTCACCTCCTCCAAGAGGCCTTCCCAGACTGAGCTCCCCCCTTTTTCCCTCTGCTCCCTCTACCCCTCCCTTCACCTCTCCGCAGCTAAAACCCCCTTCTCCCCCCTTCCCCCCTCCTCCTCCCCCCCTCCCGTCCCACCCCCCTCGGCACTGTACTCGGCCGCTCGACTCTATATATCGTCATCGCCCTATTTATTCTGTTTAATGAGATGTCCATCACCCTGATTCTATTTAGTTGCCATTGTTTTTACGAGACGTTCTTCCCCTCCACTCTATTTATCGCCACTGTTCTCGTCTGCCCGTCTCCCCCGATCAGACCGTGAGCCCGTCAAAGGGCAGGGACCGTCTCCATCTGTTGCCGACTTGTCCATTCCGAGCGCTTAGTACAGTGCTCTGCACATAGGAGGCGCTCAATAAATACTATTGAATACTATTGAATTAGGGCTTTCTAAGCTCCTAAGGATTATTATTGCATCTGTTAAGCGCTTTCTATGTGTCCAGCGTTGTTTTGTGCCCTGGGATAGATCCGAGTTAATCGGGTGGGACACAGTGCCTGCCCCACATGGAGCTCACACTCTTAGAAGGAAGGGACACAGATATTTAATTCCTATTTTATGGATGAGAAAATTGAGGCCCAGAGAAGTGAAATGACTTGCCCCAAGTCCCACAGTGGGTGAGTGGCAGAGGTGGGATTATTCATTCATTCAATAGTATTTATTGAGCGCTTACTATGTGCAGGGCACTGTACTAAGCGCTTGGAATGGACAACTGGGCAACAGATAGAGACAACCCCTGCCCGATGACGGGCTCACAGTCTAAACGAAAAGCAAAGCGAAACAGAACAGAACAAGACAACCTAATCGCAATAAGTAGAATCAAGGGGATGTACACTTCATTAACAAAATAAATAGGGTAATAAATAATATATAAAAGTATGCACAGGGCTGAGGGGAGGGGAAGGGGGGAGAGCAGAGGGCGGGAGAGAGGAGGAGGAGGAGCAGAGGGAAAAGGGGGCTCAGTCTGGGAAGGCCTCCTGGAGGAGGTGAGTTCGCAGTAGGATTACTGATTACAGCCCAGGTCCTCTAAATCCCAGACCGGTGCTCTTTCCGCGAGGACATGCTGTTTCTCTACTTAAAGAACTACCCCCTAAGCAACTTGATAATCACCCCGGACACACGGCACTCTTGTATTTATCCTTACCCTGTACTATTTCCCCTACGTGTGATTTTCATGTCAGTCTCCTGCCGTGGACTGCAAGCTCCTTATGGTCCAGGAGCGGGTCTGGCAAATGTATTATATTGGTTTTTTCCTAGCGTAGAGGACAATGCTCTGTGCAGAGTAAGCTTTCAGTGAATACCACCGATTGTTTGCTAAAGCTCCTTCCTGCCTATGAAATGAAATAAGCTCCTACCGAGAGACGCTCGAAGGAGTAGGCCTCCACTCTACCCCACACAAGCACACAAAACTCCCGATTAGACCGTAAGCCCGTCAAAGGGCAGGGACTGTCTATCTGTTACCGATTTGTCCATTCCAAGCGCTTAGTACAGTGCTCTGCACATAGTAAGCGCTCAATAAATACAATCGAAAGCACGAAAACTCCCCACAAGCCTCCTTTTATACTGGATTCCATCGATCAGTCGTACTTATTGAGCTCTGTTGGGTGCAGAACGCCGTATTGAGTCAGTCGTATTTCTCGAGCGCTTACCGTATGCAGAGCACTGTACTAAGCGCTTGGGAGAGGACGTTATAGCAAAAAACAGATACATTCCCTGCCCACAACGAGCGTAGAGTCTAGAGGGGCACTGAGCGCTCGAATGAGTTCAACTGACTTAGTCGACGCTTTCCCTGTCCTCAAAAAGTTTGCCATCGATTGGGAAATAAACACGCACACATACACGGACACAGGCAGACACACACCCCAAAATAAATTACAGGTTGATGGAAGTAATCGAAAACTGAGCGTCAAACTGAAATAGCAGTAGTAATAGTAATAGAAAATTGAGAAGTATCATTGCCTGAAGGAGGAAGCTCGGGCTTGGGAGTCAGGAAGACCTGGGTTCTAGTCCTAGCTCAGCCACTTGTTTGCTGTGTGACCTTGGACAAGTCACTTTACTTCTCTGTGCCGCAGTTACCTCATCGGTGAAATGGGGATTAGGACTGTGAGCCCTATGAGGAAAAGGAACTGTATCCAACCGGATTAGCTGGTATCTGCCCTACCCCTTAGTACACTAGCTGGCATATAGTGAGGGCTGAACAAATGCCATAAAAAAATTAAACTGTAGATTTAAAAAAAAAGCATGTGTGTGCTATTGGTAAATGCTAGAGAGGTGCTGGAAGTACCTCTCCCCCGATTAGACTGTGAGCCCGTCGTTAATAATAATAATAATAATAATGTTGGTATTTGTTAAGCGCTTACTATGAGCAGAGCACTGTTCTAAGAGCTGGGGGAGATACAGGGGAATCAGGTCGTCCCACGTGAGGCTCACAGTTAATCCCCATTTTACAGATGAGGGAACTGAGGCCCAGAGAAGTGAAGTGACTTGCCCACAGTCACACAGCTGACAAATGGCGGAGCCAGGATTCGAACCCATGACCTCTGACTCCCAAGCCCAGGCTCTTTCCACTGAGCCACACTGCTTCTGTCGTTGGGCAGAGATTGTCTCTATCTGTTGCCGAATTGTATATTCCAAGCGCTTAGTCCAGTACTCTGTACATAGTAAGCGCTCAATAAATACTGTTGAATGAATGAAAAGTACCTAGTAAAATATCCTTTGCCCCTCTTCCAAATACTGTGGCAAGCAAAGATTGCCGGTTGAGTGGGAGAAGGACAGGATGATGGCCACTGCAGCTTCACAAAAGCCTCCACAGAACGTTATATCCACAGGAAGCAGCATGGCCAAGTGGGAAGGGCACAGGTGTGGAAAGTTCTTTGCGGGCAGGGAACGTGCCTACCAACTCTGTTATACCGTGCTCTCCCTAGCGTTTAGTACGGTTTTCTGCACACAGTAGGTCCTCAATAAATACCCTTGATTAAGTCAGAGCCTGGTTTCTCATCCCAGCTCCTCCACTTAGCTGCCGTGTGACCTTGGGTGAGCCACTTCCCTGCTCTGTGCCTCAGTTCCTTTATCTGCCAAAATGGTGATTCAATACCTGTTCTCCCTCCTATTTAGACTGTGAGCCCCATGTGGGACATGATTATCTTGTGTCTACCCCAGTGCCTAGTACAGTGCTCAGCATATAGTAAACACTTAACAAAAACCACAATTATTACGATGACGATTATTACTGTGATAATCTGCCATATCAAAAATTTTGCTCAACCTATGAGAGGCTTAGAGTGAGCCACAGCCAGGCCTCATTCCTGGATATGACATAGTCAGTCCCACTAAGAGGGAAGCTGGTGACATCATAATAATATTACGTGGGACAACCCAATTATCTTGTAGCTACCCCAGTGCTTGGAACATTGCTTGGCACGCAATAAGCGCTTAACAAATCCCATCATCATTGTTAATAATAATATTTGCTAAACGCTTACTATGTGCTAGGCACCATTCTAAGTTCTGGGTAGATACAGATAATTGGGTTGGACACTGTCCCCATCCCGCACGGGGCTCAGTCTTAATCCCCAGTTTACACATGAGAGAACTGAGGCCCGGTGAAGTTAAGTGATTTGCCCAAGGTCACACAACAGATAAGTGGCAGATCCAGGATTCAAACCCATGACCTTCTGACTCCCAGGCCCATGACATACTTTCTGACGGTAAAGTGGGAACTGGGGCAGGCCTTGGGAGCATTTAATCATGTTTTAAGGCATCACCTTAGACCTCTGAGTTCGTTGAAGAGTGACAGTCTACAAGCTTAGATCACTGCTCCGCGCTTAGAACAGTGCTTGGCATAGAATAAGCATTTAAGAAATATCATTTTAAAAAAAATGTAAGCTCACAGCTTAATATGCATCCGCGGTTCAGCGTCCACAGGGCATGGGGTAATGCCTACATCTAACACTGATGGAACTTTCAATAATAATAATAATGATAATAACGTTGGCATTCAAGTACTTACTATGTGCCAAGCACTGTTCTAAGCACTGGGGTAGATACAAGGTAATCAGGTTGTCCCACACGGGGCTCACAGTCTTCATCCCCATTTTACAGATGAGGTAACCGAGGCAGAGAGAAGTTAAGTGACTTGCCCAAGGTCACACAGCTGACAAGTGGAGGAGCCGGGATTAGAATCCATGACCTCTGACTCCCAAGCCCGTGTTCTTTCCACTGAGCCACGCTGCAAAAGAAATGAAAGATACAGTAGCAATAAGAAACGTGAAATTTAACCTAGTAAACAGAAAACAGTGTTATCGGCCGGGACTGATTTATTTCACAGTTATCAGGGAAGAGAACTGGAAAACCTGAAGTGGTTAAAAATAGATGCGTAAATGGGGGGAAAATAAAAGAAGAAACCATCACAGCAGAGATAAGTATATTTTGCCGTTGAATTTTTATAGTTGCTGTTCAGTCGATGTCAGCAGGTGCTTTTTCAAGCATCATCTCTGAGAATGGATGTCTTGGAAATTCTATATCATCTGATATGATTTTCCCGAGTCTTGCGGTAAGCAGAGAATGAAACGAGGCAATTCAGCCCCAGTAAAACTGGGGATCAGATTTTTGGATATTCAATTAAAAAATATTCCATAGAGAAGATGAAGCAGATATGTAGGATAATATCATTTCCCTAAATTTAGTAATAATTATACTCTCCTTTCATCTCTTCTCAAGTCAGGGCCAAGAATTTTCTAATATAAATGGAGATGAAACGGGAGAGAATAAGACTTGTAAATCAGAGAGGGGGGTTGATGCTGGCAGATGAACCTGAAGATCAAAAGGCTAAGACTCAACTTCCGAGAATGCACAGTTCCCAAATTAGACCTTCTAATCTTAAAAAGTTGAGAAAGGAAGAGAAGTGATTTAACCATTAAAAGGGAAACTTAGGTAATGTAGGAGCTAGTCGTAGTGTGGAGAAGAAGTTTGGCCTAGTGGAAAGAGCACAGGCCTTGGAGTTAGAAATATCTGGATTCATTCATGCAATCATTCATTCAACATATTGGAGTGCTTACTATGTGCAGAGCACTGTACTAAGTGCTTGGGAGAGTGCATTATGACAGTAAACAGACACATTCCCTGCCCACAATTGAGCTTACAGCATAGAAGAGGAGACAGACATTGATATAATATAGGGGAAGCAGTGTGGCTCAGTGGAAAGAGCCCGGGCTTGCGAGTCAGAGGTCATGGATTCGAATCCCAGCTCTGCCACTTGTCAGCTGTATGACTGTAGGCAAGTCACAACCTCTCTGTGCGTCAGTTCCCTCATCTGTAAAATGGAAATGAAGACGGTGAGCCTCACGTGGGACAACCTGATGACCCTGTATCTCCCCCAGCGCTTAGAACGGTGCCCTGCACATAGTAAGCGCTTAACAAATACCAACATTATTCTTATTATTACATAAATGCTGTGGGCTGGGAGGTGGGGGGATGAATGAAGAGAGCACGTCAGGGTGACACAGAAGGGAGAGGAAGAAGAGGAAAAGAGGGCTTAGTCAGGGAAAGCCTCTTGGAGGAGATGTGCTTTCAATAAGGCATAGAAGGGGGAGAGATACTAGGAGGATTTTCCTGGTATAGTAGGAGGGAGTTCCAGGCCAGAGTTAGGACGTGGGCGAGAGGTTAACAGCGAGATAGACGGGATTGAGGTACAGTGAGAAGTTTAGCTTTAGAGGAGTGAAGTGTTCGGGCTGGACGGTAGTACGAGAGCGGTGAGGTAGGAAGGGGGCAAGTCGATTGACTGCTTTTAAGTAAGTGGTGAGGAGTTTTCGCTTAATGTGGAGGTGGATGGGCAACCACTGGACTTTCTTGAGTGGGGGAACGTGGACTGAACGTTCTTGTAGAAAAATGATCCGGGCTGCAGAGTGAAGTATGGACTGGAGTGCGGAGAGACAGGAGGCTGGGGAGGTCAGCAAGGAGGCTGATGCAGTAATCCCGTCTGAGTGATTGCATTAATGTGGTAGTATTTTGGATGGAGAGGCAGGGGCGGATTTTAGAGATGTTGCGAAGGTGCAGTTGACAAGATTTAATGATGGACTGAATATGTGGGTTGAATGAGAGGGAAGAGTCAAGAATAAAACCAAGGTTACGGGCTTGTGAGACAGGAAGGATGGTGGTGCCATCAACGGTGATGGGAAAGTCAGGGGGAGGACAGGGTTTGGGTGGGAAGATAAGTGTCAGCTTTAGACATCTTAAATTTGAGGTCACGGGAGGACATCCAAGAAGCAGCGTGGCTCAGTGGAAAGAGCCCGGGCTTGGGAGTCAGAGGTCACGAGTTCGAACCGCGCCTCTGCCACTTGTCAGCTGTGTGACTGTGGGCAAGTCACTTCACTTCTCTGGGCCTCAGTTACCTCATCTGTAAAATGGGGGTTAACTGTGAGCCTCACGTGGGACAACCTGATTACCCTGACTCTACCCCAGCGCTTAGAACAGTGCTCGGCACCTAGTAAGCGCTTAACAAATACCAACATCATCAGATGTCTTGAAAGCAGGGGAAAATATGATACTGCAAATGGAGACCTAGATTTGGGAATCATCTGCACAGAGTTGGTAGTAGAAGCCACGGGAGCAAATGACTTCTCCGAGGGAGTGAATGTAAATAGAGAATAGGAGGGGACCCAGAACTAAACTTTTAGGGACCCCCACAGTTAAGGGGCGGGAGGCAGAGGAGGCGCCCATGAAAGAGACTGAGAAAAAGCAGCCAGAGAGATAGGAAGAGAACCAGGAGAGGACAGTGTCAGTTAAGCCAAGGTTGGCTAATTGTTTCCAGGAGAAAAGGGTGGTCCACCGTTGTGAAGGCAGCTGAGAGGTCAAGGTTGAAGGCAGCTGGACTAGAGGCATTTGGCAAGATGCTACTGCTGACAAGTCCCATTTGTCTGCTGAGAGACCTTGGGCAAGTCACTTAACTTCTCTGTGTCTCAGTTACCTCATCTGTGTCCAACCCAGTTATCCCGTACCTACCCCAGAACTCGGTAGAGTGCCTGAGACGTATTAAGCACTTAACAATTGCCATTTAAAAAACAAAATGGCGTTTCTCCAGATGCAGTTCTCTCAAGTCCAAACTCGAAATTTAGAAAACTTTACAACACGAAATGTAAATGAATTTTACTTTCAGTGTAGATTGAAAACATGCAAATACAGTATTTGTTTGGGGACTTCACTATAGGGACATCTGCTGTTCCTACTACTGCTAGTAATAGCGTTTGCGGTGTTTGTTAAGCGCTTACTATGTACCAGGGACTGTACTAAGTACTGGGGTGGATACAAGCAATTCACAGTCTTAATCCCCATTTTACAGATGAGGTAACTAAGGTGCAGAGATGTTAAAATAACTTGCCCCAAGTCACACAGCACACCAGTGGCAGAGCTGGGATTAGAACCCAGGTCCTCTGACTTCCAGAATCATGCTCTTTCCACTCAGCCACACTGCAATTCACTGCTTCATTTAAAATCAAGGAGGAAAATCCAGAAATGAATCAGGTATAACTTCCCGTTCCTCTCATCCTTCGACACGGATTCTCAGTTGTGATGCAGAGATGTGGAGAAAACCCCAGAATTTGAATCAAAATTGCCTTTTCATGAGGTCAAAGCCTCGTATGCTCTGAGGTTTGATTTGTGCTTTTTTCCCACATGTTAAAAACAGTGACATGCCAGACTCTCTTGGCCCAAAATGACTTGGATCTATAAATCACAAGGTGGATCTGAGAGAAACTAGGGAATTCTTGAAGTGACAGTTCCCACCAAATGTGAGACTTCCATAACTCAAGATGTTGAAACCTCCTGTAATTTGGCATTACTTACTGATCTGAGTAGAAATTAGAATATTCTTAGTATCATGAGTGAATTACTCATTGCTGGTGTGATGGAGAGAAGAAGTGATTTATTATCAAAATCGTATTTTGTTTTTCTTAATTTTCCCCCATTCTAAGGAAGAAAGTATTGCCTAATCTTATCTTGTCTAGTAAATATTTTTCAGTTTGGTGGTGGCAGGAATGGTGCTACCTAACAGTGACACTGTTAGCAGCAAAAACTTCTTCCTCTTCTGGAAAACGTTTTTGAAAAAGGAAAAATGACACGGCCATTTTAGACATTCTAAAACGAAGCTGCACGGCCTGATGGAAAGAGCACAGGCCTGGGAGTCGGAGGACGTGGGTTCTAATTGTAGCTCTGCCACTTGTCAGCTGTGAGACTTTGGGCAAGTCACTTCGCTTCTCTGTGCCTCAGTTACCTCATCTGTTAAATGGGGATGAAGACTGGGAACCCCATGTGGGACAGGAATTCTGTCCACCCCAATTATCTTATGTCTATCTCAGAGTTCAGTAGAGTGTCTAACACACTGAAAAAACACCGTCGAAAAGAAAGAATGGCAGAATAGTTTTTGCAATAAATCTGAAATCCTCATAAATGGATGAACTATGTCACCTGTGTATTATGGGAAATATCACGTAAAACCTAGTTGAGACCTAGTTGAATACCTGCCATTGTATCTGAGTCTGTTTAGATAAAAAAAGGAAAAAATCCAAAAATGAGAAAACCTTCCATTGCACTTAGCTGTAGACAAGGTCCTATATGTAGTACTGAGGTCCACCTTGGCTCTGCTTTCTCCTAATATTAATAATGATGACGGTATTTGTTAAGCACTTACTATGTGTCAAGCCCTGTTCTAAGCACTGGGGTAGATACAGTCTAATCTGATTGGACCCAGTCCCTGTCCCAGATGGGCTCACAGTCTTAATCCCCATTTTACAGATGAGGTAACTGAGGCCCAGAGAATTGAAGTGACTTGCCCAAGGTCACACAGCAGACAAGTGGCAGAAGCGGGGTTCGAACCTATGACCTTCTGACTCCCAGGCCCGGGCTCTATCTATTACACCATGCTGCTTCCCACTACACCAGGCTGCTTCCCAGCACGGATGGGGACCCAATAATTTCCCTTTGTGTAGAAAGATTCAGATTTGCTCCCCTCAGTCTTGATGCTATTTATCTTGATTCTATTTATCTTATTCCATTTATCTTGATTCTATTCACTGCCATCGTTCTCGTCTGTCCGTCTCCCCCGATTAGACCGTAAGCCCGTCAAAGGGCAGGGACCGTCTCTATCTGTTGCCGATTTGTCCATTCCAAGCGCTTAGTACAGTGCTCTGCACACAGTAAGCGCTCAATAAATACTACTGAATGAATGAATGAATCCACCCCTCCATCAGCCCCACAGCATTTATCCACTGCACTTTAGGTGCCGCATCTTATTTATTTATATTACTGTCTCCCCCTCTGGACTGTAAACTTACTGTGGGCAGGGAACTTGTCTATGAACTCTGTTATACTATACTCTTCCAAACTTTTAGCACAGTGCTCTGCTCACAGTAAGCTCTCAATAAATAAGATTGATTAATTGAAGTTGGCCACACTGTCATGGAACCCCACCTGCTCGGTGTGAAAAATCAGAGAGGCGATTCATTCGTTCGTTCAGTCGTATTTATTGAGCGCTTACCGTGTGCAGTGCGCTGCACCAAGCGCTTGGGAGAGTACAGTTGAACCACAAACGGACACATTCCCTGCCCACAGCGAGCTTACAGTGTAGAGGCCGAGCAGATAGAGCGGTCTAACTGATCCCTAGCTTGGCTCAGTGGAAAGAGACCGGGCTTGGGAGTCAGAGGTCATGGGTTCGAATCCCGGCTCTGCCACTCGTCAGCTGGGTGACTGTGGGCAAGTCACTTCACTTCTCTGGGCCTCAGTTCCCTCATCTGTAAAATGGGGATTAAGAATGTGAGCCTCACGTGGGACAGCCTGATTACCCTGTACCCCAGTGCTTAGAACAGTGCTCTGCACATGGTAAGCGCTTAACAAATACCAACATTATTATTATCCCTATTGTCCCTCCACCACCTGGGGAGTCAAGCCATTTCTTAGCCCTTTTCTAGCTCTTATGATTTCGTGGTCTCTTGCCCACCTCAAAAGATTTTTACATTGTTCGTGAAGGGTGACAACGACTTTCAGGCCCTCCGGAAGAATCTAGGTGTCCTTCCCATTTTGGGCTCAGAATTATGTGCGACTCGAGGGTCGCAGACTAGAACCCAGTAGGAATTTGTGTTTACATGTCCTTTCCACATTCAGCCCCGTGAAGCTGGATTTAACACGCCCTTCAAAATAGGAGAGACTCAAGCTAAATCAACGAAGATGTGTAAATGCAATATTTCATAGTACTGGATTTTCCTCTCGATTCTTCTTACAATTGCAAGGGAGAGAAATGGAGGCAGAGGTTGAATCTTTATTCTTTGCTTTTTTTCCAAAGCAAAAATGCGTTCTTCATGTTGTGCTTTTGTCTCTTTCCTTCCCAGGGCCCACAAGGACCTCCAGGTCATCCAGGACCTCCGGTAAGTTCTATTTATGATCGAGTCCATCTGGGTAAGAGTAGAGTGGCTTCGGATTATCCATTTATTTTACCGGAAAGAGCGTGGGCCAGGGAGGAAGAGGACCTGGATTCTAATCCTGGCTCTACCACTTAGCTGCTGTGTGACCTTAGGCAAGTCATTAACTTCTTTGTGCCTCAGTTCCTTCCTCTGCAAAATGGGAATTCAAAACTTGTTCTCCCTCCTACTTTGTGGGACCTGATGATTTTATATTTAACCCTGTGCTTAGTATAGTGCTTGAACACAGTAAGCACTTCACTATTATGATGATGATGATGATGATGATGATGATGATGATTAGCATTATCTTCTTCATTCCCTATTTCCCCACCTTCAAAGTGGGCATAATAATATGTGGCTTTCCCTTCACGACGAGAATGTTGTGGGAATAGAAATATTCTAAGTCACGTTGAGGTACTTTGGGAATAAAAGGTACTGCGTACATTCCTGGTTTGAGAAATCTTCAGTGTCAACCAAGAATCTCTTCTTTTGTCTAGGGCCCACCGGGAGCACGTGGTCCAAGAGTGAGTTTCATGGCTGTTGTGTAATTTGCACGCTGTTCTTGTTTTACGACTTCTGCTGAGACTTTCGCAGTGTGCCTCACCTGGCCCAGTTCGTGAGCACAATCGTCGGAGCGTGAATTCCTTACGGGGTTGCATTCCCATCGTATACCGAGTTGGTTACATATCCTCATTTCACATCAGAGAGAAAACAAGTTCCAAGGGACCATATATCATTAGCAAATAAGAGAGGTGTCCGACGGGAACTAGGATTTCTGAAATGCTGGCATTCTGGGGTTTCCATCCTGTCTCAGGAAACTTTGCACGTGTTGTCTTAGCCAAAATACAAATGAGGACACACTAGATTTCATTCAGGATGAAACGTCATTCACAGGTCACGTTTGTACGATGTAAAATGACCACGCCTCTCTTGTCTGATGCACATACATACCTGCTGATGAGAAAACAACTCCTCATAAAGAATACCTGTGAGCTCGTTGTGGACAGGGATTGTTTCTATTTGTTGGTGATTGTACTTTCCAAATATTTAGTACAGTGCTCTGCACACAGTAAACACTCAATAAATGTGATTGAATGAATGACTACCTCTCATCGGAGTTCACAGGCCAAGGTTCCTTCATACAAACCCTGGAAGCAGGCTGCAAAATATGAGTGTTTATTAAATCAACAAAGTTACTTTTTCAATTTTTAACGCTAACCCAAACTGGGCTCCCTGAATGAAGACCTTCACTGGGACATACTCTAAGACCAAATGTGCCCATCCGAACTAGATTTTTAGCTATAGGCTGGAGGGCGGGGATCGTCTCTATCTGTTGCTGAACTGTACTTCCCAAGTGCTTAGCACAGTGCTCTGCACACAGTAAGCGCTCAGTAAATGCGATTGAAGGAATGAATGAATGACAGGGTTCGTGTCTACCATCTCTATCGCACTGTACTCTCCCAAGCATTTAGTAGTGTTCTGTCCACTGTAAGCCCTCAGTAAATAAGATGGATTGAACGATCGATCGATTGACAAGGAGGTCCAGTGCATCTTTAGAAAAACACATCTGCCCACAAGCAACCTCTGTTCCGACGGAAAAACTGTGTTTTAGGTTCTGACAGTAAATTTTGCTTAGGTTCAGTCAGAACACACCGTATATCGGGGAACCTCCCAAAAAGGGTAGTTTACTGAGCCTTGCAGTGTGAGGGTAACCTCCGACGGTGAATCAATCAATCGATCGTAATTACTGAATGCTTACTGTGTACAGAGCGCTGTACTAAGTGCTTGGGAGACTAATAATAATGTTGGTATTTGGTAAGCGCTTACTATGTGCCGAGCACTGTTCTAAGCGCTGGAGTAGATATAGGGTAATCGGGTCGTCCCACGTGAGGCTCGTAGTTAATCCCCATTTTACAGGTGAGGTAACTGAGGCACAGAGAAGTGAAGTGACTTGCCCACAGTCACACAGCTGACAAGCGGCAGAGCCGGGAGTCGAACCCATGACCTCTGACTCCCAAGCCCGGGCTCTTTCCACTGAGCCACGCTGCTGGTGGACACAACCCCTGCCCACACAAAACAGAGGCAGCATGGCTTGGTGGAAAGAGCACGGGCCCGCGAGTCAGAGGACACAGGTTCTAATCCCAGCTCTGCCACCCGTCTGCTATGGACCTTAGGCAAGTCGCTTCCCTTCTCTGTGCCTCAGTTACCTCATCTGTAAAATGGGGATGAAGACTGTGCTCCCCGTGTGAGACAGGGCCTGTGTCCAACCTGATTACCTGGTATCTACCCCAGGACCCAGAACAGGGCCGGGAGCATACTAAGCAGTTAACAAATAACATTTAAAAAAAAAGAAAATAGAAAAGACCAACCAAAAAGCAGAGTACATATGTATAATAAAATTGAATATGTACGTAACCCAGTGCAGTGGTACACAAATAGTCTGCGAAAGAAATTCTTGAGCAGTGTCTATAAAGAGGGAGAGACACGGTTCGACAGAGGATATGGGAGAGTCATAAATGAAAACATTTTACCTGATGCTTACTGTGCAGAAAACAGTAAAACGACATTCACCATGAACACCCGAGAAGTACCGTCGATCTAAAACAAAATCGCACAGCTGATCTAATAATAATAGTAATAATAATCATGGTATTTGTTAAGCGCTATGTGCCAAGCACCATTCTAAGCAATGGGGTGGGGGGGAATACTAGGTAATCAAGTTGTCCCACGTGGGGCTCACCCCATTTTACAGATGAGGTCACTGAGGCCCAGAGAAGTGAAGTGACTTGCCCACAGTCACACAGCTGACAAGTGGCAGAGCCGGAATTAGAACCCATGACCTCTGACTCCCTAGCCCGGGCTCTTTCCACTGAGCCACGCTGCTTCTAATCTCTTCAGTAGCGCGTGCCTACGGAATGCCGTTCTACCTCCCAGCTCTTTCATTACCATCTTGGTTTCTGAGCCGATTAAGACAGGCTGGAAGGGCTTACTTTTTGCTACGGTCTCTCTCTAAAAATATCCTTTATTAAATGCAGGAGTAGATCGAGTTCTTTTCTGAATTATTTCTTTTGGGAGAAATGGCACATTTTCCCTCACACATAAATCGTTCCCGAGACCACAGAAGTATCAGATTCTACTAGTGTGGTGACTACCTCAGGACAGTAGTATTTTATTCCGTTTTCCTTCCAAGGACGTAGCTGTTAAGTCACTCTAGTTATTTATTCTTCACTTTATAATTCATTAAAATAAGGGGGGCGGGGGTCACGTTTCATTCATCTTGCATTTGAATAAAGAATTTTTCTTCTTTCCTACAGCAGAGATACAAACAGGTTTTTTCTTTCAAGGACTGTGCTTTTGCTACTATAATAATTAGGGGACCTCTGAGATTTGGGTGAAGGGCGTGTTTTGTTCTTCCAGAAAATTATGCAGTCCTGTGAGATGCGTAATAGCCGAGAAAGGCACAAGTCTCTCACCAGGTGATATGGTTGGGATCATTTTACGGCAATGCTTTTAGAATTTACAATCTTCACTTTAGGGCACTCAGTGTTGATCTTGTCGCTGATCTGAAACCGGTCTTGTGTTATACAGAAACAAATGGATATCAATGCTGCTATTCAAGCCTTGATTAAATCAAATGCTGCACTACAGATGGAGGTAAAATATTTTGCTTCGTTTACGTTGGCATAAAAGTTTACAAATTCTAGAGGCTTTTGAGGGCCATGATATGGCTTCGTCACAAAGATTGTATTCAAGAGACTGAAATATGTGCTTTCCAAAGAAAAAATAAGCATTTTGAGTATGATTAAACATAAATTGAATCAGAGGATGCATTTGAAGGAAGAAATTTAAAGCTTTATGTTATGCTATGATTCATTTCCAAGAAAATCAGTAGAACAGAATAAAAGAAGCATATTCAGTCATTATAGGGAGCGATACTGCAGTGAGAAAAATATCGAACAATAAAGTCATCTCTCTTACCATGCCAAAGCAATAGAACTTCAGCATTAGATTCACAATTTCTCCTTTGTCTCTTTGTTTCCTTAAAATTCCTGTCAACATGAAATTTAGCATTTGTTTTTTGACAGTAATTTTAACCTAACTTCTTAATTACCAAGCACTGTGCTGAGCACTGGGGTAGATACAAAATAATTGGAACCGATAATAATAATAATAATGTTGGTATTTGTTTAGAGCTTACTATGTGCCGAGCACTGTTCTAAGCGCTGGGGTAGAGACGAGGTAATCAGGTTGTCCCACATAGGGCTCACAGTCTTCATCCCCATTTTACAGCTGAGGGAACTGAGGCCCAGAGAAGTTAAGTGACTTGCCCCAAGTCACACAGGTGACAAGTGGCAGAGCCGGGATTAGAACGCAGACTTCTGATTCCCAAGGCCGCGCTCTTTCCACTGAACCGCGTTGCTTCACTTTATCGTCCCTATCCCAACATACGTTTGTGTTTTTTTCTTAAATGATATGCGTGAGGCACTTATTATGTGCCAGGCACTGTACTAAGTGCCGGAGTAGATTCGAGCTAATCAGGTTGGGCACACTCCCTGTCCCACGTGGAGCTCACAGTCTTACTCCCCATTTTACAGTTAAGGTAACTGAGGCACGGGGAAGTGAAGTGACTTGCCTAAGGTCACGCAGCAGACATAGCAGGTTTCACAGTCTGACTTCTTGGAGGTAAAAATGGAAAAAATTTGTTCACCATGGCATACAAATTTTAATGATTTAATGCCTTCTAGGTTTTCTACCAATACTACGCACGGAGTATGATCTCGGTTGGGCATTGGAAAACGCTTGTATTTTTCTCCTTGCTAAAATATGATTTTCTGTGGCACGTTGGCAGGCCTACCAGAATACCGAAGTGACTTTATTCGACCACAGTGCTGAGATAGTCAAAACCCTGCACTACCTGAGCAACTTACTGCACAGTATCAAGAACCCGCTAGGCACTCGAGAAAACCCGGCACGTATCTGCAGGGATTTGCTCAACTGTGAACGCAAAGTGTCGGACGGTACGTGGCTGATTTCCTCCACTCGTAAATGTCTTATTCCCTCTGGTTATCGGCACGTTTGGGATGAGAAATGTTTGTCTTCAAAAAGTGGTGACTTCTAAGATTCATTCAATAGTATTTATTGAGCGCTTACTATGTGCAGAGCACTGTACTAAGCGCTTGGGATGAACAAGTCGGCAACAGATAGAGACAGTCCCTGCCGTTTGACGGGCTTACAGTCTAATCGGGGGAGACGGACAGACAAGAACAATGGCACTAAACAGCGTCAAGGGGAAGAACATCTCGTAAAAACAATGGCAACTAAATAGAATCAAGGCGATGTACAATTCATTAACAAAATAAATAGGGTAACGAAAATATATACAGTTGAGCGGACGGGTACAGTGCCGTGGGGATGGGAAGGGAGAGGTGGAGGAGCAGAGGGAAAAGGGGAAAATGAGGCTTTAGCTGCGGAGAGGTAAAGGGGGGATGGCAGAGGGAGTAGAGGGGGAAGAGGAGCTCAGTCTGGGAAGGCCTCTTGGAGGAGGTGATTTTTAAGTAAGGTTTTGAAGAGGGAAAGAGAATCAGTTTGGCGGAGGTGAGGAGGGAGGGCGTTCCGGGACCGCGGGAGGACGTGACCCAGGGGTCGACGGCGGGATAGGCGAGACCGAGGGACGGCGAGGAGGTGGGCGGCAGAGGAGCGGAGCGTGCGGGGTGGGCGGTAGAAAGAGAGAAGGGAGGAGAGGTAGGAAGGGGCAAGGTGATGGAGAGCCTTGAAGCCTAGAGTGAGGAGTTTTTGTTTGGAGCGGAGGTCGATAGGCAACCACTGGAGTTGTTTAAGAAGGAGAGTGACATGCCCAGATCGTTTCTGCAGGAAGATCTAGAGAAGCAGCGTGGCTCGGTGGAAAGAGCCCGGGTTTGGGAGTCAGAGGTCGTGGGTTCTAATCCCGGCTCCGCCACTTGTCAGCTGTGTGACTGTGGACAAGTCACTTAACTTCTCTGGGCCTCAGTTGCCTCATCTGTAAAATGGGGATGAAGACTGTGAGCCCCATGAGGGACAACCTGATCACCTTGTATCCCCCCAGTGCTTAGAGCAGTGCTTTGCACATAGTAAGCACTTAACAAATACCAACATTATTATTAGCAAGATTGGGTCCTCACACAATGTCTATCAATAGGACTCTTTTTTGCTCAATATTGTCTGGGCGGGAATTCTCCTCTTCTTCCCACACTCCCACGTTGGTCGGTTTAGTCAGACATTTCGAGCCCCTAGGAAGTGAGCGAGGTGGTCGATATGAGGTAAGAGGTCCACTTTTTTCCCCACCTCTGAATCATTTGTCTATTCGGCGTGCAAAGTAAGCTTTGAAGAAAAGGCCGAGACGGAGCTCAGTCTTAGAAGGGACCAGGTAGGGAATAATAATGACGGTGGTTGAATTTATTAAGCTCTTGCATAGTTCAAGTGGTATAATAAGCACTAGAATAGAGACAAGATAACCAGGTCAGACTCAGTCCCTCTTTGGGGCTCACAGTCTTTGTACGAAGGAGGAATGTGGCTGTTGATCGTTGGATTGAACTCTCCCAAGCGCTTAGTACAGTGCTCTGCACCCAGGAAGGGCTCAATAAATACGAATGAGCGAGTACATGAATGAACGACAAGTATTTAGTCCCCATTTTACAGACGAGAAAACTGAGACACAGAGAAGTGAAGCGACTTGCCCGTGGTCGCAGGTAAGTGGAAGAGCCGGGGTTAGAACCCAGGTCCTCTGGATCCCAGGCCCGTGCTTTTTCCACTGGGCCACGTTGCTTCCCAGTTTCCAGTTAAACCGTCTAGAGTTTCTTCCCCAGTTCCGTCCTCTCATTTATCATTTCCACATGATCCATTTACCTCCCGCGGGGCTACACCAAGTCAAGTCTGATGTGATCTAAGAGGAAGCAGATGGGGCCGAACAGCAGGAGATCTGGATTCTAGTCCCAACTCTGCCTCTGCTCTGCTAGTTTTGCTTTAGCAAGTCAATTAATCTCTCTGACCTTCAGTTTCCTCATCTGCAAAATGGGGATAATAATCCCGGCCTCTCCCTACCCCGAGAGATGTTCTAAGTGAAAAATGAGCTAATACATGTGAAATCCCTTTGGGAAAAAATAACAGCGCTGTAAAACAATCCATCGATCAAAGATGTTTATTGAGCATTTACTGCGCTCAGGGGACTCAAGTCAACAGAACACACCAGCTTGAAGACGACATGTGGATGCCACTTTAGACTGTAAATTCACTGTGGGCAGGGAATGCGTCTACCGACTGTTATACTGCGTGAAGTGTTCGATAAATACAACTGAATAACTGATCGATTCATTGCTTGATCCAGCCTAATGGAGGCCGTCTCCCATTTCCAACCCTTTTACCTGCTGTCACGAAATCAGCATGTGCTCTGGAAACGATCTCCTGCCAATCCGATTTATCAATCTACAATGTATCAATTTATCATGCTGCTTCCCAGTTTGGCTCAGTGGAAAAAGCACAGGCTTGGGAGTCAGAGGTCATGGGTTCGAATCCCCACTCTGCCACTTGTCGGCCGGGTGACCGTGGGCAAGTCACTTCACTACTCTGGGCCTCAGTTCCCTCATCCGTCAAATGGGGATGAAGACTGTGAGCCTCACGTGGGACAACCTGATGACCCTGTATCTCCCTCAGCGCTTAGAACAGTGCTCTGCACATAGTAAGCGCTTAACAAATACCAACATTGTTATTATCAGTCAGTGGTATTTACTATGTACGGAGCACTGTACTAAGCGCTTTGGAGAGTGCAATATAATTGAGGTAGTAGCTAAGTTTCCCACAAACAGTTCACTGTCTAAATGGGGAGACAGACATTAATATAAATTAATAAATTGCAGAGAGGTACATAAAGCTGTGGGGCTGAAGGAAAGGTGAATGAAGGTTGCAAATCCAAGGGAAAGGGTGATATAGAAAGGAGTGTTGCACTCGTCCGCTCAACTGTATATATCTTCATCACCCTATTTATTTTGTTTAATGATTCTATTTATTTGCCATTGTTTCTCTGAGATGTTCTTCCCCTCGATTCTATTTACTGCCATCGTTCTTGTCCGTCCGTCTCCCCCGATCAGACCGTGAGCCCGTCAAAAGGCAGGGACTGTCTCTATCTGTTGCCGATTTGTCCATTCCAAGCGCTTAGTACACTGCTCTGCACATAGTAAGCGCTCAATAAATACTATTGAATGAATGAATGAATGAGTGGGACAGGAAGGAAAGGAGGGCTTAGTCAGGGAAGTCCTCTTGGAGGAGATGGGATTTTAATAAGGCTTTGAAAGTGGGTAGGGTGATCGTCCATCAGATATGAAGCGGGGTGGGGGGAGGCAAGGGAGGGAGTGGTGGCTCAGTGGAAAGAGCACGGGCTTGCAAGTCAGAGGTCATGGGTTCGAATCCCGGCTCCGCCGCTTGTCAGCTGTGTGACTGTGGGCAAGTCACTTCACTTCTCTGGGCCTCAGTTACCTCATCTGTAAAATGGGGATGAAGACTGTGAGCCTCACGTGGGGCAACCTGATTCCCCTGTATCTCCCCCGGCGCTTAGAACGGTGCTCTGCACAGAGTAAGCGCTTACCAAATACCAACATTATTATTGCAGGCTAGCGGCAGGATGCAAGGGGGAGAGTGACAAGAGAGATGAGGTCGAAGTACAAAGAGTAGGATGGCGTTAGTGGAGTGAAGTGTGAGGGCTGGGCTGTAGTAGGAAACCAGTGAGCTAAATTAGGAGGGGGAAAGTCGATTGAGTGCTTAAAAGCCTATGATAAGGAGTTCCTGTTTAATGTGGAAGTGGATGGACAAAGATTGGAGGTGCTTGAGGAGTGGAGGAACACAGAACACGCAGAGAACAGTTCTGTAGAAGAATGATCCTGGCAGCAAAATGGAGTATGGACTGAAGTGGGGAGAAACAGGAGACAGGGAGGTGAGCAAGGAGGTTGATGCAATAATCAAAGTGGGATAGGATCAGTGCTCGGATTAACATGGTACCAGTTCGAAAGGGCCCCTCTCAGGGTGGCACCTGGAGAGTTTCCAGTCCTCTACCAATCTCGGCTAGGGGAGGGAGAGTCAAACAGAGGCCTGTCCACTTCATTCCTAGCTCGGCCAGTGGCCAGCAAGTGGAAAGCAATCTGCTACAAGCTAAAACTCATCCTTGCTGGGCTAGAGCAGCATGGACTAGAGTCGAGGGTGGAGACTCAAGTTTACTTCACGGAAGGAGGTAATGGTAAACCGCTTCCGGATTCTTAGCCAGAAAAATCTATGGATACGCTACCAGAATGATTGCAGATGGAGAGTGGGGTGTTCTGGGGGAGATGTGTCCGCGGTGTCGCTCTGGGTCGGAGATGACCCGACGGCATAAGACAAGACAAGTTCGAAAGGAGAGGAAAAGACATATTTTAGCAATGTTGCGAAGGTTGAACTGACGGGATTTGGTGAGATGACTCGACGGCGTAAGACAAGTTCGAAAGGAGAGCAGTAGACATATTTTAGCAATGTCGTGAAGGTTGAACTGACGGGATTTGGTGATAGTTTGAATATGTGGGCTGAAAGAGAGAGATGAGTCAAGGATAACACCAAGGTTGCAGGCTTGGAAGTACTGCAAAGAGCTAAACTCTAAATTCTAGATCGTAAGCTCCTTCTAGACTGTAAACTCAAGGTGGGCAGGGAACATGTCTAGCTGCTTTGCTCTACTGTGTTGTCCCAAGCTCTTAGTATGGTGTTTTGGGTACAGTAAGTGCTCAAAAAATCCCACTGATCGACTGATTACCGAAATAAATCCAGGCTCTTTGATTACTTGAAGAAATATAGGATCTTTGCCCAGGTCAACTTAGGCAAAGGTCTTGCTGCTGCTGCTGCTGCTGTATTGAGACCCAGGTCTCCTGATGTCCAGGTTCATGTTCTTTTCACCAGACCACATTACTTCCCCTTTTTTCACTTCCCTCAGTTAGACTATGGTCATTCCCAAGCTTTCTGTATTTCCTCCCCTTTTTCTTCTCTACATTTTTGTTGTGCTATGACTCACTTTCTTTGGCCTTCACCTGTTTACCTTATTTCTCTCTCTACTCTTAACCCTTCCTTCTGATACTTTCGTTCTCTCCTGCTCTCCCTGTCCTTCTGTTCCTCCTTTCATCTTTCCCCTAGTCTTCTTTTCTTTTTCACTCTCTGCTATGCACATTGTTCTGTAGTTTTGTATCTTTTGTAATGTCTTTTTACTCATCTATCTCTTCCTTCTTCCTTTTCCTCTCCTCTTCGTCCTCTTCCCTCCTCTCTCCTTGTTTCTCGATATATTCCTGGGTACTTTTTGACTCTCATCTCCTCCTTCTTCAACCCCCCATTTCCTGGTCCTTTGCTATATTTAGAATAAGAATCATCATATTTATTAAATGTTACCAAGTCCCACGCACCGACGTAGATATAAGAAAATCAGATCAGAACCATTCTCTGTTCTACGGGGGCTCAGAAACTAAGGGGAGAGATTATAATAATGATTACGATACTTGTTAAGCACTTACTATGTGTCAAGCATGTTCTAAGCGAGGGAGATAAGTATTAGACCTCCTTTTTTCAGATGACGGAACTGAGGTACAGTGAGGTCAGGTTTCTTGTCCAAGATCACCTAAAATCCCAGTGGCTGAGCTGGGATTGAGACCCAGGTTCATGCTTTTTTCACCAGGCCATATTACTTCCCCTTTTTTCACTTCCCTCGGTTACACTATGGTGATTCTCAAGCTTTCTGTATTTCCTCCCCTTTTCCTTTTCTACATTTTTGTTGTGCTGTGACTCACTTTCTCTGGCCTTCACCTGTTTTCTCTACCTTATTTATCTCTCTACTCTTAACCCTTCTTTCTGATGCTTTCGTTCTCCTCTTGTATCTCTCCTTATTTCCCCTTTGTCTTATTCCATCGAGTCGTTTCAGACCCATAGTGACAACACGTACACATAACAATAATAATAATGTTGGTATCTGTTAAGCGCTTACTGTGTGCAGAGCACTGTTCTAAGTGCTGGGGTAGATACAGGGTCATCAGGTTGTCCCACATGGGGCTCACAGTAAATCCCCATTTTACAGATGAGGTCCAGAGAAGTGAAGTGACTCGCCCACAGTCACACAGCTGATAAGTGGCGGACCCAGGATTCGAACTCATGACCTCTGACTCCCAAGCCCGGGCTCTTTCCACTGAGCCACATCTCTCCCCAGAACGTCCTGCTCTCCATATGCATTCATTCTGGTAGCTTATCCATAGGGTTTTCTTGGTAAAAATACAGAAGTGGTTTACCGTCGCCGCCTTGCACGGGATAAACTTGAGTCTCCGCCCTCGACTCTCTCCCGTGCCGCTGCTGCCCAGCACGGGGGAGTTTTGACTTGGAGCTGATTCCCTTCCGCTCGCTAGCCACTGGCCCAGCTAGGAGTGGACAGACCTCTGCTTGACTCTCCCTCTTGTAGCCGAGACTGGTAGAGGACTGGAAACTCTCCAGATGTGACCCTGAGAGGTGTATTTCCCCTTAGCATCGTTCTTTTAATCCCTCCTCCTCATTATCGCTCTTGTTTTTCCAATGATCTGTGGGTGAGTGGGTCCAGGAGGGAAGTATATCGCGAGATATTAGAGTGAGCTTTTGAGGTTGAAGCACCTTCCATTAAATCTACACAAGGCAGATACCTTCTTCCTCATAATAAAATGATGATGATGATGATGATAACTGGAAGAATAATTTGTTAAGAGTTCACTATGTGCCAAGCACTATACTAAGCACTCTAAACTGTAAGCTGGATGTGGGCAGGGAATGTGTTTATTATTATACTATACTCTTCCAAGCACTTAGTACAGTGCTCTGCACACAGTAAGCACTCAATAAATGTAATTGAATGAATGAATGAATAATAGACTCTAGACTGTCAGCTCCTTGTGGGCGGGGAACGTCTACCGACTCTGTTATATTGTACTCTTCCAAGTACTTAGTGCAGTGTTCTGCACAGAGTAAGCACTCAACAAATATGATTGATTGGTTAATTAATGCCCATTTTACAGTTAAGAAAACTGAGGCACAGAGAATGAAGTGACTTGCCTGTGGTCATATTCATTCATTCATTCAATAGTATTTATTGAGCGCTTACTATGTGCAGAGCACTGGACTAAGCGCTTGGAATGTACAAATCAGCAACAGATAGACACAGTGCCTGCCCTTTGACGGGCTTACGGTCTAATCGGGGGAGACGGACAGACAAAAACGATAGCAATGAATAGAATCGAGGGGAAGAACATCTCATTAAAACAATAGCAAATAAATAGAATCAAGGCGAAGTACATCTCGTTAGCAAAATAAATAGGGTGATGAAGATATATACATATGGCAGGCAAGTGGCAGAGCTGGGCCTAGAGCCCAACTCCTTTGACTCCAAGTCCTGTATTCTTTCCAAAAATAATAACGATAATAATTGGGGTATTGCTTAAGCATTTACTATGTGCCAATCACTGTACTCTGCGCTGGGGTGGATACAAGCAAACCAGGTGGGACACATGGGGCTCACAGTCTTAACCCCCATTTTACAGATAAGGGAACTGAGGCACTGAGAGTTCAAGTGACTTGCCCAAGATCACACTGCAGACAAGTGGCAGAGCTGGGATTAAAGCCCAGGTCCTTCTAACTCCTAGGCCTTCTATCCACTAGGCCATGTTACTAAAAGACAGAATTCAAGGAAAATCCCTTTTTAAAAATATTGGCAAGTTTTTATCTCTAGCTAGTAGTGATAGAATTTATAAACCTCTTAGCTTGGGGAGTGGAATGTAGACTTTCCAAGAGCAGAAATGTAATAATGCGAAACAATAATACATTTGAGGAGATCTGCAAGAATTTTTCAAAAATATTTGATACTGGATTTAAAACTCTTTTACTTCCTTTATAACTTTATAGGGAAATACTGGATTGATCCAAATCTTGGATGTCCTTCAGATGCCATTGAAGTTTTCTGCAATTTTAGTGCCGGTGGTCAGACCTGCCTATCTCCTGTATCAGTGACAAAGGTGTGTATTTTTTTGAATCAATCATTCAGTGCTATTTATTGAGTACTTACTTTGTGTACTTTTGTACTAAGAGCTTGGGAGGATACACTATAGTAGAGTTGGTAAACAATCCTTCTCCTCAAGAAGCTTACAGTCTCATCGGGAAGGCAGACATAAAAATAAATGACGGTGATACTCTTTAGAATATATTTCTATGCTCACTTCAAAAATCAGTGAATTTACTTAGCACATTCACACATCACTTGAAATTCGAAATTTGTAAATGCGACAATACTTTATTGTGTGATAGACATACGTAGTAAAATATGTTAGGGCAACGTCTCGTCCAAGTATCACGGTGTTCATGTGATACTTGAACATCATTTAACTTTTGCTTGCTCTGCCAGTGAAGTTTATATTTGCTTATTTAATTATCCAACGGGTTTGTACGAGAAAATCCTCTAAAAATCTTCATAATAAGCAAAACAAATAACACAATATTTTTAAATGTTGACTTCGACAAACAGGTTTAAGATGGCTTTCCTTCGGTCTCACTGAAGACATGTCCATTTTAAATAATATTTCATTAATATATTTCTTCTTATAACTCATATAATAAAGGTTATATCTCCCAGGAGGTTCCTTTATCTTTATCTTTTCATCTGTTTTAAAACTATTTATGAAATTGAAAGTTTACTCCACATTGAGTATTCATCTAATACATCTCTTGCTTGAAGAGAATAAAATGGACTCTTGGGCTTTTATCACAGATCAGTCTTGGCATAACTAGCGTGGCTCAGTGGAAAGAGCCCGGGCTTCGGAGTCAGAGGTCATGAGTTCGACTCCCGGCTCTGCCACTTGTCAGCTGTGTGACTGTGGGCAAGTCACTTCACTTCTCTGTGCCTCAGTTACCTCATCTGTAAAATGGGGATTAACTGTGAGCCTCACATGGGACGACCTGATTACCCTGTATCTCCCCCAGCGCTTAGAACACTGCTCTGCACATAGTAAGCGCTTAACAAATACCAACATTATTATAACTATGGGTTTCTCACTAGAAAAACTGAGAACCAGAGCAGGTAGAGCACAGACCTGGAAATCAAAGGACCTATGCTGTAATCACGTCTCTGCCGCTTTTCTAAAGTTTGACCTTGGACAAGTCACTTCAATTTTCTGTGCCTCAGTAACCTCATCTGTAAAATGGGGTCAGGGACCGTGTCCATCCTGATGATTTTGTATCTAACCCAGTACTTAGTACAGCGCCTGACACATAACAAGCACTTAACAGATACCATACAAGTCCCTTTTTAGTGCTTTCCTGGGACACGCGGCTTAGTCGATACGAATCCAAGGAATCATTTAGAAGATGAGCACAATAGTGTGAAGGTATGTGGCATTTAACTCAAAAGAAACATTCAAACCATGTCCGTTTCTCCTTCTTTTCCTCTGTCCTCCCCAACCGCCTTTCGGTGTGCAAGGTCTAAGACTGATTAATCTCCTCGTATTTATTTATTCAGTCAGTCGTATTTATTGAGCACTAACTGTGTGCAGAGCACTGTACTGAGTGCTTGGGAGAGTAAAATATAACAATAAGCAGGCACATTCCCTGCCCACAACGAGCATCATTCTGTGTGCCAGTCCTGATACATGGGCTCCACTCACTGTTCTTGAAGATACAATGTCACTATTAGATCCCAAAGCAAGAACATAACCATAAGGATTTCCCCTGCCCTCTTTTATTAAAAAAAAATGGCGTCAAGTGCTTCCTATGTGCCAGAGACTGTAGAAGCAGCATCGCATAGTGCCTGGAGCCCAGGCCTGAGAGTCAGAGGTCGTGAGTTCTAATCTCCGTTCCGCCACTCGTCTGCTGTGTGACCTTGGGCAACTCACCCGACTTTTCCGGACCTCAGTTACATCATCTGGAAAATAAGGATTGAGACTGTGAGCCCCATGTGGGACAGGGACTGCGTCCAACCCGATTTGCGTATAATAATAATAATAATGATGATGTTGGTATTTGTTAAGCGCTTATTATGAGCAGAGCAGTGTTCTAAGCACTGGGGGAGATACAGGGGAATCAGGTTGTCCCTTGTGAGGCTCACAGTTAATCCCCATTTTACAGATGAGGTAACTGAGGCCCAGAGAAGTGAAGTGACTTGCCCACAGTCACACAGCTGACAAGTGGCAGAGCCGGGAGTCGAACCCATCACCTCCGACTCCCAAGCCCGGGATCTTTCCACTGAGCCACATTGCTTCTCTATCCACCCCAGTGCTCAGTACAGTGCCTGGCACACAGTAAGTGCTTAACAAATACCACAATTATTATTATTATTTCTAGGCTCTTGGGAAAATAGAAGCTAATCAGGTTGGACACAGTACATGTCCCATAAGGGGTTCACAGTCCTAATCCCCATTTTACAGTTGAGGTAACTGAGGCAAAGAGAAGCAGCATGGTCTAGTGGAAAGAGCACGGGCCTGGGAGCCGGGGGATGTGGGTTCTAATCCCAACTCCGCCACATTCATTCATTCATTCATTCAATAGTATTTATTGAGCGCTTACTATGTACAGAGCACTGTACTAAGCGCCTGGAATGTACAAATCAGCAACAGATAGAGATAGTCCCTGCCCATTGATGGGCTTACAGTCTAATCGGGGGAGACGGACGGACAAAAACAATAGCAATAAATAGAATCAAGGGGATGAGCATCTCATTAAAACAGTAGCAATAAATGGAATCAAGGCGATGTACATCTCATTAACAGAATAAATAGGATAATAAAAATATATACAATTGAGTGGACGAGCACAGTGCTGAGGGGAAGGGAGAGGGGGAGGAGCAGAAGGAAAAGGGAGGGAAAGGGGGCTTAGCTGAGGGGAGGTGGGGGGGTAGAGGGGCAGCAGAGGGAGCAGAGGGAAAGGGGGAGCTCAGTGTGGGAAGGCCTCTTGGAGGAGGTGAGCTCTAAATAGGGCTTTGAAGAGGGGAAGAGAATGAGTTTGGCGGAGGTGAGGAGGGAGGGCGTTCCGGGACAGCGGGAGGACGTGGGCCAGAGGTCGAGGGCGGGATAGGCGAGAGCGGGGGATAGGCGAGAGCACGCACATCTGCTGTGGGACCTTGGGCTAGTCACTTCACTTCTCTGTGCCTCAGTTACAACATCTGTAAAAGGAAGATCAAGACTCTAGGCACCATATGGATCAGAGACTGGGTCCAGCCTAATTACCTTGTATCCATACAGTGCCTGGCATATAATAAGTGCTTAACAAATGCCACTTTTAAAAAAGAAATTATTATTATGTGAAGCGACTTGCCCGAGGCTAAGTCAGTTACCTCAAAATGGCGAAGCAGGATTAGAACCCAGGTCCTTCTGGCTCCCAGGCCCAGGCCCTATCCACTAGGCTCTGCTACGTCTATCAAACCTTGTTTTCCTTCTGGAATATACAAGCACCTGGATGAACATCACCTGCTCCTTTGCTGTCTCTTGCCCCCCAAGCACACTTGTTGACTTCCTGCTCAAGATCTTGATTGCTACTGTACACAAAGGCGGAGAGAACCATGACCGTTCCAGCACTATGCACCCCAGTCAAAATATCCATTTCTTGTTACCCGACTTTGGGGTCCCCTCCTACACAACTTATTCATGATCAAGATTTACAGGGATGTCCACTGATTTATGGCCTGGTTCCAATTTAAATCGGGCTGCAGAAAAACAGATTAAGAATAGTTCTCAACCAGAGCTCAGCCCTTTTTTCCAAAGATGGTTTCCGCTCCCTCGTCATACTTGGATGAGATCTGTGCAACCCCCACCCCCATCCCAATTACAGCACAGGTCAATTGGCAAATCGGTCAACAATTGCTCAACTTAACTGCAACCCGGCTCGGAACGTAATCGCGGACGCAAAGATGAACTGTAAACTTATGAGGCAGACGGCCGCTCACCGTCCAGATGTGAGCGTTTTAACATTTCAAGTCGTAGATATGGGGAAGTCATCTTCAAGATCAAGTCAATCAATCAGTCAGTGGTATGTACTGAACACTTACTATGGGCGGAGCACTGTACTAAGCGCTTGGGAAAGTACAATACTTTCAATATGCAGTGACCCAACCCTGCCCACACACTTCGCTCCTCTAGTGCTAACCTTCTCACTGTGCCTCAGTCTCACCCGTCTCCCCGCCGACCCCTAGGCCACGTCCTGCCTCTGTCCTGGAATGCCCTCCCTCCTCAAATCCAACCGACAACCACTCTCCCCGGCTTCAAAGCCTTACTGAAAGCCCATCTCCTCCAAGAGGCCTTCCCAGACTAAGCCCCGCTTTTTCTCAACTCCCATTCCCTTTCATGTCGCCCTGACTTGCTCCATTTGCTCTTCCCCCCTCCCAGCCCCAAAGCACTTATGTACATATCTGTCTTTTACTTATTTATATTGATGTCTTCTCCCCCACTCTAGATTGTGAGTTGGTCGTGGGTAGGGAATAATAATAATAATAATGTTGGTATTTGTTAAGCGCTTACTCTGTGCAGAGCACTGTTCTAAGCGCAGGGGGAGATGCAGGGTAATCAGATTGTCCCACGTGAGGCTCACGGTCTTCATCCTCATTTTACAGATGAGGGAACTGAGTTACCGAGAAGTGAAGTGAAGCCCACGGTCTCACAGCTGACAAGTGGCAGAGTTGGGATTCGAACCCATGACCTCTGACTCCACTGAGCCATGCTGAATGTCATTGCTTATTGTTGTATTTTACTTTCCCAAGCTCTTAATACTGTGCTCTGTACATAATAAGCGTTCAAAAAATAGGTTTGAATGAATAATATCCTCAGAAGGCAGGGTTTGTCCTTAGACACTTCTTAAAAGCCCTGCTTGTAATGTTGCAGATTACTCGGTTTCCACATCCTATAACGCAATGTGTGTTGTTTTGTGAAATCAGTTGGAGTTTGGAGTTGGAAGAGTTCAGATGAATTTCCTTCATTTACTGAGCTCGGAAGCGATCCATGCCATCACCATTCACTGCCTGAACACATCAGTCTGGACAACCAAGAGGGCGAGTGCTCCGGGAATGTCTGTAAGCTTCAAGGGATGGAATGGTCAGATGTTTGAAGCCAACAGTCTACTTGAACCAGAGGTGCTTTTCAACGAATGCAAGGTAAAGCCGTATCCTCATCTTCCCTCCCAAACCCTGTCCTCTCCCATTCTTCTCTATCACCGTGGATGGCACGACCGTCCTTCCCGTCTCTCGGGCCCGTGATCTCGGTGTCATCCTTGACTCGTCTCTCTCGTTCACCCCACGCGTCCTATCCGTTACCGAGACTTGCCGGTTTCACCTCTACGATATCGCCGAGATCCGCCCTCTCCTCTCCACCCAAATGGCTACCTTACTGCTACGGGCTCTCGTTATATCCCGGCTAGACTACCGTGTCGGCCTTCTCTCTGACCTCCCTTCCTCCTCTCTCGCCCCGCTCCGGTCTATTCTTCACTCCGCTGCCCGGCTCATCTTCCCGCAGAAACCATCTGGGCATGTCACTCCCCTTCTTAAACAACTCCAGTGGTTGCCTATCGACCTCCGCTCCAAACGAAAACTCCTCACTCTAGGCTTCGAGGCTCTCCATCACCTTGCCCCTTCCTACCTCTCCTCCCTTCTCTCTTTCCACCGCCCACCCCGCACGCTCCGCTCCTCCGCCGCCCACCTCCTCACCCTCCCTCGGTCTCGCCTATCCCGCCGTCGACCCCGGGGCCACGTCCTCCCGCGGTCCCGGAACGCCCTCCCTCCTCCCCTCCGCCAAACTGATTCTCTTTCCCTCTTCAAAACCCTACTTAAAACTCACCTCCTCCGAGAGGCCTTCCCAGACTGAGCTCCTCTTCTCCCTCTACTCCCTCTGCCACCCCCCCCTTTACCTCTCCGCAGCTAAACCCTCTTTTTCCCCTTTTCCCTCTGCTCTTCCACCTCTCCCTTCCCATCCCCACGGCACTGTACTCATCCGCTCGACTGTATATATTTCCGTTACCCTATTTATTTTGTTAATGAATTGTACATCGCCTCGATTCTATTTAGTTGCCATCGGTTTTTACGAGATGTTCTTCCCCTCGACTCTATTTACTGCCATCGTTCTCGTCTGTCCGTCTCCCCCGATCGGACCGTGAGCCCGTCAAACGGCAGGGACCGTCTCTATCTGTTGCCGACTCGTTCATTCCAAGCGCTTAGTACAGTGCTCTGCACATAGTAAGAGCTCAATAAATACTATTGAATGAATGAATGTCATTTTTGGAATTGCTCACGTTAAAGAGTTCAGGTGTGAGCTGACGGTAGAGGAGAGCAAATAATGTAATATGAAGTCTGAGCCTTGGTGTTTGTCTTGTGTCGGCTTTTGTGTGATCCATGAGAGCGAGGTTTCCAGATGAGGAGAATCACGGAAGCTTTTGAGAGGAGAAACCGAACCTTCAAGAGGTTGAACTATTCATGTAATCTTTTCAAAGGAGTGTCACAGAAACCACAAATCTGGGTTTTTTTTTGGCATTCAGTGCCTGCTCTTTCTGTAAAGAATGTCCATCCAAGCAGACTTGTTTCTCTGCTATAAATACTCTGGTCTGAGCATCAGCTACTGGGGAAAGGTTGCCGTGAAGCAGGGAAGCAACATGGCCTAGTGGATAGAGCACGGGCCTAGAAGTCAGAAGGGCCTGGATTCTAAACCCGGCTCCACCACTTGTCTGCTGTATGACCTTGGGCTCCTACTCTATCCTAATCCTTGACCTCTCAGCTGCCTTTGACACTGTCGACTATCCCCTTCTCCTCAACACTTTATCCAACCTTGGCTTCACGGACTACGTCCTCTCCCGGTTCTCATCTTATCCTCTGGACGTTCATTCTCGGTCTCCTTCGCGGGCTCCTCCTCCCCCTCCCATCCCCTAACTGTAGGGGTTCCTCAAGGGTCATTTCTTGGGCCCCCTTCTGTTCTCCATCTATACTCACTCTCTAGGTGAACTCATCTGCTCCCAGGGCTACAACTATCATCTCTACGCAGATGACAGCCAAATCTACATCTCCTCCCCTGTTCTCTCCCCCTCCCTCCGGGCTCATGTCTCCTCCTGCTTCCGGGACGTCTCCACGTGGATGTCTGCCCGCCACCGAAAACTCAACATGTCTAAAACTGAGCTCCTCATCTTCCCTCCCAAACCCTGTCCTCTCCCTGACTTTCCCGTCACTGTGGACGGCACCACCATCCTTCCCGTCTCACAGGCCCTCAACCTCGGTGTCATCCTTGACTCTGCTCTCTCGTTCACCCCACACATCCATATCGTCACCAAAACCTGCCGGTCTCACCTTCACAACATCACTAAGATCCGCCCTTTCCTCTCCATCCGAACTGCTACCTTGCTGATACAAGCTCTCATAATATCCCGACTGGATTACTGCATCAGCCTCCTCTCTGATCTCCCATCCTCCTGTCTCTCCCCGCTCCGGTCTATTCTCCATTCCGCTGCCCGGCTCATCTTCCCGCAGAAACGCTCTGGGCCTGTCACTCCCCTTCTTAAACACCTCCGGTGGTTGCCTATCGACCTCTGCTCAAAACAAAAACTCCTCACTCTAGGCTTCGAGGCTCTCCGTCACCTTGCCCCTTCCTACCTCTCCTCCCTTCTCCCTGTCTACCGCCCACCCCGCACGCTCCGCTCCTCCGCCGCCCACCTCCTCACCGTCCCCCGTTCTTGCCTATCCCGCCGTCGACCCCTGGCCCACGTCCTCCCGTTGACCTGGAACGCCCTCCCTCCTCACCTCCGCCAAACTAACTCTCTTCTCGAGAAGCAGCGTGGCTCAGCGGAAAGAGCACGGGCTTTGGAGTCAGAGATCATGGGTTCGAATCCCGGCTCGGCCACTTGTCAGCTGTGTGACTTTGGGCAAGTCACAACTTCTCGGTGCCTCAGTTACCTCATCTGTAAAATGAGGATTAAGACTGTGAGCCCCACGTGGGACAACCTAATTCCCCTGTGACTACCCCAGTGCTTAGAACAGTGCTCGGCACATAGTAAGCGCTTAACAAATACCAACATTATTATTCCCCTCTTCACAGCCCTACTGAGAGCTCACCTCCTCCAGGAGGCCTTCCCAGACTGAGCCCTCCCTTTCCCTCTGCTCCTCCTCCCGTCCTCATTCCCCCTGCTCCCTCCCTCTGCTCTTCCCTCTTCCCCTCCCCACAGCACTTGTGCATATTAGTATATATTATTTATTACTCTATTTTATTAATGATGTCTATATAACGAGGATTCTATTTATCTCAATGGTATTGACACCTGACTACTTGTTTCGTTTTGTTGTGTGTCTCCCCTGTTTCGACTCTGAGCCCGTCGTTGGGCAGGGATTGTCTCTATCTGTTGCCGAATTGTACATTCCAAGTGCTTAGTACAGTGCTCTGCACATAGTAAGCGCTCAGTAAATACGATTGAATGAATGAATGAATTTCTCTGCGATTCAGTTACCTCATCTGTAAAATGGGGAGTAGCTTGTATCTATGCCAGTGCTTACAACAGTGTCTGGAACATAGTGAGCGTTTAATATCGTTACGGTTATTATTCCTGTTATAATTAAGGGAACGACGAGGTCGAGGATTGTGAGCCGGTGACAAATGCCACATTCCCCACGGCAAAATACAGAAGGGGAAACAGGGAGAAGAGAGCAGGAGGGAGAAAGAGCAAGAGGGAGATAGGGTGGAAGAGAGCAATTAACCCTGCTGCCTTTAAAGTGCGATCTGGTGGCCAGGTGACCTTCTCATGGCGTCGTCATAGAGTCAAGAAATCAGGCCTTTTGATCTAGAAGCAGGTGAGAATATGGACTAGGCAGCAGCTTCCCGGTCACTGTTACTTTGAAACTCTGGCAGAGAAAAAATAAAACTCACAGTTTTGTTATTCGGATCCGAGTTGATGTAAGCTATCCTAACAAAATGACCTAAAATTATTCCCTCTCCACCATAATAATGTTGGTATTTGTTTAGCGCTTACTACGTGCAGAGCACCGTTCTAAGCGGTGGGGTAGATACAGGGTCATCAGGTTGTCCAACGTGAGGCTGGCAGTTAATCCCCATTTTACAGATGAGGGAACCGAGGCCCAGAGAAGTGAAGCGACCTGCCCACAGTCACACAGCTGACAAGTGGCAGGGCAGGGAGTCGAACCCATGACCTCTGACTCCGAAGCCCAGGCTCTCTCCACTGAGCCGCGCTGCCATGTAAGCACACCTGTCAATAAAGCCGTTTCACGAGAAACCATTTCCCTCTGTGCGTTGCAGATCCAAGACGGCAGCTGGCGTAAGGCAAAATTTCTTTTTCACACTCAGGACCCTCAACAACTCCCAGTTACTGAAGTGCGCAAAATTCCTCATCTCAAAGCAGGACAGCGGAACTACGTTGAAAGCAGTTCTGTGTGCTTTCTGTGAGATTTCCGAACCGGGTCGGGATTCCCTGCCATGATTGGGGAACTGCTGCGGTGTCTAATCAAGTTGAGTAAAAAGAAAAACCTGACAGCGTCATCGTTATGGAACTGTGGAAAATGAGCGAAGGCGAAATCTTCAAAGTATCTCAGGAAGAAAAAGACTTCCTCCTAAGAAGGAGAAATGGCATTTTTTTTAAAAAAAAAAAAAGTAGGACCGTAACGTGGATAAAGTATTTAAATATTGATCGGTGCTTGATATCGATCGGTAGAATATCCTGGAACTGAGAGCCGCGTCTTGCAAGTGGAATCCTCCAAGATCTCGTGGGTCCTGAACCTATTTTTCAGCGCTATCCAAGACACCCTACAGACAGCTAGAGACGTGCAGTACTCTGGAGCATACTGGTTAGTGCTCCCAAATGTGCAATAGCTTCTGTCTGAGAAAAAATTAAGCCACAGTTCAGTACATCTTTTTTTCCCCCAAATACTAAGCTGTATCCCGCTCCCTCGCGGGCAAGTACATCTTAGCCGACGGTACACTACCTCTTACGTGTCGCCTGTTTGTGTTCGCTTGGTGCTCCTCCTGATATGCGGTGCTCTGTGGCATTGGTAGAAAGTATTTGATTCCCTTTTCGTCGTTGTCGTTCTTTAAGGCTGTATGTACTGGTTACATCGAGATACGTTTGGGTTGTTCGAGAACTTATTTTAAATTGTTTGGTCACATAATTCATTATCAGTAAAACATTATTTATGTGAAGCCCTTGTTCTTTTTTATTTTCTTTTTGCGGGCGTGGAATAAAAGTCAGCACGTTGTATCTGGTGCTGATACACAGCACGGTTTGTTTTTCGGTTAAGGTTACTTTTTTAATCGTTGCAGAAATTTGTTGTAGAACCGCTTCTTGGCAGTAGTAGATTTGGGTTTGTAGCGACTGGGAGAGAGTTGACTGTTTTAAACATTCGTGGTCATCTGAGATGATGTTTTGTATATATATTTTGTAACTTTTTGAAGATTTTAATATAGCATAACTTTTGAATTGCTGCTGTTTTAAATTATAACCACCATAAATACTTCAGCATATTAGAAAGTCCGTGTTTTCTTTGTATGAGAAGATTCCATTTCACTTTTTTTTTTATTATTATTTAAGGCTTTTGGGCCTAAAAGTTTCCAAGTCTCCGGCTTTTTTAAGCAGCGTCCAGGGAAAGGAAGGTTCTTACCATTCAAAAATAGGCTAAGCGAGCCCTAAGCCTTGTCAGAAGAAATGTTCACTCAGCGGTACCAGAAAAAAGATTATAACCTCTCTGTGTTTGGAAAAAATGTGCTCATACATTTTGGACATACATTAAGCCACAGCAAATCACACTTACCCAACTGTAATAAAAAAAAGGAAAAGCGATTCAAACCATTCTAGTTTGTTCTTCCTCTTTCGTTAGCGCATCAAAATATGTGTTCCGATGCTTGTGACCCTCTCTCGTTATTAGGGAGCAAGAGTGCAGACGCGAGGGAGGGGAACCTCCTCTCACTTCCCCTGCGGAGCCTCCCTGAGGCATTCTAGGAGTGGGAGGCTGCTCTCCTCTGCAAGTTGAAAAGCAGCGTGGCTCAGTGGGAAGAGCCCGGGTTTGGGAGTCAGAGGTCATGGGTTCGAATCCCGGCTCGGCCACTTGTCAGCTGTGGGACTTTGGGCAAGTCGCTTCACTTCTCGGTGCCTCAGTTACCTCATCTGGAAAATGGGGATGAAGACTGTGAGCCCCACGTGGGACAACCTCATTCCCCTGCGTCCACCCCAGCGCTTAGAACGGTGCTCGGCACACAGTAAGCGCTTAACAAATACCAACGTTATTATTAAGTAGTAGGAAAGCTCTCTCCTCCCCGGGGACGAGACCAAGTGATTCCTGAGGACAGCAAGGGGAAGTCAGAAGTTGGAGTCAGTCCAATTTAGCAAGCGCTTACTCTGTGCAGAGCACTGTACTAAGCGCTTGGGAGAGTACGATATAATAACAGACATATATATAATAATAATATATAACAAGAATATAATAACATAACCTTTCCTCCCCACAATGAGCTTACAGTCTGAAAGGGGAGACAGACATTTAATATAAATAAATACGTAAGAGATACGTAGAGCAGCGTGGCTCAGTGGAAAGAGCCCGGGCTTGAGAGTCAGAGGTCATGAGTTCGACTCCCGGCTCTGCCACTTGTCAGCCGTGTGACTGTGGGCAAGTCACTTCACTTCTCTGGGCATCTGTAAAATGGGGATTAACTGCGAACCTCACGTGGGACAACCTGATTCCCCTGAATCTACCCCAGCGCTTAGAACAGTGCTCTGCACTTAGTAAGCGCTTAACAAATACCAGCATTATTATTATTACGTAAGTGCTGCGGGGCTGGGGGTCGGGGGGATGAATAGAGGGTGACGCAAAAGGGAATGGGAGAAGAGGAAAGGAGGGTTTAGGCAGGGAAGGCCTCTTGGAGGAGGTGGGCCTTCGATAAGGCTTTGAAGGGGAGAGTCGGCTGTCGGCTACGAGGAGAGAGGGCGTTCCAGGCCGGAGGTAGGAAGTGGGCTGTGCACATAGTAAGCGCTTAACAAATGCCAACATTAATTAATTAATGAAGTGGGCGAGAGGTCGGCGGTGAGAGACGAGAGAGAGGTTCAGTGAGAAGGTTGGCATTAGAGGAGCAAAGTGTGTGGGCTGGGTTGGAGTAGAGGAGTAGTGAGGTGAGGAAGGAGAGGGCAAGGTACTTTGAAGCTTCCTGTTGACTGTGCTGTGTGGCTCCAGCCTACTCTCCCCAGACCCACCAGAAGAGGGATTCATTTCTCTCTAATAATAATAATAATAATAATGGTATTTGTTAAGCGCTTACTATGTGCAAAGCACTGTTCTAAGCTCTGGGGGAGATACAAGGCGATCAGGTTGGCCCACGTGGGGCTCGCAGTCTTCATCCCCATTTTCCAGATGAGGTCGCCGAGGCACCGAGAAGCTAAGCGACCTGCCCACAGTCACACAGCTGACAAGCGGCGGAGCCGGGATTAGAACCCACGACCTCCGATCGCCAAGCCCGGGATCTTTCCACTGAGCCACCCTGCTTCTCTATAGCCAAGCTGCTTCTCGGCTTCTCTACTTGAACTGTGCCTAGAGTTAAAAGGAAGTTAGGGTAAGTGAATTTGGTCGTCATCGATTTGTCCATTCCAAGCGCTTAGTACAGTGCTCTGCACATAGTAAGCACTCAGTAAATACTATTGAATGAATGACTGTATCATGGTGGCTCAGTGGAAAGACCCCGGGCTTGGGAGTCAGAGGTCATGGGTTCTAATCCCGGCTCTGCCGCTTGTCAGCTGGGTGACCTTGGGCAAGGCACTTAACTTCTCTGGGCCTCAGTTCCCTCATCTGTAAAATGGGGATGAAGTCTGTGAGCCCCATGTGGGACAACCTGATTGCCTTGTATCTACCCCAGCGCTTAGAACAGTGCTCGGCACATAGTAAGCGCTTAACAAATACCGACATTACTATTATTATTATTATCCGGAGGTTATTTTAGGCAAATCTTATTTCCGATGTTTTCTCCGAGCTAGGCTTTAGGTCAGCCTCACCCTCGACGAAGCACTCAGTGTCTGGCTTCTGTTAACAGATCCTCAATTTGAATTTCAGTGACTTGAATATTGCCTTGAAAACTTCTACCTCTGAATTTTCGGTTGGGATCTTTTCCAGCTTGTAGTGATAATAATGACTGTGGCCCAGCGCTTAGTACAGTGCCTGGCACTCAGTAAGCGCTTACCAAATACCATGATTATTATTAAGTGCTTATTTTGTGCCAGGCACTGTACTAAGCGCTGGTGTAGATACAAGATAATCAGGTCCCACGTGGGACTCACAGTCTAAGAAGGAGGGGAAGAGGAATGACCCGGGGCAAGTCACTTCACTTCTCTGGGCCTCAGTGTGTCCTCATCCATAAAATGGGGATGAACGCTGTGAGCCCCATGTGGAACAGTGCTGTGCACACAGTAAGCGCTCAATAAATACGATTGAATGAATGAATGGCAAGGGCTGTGTCCAACCTGATCAGTCTGTTTCTACCCCAGTGCTTAGAACAGTGTTTGACCTATAGTAAGCGCTTGACAAATGCCATCATTATTATTAATGCCCCCATTGACAGATGAAGAAACCGAGGCCCAGAGACATTGCGTGACTTGCGCGTGGTCACACAGCAGACGAATGGCAGAGCTGGGATCACTACCCGGGTCCTCTGGCTCCCAGACCCGTGCTCTTTCCACTAAATCCTGATAATAATAATAATGTTGGTATTTGTCAAGCGCTTACTCTGCGCAGAGCACTGTTCTAAGCGCTGGGGGAGATACAGGGGAATCGGGTCGTCCCACGTGAGGCTCACAGTTAATCCCCATTTTACAGATGAGGGAACTGAGGCCCAGAGAAGTCAAGTGACTCGCCCACGGTCACCCAGCTGACAAGTGGCAGAGCCGGGAGTCGAACTCATGACCTCTGACTCCCAAGCCCGGGCTCTTTCCATCATCGCCGTCATCAGCGACTTACTCTGTGCGGAGCACTGTACTGAGCACTTGGGGTTGGAAGGCGTGGTCCCTGCCCACAGTGAGCTTCCAGTTTAGAGGACTGGTCATCATCTTGGGTTGGAATCAGGTTCAGCAACACAAGAGCCTACACAGACCTAACAACTGGATCCTGACTGAAGTTAATAATGTTGGCATTTGTTAAGCGCTTACTATGTGCAGAGCACTGTTCTAAGCGCTGGGGGAGATACAGGGCCATCGGGTCGTCCCACGTGAGGCTCACAGCTAATCCCCATTTTACAGACGAGGGAGCCGAGGCCCAGAGAAGTGAAGTGACCTGCCCACAGTCACAACAGCTGACAAGCGGCAGAGCCGGGAGTCGAACCCACGACCTCCGGCTCCCAAGCCCGGGCTCTTTCCACTGAGCCACGCTGCTCCCGGAGTTCATATCTTCTCTCAGGAGCCCTTACTGCAGGATGGCTAATGTCAGCCCAAATTTGGGAATATCCAGCCGAGTGGCCCTGATTTCATTCATTCATTCATTCAATAGTATTTATTGAGCGCTTACTATGTGCAGAGCACTGTACTGAGCGCTTGGGATGAACAAGTCGGCAACAGATAGAGACGGTCCCTGCCGTTTGACGGGCTTACGGTCTAATCATTCTCCTGAGGCGAAAGCCTCGCCTGCGTCGAATACGGGATGGCGCATCACGATAGCGAGCACATTCTTCCTTCGGAAGAATTCTTCTTTTCCCCTCTCAGGATGCCACCTGGAGAGTTTCCAGTCCTCTGCCCAGCTCGGCCATGGGACGGAGAGTCAAGCTCAAGCAGAGGCCTGTCCATTCCATTCCTAGATTAGTATCTGTTAAGCGCTTGCTGTGTGCAAAGCACTGTTCTAAGCGCCGGGGAGGGATCCAGGGTGATCAGGTTGTCCCGCGTTCGACTCGCAGTCTTAATCCCCATTTTACAGATGAGGGAACCGAAGCAAAGAGAAGAGACTCGCCCAAAGTGGCACGGCCGACAAGCGTTGGAACCGGGATTAGAACCCATTAGAGAAGCAGCGTGGCTCAGTGGCGAGAGCCCGGGCTTGGGAGTCAGAGGTCGTGGGTTCGAATCCCGCCTCTGCCGCTTGTCAGCTGGGTGACTGTGGGCAAGTCATTTCACTTCTCTGGGCCTCAGTTACCTCATCCGTAACATGGGGATTAACCGTGAGCCTCACGTGGGACAACCCGATGACCCTGTATCTCCCCCAGCGCTTAGAACGGTGCTCTGCACATGGTAAGCGCTTAACAAATACCAACATTAACCCATGACCTCCGACTCCCAAGCCCGGGCCCTTTCCGCTGAGCGGATCTTTGCAGTCCAGTGCGACTAAAATCGACTCACTTGTTTTCTTTTTTGTTGTTTTTTCTTATGGTATTTAGTAATGATGATAATGAAAATGGTAGAATCTCTTAAGAGCTACTACAAGTAAACTAACTCAGCTGTAAAATGGGGATAATAATAATAATGTTGGTATTTGTTAAGCGCTTACTATCTGCCAAGCACTGTTCTAAACGCTGGGGTAGACACAAGGGAGTCAGGTTGTCCCACATGGGGCTCACAGTCTTAATCCCCATTTTACAGATGAGGTAACTGAGGCACCGAGAAGTTAAGTGACTTGCCCAAAGTCACACAGCTGACCAATGGCCGAGCCGGGATTTGAACCCATGACCTCTGAATCCAAAGCCCGGGCTCTTTCCACTGAGCCACGCTGCTTCTCTATGAATGCTTCACAGGATGAAGACTGTGAGCCTCACGTGGGACAACCTGATGACCTCGTATCTACCCCAGCGCTTAGAACAGTGCTCGGCGCATAGTAAGCGCTTCACGAATACCGACGTTATTAACTCGGGCTGGTCAGCGGAGGCACGCGAGAGAGTCGAGGACGGAGACTCAAGTTTACCGCAAGGAATAGTGCTTATCGCACAGAGAGTGCTTAGTAAATATCACAATTATTATTAATAAAGATATGTACCTAAGGCCCGAGGGGTTGAGGGCGGGGTGAATATCAAATTCCCAACTTGTTGGGCCCAACATTTCAAACACACTGCTCATCTTGGGTTTACAAGCTCAAGAGAGAGAGAGGAGAAGCAGTGGGACCGAGTGGAAATCAATCAATCAATCAATCAATCAGTTGTATTTTTTTGAGCGCACAGAGCGCTGTACTAAGCGTTTGGAAGAGTACAACTCAACAGTATAACAGACACATTCCCTGCCCAGAGTGAGCAGAGCCCAGGACTGGGAGTCAGAGGACGTGGTTTCTAATCCTCGTTCCACCACTTGTCTGCTGTGTGACCTTGGGCAAGTCACTTCTCTTGTCTGTGCCTCAGTTTCCTCAAATGTAAAATGGGGATGAAACCCTACTCCCTCCTGTTTAGACTGTGAGCCCCATGTGGGGCAGGGATTATGTCCATCATGATAAACTAGTATCTACCCCAGTGCAGCGGGGCTCAGTGGAAAGAGCCCGGGCTTCGGAGTCAGAGGTCATGGGTTCGACTCCCGGCTCTGCCACTTGTCAGCCGTGTGACTGTGGGCGAGTCACTTCACTTCTCTGGGCCTCAGTTCCCTCATCTGTAAAATGGGGATTAACTGTGAGCCTCACGTGGGACGACCTGATTGCCCTCGATCTCCCCCAGCGCTTAGAACAGTGCTCTGCACATAGTAAGCGCTTAACAGATACCAACATTATTATTGTCATTATTACCTAGAACAGTGTTTGATACATAGGAAGCTCTTAAGAAATGTCAGAGGTCGTGGGTTCTAATCCCAGCTCGGCCACTTATCAGCTGTGTGACTTTGGGCAAGTCACTAAACTCCTCTGTGCCTCAGAGAATCTGAGAATCATTTTAATAATAATAATTATGGTATTTGTTAAGCGCTTACTATGTGCAGAGCACTGTTCTAAACACTGGGGTAGATACAGGGTCGTCAGATTGTTCCACGTGGGGCTCACATTTTTTTTTTTTAATCCACATTTTTACAGATGAGGTCGCTGAGGCTCAGAGAAGTTAAGTGACGTGCCCAAGGTCACACAGCAGACAAGTGGCAGAGCCGGGATTAGAATCCACGACCTCTGACTCCCAAGCCCGAGCTCTTGCCACTGAGCCACGCTGCTTCTCCAATTTACAACTGTAAAATGGGGATTAAGACTGTGAGCCCCACGTGGGTCAACCTGATTACCTTGTATCTACCCCAGCGCTTAGAACAGTGCTTGGCACAGAGTAAGCGCTTAAGAGATACTACCATTTTCATTATTATCATTACTAAAACCATAAAAAAAACAAGAAAGAAAACAAGTGAGTCAGTTTTAGTTGCACTGGACTGCAAAGATCTGCTCAGTGGAAAGAGCCCGGGCTTGGGAGTCGGAGGTCATGGGTTCTAATCCCGGCTCCACCGCTTGTCCGCTATGTGACTTTGAGCAAGTCTCTTAACTTCTCTTTGCCTCAGTGACCTCATCTGTAAAATGGGGATGAAGACTGTGAGCCAAACGTGGGACAACCTGATCACCTTGAATCCCTCCCCGGCGCTTAGAACAGTGCTTTGCACATAGTAAGTGTTTCACAAATACCATCACTATTATTACTAATATTAATATTATTATTATTATTATTATTAACCCAACTCTGCCACTTGTCAGCTGTGTGACTGTGGGCAAGTCACTTAACTTCTCTATGCCTCAGTTACCTCATCTGTAAAATGGGGATGAAGACTGTGAGCCAAACGTGGGACAACCTGATCACCTTGAATCCCCCGCAGCGCTTAGAACAGTGCTTTGCACATAGTAAGCGTTTCACAAATACCATCACTATTATCACTAATATTATCATTATTATTATTATTAACCCAACTCTGCCACTTGTCAGCTGTGGGACTGTGGGCAAGTCACTTCACTTCTCTGGGCCTCAGTTCCCTCATCTGTAAAATGGGGATTAAGACCGTGAGCCTCACGTGGGACAACCCGATGACCCTGTATCTCCCCCAGCGCTTAGAACAGTGCTCTGCACGGAGTAAGCGCTTAACAAATACCAACATTGTTATTATTATCTGGCATCCAGCATGGGAGTCCGCAGGGTTCATGCACATCTGTCCAGTCTAGACTAAAACTACAAAAGCAGTGTGGCCTAGTGGATAGAGCACGGGCCTGGGAGTCAGAAGGACCTGGGTTCTAATCCCGGCTCCGCCACTTGTCTGCCGAGTGATTTTAGACGAGTCACTTCAACTTCTCTCTGCCTCAGCTACCTCATCTGTGAAATGGGATTAAGAGTCCGAGCCCCCTGTGGGACGGGGACTGTGTCCAGCTTAATTAGCTTGTATCCATCCACTGCTTAATACAGCGGCTGGCGCATTGCAAGAGCTTAATAAATACCATAAAATAAAGGAATCCCACTGGGAGGGTAGTGAGAGATGTTGTCCAAACCTGCTTCTTCTGACAAGAGGTTTTAAATCCTGGACCATACTAATTATATTGCAATCATTTCTGGACAGAATTGGCTACTGTACTGGAAATGTAATCAAAAAAAGTAGATTGCTCTCAAAACAGAAGGCTCAGTGGTGGTTTTAGAAAAAAAATACTTCATTTTTACAAAACATCCTGGGCCTTTCACTCGACGCTCTTATTCTTTCAGGACTGAATGTCTTCTAAGAGTTTGGGAGGCAAGAAACGTGGAGAAGCAGCGAGGCCTAATGGGAAGAACACGGGCCTCGGAGTCAGAAGGATCTGGGTTCTACTTCCGACTCCCCCACTTGTCTGCTGTGTGACCTTGGGCAAGTCCCTTCACATCTCCGTAATTCGGTTATCTCACCTAGAAAATGGGGAAGACTGTGCCGGGGACATAGTAAGCACATAAAAAATACCATTAAAACAAAGTCACAACTTCTCTGTGCTTCATAATAATAATGTTGGTATTTGTTAGGCGCTTACTATGTGCAGACCACTGTTCTAAGCGCTGGGGGAGATACAGGGGAATTGGGTTGTCCCACGTGAGGCTCACAGTCTTCATCCCCATTTGACAGATGAGGGAACTGAGGCCCAGAGAAGTGAAGTGACTTGCCCACAGTCACACAGGTGACAAGTAGTGGGGCCGGGATTCGAACCCATGACCTCTGACTCCCAAGGCCGGGCTCTTTCCACTGAGCCACGCTGCTTCTCTGCTTCTTCAAATGGGGATTCAATTCCTGTTCTCTCTCCTCTTTACGCTGTGAGCCCCCTGTGGAACCCAAGCTGTGTCTGACCTGATTGCGTTGTCAGTCCGTCACGGGTATTTATTGAGTGTTTACTGTGTTCCGACCACCGTATTAATAATAATAATAATAATTATGGTAGCCATTATGCTCTTACTCTGTGCCAAGCACTATTCTAAGTACTGGTGTGGATACAAATTAATCAGATTGGACACAGTCCCTAACCCATGTGGGGTTCACACTCTTAATCCCCATTTGACAGATGAGGTAACTGAGGTGCAGAGGATAATGATAATAATGGTATTTGTTAATAATGTTGGCATTTGTTAAGTGCTTACTATGTGCAGAGCACTGTTCTAAGTGCTAGGGAGGATACAAAGTGATCAGGTTGTCCCACGTGGGGCTCACAGTTTCAATCCCCATTTTAAGATGAGGGAACTGAGGCCCAGAGAAGTGAAGTGACTTGCCCACAGTCACACAGCTGACAAGTGGCGGAGCCGGGATTCGAACCCATGACCTCTGACTCTCAAGTCCGTGCTCTCTCCACTGCGCCACGCCGCTTTGGTAAGTACTTATTATGTGCCAAGCACTGTTCTAAGCGCCGGGGTAGATACAGGGTAATCAGGTCGTCCCACGTGAGGCTCACAGTTAATCCCCATTTTGTATATGAGGTAACTGAGGCACAGAGAAGTGAAGTGATTTGGCCAAAGTCACACGGCTGACAAGTGACGGAGCCGGGATTAGAACTCACAACTTCTGACTCCCAAGCCCATGCTCTTTCCATGAGCCATGCTGCTTCACCAGAAGTGAAGTGACTTGCCAAGAGATCACAGAAGACATGTGGCAGAGCAGGGATTAGAACCCAGGTCCTTATGACTCCTAGGCCCTTGCTCTATCCGCTAAGCTGCACTGCTAAGTGCTTGGGAAAATGCAAGATAGACACATTCCCTGCCCACAGTGAGCTTGCAGTTTTCCACTCCAGGGATTAGGACAATGTTTGGCCCACCGTAAGTATTTGATAGATGCCTCCGTTAGTATTAGTAACTAGAGAAGCAGCGTGGCTCAGTGGAAAGACCACGGACTTGGGAGTCAGAGGTCATGGGTTCGATCTCCGCGTTACTGTGGGCAAGTCACTTCACTTCTCTGGGCCTCAGTTCCCTCATCTGTCAAATGGGGATGAAGATTGTGAGCCTCCCGTGGGACAACCTGATTACCCTGCATCTACCCCAGTGCTTAGAACGGTGCTCTGCACGTAGTATGCGCTTAACAAACACCGCTATCATTATCATTATCGTTATTAATCGGGTCGGACACGGTCCCTGTCCGACATGGGGCTCCCATGTCTTCATCCCCCTTTTATAGATGGGATAACTGAGGCCCAGAGAAGCGAAGTGACTTACCCAAGGTCACACGGCAGCAAGCGGCGGAGCCGGGATTAGAATAATATCGTTGGTATTTGTTAAGCACTTACGATGTGCAGAGCACTGTTCTAAGCGCCGGGGGAGATACAGGGTCATCAGGTTGTCCCACGTGAGGTTCCCAGTTAATCCCTACTTTACAGATGAGGGAACTGAGGCACAGAGAAGCAAAGTGACTTGCCCAAAGTCACACAGCAGACAAGTGGCAGAGTCCAGATTCGAACCCACGACCTCTGACTCCCAAGCCCGGGCTCTTTCCCCTGAGCCACGCCGCTTCTCTATAATAATGCTGGCATCTGTTAAGCGCTTACTATGTGCAAAGCACCGTTCTAAGCGCTGGGGAGGATGCAAGGTGATCAGGTTGTCCCACGTGGGGCTCACGGTCTTAATCTCCATTGTACAGGTGGGGTAACTGAGGCCCAGAGAAGCGAAGTGTCTTGCCCAAAGTCACACAGCAGACGAGTGGCAGAGCCCGGATTCGAACCCACGACCTCCGACTCCCAAGCCCGGGCTCTTTCCCCTGGGCCACGCTGCTCTGGCTCCCAGGCCCGGGCTCCCGCCATTAGGCCGTGCTGCTTCCTAATCTAGTCTATAAACTCCTTGAAGGCAGGGAGGGTTGGTCACACACTGTGTCCAACCTGATTAGCTCGTATCCGCTCGGCTCTTAGTACAGTGTGCAGCCCTCAATCAGTGGGAGGGAAATTCATTCCATCGAATTTAACGAGAGCTTGCTGTGTGCGGAGCGCTGTACTAAGCACTTGGAGAGTACAATACCGTGGCTCAGTGGAATTCCCCCGATCAGACCGTGAGCCCGGCAAAGGGCAGGGACCGTCTCTATCTGTCGCCGATTTGTCCATTCCGAGCGCTTAGTCCAGTGCTCTGCACATAGTAAGCGCTCAGTAAGTACTATTGAATGAATGAGTGAACGGAAAGAGGCTGGGCTCGGGAGTCAGAGGTCATGGGTTCGACTCCCGGCTCTGCCACTTGTCAGCTGGGTGACTGTGGGCGAGTCACTTCACTTCTCTGGGCCTCATTTACCTCTTCTGTAAAATGGGAATTCACTGTGAGCCTCACGCGGGACGACCCGATGACCCTGTATCTCCCCCAGCGCTTAGAACAGTGCTCTGCCCATAGTAAGGGCTTAACAAATATCAACATTATTATTATCATTATTAATAAAGAGAGATAATCTCTGCCCACAACGAGCTCACAATCTGGAGGGAATGGGCTTTACAGTGCGAACCTGACTGTCCCCCACAACACAGACACAACAGCCCCTATTTATTTATATTAACGTCCGTCTCCCCCTCTAGACTGTAAGCTCATTATGGGCAAGGAACGTGTCTGCTCACTGTTGTACTGTACTCTCCCAGAGGCTTAGCACAGTGTTCTGCACACGGTGTTCTGCACACGGTAAGCACTCGCTAAATACAAACGAGTGATCGCATGAACACCCGCCAAATACTGTGAATATAGTAATGATATTAACGAGGGTGTTTGTTAAGCACCTACTGCGTGCCAGGCGCTGTCCTAAGCGCTGGGGTGGACGCAAGCGAATCGGGTTGAACACAGTCCCTGCCCCACGTGGGGCTCGCGGTCTCAATCCCCATTTTCCAGAGGAGGTAACTGAGGCCCAGAGAAGTGAAGTGACTCGCACAAGGTCACACAGCAGACAGGTGGCGGAGCCGGGATTAGAACCCGGGACCTCCTGGCTCCCCGCGGACCAATCCGGCACGTACGTGTCAGGGCGGCGTCACACTCGACTCGGAGCTGAGCGCCAGCACGGCCTCGCTCCACGGTTAGGAGAGGGATAGAACCGTGGCCCAGTCACTTCACTTCTCTGTGCCTCAGTTACCTCCTCTGTAAAATGGGCATGAAGACTGTGATGACCCTGTATCTCCCCCAGCGCTTAGAACAGTGCTCTGCACATAGTAAGCGCTTAACAAATACCAACATCGTTATAGAAGGAAAGCAGCCCCAGCCTTCACCCCCATTTAAATGCCCCCCCGGGCTCCTTGCCCCCCACCCCACTGACACTTTGTCTTAGCGACAAGGTCCCACGAAAGATTTCATCGATCTTTTAACGACGAGATTTAACGTGATTTTAACGAGCGTGGAGCCGGCGGGGCTCTATTTATCATCCTGACACTGTGGTATTCATCCTTCTTGCTATCATTCCAGCTCTGTTCTGCGGGAGTGAAAGATCTGGCCTTTCCTCCACCCAGGCTGACCCAAAGACTACTTTTCTGAAGAAATCCTTCTCCCTCAGCTTCCCGGCCCATCCTCCCCTCTGAAGGCGAAACCGGGGACGTGGCTTCAGAGCGGCTTTCGCACCTCCCGTTAAATATCTCGAATATGGTAACGTTCCTTTCTACCCCAATTTTGGAGTTTTATGTACCGCACTACTTTTTTTATCGAGAGTATTTCCTGTGTGGTTTTCATTAATAATGTCGGTATTTGTTAAGCGCTCACTATGTGCCGAGCACCGTTCTAAGCGCCGGGGGAGACACAGGGGAATGAGGTTGTCCCACGTGGGGCTCACAATCTTCATCCCCATTTTCCAGATGAGGGAACTGAGGCGCCGGGAAGTTAAGTGACTTGCCCAGAGTCACACGGCTGACATGTGGCCGAGCAGGGGTTCGAACCCATGACCTCTGACTCCAGAGCCCGTGCTCTTTCCACTGAGCCACGCTGCCTCTCTGTTTCATTCAGCAACAGCGTGGCCTAGTGGATAGAGCACAGGCCTGGGAGTCAGAAAGACCTGGGTTCTAATCCCGGCTCTGCCACTTGTCTGCTGAGTGATTTTAGACGAGTCACTTCACTTGTCTGGGCCTCAGTTACCGCATCTGTGAAATGGGGATAAAGACTGAGCCCCCATATGGGACAGGGATTGGGTCCAATCTGATTTGCTTGTATCTACCCCAGCATTTAGTACGGTGCCTGGCACTTAGTAAGCACTTATCCCAACTCTGCCACTTGTCAGCTGTGGGACCGTGGGCAAGTCACTTCACTTCTCTGGGCCTCAGTTCCCTCATCTGTCAAACGGGGATGAAGACTGTGAGCCTCACGTGGGACAACCCGATGACCCTGTATCTCCCCCAGCGCTTAGAACAGTGCTCGGCACATAGTAAGCGCTTAACAAATACCAACATTATGACTTAACAAGTACCACAGTTCAAATCAGTCATATTTATTGAGCATTGGCTGGGTGCAGAACACTGTACTAACAGGTTGGGCGAGTACAATATAGCAGAGTTGGTGGACACGTCCCCTGCCCACAGTGAAGACTAGAGCTCAGAGTTTTACTTCATTTAAATGCAGCAAACCTCATTTGGTGATTTAAAAAAAAAAGTGATGGACTTTAGCATATTGATAATTCACGCAACACCGGGATCGGTGAGTGGTGTGACCTTGGGAAAGTCAGGTGATGTCTCCGTGCCTCAGTTTCTTCATCTGTCAAATGGGCATTCAAAGCTTCGAAGCATTCAAAATGGCTTCAGAGCGCTCTATCACCTTGCTCCCTCCTACCTCACCTCCCTTCTCTCTTTCCACTGCCACACTCTGCTCCTCTGCCGCTCACCTCTTCACGGTCCCCCGTTCACGCCTATCCCGCCTTCGACCCCTGGCCCACATCCTACCGCCGGCCTGGAACGCCCTCCCTCCTCACATCTGTCAAACTAACTCTCCTCCCCTCTTCGAAGCCCTACTGAGAGCTCACCTCCTCCAGGAGGCCTTCCCAGACTGAGCCCTCCTTTCCCTCTGCTCCTCCCCTCTCCTCCCCTTCCCACCCCCCACCCTCTGCTCTTCCCCCTTCCCCTCCCCTCAGCACTGTGCATATTTATATATATTATTTATTACCCTATTTATTTTGTCAATGAGGTGTATATCTCCATGATTCTATCTATCTTGATGACGTCTCGTTTTTGTTTTGTTCTGTTTCGCTCTGCCGTCTGTCTCCCCCATTTAGACAGTGAGCTCATTACTGGGCAGGGATTGTCTCTATCTGTTGCCCAATTGTACATTCCAAGCGGTTAGTCCAGTGCTCTGCACATAGTAAGTGCTCAATAAATACTATTGAATGAATGAATGAATGAATGAATGGGCATTCAATATCTGTTTTCCTCCTTCTTAGACTTATGATTCCCATGTGAGAAAAGTGTCCCAGACCTGATTATTCTGCATCTACTCCAGGATGTGGAAAATACTAAGCTGGTAACACATAACTGTGGGTTTTGCATTGGCCTGTTCCGTCATACAAATGCACATAGTGGAATTTCACTCACTGGTAGCTTCTTCAAACACGAAGGACGAATCTGTAATTCGCCAACACTAGGCCTGCACGGACTTGGTCAAATGTGCTCTCGCCTTCCTATACCCCCTCCCACTGCAGTGGGACATCAGTGTGGCTCAGTGGAAAGAGCCCGGGCTTGGGAGTCAGAGATCATGGGTTCAAATCCCGGCTCTGCCACTTGTCAGCTGTGTGACTGTGGGCAAGTCATTTCACTTCTCTGGGCCTCAGTTCCCTCATCTGTAAAATGGGGATTAAGACTGTGAGCCTCACGTGGGACAACCTGATTACCCTGTATTTGCCCCAGCGCTTAGAACAGTGTTCCGCACATAGTAAGCGCTTAACAAATACCAACATTATTAATCAACTCATCAACGAATGGTATTTATTGAACACTTACTGTGTGCAGAACACTGTACTGAGCGCTTGGAAAAGCACAACAGAATCAACAGACACATTCCCTGCCCCTAACGAGTCTCCTCCTCCTCCTCTCCCTTCCCCTCCCTCAGCACTGTACTCGTCCGCTCAACTGTATATATTTTCATTACCCTATTTATTTTGTTAATGAGATGTAACTTACCTTGATTCTATTATTTTGTTAATGAGATGTACATAACCTTGATTCTAAGCAGCGTGGCTCAGTGGAAGGAGCACGGGCTTTGGAGTCAGAGGTCGTGGCTTCGAATCCCAGCTCTGCCACTTGTCAGCTGTGTGACTGTGGGCAAGTCACTTCACTTCTCTGTGCCTCAGTTACCTCATCTGTAAAATGGGGATTAGGTCTGTGAGCCCCATGTGGGACAACCTGATTCCCCTGTGTCTACCCCAGCGCTTAGAACAGTGCTCTGCACATAGTAAGCGCTTAAAAAATACCAACATTATTATTATTATTTATTTGCTATTGTTTTAATGAGATATTTATCCCCTTGATTCTATTTATTGCTATGGTTCTTGTCTGTCCGTCTCCCCCGATTAGACTGTAAGCCCATCAGAGGCCAGGGACTGTCTCTATCTGTTACCGATTTGTACATTCCAAGCGGTTAGTACAGTGCTCTGCACATAGTAAGCGCTCAGTAAATACTATTGAATGAATGAATGAATGAATGAAAAGATTAATTATGGGTCCAGAGGGCAAGGACTGTCTCTATCGGTTACCGATTTGTACATTCCAACGGCTTAGTACAGTGCTCTGCACATAGTAAGCACTCAATAAACACGAATGAATGAATGAATGAATGAAAAAAATTAATTATGGGTCCAAATTCCCCACAGGAAATGCCCAGCATCACGAAGGCTGAGGAAAGTGGATTTTCCATTTCCTAGCCCCTCCAGTTTAAAGGATAAAAATTCAACGTAGACATTCAAATACTGTTGATGAAGTTCTGGAGGTTTGATGGATTTGCCGGGTGAAAAAGTGTGAGAAGTGCTATGTTGACATTATCACCTGGAAAAAAATCTTCTGGATATTGGCGATGCTTGCAAATGAAAGGACCCTCTTTCCTCAAGACGGTGAGCTTTTTGTGGGTAGGGATCGTGGCTACCAACTCTACTGTCTTGTACTCGCCCAAGTCATTCATTCATTCATTCATTCATTCAACAGTATTCATTGAGCGCTTACTATGTGCAGAGCACTGGACTAAGCGCTTGGAATGGACAAATCGGCAACAGATAGAGACAGTCCCTGCCCTTTGATGGGCTTACAGTCTAATGGGGGGAGACGGACAGACAAGAACGATGGCAATAAATAGAGTCGAGGGGAAGAACATCTCATAAAACAATGGCAACTAAATAGAATCAGGGTGATGGACATCTCATTAAACAAAATCAATAGGGTGATGAAGATATATAGAGTCGAGCGGACGAGTACAGTGCTGAGGGGGTGGGATGGGAGAGGGGGAGGAGGAGAGGGAAAGGGGGGAGAAGAGGGTTTAGCTGCGGAGAGGTGAAGGGGGGGGTAGAGGGAGCAGAGGGAAAAAGGGGGAAGCTCAGTCTGGGAAGGCCTCGTACAGTGCTCTGTTCACAGTAAAAGCTCAGTAAATATCCTTGATCTATCGATCGATTCCCGATTGCGCATCGATCTACAAGTGGCTCATGGACAGCGTGGCGCTTCAGGGTCGAGAGAGGCTGACTCCGACTGTATCACCACAAAGCATCCTCTCCGGGACAAAATTACAAAATGTCTGTACTGGCAAACACGTCTAAGCCAAATAACAGGACACTAAAGAGCGATCGTCCAAGAAAGAAATCCAAATTGGCAGACTATCCCGTAGAATCTTTTCCTACTGGCAAATGAGACCGTGAAAGAGAGCATCCAAGGAGGAACAAAATCCAGCGCTGGTCCACAAAGTGAAAATATAGCATGGATTGGGCTTCTTTCCTAATCTTTTTAAGACGCTTCCTGCCGAGGCAGAGGAGTCGGATTATGTTGCGAACCAAGTTGTCTAGAGGGCAACCACAGGAAACTGAAGAGCAGAAGGACGAGAAGCAGCAGATATGCGGACGCAGCTCATATTCTAAACAGACTGATTTTTTAAAAAAATGTAATTTACCACTCCCATCCCAGACCAATGGCACTTGTAACAAGGAGCGGGTTAGTTCCCCCATGTTCCTCTGAAAGGCTAAAAGTCTAACGTTTTCCTCATGACCTTAAAGGTTGGTGGTGGCCCTGGGTGTCATAAAGTCCCGGTCACCTACTTTTGCATATACAATTATGCAATCTGTGTTCTTTGGATTCAGAGTCCCTGGTGTTTCCAAGCCAGGTTTGAAAAATGGCCCCAGTGTTGCTATCTAGAGAGAGCAGAAACTGATGTGAAACCCGAGCTGCTGCCCCGGCAGTTCCCAGCGGTGGAACCTTTCTGTCGGCACAACGGTACCGAAAAATCATAGTAACAATCCGTTAAAAAAATAATTTTACTACGTGTCCCATTCATGACAAATTTAGAACCTAAAATGTAAGAAAGCGTCTCCTTTTTTTTTTCTTTTTACAGGAGAACACTGAGAAACTTAAGTTTTATGAAAAGGATATTTTGCATGAAGGGACATGGAGCTGACTCAACTGGGGAAGTAAAAAAAATGATTTCAGCTATATCAACTTTACATTCGGTGTTAGCGTTTCCTTCAAGTGAGTAACCAGAATATGGAGGCAATCAGAGGGGTTTCAAGTTTCAGATGGACATTTATTAACATTGATCGACGGATTATTTTTTTCACCATAACGAAGGGAAAACGTTAACACATCGGGGGAAATTGGGGCCTTTCGTGAGCCGGGATCATTGGTGGGCAACAGACCTAGGCTCCTCCGGGAAGAGCAACTTGCTTTTGAACTGTGGTATTTGTTAAGCGCTTACTATGTGCCAAGCACTATTCTAAGCACCGAGGTAGATACGAGGTAATAAGGACAGACACAGGCCCTGTCCCGCATGGGGCTCGCAGCTTTAATCCCCATTTTACAGAAGAGGGAACTGAGGCCCAGAGAATAATAATAATAATAATGTTGGTCTTTGTTAAGCGCTTACTATGTGCCGAGCACTGTCCTAAGCGCTGGGGTAGACACAGAGGAATCAGGATGTCCCACGTGGGGCTCACAGTCTTAATCCCCATTTTACAGATGAGGTAACTGAGGCACCGAGAAATTAAGTGACTTGCCCAAGATCACCCAGCAGACACGTAGCAGAGACGGGATTAGAACCCACATCTTCTGACTCCCAAGCCAGAGCTCTTTCCACTAGGCCACACCGTTTCACTTGTGTATTGCAGGTTGTTCTCTCCACTGTTATTATTTCCTCAGTTTTCTTCTCCCGGTCCCACAGGAGCTCGTTCACAACGATCTCTTGCTTAGAAATTGTCATTTTTCTCCATTCATCCATCGATCCTTTTAACTGGTGTTTGGTTAAGCGCTTACTATTTGCCAAGTACCACTGTAAGCCCGTCAAAGGGCAGGGACTGTCTCTATCTGTGGCCGACTTGTCCATTCCAAGCGCTTAGTACAGTGCTCTGCACATAGTAAGCGCTCAATAAATACTATTGAATGAATGGTAAGAGCAATCATCGGGGGTATTGGTTGAGCGCTTGCTTTCGTTCATTCATTCAATCGGTCGTGTTTATTAGAACGCTTACCCTGTGCGGAGCACTGTACTAAGCGTTTGAAGATCTGGAATACAAACAATCTAGTCGAATAGAACTCAGTCCCTCTCCTATGTCAGGCTCTAAGGGGGAGGGAGAACAGGTGTTAAATCCCCATTTTACAGATGAGGGAACTGAGGCATAGGGTAGCTAAATGGCCTGTCCAAGAGAATGCAGCAGCCTAGATTGTAGACTCCCAGAAGGCAGTGGTTGTGTCCACCGACTCTACTGTAGCTATTTATTTGCTATTGTTTTAATGAGACGTTCTTCCCCTCGATTCTATTTATTGCCATCGTTCTCGTCTGTCCGTCTCCCCCGATCAGACCGTAAGCCCGTCAGAGGGCAGGGACCGCCTCTATCTGTTACCGATTTGTCCATTCCAAGCGCTTAGTACAGTGCTCTGCACATAGTAAGCGCTCAATAAATACTACTGAATGAATGAATGAAAGAGCCCAGCTTTGGCAGAGGTCATGGGTTCGAATCCCGGCTCCGCCGCTTGCCAGCCGTGTGACTGTGGGCAAGTCACTTCACTTCTCTGGGCCTCAGTTACCTCATCGGAAGCAGCGTGACTCGGTGGAAAGAGCCCGGGCTTGGGAGTCAGAGGTCACGGGTTCAAATTCCGGCTCTGCCTCTTGTCAGCTGACAGTGGGCAAGTGACTTCACTTCTCCGTGCCTCAGTTACCTCGTCTGTAAAATGGGGAATTAAGACCGTGAGCCTCATGTGGGACAATCTGATTCCCCTGTATCTCCCCCAGCGCTTAGAACAGTGCTCTGCACATAGTAAGCGCTTAACAAATACCAACAATATTATTATCATTGGAATAAGCACTAGCCTGTAAATTCCGTGAAGGCAGAAATCTTGCCTAGCAGTTCTCACTATTGGCTTCAAAGCTGTCCATCCCCTTGCCCCTTCCTACCTCACCTCCCTTCTCTCCTTCTCCATCCCACCCCGCACACTCCGCTCCTCTGCCTCTCACCTCCTCACTGTGCCTTCTTCTCGCCTGCCCCGCCGTCGACCCCCGGCCCACATCCCACCTCTGGCCTGGAACGCCCTCCCTCCTCACCTCCGCCCAGCTAACTCTCTTCCCCCCTTCAAAGCCCTACTGAAGGCTCACCTCCTCCAGGAGGCCTTCCCAGACTGAGCCCCCCTTTTCCTCAGCTCCCCCCTCCCTCCCTGACTGGCTCCCTTTGCTCTATCCGCCCCCATCCCTGCACCGCAGCACTTGTGTATATATGTACATATCTATAATTCTATTTATTAATATTAATGCCTGTTTTACTTGTTCTTATGTGTAGATACATCTCTAATTCTATTTATATCGATGCCCGTTTACTTGTTTTGATGTCTGTCCCCCCCCTTCTCGACCGTGAGTCCTTTGTGGGCAGGGATTGTCTCTCTTTGTTGCTGAATTGTTCTTTCCAGGCGCTTAGTACAGTGCTCTGCACACAGTAAGCACTCAACAAATACAATCAAATGAATGACTGAATAATTAGCTCGTATCCACCCTAGCGCTTGGAAGTGCTTGGCACATACTAAATGTTTAACAAATACTATTATTATTGTTATTATTACTATAATTATCATCATTATACATCACCATTTTTTACTCCCACTCAAAATAAAGCCCGCTAACGGGCAGCACTATTTTGCCATTGCAAAAGGGAGCTTTATTCAGGCTTGACTGTGTGAAGCAGTGAATGATGAGAAATAAGAAGTCATACTCCTGCCAAACTATCTTTCCTGACCCCAAAAGTACCTTCAATTACCTCAGTATCCTCAGTTCCCTCATCTGTAAAATGGGGATTAAGAGCGGGACCCCCACGTGGGACAATCTGATCACCTTGTAGCTATCCCAGCGCTTAGAACAGTGCTTGGCCCATAGTAAGCGCTTAACAAATACCATTATTATTATTGTTATTATTATTGATTTACTATAACGGGCCTGAGCCATTTCCAAGCATCTGGATGACTATCCGTGCAAATGTCAGAAAATGTACGTTAATAACGACTAACAACTAAACAACATACTGCTGCAAAAGAAGACATGAATCTTCGAGAGGAAAATATTTATAATGTATCCTAATGTTAAATGGAGCGAGAAATTCCCTCGGATCCTATTTACAGACATTTTAAATTCAAGAGCTAAGTAAAAGGTGATGAGATGCTCATCCCCTCGATCCTATTTATTGCTATTCTTGTCTGTCCGTCTCCCCCGATTAGACCGTAAGCCCGTCAAAGGGCAGGGACCGTCTCTATCTGTTACCCATTTGTCCATTCCAAGCGCTTAGTACAGTGCTCTGCACATAGTGAGCGCTCAATAAATACTATTGAATGAATGAATGAATAAAATCACCATTTAAAAATGGAAAGAAATAGCAAGTGAAATAGAAATAAGATTAAGCAGGGTGACCAGAATGGTTGAAGATAAAAGCTTTTGTGTGGAAGTGAAGCGTGGAAGCAACTGTCTTTCAAAAACACAGAGCAAACGTTTCTTCCGATCTTATGTAGGACGGTCAGGGAAATTAATTAACTTCTGTTCCGTCACCCACGCTAATATTACAAATCTTAAGGCATCTCGTATTTTCCCACATTTTAAATATTCTGCTGTTTTTTCAACAGCTCAACACCAATGTAACAAAATTTGAAGGCCTTTTCTTGCACTGAAACAAAGGCATTCGCTTTCTCCAGGTCATGTCCCTGGGGAAGCAGCGTGGCTCAGTGGAAAGAGCCTGGGCTTCGGAGTCAGAGATCATGGGTTCGAATCCCGCCTCCACCACTTGTCAGCTGGGTGACTGTGGGCAAGTCACTTCACTTCTCTGTGCTTCAGTTCCCTCATCTGTAAAATGGGGATGAAGACTGTGAGCCTCATGTGGGACAACCTGATGACCCTGTATCTCCCCAGCGCTTAGAACAGTGCTCTGCACGTAGTAAGTGCTTAATAAATACCAACATTATTATTACCCCGTTCCCGACTCTGCCCCTTGTCAGCTGTGTGACTGTGGGCAAGTCACTTACCTTCCCTGTGCCTCAATTCCCTCATCTGTAAAATGGGGGTGAAGACTGTGAGCCTCATGTGGGACAACCTGATGACCCTGTATCTCCCCCAGCGCTTAGAACAGTGCTCTGCACGTAGTAAGCGCTTAACAAATACCAACATTATTATTATTACGCACAGGAAGTTAGTGACCAAAAAATGTGTGTCGGTCAAATGTCCCAAAGAGCTAATCACATATTAAATATATTATTTAAATTCCCAGACTGAGCGCCTCCTCTTTCCCTCTGCTCCTCCTCGACTCCTCTTCCCCTCAGCACTGTGCTTATTTGTAGTGAATGAATTCGTATATATTATTTATTACCCTATTTATTTTGTTAATGAGGTATATATCGCCATGATTCTATTTATCTTGTGATGTTCTGTTCTGTTTTGCTTGGCTTTTCTTTTAGACTGTGAGCCCGTCATTGGGCGAGGATTGTCTCTATCTGTTGCCGTATTGTCCATTCCAAGCGCTTAGTACAGTGCTCTGCACATAGCAAGCGCTCAATAAATGCTTTTGAATGAATGAATTTAAATGACATCGACTTGTTACCGTGTTAGAGGCCGTGTTTACTCCCATCCAAACCGTTTGAAAACATGGTAATTGTGAAAGAAATGTGAATTGTTTTCAGGTACCATAATGAGGTGATAAGGAAAGGGTGTGGTGAGCCCCGCTTAGCACAGAGGGTTCTTAAAGTGGGACTTTTTGTGTATGAATGGAAAAGACAAACATTTCACTAACTACATTGGAATGAAAATCAATCAATCCATCATATCTATTGAGCGCTTACTGTGTGCAGAGTACTGTACTAAGCGCCTGGGAGAGTATAAAGCGGCAGAATGAGCCCCCAGATTGGAACTGTTGTGGATATGAAGCCCAAATAAGCTTCGTATTTGTATGTGATTGTGAATTTTAATAATAATAATCGGATTTAAGTTCTCGCTTTGTGCCAAGCACTGGGGTGGATTCAACCTAAGCAGATCAGTTCAGACAGGGAAACTGTACGGCCTACTGGATAAAGCACGGGCTTGGGAGGTGGAAGATCATGGGTTCTAATCCCGACTCTGCCCCTTTCATTCAATCGTATTTTTGGAGCGCTTACTCTGTGCAGAGCACTGTACTAAGCGCTTGGAATGGACAATTCGGCAACAGGTAGAGACAATCCCTGCCCAACGACGGGCTCGCAGTCTATACTCGTCAGCTGTGTGGCCTTGGGCAAATCACTTCACTTCTCTGGGCCTCAGTTACCTCATCTGTAAAATGGGGACCGGGACCGTGAGGCAACCTGATTACCTTATAGTAATAATAATTACTATTATGGTATTTGTTAAGCGCTTACTATGTGCCAAGCACCATTCTAGGTGCTGGGGTGGATAGACAGTAATCAGGTTGTCCCACGTGGGGCTCACAGTCTTCATCCCCATTTTACAGATAAGGTCACTGAGGCTCAGGGAAGTTAACTGGTTTGCCCAAAGTCACACAGCAGACAAGTGGCGGATTAGAACCCCCGACCCACTTCAGCACCGTTCTAAGCGCTGGGGTAGATACAAGGTGATCAGGTTGTCCCACGTAGGGCTCACGGTCTTCATCCCCATTTTAATAATCCTGGTGGTATTTGTTAAGCGCTTACTGTGCGCAAAGCAGAGGAGATAACTGAGGCACAGAGAAGTGAAGTGACTTGCCCAAGGGCACGCAGCTGACAAGTGGCAGATGGAGATTAGAACCCATGACCTTCTGACTCCCAGGCCCCCGGGCTCTATCCACTAGGCCAGGCTGCTTCTGGAAGCAGCGATGATAGTGACTCTAATGGTGATTGTGGTGTTGGTTAAGCGCTTCCTATGTGCCAAGCACTGTTCTAAGCGCTGGGGGAGATACAAGGTAACCAGGTTGTCCCACGTGGGGCTCAGGGAGGACCATAGAAGTTCATTCATTCATTCATTCATTCATTCATTCATTCATTCATTCATTCATTCATTCATTCAATCCGCCCCTCCTCTCCCCCATCCCCCCTACTCTCTCCCTCTGCTCTTCCCCCTTCCCCTCTTCACAGCACTTAGGTATATTTACATATATTACTTATTATTCTATTTATTTTATTAATGATGTGCATAGATCTATGATTCTATTTATCTTGATGGTATTGACGCCTGACTACTTGTTTTGTTTTGTTGCCCGTCTCCCCCGTTTAGATCGTGAGCCCATCGTTGGGCAGGGATTGTCTCTATCTGTTGCCGAATTGTACATTCCAAGCGCTTAGTACAGTACATTCCAAGCACTCAATAAATACGATTGAATGAATGATTGAACTCAGCGCTTATTGTGTGCAGAGCACTGTACTAAGTGCTCGGGAAGTACAATTCAGCAGCAAATAATAATAATGTTGGTATTTGTTCAGCGCTTACTATGCGCAGAGCACTGTTGTAAGCGCTGGGGTAGACACAGGGAAATCAGGTTGTCCCACGTGGGGCTCACAGTCTTCATCCCCATTTTACAGATGAGGGAACTGAGGCCCAGAGAAGTTAAGTGACTTGCCCACAGTCACACAGCTGACAAGTGGCAGAGCTGGGATTTGAATTCATGACCCCAGACTCCAAAGCCCGGGCTCTTTCCACGGAGCCACGTTGTTTCTATAAGAGAGAAACAATCCCTGCCCACAACAGGTTCACAGTCTAGAAGGGGGGAGACAGACATCAAAACAACAGGCATGAATAGCATCAATATAAATAAATAGAATTGTAGATATATATACATCAAAACAAGTAAACAGGCATTAATAGAAATAAAATAGAATTACAGATATGAGCGTAGTGCTGTGGTGAGGGGATAGAGCAGAGGGAGAGATTCAGGATGATGAGGAGGAGGGAAGGGGGGGCAGAGAAAAATAATAATAATAATGATGGTATTTGTAAAGCTCTTACTATGTGCCAAGCACTGTTCTAATCGCTGGGATAGATACCAGGTATTCATTCATTCAATAGTATGTATTGAGCGTTTACTATGTGCAGAGCACTGTACTAAGCGCTTGCTTAGTAATCAAGTTGTCCCACCTGGGGCTCACGCTTAATCCCCATTTTACAGATGAGATCACTGAGGCACAGAGAAGTTAAGTGACTTGCCCAAAGTGACACAGCTGGTAAGTGGAGGAGCTGGGATTAATAATAATAATAGTAATGATGATGGCATTTGTTAAGCACTTACTATGTGCAAAGCACTGTTCTAAACACTGCGGAGGACACAAGGTGATCAGATCGTCCCGCGTGGGGCTCACAGTCTTCATCCCCATTTGACAGATGAAGGAACTGAGGCACAGAGAAGCTAAGTGGTTTGCCCAAAGTCACACAGCTGGCAAGTGGCGGAGGTGGGATTCGAACTCATAATAATAATGTTGGTATTTGTTAAGCGCTTACTATGTGCAGAGCACTGTTCTAAGCGCTGGGGTAGACACAGGGGAATCAGGTTGTCCCTCGTGGGGCTCACAGTCTTAATCCCCATTTTATAGATGAGGGAACTGAGGCCCAGAGAAGTGAAGTGACTTGTCCACAGTCAAACGGCTGACAAGTGGCAGAGCCCGGATTCGAACCCATGACCTCTGACCCCCAAGCCAGGGCTCTTTCCACTGAGCCACGCTGCTTCTCGGGTGGGGTCAGTCTGGGAAGGCCTCCTGGAGGAGGTGAGCCTTCAGTAGGGCTTTGAAGGGGGGAAGTGTGATCGTTTGACGGATTTGAGGAGGGAGGGCGTTCCGGGATGGAGGTAGGATGTGGGCCAGGGGTCGGCTGCGACTTGCCCAAGGTCACAAGGAAATAATAATAATGATGGTATTTATTAAGCGCTTACTATGTGCCAAGCACTGTTCTAAGCACTGGGGTAAATACAAGGTAATCAGGTTGTCCCCCGTGGGGCTCACGGTCTTAACCATGTGTAGGATGAGGGAGGTACAGTCGTTGACGGTCTCGTCGGTCTAGGAGGTACAATTCGTGCTTCAGGTGCAAGAGATCCTGGGTTCAAATCCCCCATGAGCCGCTTTATGCTGGTATTTGTCAAGCGCTTACTCTGTGCCAGGCACTGTTCTAAGCGCTGGGGGGGGATACAAGGTGATCAGGTTGTCCCACGTGGGGCTCACAGTCTTCATCTCCAATTTATTCATTCATTCATTTAATAGTATTTATTGAGTGCTCACTATGTGCAGAGCACTGTACTAAGCGCTTGGAATGGATAAATCGGTAACAGATAGAAAGAGTCCCTGCCCTTTGACGGGTTTACAGTCTAATCTTCTCTGCTTACAGAGAAGCAGCGTGGCTCAGTGGAAAGAGCACGGGCTTTGGATTCAGGGATCATGGGTTCGTATCCCTGCTCTGCCACTTGTCAGCCGTGTGACTGTGGGCGAGTCATTTCACTTCTCTGTGCCTCAGTTACCTCATCTGTACAATGGGGATTAAGACTGTGAGCCCCACGTGGGACAACCTCATTCCCTTGTGTCTCCCCCAGCGCTTAGAACAGTGCTCTGCACATAGTAAGCACTTAACAAATACCAACATTATTATTATTATTAATTGGGGCTAACTGAGGCCCAGAGAAGTGAAGTGACTTGCCCAGAGTCACCCAGCTGACAAGTGGCGAAGCTGGAATTTGAACCCATGACTTCTGACTCCCCAGCCTGTGCTCTTTCCACTAAGCCATGCTGCTTTTGTATTTAGAGAGGCAAGCCGGCTCAGGGGAAAGAGCCCGGGCTTGGGAGTCAGAGGTTGTGGGTTCTAATCCAGCTCTGCCACTTGTCAGCTGGGTGACTTTGGGCAAGTCACTTCACTTCTCTGGGCCTCAGTTCCCTCATCTGGAAAATGGGGATTAAGACTGTGAGCCCCACGTGGGACAACCTGATCACCTTGTATCCCCCCCAGCGCTTAGAACAGTGCTTCACACATGGTAAGCGCTTAACAAACGCCATCATTATTATAGACTATGAGCCTGTAATAGGGCAGGGATTGTCTTTGTTGTCGAATTGTCCATTCCAAGCGCTTAGTCCAGTGCTCTGCACATAGTAAGCGCTCAATAAATACGATTGAATGAATGATTATTATTATTGTTAATCCCCATTGTACAGATGAGGTCACTGAGGCCCAGAGAAGTGAAGTGACGATGATGGTATTTGTTAAGCGCTTACTATGTGCAAAGCACTGTTTTAAGCGCTGGGGTAGATACAGGGTCATCAGGTTGTTCCACATGGGGCTCACAGTCTTAGAGAAGTAGCGTGGCTCAGTGGAAAGAGCCTGGGCTTTGGAGTCAGAGGTCATGGGTTCGAATTCCCGCTCTGCCACTTGTCAGCTGGGTGACTGTGGGCAAGTCACTTCCCTTCTCTGGGCCTCAGTTCCTTCATCTGTAAAATGGGGATTAACTGTGAGCCTCACGTGGGACGACCTGATGACCCTGTATCTCCCCCAGCGCTTAGAACAGTGCTCGGCACCTAGTAAACGCTTAACAAATACCAACATCATCATTAATCCCCATTTCACAGATGAGATAACTGAGGCCCAGAGAAGCGAAGTGACTCAGTGGCGGAGCGGGGATTCGAACCCCTGACCTCTGACTCCCAAGCCCGGGCTCTTTCCAGGGCACCAAGCTGCTTCTCTGGCTCTGGTCACAGAGCAGACAAGTGACAGAGGCGGGATTAGAACCCAGATCCTCCTGCTTCCCAGGCCCCTGCTCTAACCATTGGGGCCCAGGCCCAAGGCCTGAGGGCCACGGCGCAGGCGCAGAAGGGAGAAAGGCGGCGGCGGGGGGGGGGGGGGCAGCTTCGCTCTTGCCCCGCCCCTCTGCGACGTAGCCCCGCCCCCTGTGACGTAATCACGCTCCACCCCTCCCTCCCCTCCGCCTTCGGCCAGCAGAGGGGGCGGCGCCGTAAAGACTTTCGGCGTCGTAAAACGGCGTGCGTGCGAGCCGGCCGCCGCGGCTTGGATTACGGCTGGGCCCCAGCGCTTTGCCGGCGGGGGCTGCACGTGGAGGCGCCGGGGGGGAGGGGCAGAGCGCTGTGCGGGGGGAAAGAGCGCTGAGCGGGGAGAGCTTGTAAAGGGAGAGCGCTGTGCGGGGGAGAGAGAGCGCTGTGCGGGGGGGGGAGCTTGTAAAGGGAGAGCGCTGTGCAGGGGAGAGAGAGCGCTGTGCGGGGGGGGAGAGCGCTGTGCGGGGAGGGAGCTTGTAAAGCGAGAGCGCTGAGCGGGGAGGAGAGCGCTGTGCGGCGGGGGGAGCTTGTAAAGGGAGAGCGCTGTGCGGGGGAGAGAGCGTTGTGCGGGGAGGGAGCTTGTAAAGGGAGAGCGCTGAGCGGGGAGGAGAGCGCTGTGCGGGGGGGGAGCTTGTAAAGGGAGAGCGCTGTGCAGGGGAGAGAGAGCGCTGTGCGGGGGGGAGCTTGTAAAGGGAGAGCGCTGTGCAGGGGAGAGAGAGCGCTGTGCGGGGGGGAGCTTGTAAAGGGAGAGCGCTGTGCGGGGGAGAGATTGTAAAGGGAGAGCGTGGTGAGAGAAGAGTTTGTAAAGGGAGAGCGTTGTGAGGGAAGACTCTGAAGGGAGCGCGCTGTGAAGGAAGAGCTTATAAAGGGAGAGCGCTGTGCGGGGGACAGCTTAATAAAGGGAGAGCGCTGTGCAGGGAGAACTTGTAAAGGGAGAGCGCTGTAAAGGGAGATCGCTGTGAGGGGAGAGCTTATAAAGGGAGAGCGTTGTGAGGAAGGAGCTTGTAAAGAGAGCGTGCTGGGAGAGAAGAGTCTGTGAGGAAAGAGCGCCGAGGGGGAAGAGCTTGGAAAGAGAGAAGAGCCAGTGAGGGGAGCGCGTCGCGAGGGAGTCGAGGCAGGGCAGAGGAGGGAGGAAAGGTCGGGGCGGGAGAAGGATGGACAGGGCGGTCGGGGAAGAAGATGTGGTCCCGGGGCCTCGGATGGAGGCGTCGAAGGGCGGGGAAGGCGGCGGGGCGGGAGGAGAAGCCCCCCGGGGGCAGGCCGAGGGGGCCGGCGGCCGTGGCCGGGCGAAAGAAGGACCGACCGAGGTGGCAGAAGACGGCGGCCCGGCCCACGGGCCGAAGCCCGAGCCCCCGCCCAACGGCAAAAGGAAAATGGCCCTGACCAGGTGGGCTCACCACAACCGGCGGCAATAGGAAGAACGAGAGAACTTCTTCAGCGCTTACTGCCCGCCGAGCGCTGGGCCAAGCGCTGGGGTCGATGACGGAGATTGGGGCTGGACGCAGTCCCCGTCCCACGTGGGGCGCGCGGTCTTCATCCCCGTTTGACAGATGGGAAAACCGAGGCCCGGGAAGTGGCGCAGTGGGCAAGCGGCGGAGCCGGGACTAGAACCCGGGTCCTTCTCGCTCCCGGGCCTGTGCTGTAGCGAAGCGGCGTGGCTCAGTGGAAGGAGCCCGGGCTTGGGAGTCAGAGGTTGTAGGTTCGAATCCCGGCTCTGCCCCTTATCAGCTGTGTGACTGTGGGCAGGTCACTTCACTTCTCTGGGCCTCAGTTCCCTCACCTGGAAAATCTGCAGCACGGCTCAGTGGAAAGAGCCCGGGCTTGGGAGTCAGAGGTCATGGGTTCGAATCCCAGCTCTGCCACTTGTCAGCTGTGTGACTGTGGGCAAGTCACTTCACTGGGCCTCAGTGACCGCATCTGTATGAAGACTGTGAGCCTCACGTGGGACAACCTGATGACTCTGTATCTACCCCAGCGCTTAGAACAGTGCTCGGCACATAGTAAAGTGCTTAATGAATACCAACGTTATTATTATGATTAAAATGGGGATGAAGACTGTGAGCCCCACATGGGACACCCTGATTACCTCATATCTCCCCCAGTGCTTAGAACAGTGCTTGGCACATAGTAAACGCTTAACAAATGCCATCATTATTTAGTAGATGGCCACCTGGGACTGGGGAACATGGGAATAAGTGGGGTTTGGGGGAGCTGGTGATCTGGACCCATTGAGAAGCTTGTCAGGGTGGCATTTTAGGGGTCAAAGCCTTGGGAATGGAGGGTGGTAATAATAATATTATTGATAATAATAATATTGATAATAATAATAATGATGGTATTTGTTAAGCGCTTACTATTTGTCAAGCACTGTTCTAAGCGCTAGGGGCCTGGGGTGGAGGGGGCGGGGAGCTCCCATGTGGGGCTCACAGTCTCAATCCCCATTTTACAGATGAGGTCACAGAGCCCAGAGAAGTGAAATGACTTGCCCAAGGCCACACAGACGAGTGGCGGAGCCGGGATTAGAACCTATGGCCTTCTGACTCCCAAGCCCGGGCTCTATCCACTAGGCCATACTGCATCCCTGTAGCTTTCCAGCTCGCCCCTGTTGTTGCTTTGTCAAGAGGCCCAATGCTGAATTTGAAAAACCTTTGGTTTGACCCAACAATGGGGTTTTAAAATGATACTTATTAAGCATCTACTCTGAGGCAGGCGCTGTACTGAGTGCCGGAGTAGCTACTGGATAATCAGGTGGGACACGGTCTCTGTCCCACATGGGGCTCACAGCTCACCCGCTGGAGAAGCAGTGTGGCTCAGTGGAAAGAGCCTGGGCTTCGGAGGCAGAGGTCATGGGTTTGAATCCCGGCTCTGCCACTTGTCAGCTGTGTGACTGTGGGCAAGTCACTTCATTTCTCTGGGCCTCAGTTACCTCAGCTGTAAAATGGGGATTAAAACTGTGAGCCTCCCGTGGGACAACCTGATGACCCTGTATCCACCCCAGCACCTAGTAAGCACTTAAGAAATACCATTTAATCCCCATTTTACAGATGGAAGTGAGTACATAACCACGGTCACACAGCGGACAGGTGGCGGATCCGGGATAGGAACCCAGGTCCTCTCACTCCCAGGCCTGTGCTCTTTCCTCTGGGTCACGTCGCTTTCCCTCTCGTCGGTTTATTTTCTTGTGAACATTTGCGTGTTTGCGTACGGGCGCCCGCTCACGTTATAACATGCCTTTTTCCGTGTCTCTTTTTCCAGCGTGAGATCACGTGTGGGTGTTTGTGGGCTGAGGTATTTGTGAACCTCTGGGTTATCCCGTTATTGGGCAGGGATGATCTCTACCTGTTGCCGAATTGTCCATTCCAAGCGCTTAGTACAGTGCTCTGCACAGAGTAAGCGCTCTATAAATACTATTGAATGAATGAACACTTTTGTATATTTGGAGGGGGGCCGTATATTGGACCCCTACGTCCGGAGGCCAGGCCCACAGATTTCCTTTTTCTCCTAGCAGTGCGCAGCATTTTGCCGGAGGTGAAAGTCTGCTGTGTTCAGGGCAAACAGGACCAACCGCAGCTCTCCTTCTTGATTCATTCATTCATTCAATAGTATTGAGCGCTTACTATGTACAGAGCACTCTACTAAGCGCTTGGAATGAACGAGTCGGCAACAGATAGAGACGGTCCCTGCCATTTGACGGGCTTACAGTCTGATCGGGGGAGACGGGCAGACGAGAACGATGGCGATAAATAGAGTCGAGGGGAAGAACGTCTCGTAAAAACAATGGCAACTAAATAGAATCGAGGCGATGTACATTTCATTAACGAAATAAATAGGGTAATGAAGATATAAACAGTCGAGCGGACGAGTACAGTGCCGAGGGGATGGGAAGGGAGAGGGGGAGGAGCAGAGGAAGATGGGGGGAAAAGAGGATTTAGCTGCGGAGAGGTGAAGGGGGGGTGGTAGAGGGAGTAGAGGGAGAAGAGAGGGAGAAGCTGACTAGCAGCAGAGCGGGGATTAGAACCCGTGACCTCTGACTCCCAAGGCCGCGCTCTTTCCACTGAGCCACGCTGGATCACACTGTGGAATACCGTCCTACCCTAAGGGCTTGAGCACAACGCTCTGCATGCAGTGAGCACTAGGTACAAACCATTGATTGATTTTTAGGAAAGTACAAGAATAGACTCCTCAATAAAATTTATCAATCCATGCTATTGAGCACCTCCCGTGATTAAGAATTCTAACAGGGTGAGCCATTATTTTGTTGAGGGCTGGACACAAATTCTTCGGTTTTCATAGTGCCTCTTAAAATAGTTCTTGCATTTATGATTTTAAAAATCCTCCGTATGCTTTCCCCACAAACTTGCAAGATTTATAACCACCAACGATCTGATTTTTCCTTTGGTGGACATAGAAATGGGCTGGCTAGAGTCACGCGGTGCGACCAGAGGCTGCCCCGGGATACTCTTCATTATTAAGAAGCAGCTTCTTATTTATTAAGAAGCAGCTTCTTATTTATTAAGAAGCAGCGTGGCTCAGTGGAAAAGGCCTGGGCTTGGGAATGAGAGGTCATGGGTTCTAATCCCGGCTCCGCCGCTTGCCAGCTGTGTGACTCTGGGCAAGTCACTTAACTTCTCTGTGCCTCAGTTACCTCATCTGGAAAATAGGGATTAAAACTGTGAGCCCCACGTGGGACAACCTGATCACCTTGTATCCCCCAGCGCTTAGAACAGTGCTTTGCACATAGTAAGCGCTTAACAGATACCACCATCATCATCATATATTTGTCCACCTTTGAATTACGGTGAAAAATTGGGGATTTAAGTGGTGTAACCTCAATCATGGAGCAGGATGTCAATGAGGACAACCTCGTTGAGATCAAGGTGTTCTTCCAAGTATCTCCCGATTCTGCTTTCGAGGAGAATTCTGGGCCAATCCGGCTGATGTTACATTTATTCTTTCAAAGGATCCGTACTTCCAGTTTTGGCATGGGATTGGGAGAACAAGTTTAGCTCTGCTTCACTGACCTTGGCTGGGCATGTGCTAGGAGGAGGGACAAAGAGCGCAGGCCTTCACCTTTTTATGAGACATCTCTCCGTTTTTATTTTCATCCATTCATTCAGTAGTATTTATTGAGCGCTTACTATGTGCAGAGCACTGTCCTAAGCGCTTGGAATGGACAAATCGGCAACAGATAGAGACAGTCCCTGCCCTTTGACGGGCTTACGGTCTGATCGGGGGAGACGGACGGACAAGAACGATGGCAATAAATAGAGTCGAGGGGAAGAACATCTCCTAAAAACAATGGCAAATAAATCGAATCAGGGTGATGGACATCTCATTAACAAAATAAATAGGATGATGAAGATATATACAGTAGAGCGGACGAGTACAGTTCCCACCCCCTTCAGTTGATAGTATGGGTTTGTGAGGAGGGTCACTTGAAGGATGACCAGGAGTGCTAAGTTTAAAAAGTAGGTGAGTGACCTAGGAATTTAAGCATGGATAACTGAAAGTGAGGAGCAATCTCACTTCCAGTGGAATTTATGGAGCATTTACTGAGTGCAGAACGCTATACTGAGCGCTTGGGATAGTTCATTACTACGGTATGGGTAGCCATGTTCCCTGCACGCAATGAGCTTAGGCTTCTTAGAAATCTTTGGTGAAATCTTTATTAATCGGGGAAGGTTTTCCAGAGGAGGGATCGAAAGAGCGTTCATATGAATTACTACTTTAATTAGGAATAATGTCTGAAATTCATAGAGAAGATGTTGGCGCAACCATGGCTCGGTGGAAAGAGCCCGGGCTTGGGAGTAAGAAGTCATGGGTTCTAATCCTGGCTCCGCCACTTATCAGCTGTGTGACTTTGGGCAGGTCACTTCTCTGGGCCTCAGTTACCGCATCTGTAAAATGGGGATGAAGACTGAGCCCCATGAGGGACCACGTGATCACCTTGTACTCTCCCCGCAGCGCTTAGAACAGTTCATTCATTCAATAGTATTTATTGAGCGCTTACTATGTGCAGAGCACTGTACTAAGAGCTTGGGTTGAACAAGTCGGCAACAGATAGAGACGGTCCCTGTCGTTTGACGGGCTTACGGTCTAATCGGGGGAGACGGACAGACGAGAACGATGGCGATAAATAGAGTCGAGGGGAAGAACGTCTCGTAAAAACCGATGGCAACTAAATAGAATCGAGGCGATGTACAATTCATTAACAAAATAAATAGGGTAACGGAAATATATACAGTCGAGCGGTCGAGTACAGTGCTGTGGGGATGGGAAGGGAGAGGTGGAGGAGCAGAGGGAAAAGGGGAAAAAGAGGGTTTAGCTGCGGAGAGGTAAAGGGGGGCTGGCAGAGGGAGTAGAGGGAGAAGAGGAGCAGTAGAGGGAGAAGAGGAGCGAACAGTGCTTTGCACATAGTAAACGTTAACAAATACCAACATTATTGTACCTTTATAGAGAGGAATGACTCTAGCAGAGAAGCAGCGTGGCTCAGTGGAAAGAGCCCGGCCTTGGGAGTCGGGGGTCATGGGTTCGAATCCCGGCTCCGCCACTTGTCAGCTGGGTGACTGTGGGCAAGTCACTTCACTCTTCTGTGCCTCAGTTCCCTCATCTATAAAATGGGGATGAAGACTGTGAGCCTCACATTGGACAACCTGATTCCCCTGTATCTCCCCCAGCACTTAGAACAGTGCTCTGCACGTAGTAATCGCTTAACAAATACCAACATTATTAATGTAATTAATGTCTCTTCTTTTGTTTTCTCAAGCTGTGAAACTTGTGGCTCAGAAGAAGCGAAATATAGATGTCCCCGTTGTTTAAAATGTTCTTGCAGGTATGATATTTCCCTTAAGGTTGTTATTTTCCCCTCTCATTATCTACCGACCTCAACACCTGAATGCTAATTCTTCTGTGTGTCTTTTTAGTTTAGCCTGCGTGAAGAAACATAAAACAGACCTCGTATGCAGTGGAATTCGAGATAAGACTGCATTTGTTTCCAAAAAGGAATTCACTGATATGAATCTTCTGAGTGGTAAGAGAGTAATAGTTTCTTTTTATAGGTGCTTCAGCCTACCTCCGCTTTGATTTATGGTGAATGATTCTTGGTTTGTTTTTCAAATTCAGACTATCGATTTTTGGAAGATGCCGGAAGGTCAGCTGACTGTGCTGCTAGAGATATTTTCTTGAGAAGACCGTCAACACACAAATTTGTAAGTTTCCATTCCGGTTATTAGCTTGTGAGCTTTTAGACTGATTTGAGCAGAAGTAATAACGTTATCGGAATATAAATGTAGTACACTCAAACAGTTTTTTCAAGTTTTTCCTTAGAGGCTGTGTAAAATGACGGCTTATCTGTAAGAATGACTTTTAAATTTTCAAAGCGTGGCTCAGTGGAAAGAGCCCAGGCTTGGGAGTCAGAGGTCCTGAGTTCGACTCCCACCTCTGCCACTTGTCAGCTGGGTGACTGTGGGCAAGTCACTTCACTTCTCTGGGCCTCAGTTCCCTCATCTGTAAAGTGGGGGGTTAACTGTGAGCCTCACGTGGGACAACCTGATGACCCTGTATCTCCCCCAGTGCTTAGAACAGTGCTCTGCACATAGTAAGCACTGAACAAATACCAACATTATTATAAAAAGAATTTCATCAGTATATTCAGTCAATCTTTCTAAATAAGTGTTCTGAAATCATAGATACCGTCTTAGTGTTGGCTGGTCTAGCAAGGGAGAGAGGTGGTCCATGTCTTAATTACTTAAATTCACTAGTTAGTTACTTTTGGGTCTTACGATTTCTCAGCAAACCAGTGGCCTAAAAAAAGAGCAGATGTACTCTTAGTATTCAAAATATACGCTTAACGTAGTTCTTTGCACCCAGGCTCTCAGTAAATACTATTACAACTAAAAAAAAAACCCTAAAATCAGTCCATCATTGGTATTTATTGAGCGCTTACTGAATGCAGAACACTGTTCTAAGCGCTTGGAAGAGTACAGCACACTATTTGGAAAGGACTCTTTCCTAATTTTCATTTCCCAAGGCAGCTTTTATCTTTCTCCCAAATCGATCAATAATATTGAGTGCAAACTATATGCAGGGCACTCTAGTAAGCGCTTGGGAAAGTACAGTACAACAGAATTTGTATATTTGATGCCTGTCCACGATGAGCTCACAGTCTAGAGAGCGAACCAGACATGAATGAATGAATCGTAGCTATCAGTGGTATTTATTGAACGCTTACCGTGTGCATAGTACGCTACTGAGCGCTTGAGAGAGTACAGTAGAACAAATATAACAGATATATTCCTTGGCCATGACGAGCTTACAGTCTAGAGAGGGAGGCAGACATTAGAGTGAATCGTGGTTATCGCTCGGTGGTTTTTACTGAGCGCGTACTGTGTGCGTAGTAAGATACTAAGCGTTTAGGGGACAATACAGTAGACCCGTATGACAGACACATTTCCTGCCCACAAAGAGCTTACAGTCTAGATGTGGACACGGACATCAGATAAATTACAGATATGTACACAAGTGCCGTGTACTCCAAAGAGAGTGGAATCCTCAACTGAGACAGTCTTCCAGGTGTCGTAGCTTCTCGTCCTGGCGACACCGGGAGTTTGTCATTTTATGGGATTAAATCTAAGGCTTCCTTGAGCGCCTACAGCACCGGCTTCTCCCACAATGTCTATTTTAGAAGCCTTGAGAAGCAGCGTGGCCTAGTGGAAAGAGCACAGACCCGGGCGTCGGGCGTTGGGTTCTAATCCCAGCTCCACCACTTGTCTGCTGTGTGACCTTAATAATAATGATGGTATTTGTTATGCGCTTACTGTGTGCAAAGGACTGTTTTTAGCACTGGGGGGTTACAAGGTGATTAAGTTGTCCCACGTGGGGCTCACAGTCTTAATCCCCATTTTACAGATGAGGTAACCGAGGCGAAGTGAAGTGACTTGCCCAAAGTCACACAGCTGACAAGCGGCGTAGCCGGGATTAGAACCCAGGACCTCTGACTCCTAAGCCTGGGGCTCTTTCCACTGATCACTTCTCTAGGCGTCAGTTACCTCATCTGGAAAATGGAGGTGGAGGCTGTGAACCCCAGGTGGGACAGGGATTGGGTCCGACCCAATTTTCTTGTAGCCACCCCAGCGCTTAGTAAGAATAATGTTGGTATTTGTTAAGCGCTTACTATGTGCAGAGCACTGTTCTAAGAGCTGGGCTAGATACAGGGTAATCGGGTTGTCCCACGTGAGACTCACAGTTAATCCCCATTTTACAGATGAGTTAACTGAGGCACAGCGAAGTTAAGTGACTTGCCCACAGTCACAAAGCTGACAAGTGGCAGAGCCGGGATTCGAACTCGTGACCTCTGACTCCCAAGCCCCGGCTCTTTCCGCCGAGCCACGCTGCCTGGCACGTAATGAGCGCTTAATAAATACCACATCCCACTTCCACACGACTTTTTCCCCATTTCCAGCCATTGTGTGTGACTGCTGCTGTGTTTCCGTCTGGTAGCTGTCATGAGTACAAATAAGAAGCTCTAGGTTTGTCTTTTGCAATTATTTTCTATTAAATTCTGCAGATGGTGGAGTAGAATGATGAAAATCAGGAATTGTTGCTTTCTGCCCAGCCACCTATTTCTGTGAATTACTTGAAAGCACAATGTATTGTGCAGCCATGTCTTTTCTGTCTTGGGGCTGTGCACAGTTGGGATCCAGGGTTAGCTGGAAACATAATTTTGCTCAGCCAATAGTTTCAACCTTATCTTCCATCATCGCTTCTATTAGAACTGCCCCAAATTGACAATTAACTTGGACTTTCACTTCTTTTTGTTTTCCTTCCTCTGCACCTAATGGATGTGTGTTTGTGTGTAGAGCACCTGCATTAAATAACTGGAGTTATCATTCAATTTTGAGTTCATTTAAATTAGTATTTCAACCCTTCTTTTTCTTTTTTTTTTTTTTTTAAACTGTTAGTTAAATTATATGAAAAACCGGGCCCGAAGGCTCAACATTGACCTGAAAATTTTACCTGTTGGGTTCACCAAAAGGAGAGAGAATTCAACGATGTTCAATAAGAAGTAAGTTTTTTGAAGTTTTGCTCTTTTCATTTGGACACTTTTATTTCTGGTCGCTCGATTTCAGACCGGCACCGGTAACGTGCCGATCTGTAAAGGGGAGAATAGGGAACGGAGAGGGAGGGGGGTGGCTGCCCCAAACAGAAAATGACGATCTTCACCTTGCCCAGAGACTGTTGTTTCAGTCAGGATGGCATGACCTGCCACCCTTTGCCGCCCACGCGACAAATGGCCCGGCCTCTGGCCTGAGATGAATCGATCACGTCGCGTGAAGCAGTTTTCGAAATGGGAATCCCCGAGACTATCAGAACATCCCTTTATCTCAAATACGTGAACGGACGGGATTCCCCAAGAGTTCAACTAGCTGTGGAAGTTGCTTATGATTAAGGTTGCCCGTTCGGTTTCAACAGGCCGATGCCAAAACGCTGTAATAATTCAGAACCTGAAGGTTATGAGAACGCCGCGAGTATTCCCGATTCGTGTGAAGCGAAACTCGATCACTGTGTTGAGTACCTGAAATAAGAATTCTAGAGTTTAAACCTGGCTAACGGATTTGTACATTCCTATAGATTTGGTTAATTTACTTGAAAGTTAGACTATGTTCAAGAGATTTAAAAAGGAAGAAGATCCATAACGCGATTGCCCGCGATCGATATTTACTGAGCGTTTGCTGTGTGCAAGGCTAAGCGCTTGCGGGAGTACGATATGAGGCGATCTGAGAGCCGAGCGGCATGTCAACTCCAGAGAGCGTGTTCGAGTGTGCGGGGGCGCCGAGAGGATGTTAAATTCATTGCGGAACATTTGCATTTCATCAGAAATCCCATTCTAAATAATCGTTTTTAAAAAACCCCGTATTTACGGTCGGAGAATCTGGATTCCTTCGACATCTTGCATTTTTTCCTTATGAAGTCAAGCGGGCTCTGCTAAAGGCATTTTCAGTGTTCCAAAAAGAATTTAGACAGGAGAAGGAAGTGTCTCGAGAGGCTTTCTAGGGTTAATCTTTAATCTCCCGACCGCACGTCCCTCAACCGCTGCTTCGGCCCACCTAGGCACTAAAATCCCTAAGTTCCCACAGTACCCGTAGCATACATAGTTTATATATTCTATTCTCCTCCCTGTCTGTAATTTAAAGAGTCTGTCTCCCCTGCTAGACTGTAAACTCTCTGAAGGCAGGGATCGTGCCTCTTAGGTCTCGTAATTTCTCAAGCGCCACGTACAGAGCTCTGCACCCAGTGGGCACTGAACAGATGCTAGCGATTGGGTTGAGCGGTGAAAGTTGCTAGTCTAGTAGCCGGATAAAAATATCCCCAGCCAGATGCCGCCTCCATTTAATCGGGCATTACTAGAGAAGCAGCGGGGCTCAGTGGAAAGAGCCCGGGCTTTGGAGTCAGAGGTCATGAGTTCGAATCCCAGCTCTGCCACTTGTCAGCTGGGTCACTTAACTACTCTGTGCCTCAGTTACCTCATCTGTAAAATGGGGATGAAGACTGTGAGCCTCACGGGGGACAACCTGATTCCCCTGTGTCTACCCCAGCGCTTAGAACAGTGCTCTTCACATAGTAAGCGCTTAAATACCAACATTAATTAATTAATTAACATGAAGTCTGTCCAAGCTCCTTTTGTGAGGGGAAAATTCCGGCCCTCTTTGGAGGGTGTTGTGCACAGTGTTGCACAGTCACTGAAGGGATTCATTGATTCAGTAGTATCTATCGACCGCTTACTATGTGCAGAGCACTGTACTAAGCGCTTGGAGTGTTCAATTCGGCAACAGATAGACACCATCCCTGCCCAACGTCGGGCTCACAGTCTAATCGGTGCCCATCGATTAGACTAAGCCCATCCATTAGACTGTAAGCCCATCAAAGGTAGGGATTGTCTCTGTTACCGATTTGTACGTTCCAAGCGCTTAGTACAGTGCTCTGCACATAGTAAGCGCTCAATAAATACTATTGCATTAAATAAATACTATTGAATGAGATGGACGGCAGAGCCAAACAGAAAAAACAATGACTCTCGGCGCTTCCCGTTGTCTCCACATCATCAGTAATGTAGAATCGGTGTGGTCTAGTAGATAGCGCACGGACCTAGGAGTCAGAATGTTCTGTGTTCTAATCCCGGCTCCGCCACTTTCAATAGTATTTCGATCGTATTTATTCATTCATTCATTCAATAGTATTTATTGAGCGCTTACTATGTGGAGAGCACTGTACTAAGCGCTTGGAATGTACAATTCGGAAACAGAGACAATCCCTGCCCAGTGATGGGCTCACAGTCTAATCGACTGCTCTGTGACCTCGGGCAAGTCACTTCACCTCTCTGGTTAATAATAATAATAATAATAATAATAATTACGGTATTTGTTAAGCGCTTACTATGTGCCTAGCACTCTTCTAGAGACTGGGGTAGATACAAGATCATCAGGTTGTCCCATATGGCGCCCATAGCTTAATCCCCATTTTACAGATGAGGTAACTGAGACACGGAGAAGTGAAGTGGCTTGCCCAAGGTCACCCAGCAGACAGGTGAGAAGCAGCATGGCTTAGTGGCAAGAGCACGAGCTTGGGAGTCAGAGGACGTGGGTTCTAATCCCGGCTCCGCCACTTGTCTGCTGGGTGACCTTGGGCAAGCCACTTGACTTCTGTGTGCCTCATCTCCCTCCTTTACAAAATGGGGATTAAGACTGTGAGCCCCACTTGGGACAACTTGATTCCCTTGTATCTCCCCCAGCGCTTAGAACAGTGCTTGGCACATAGGAAGCGCTTAACAAATACTGTCGTTGTTTTTATTGTGGTGAGACTGAGGACCACTGATTTTATTTTTTTGAGGTTGTCCAGCAGGTCGCTCATATTATTATAAAGTGGCGGAGCGGAATTAGAAGTCACGTCCTCTGACTCCGTGCTCCTTCCACTGAGCCTCGCTGCCGCTCTGGGCCTCAGTTCCCTCATCGGTAAAATGAGGATTAAGACCGAGCTTCCACAGGGACTGGGTCGACCCGATTTAGCTTGCGTCTACTCCAGCACTTAAGACAAAGGTGGCGCGTAGTAAGCATTTAACGAATACCTTAAAAAAAAGTCTCTACTCCTCCAAAGGCTCCTTGGTTGCTGCCGTTCTCCCCTGTGTTTCAGATTTGTCCCCTGGGAAGGCGTGGGAAGCCCGTTGGGTTTCAGCTGGCCAGTCCTGTGCCCAGCAGGGCCCACAGTGGCTCTGGGAGGGAATGCCAATGCCCAACCCGCTCCTTTCAATAGAAATAATCATAGTAATAATCACGCCTTGTGGCATTTAAGTGCCTACTATATGCCAAGCTCTGTAATAATGTTGGTATTTGTTAAGCGCTTACTATGTGCAGAGCACTGTTCTAAGCGCTGGGGGAGATACAGGGGAATCAGGTTGTCCCACGTGAGGCTCACAGTTCATCCCCATTTGACAGATGAGGGAACTGAGGCCCAGAGAAATTAAGTGACCTGCCCACAGTCACACAGCTGACAAGTGGCAGAGCCGGGAGTCGAACCCACGACCTCTGACTCCGAAGTCCAGGCTCTTTCCACTGAGCCACGCTGCTTCCCCGAGCACTGGTATAGAAACAAAGTGATTAATAATAATAATAATAATAATGATGATGATGATGATGGTATTTGTTAAGCACTTACTATGTGCCAAGCTCTGTCTTAAGCACTGGGGTACCTACATGGAGCTCACACTCTTCATGCCCGTCGAATCCCAGCTCTGCCACTTGTCAGCTGGGTGACTGTGGGCAAGTCACTTCACTTCTCTGTGCCTCAGTTACCTCATCTGTAAAATAGGGATGAAGACTGTGAGCCTCCCGTGGGACGACCTGATTACCCTGTATCTATCCCAGCGCTTAGAACAGTGCTCTGCACATAGTAAGCGCTAACAAATACCAACATTATTATTATTATTACAGATGAGGTAACTGAGGCACAGAAAAGTGAAGTGACTTGCTTAAAGTAACCCAGCTGACAGGTGGCGGAGCCGGGATTAAAACCCACGACCTCTGACTCCCAAACCCGGGCTCTTTCCACTGAGCCACGCTGATTAGGTTGGACACCCTCCCCGTCCCACGTGGGGCTCGACCTAAAGTAGGAGGGAGAGCAGGTGGGGAAACTGAGGGGCAGAGCCGTCAAGGTAACACGGCAGGCGACTGGTGGAGCCGTCCTCCGACTCCAAGACCCGCACTTTTTCCAGTGGGCCGCACTGTTTCTCTGGGAGTCGGCCGGGTTCCCGGTATATGGATCACATCGGCGCTTAGAGCAGTGCTTGGTACATAGTAAGTGCTTAACGAGTACCATTATGATTATTGGCACCCGCCAAACTAATTCTCTTCTCCTCTTCAAAACCCTGCTTAAAGCTCACCTCCTCCAAGAGGCCTTCCCAGACTGAGCTCCCCCCTTTTTTTCCCTCTGCTCCCTCTACCCCCCCTTCACCTCTCCGCAGCTAAACCCTCTTCTCCCCCGTTTCCCTCTCTTCCTCCCCCTCTCCCTTCCCCTCCCCTCAGCACTGAACTCGTCCGCTCGACTCTATATATCTTCATCACCCTATTTATTTTGTTTAATGAGATGTCCATCACCCTGATTCTATTTATTTGCTATTGTTTTAATGAGATGCTCTTCCCCTCGATTCTATCGCCGTCGTTCTTGTCCGTCCGTCTCCCCCGATTAGACCGTGAGCCCGTCAAAGGGCAGGGACCGTCTCTGTTACCCATTTGTCCATTCCAAGCGCTTAGTACAGTGCTCTGCACATAGTAAGCGCTCAGTAAATACTAGTGAATGAATGAATGAAAGTGTGTGTTAGCTAGTACGTACATGTGTATTTGTGGATCAGTGTACAGATCCTTCAGGTGCAGCGTGTGCACTTCCACTCTTCTCCCCTTCCTTCCCTCCCCACCCCCAACCGTTAAGGAACGGCTAGGAGGCTGTGAGAGCACACAACCATTTTTCCCGACAACACGGGCCCAAGGAGAAAGAGCACGGGCCCGGAACTCAGAGGATCTGGTTTCTAATTCTGACTCCTCTTGCCTGCTGTGTGACCTTGAACTTTTAACTTCTCCAGGCCTACAGTTCCCTCATCTATAAAACGGGGGGTTTCGTAGATCTTTTGCGTCGGGTTTAGGCTGCGATCCCCACGTGGGTCGGGGCCTCTGTCCAACCTGATAATCTGTCGGTACCTCGGCTGCTTAGTACAGTCCTTAGCGCGTGATATGTGCCGAGCAGATAACACCATTATTATAGTGGGTTTTTTTTTTTTTTCCCTCAGATAGGGTTGTTGGAAGAACATTCCTTAATTTTTCCCTAAAATGTTCTACCCAAAGCATGTAGTGAAAACATCTGTTCTGTAAGAACTGAATGTATTTTGGTACCAAGGCTTCCACAACAGCCGTTTGGCCAGCTCAAGTCTCAGACCAGATCTTGGAGCGATTGCAAACTAAACCGCGTCTTTAACCCCCCTTCACCTCCCCTCAGCTAAGCCCCCTTTCCCTCTGCTCCTCCCCCTCTCCCTTCCCCTCCCCTCAGCACTGTGCTCATTTGTATGTATTTTTATTCCCCTATTTATTTTGTTAATGAGGTGTCCGTCCCCTCGATTCTATTTATCGTGATTATGTTGTCTTGTTTTTGTCCGTCTGTCTCCCCCGCTTAGTCTGTGAGCCTGTCGTTGGGCAGGGATTGTCTCTGTTGCAGAATTGTCCATTCCAAGTGCTTAGTCCAGTGCTCTGCACATAGTAAGCGCTCAATAAATACTACTGAATGAATGAATGAACGAGCCCGCAATATTTGGCTCCACATAACGCTTCTCGGCTTCCTTTGGCGGACTTCCCTCCCTTTCTCAGTGGTCACACCACCCACAAGTCTCTCTTAGAGCCAGCCGTCAGAAGGACATGGGTGCTAATCCCAGATCTGCCATTTGTCCACGTGACCTTGGGCAAGTCACTTCACTTCCCTGGGCCTCCTTTACCTCCTCTATAAAATGGGGATTAAGAATGTGAACCCCATGCGGGAAAGGGACTGTGTCCAACCTGATAAACTTCTCTCTGTCCTAGCATTTAGAACGGTGCTTGGCACATAGTAAGAGTTTAACAAGTGACCATCATCATCATTACTCTCAAGTTGTTCTTTCTGACCAAAATACAGAGCACAGACTCCTCTACTTGTCTGCTTGGCCTTTTAGCTCATTTATTAGGCCCTCCTCACCCATCCTGGCCTCAATCCTCCCTTGCAGTCAGTGTTTAGACTGTGAGCCCGTCACTGGGCAGAGATTGTCTCTATCTGTTGCCGAATTGTACATTCCAGGCACTTAGTACAGTGCTCTGCACAAAGTAAGCGCTCAATAAATACGATTGAATGAATGAACGGTATTTATCGAGTGCTTCCCGAGTGCGGAGCGCTGTACTGAGCTCTTGGGAAAGTACAGTATAACAGTCGGTGGACATATCGCCCGCCTCCGACGAGCTTACAGTCTACGGGGGAGATTAGCATAAAAATAAATTATGGATAAGGGAAAGAGTAGAGGAATATATAAGTGCTGAGAGGCTGGGGTGAGTGACAGAATACTCAAGGGCTACAAAGCCAAGCACGTAGTCGACATGGCGTGGAGGGAATAGGGGAGCCCTCCTAGAGGAGATGTCATTTCAGGAGAATCTTGGAGGTGGAGAAAGTGGTAGGCTGTTAGCCATAAAGGGGAAGGGCATTCCGGGCAGGGAATGTGTCTGTTTATTAATAATGTTGGTATTTGTTAAGCGCTTACTATGTGCAGAGCACTGTTCTAAGCGCTGGGGTAGATACAGGGTAATCAGGTTGTCCCACGTGAGGCTCACAGTCTTAATCCCCATTTTACAGATGAGGTAACTGAGGCACAGAGAAGTTAAGTGACTTGCCCACAATATTGTACTCTCCCAAGTGCTTAGTACAGTGCTCTGCACACATAAGCGATCAATACATACAATTGAATGATTGTATATATTTTTATTCCCCTATTTATTTTGTTAATGAGATGTACCTCACCTTGATTCTATTTATTGCCATTGTTTTTGTCCGTCCGTCTCCCCCGATTAGACGGTAAGCCCGTCAGTGGGCAGGGACTGTATCTGTTGCCGATTTGTACACTCCAAGAGCTTAGTACAGTGCTCTGCACATAGTAAGCGCTCAGTAAATACTATTGAATGAATGATTGAATGGGGGCCAGAGCTCAGTCGTGGGAGAAACGAGATGGAGGTGTAGGGAGGAAATTGGCAATAGAAGAGTGGAATGTGTGGGTTGGGTTGTATCGGGAGGACAGCGAAGCAGTCCAGGGCTCTCTCCACCAGACCACCTGCCTCCCAATGTTTTTTTTTTTCCTCATACATCCCTGTCGGTATCAGGAGCAGCACTTGCTGCTTGAGAGAAGCAGCGTGGCTTAGTGGCAAGAGCCCGGGCTTGGGAGTCAGAGGACTTGGGTTCTAATCCCGGCTCTGCCCCTTGTCTGCTGTGTGACCTTGGGCAAATCACTTCACTTCTCTCTGTCAGTTCCCTCATCTGTAAAATGGGGATTAAGACTGCGAGCCCCACGTGGGACAACCTGATTAACTTGCATCTCCCCTAGTGCTTAAAACGGTGCATAGTAAATGCTTAACAAACATTGTTGTTGTTATCATTCCGGTGGGGCCGAGGGCCGTTGTTTTTTGAGGTTGTCCAGCAGGTCTCTCATCACCCGTAATAATCTAAAATGAGTAGGACGAACCACAGCTGTGGAATTAAGGAAACCTCTTTCAACAATGGGGGTCTGTCTGGATAGAATGGGATGTGCTGTAAGCTTGTTAATAATAATGTTGGTATTTGTTAAGCGCTTACTATGTGCAGAGCACTGTTCTAAGCGCTGGGGTAGATACAGGGTAATCAGGTCGTCCCACGTGAGGCTCACAGTTAATCCCCATTTTACAGATGAGGTCACTGAGGCCCAGAGAAGTGAAGTGACTTGCCCACAGTCACACAGCTGACAAGTGGCAGAGCTGGGAGTCGAACTCATAACCTCTGACTCCAAAGCCCAGGCTCTTTCCACTGAGCCACGCTGCTTCCCGCTGCTTGTTGAGGACAGGGAATGTGTCTTCCAACTCTGCTACACTGTACTCCCCCAAGCACCTAGTACAGTGCCGTGCACACAGTAAGCGCTCAATAAATATCATTGATTGGGAGAGCGGAAGGCAGGAAAGGTTGTGGAAGACTAAGGAGGAATGTGTAGTCAGGATTTTTCCAGCATATATCATTTTTCAGTGCTTAGAAATGGAGAAGTGGTGTAGTATTCTGCACATAGGAAGCATTCAGTAAATACCACCGATTGATTGCACTTAACTTTGCAGCTTAAATTCTATAAAGCTAGAATTTTCTTTTACCTGCCCAATTGACTCATCAGTCAGGGGTGGAAAAATCCTGAGTACCCATTTCTCCTTAGTCTTCCACGACCTTTCCCGTCTTCCACGACCTTTCCTGCCTTCCACTCTTTTCCGATGGATGGTATTTATTGAGTTCTTACTGTGTGCAGAGCACTGTATTGGGCGCTCGGGAGAGTACAGTGTAACCGAGTTGGTAGACAGGTTCCCTGCCCTCAAGAGCTTACGGTCTAGAGGGGGAGGCATACATTTACTTAACACACCTGTCACCTTGCCGTTGACCTTGGAGCTTTGAAACTTTGCCAGAGCGAGAAGTGGGCCGGAGAATGAGAGCTATCCAGGCTTCTCAATCCCCTGGCTAGTCTATGAGGGGAGGATTGACACCTCAGCACTCCCTTTTTAAAAAATAATAATAATAATAATGGTATTTGTTAAGCACTTACTCTGTGTCAGGCACTGTACTAAGCCCTGGGGTGAATACAAGCAAATCGGGTTGGACCCGGTCCCTGTCCCACTTGGGGCTCGCAGTCTCAACCCCCATTTTACAGATGTAACTGAGGCACGGAGAAGTGAGGTGACTTGCCCAAGGTCACCCAGCAGACGAGTGGCAGAGCTGGGATTAGAACCCATGACCTTCTGACTCCCCGGCCCGTGCTCTTTCCACTACGCCATGCTGCTTCTCTACGCCTCCCGTAGATAGTCACATAAATATGGACACACCGTCAAAGGTTCCCAACTGAGTGAGACACAGCTCAGTGGGTTAGAGTTTGGTGCCAGTAACTCCAAGGTCATGGGTTCATTTCCCCATACGGGCCACGTGGGCTTTTTTCTCTAGAGAGTAGGCTTGTTGTGGGCAGGAAATGTCTGTTTATTATTATATTGTACTCTTCCAAGCGCTTAGTACAGTGCTCTGTACACACTAATCACTCAGTAAATATGATTGAATGAATAATAATAACATGTTGGTATTTGTTAAGTGCTTACTACGTGCCAAGCACTGTTCTAAGCACCGGAGTAGATACCAGGTCGTCGGGTTGTCCCACTTGGGGCTCATTGTCTTCATCCCCACTTTACAAGTGAGGTAACTGAGGCACAGAGAAGTGAAGTAGCTTTCCCAAGATCACCCAACTGACAAGTGGCAGAGCCGGGATTAGAACCCACAACCTCTGACTCCCAAGCCAGGATTCTTTCCACTAAGCCCCACTGCTTCTCTAATGATGGTGGTATTTGTATACCATCATATAGTAATCATATAGTTATCATATAGTAAGCGCACAGTAAATACTATTGAATGAATGAGAAGTATGTGTCCAACCAAGACAGGGATTGCAAGTTTTGAGTCTCCTCTCTAAAGACTTGTGAGTTGTCTGTCGAATTATTCTCCCCCGATTAGACTGTGCGCCCGTCAAAGGGCAGGGACTGTCTCTGTCTGTTACTGATTTGTCCATTCCAAGTGCTTAGTACAGGGCTCTGCACATAGCGCTCAACAAATACTGTTGAATGAATATTTGTTAAACACTGAGACTTTGTCAAGCACTGTCTAAGCGTGGGGGTGGATGCACGTTAATCAGGTTGGTCACAGTCCACGTCTCATGTGGGGCTCACAGTCGTAATCCCCATTTTACAGATGGGGTCACTGAGGCACAGAGAAGTTAAATGACTCACGTACTTGCCCGAGATCATGCAGCAGACAAGTGGCAGAGCCAGGATTAGAACTCAGGGCCTCTTGACCCCCAGGTTTGTGCTCTATCCACTAGGCCATGCTGCTTCCTGCACGCATATACTCCCACTAGACTGTGAACTCAGGGCAGGGAACGTGTCTGCTAATTCTGATGCATTCTCCCAAGTGCTTAGTTCAGTTCTCTGCACATATTAAGCACTCAATAAATGCCATTGATTGATTGGCCACAAGAGCTCACGGGCACTGGGGTTTTAGGCCAGATGAGGAGAGCTGCAAAGAGGACAAGGATATCTTCAAAGCCCTACTGAGAGCTCACCTCCTCCGAGAGGCCTTCCCAGACTGAGCTTCCCCTTTACCCTCTGCTCCTCCTCTATCCCCCCTTCACCTCCCCTCAGCTAAGCCCCCTTTCCCTCTGCTCCTCCTCCCTCCCTTCCCCTCAGCACTGTGCTCGTCCACTCAACTGTATATATTTTTATTCCCTTATTTATTTTGTTAATGAGATGTACATCACCTTGATTCTATTTATTTGCTATTGTTTTAATGAGATGTTCATCCATCCCCTTGATTCTATTTATTGCTATTGTTTTTGTCTGTCCGTCTCCCCCCGATTAGACTGTAAGCCCATCAGTGGGCAGGGATGGTCTCTATCTGTTGCCGAATTGGACATTCCAAGCGCTTAGTACAGTGCTCTGCACATAGCAAGTGCTCAGTAAATACTGTTGAATGGATGGAGAAGTATGTTGTCCAACCAAGACAAGGAGTGCGAGTTTTGAGTCTCCTCTCTAAAGACTTGTGAGGTAGCTGTCGAATTATTCGGAATAGAATGACTTTTTCCCTCAGTCCCGTGAGCTCGCTGTGGGCAGGGAATGTGTGTGTTTTAGTGTACCATCCCAGGCGCTTAGTACAGTGCTCTGCACACAGAAAGCGCTCAATAAATACGCTTGACCGACGGACTGACTTTATGGTGCCAGGGCTCCTCCAAGAGACCTTCCCTCATTTCCTCTTCTCCCACTCCCTTTCGGTGTCGCCTTTGCACTTGGATTTGCTCCCTTTATTCCTTAATTATAAGTTATAAATAAATTATCGCTCTATTCCCTCCCTCAGCACTTACACAACACGTCTAATTTATTCACATTAATGTCCGTCTCCCGGTCTAGGCTGTAAACTCGCTCTGGGGAGGGGAAAAGGGTCTATCGACTCTCACAGCCTGCTCTCCCGAACAGTGCAGTGCTCTGTACCCCGTAAGCACTCGGTGAATACGATGAATTGATTCCTTGTGATTTTCATATTAATATATGAATCTGCCTCAGCATCGCGGGGAACATGCCAGACGGTTTGGGATGGATTATTTTGCTCGTTTTCTTCCACGAGGACGGGCATTAGCGCACAGCAGCTCCTGGGTAATCGCCTCAAGAACTTTTTGTGAGACAGTAGCCTTTTCAGTTGGAAGAACTCTCGGTGAATCAGAAGCAAAATTGATCTCCAGCATCTGGGTTCATTCAGTCGTATTTATTGAGCGCTTACTGTGTGCGGGGTAACAGTGTTTTGCACATAGTAAGCGCTTAAATACCATCATTATCATTATTATTACTAAGCACTTATCTCTAGTGTTGGCCGAAGAGTCAGCAAACTTGGTGAACATCATGGAGCAGCCCTGCTTGTTTAATATCCACAACATCCACATACCATTCATCAGTTCGGTCGTAATAATAATAAATATTTGCGGTACTTGTAAGGCACTTGCTGTGTGCCGAGCACTCTTCTAAGTGCTGGGGTAGATAGAAGATAATCGGGTTGGACACAGTCCCCGTCCCACACGGGGCTCACACTCTTAATGCCCGTTTTACGGATGAGGTAACTGAGGCCCAGAAAAGTTACGCGACTTGCCCGAGTTCACACAGCAGACGCCTGGCAGAGCCGGGATTAGAACCCAGGGCCTTCTGACTTCCAGGCCCTTGCTGTGTTCACTAAGCCACGCTGTTATTGAGCGCGTACGGTGTGCAAAGCACTTGGAAGAGTATAATACAGTAAACAACAATCACTGCCCACAACAAGCTGACAGTGTTAGAATCAAGGGGATGGATGAACATCTCATTAAAACAATAGCAAATAAATAGAATCAGGGTGATGTACATCTCATTAACAAAATAAATAGGGTAATTAAATTATATACAGTTGAGCGGACGAGTACAGTGCTGAGGGGATGGGAAGGGAGGGGGGAGGAGCAGAGGGAAAGGGGGGAAAAGAGGGCTTAGCTGGGGGAGGTGAAGGGGGAGGTAGAGGGAGAGCAGAGGGAAAAGGGGAGCTCAGTCTGGGAAGGCCTCTTGGAGGAGGTGAGCTCTAAGTAGGGTTTTGAAGAGGGGAAGAGAGTTAGTTTGGCGGAGGTGAGGAGGGAGGGCGTCCCGGGACCGCGGGAGGGCGTGGCCCGGGGGTCGATGGCAGGATAGGCGAGAACCCGGGACGGTGTCTCAGTCACCTCATCTGTAAAATGGGGATGAAGGCTGCGAGCCCCAGGTGGGACAACCTGATAACCTTGTATCTACCCCAGCGCTTAGAAAAGTGCTCGGCACACAGTAAGCGCTTAACAAATACGTTCCGGAAGATCGCCAGCAGTAGAGGACGGTTAGTAGCCCTCTCAACCAGTTTTCTCCCTGTTTCGGGGGCGGTTTTTGGTTTGGTTGGGTTTTTTTGTGTTTTTTGAAGATGGTGGTGCCTTCAGGATTCCTTCGATATTTCGTATTTTGAGGAAAGTCCTGTGAAGAGTATGCCTTCAGAATTTCCCCTTTTGAGGAAAGTCCTGGGAAGACATCCCAAGATAACCTCCCCCTTTGTCAGTTTCTGCAAACAATCCACTAGGTGTCCCTCTTGTAAAGAACTAGCAGATGTTTTGCAAAACGATAAATTTAATTTATAATATCAAACAATGCCATTCTCACTCCAGCAGCATCGATTTATAACCCCCCATCCCTCCCCAGACTGCGAGCTCGTTGTGGGCAGCGATTGTCACTCTTCACTGTGGTATGGTACTTTCCCAAGCGCTTAGTACAGTGCTCTGCACACAGTAAGCGCTTAATAAATTGGTTTGGATGAATGAAATCCTAGAGCTGTCAGAAATAGAATATTAATATTTGGCTTGCGCTGTGTTTGATTCGATAGCACAGGTCATGTGTCAGAACCTGGCGTGGAGCTCGACGTGACCATGCCTGTGGGGTATAATGATAATAATAATAATGTCGGTGTTTAAGTGCTCACTATGTGCAGAGCACTCTTCGAAGCACTGGGGGGATACAAAGTGATCAGGTTGTCCCACGTGAGGCTCACAGTCTTAATCCCCATTTTACAGAGGAGGTAGCTGAGGCACAGAGAAGTGAAGTGACGTGCCCACAGTCATACAGCTGACAAGTGGCAGAGCCGGAATTCGAACCCACGATCTCTGACTCCCAAGCCCGGGCTCTTTCCACTGAGCCACGCTAATACTTAAGTGCTTACTATGTGTGAAGCACTGTTGGGAGCACTGGGGTAGAGTGCTAGGGTGTAAACTCGCTGTGGGCAGGGGATGTGGAATTGGTGCTCTGCGCACAGTTAGCGCTTCATAAATACGATTAACTAACTGTAGAGCCGCGTTAATCCGGGCTGGACACGGTCCTCATGGACTCATCATCTAAGTGACTCAAAGCAAAGGCTTCTCTGAACGGCTTGTTGGGTAATCGATCCTTTAGCGTGCTCCGGCACCAGGCACGGTTCTGTCGATGAGACCCCGGATGCGAGTGTAGTTCCCGACTCATTCATTCATTCATTCATTCATTCAATAGTATTTATTGAGCGCTTACTCTGTGCAGAGCACTGTACTAAGCGCTTGGAATGAACAAGTCGGCAACAGATAGAGACAGTCCCTGCCGTTTGACTGGCTTACGGTCTAATCGGGGGAGACGGACAAACATTGCCTCACTTGGAGGGATAAAACGCCGTTGGGGAATTAGGGACCGTTTGTCCGATAACACGGGCCTGTACGGTGGGCCCCCGTTTGGGAAGGAACGATTTGTGCACGTTTGCCCGGCTTCAAGCACGACGAGTACTCCAGGAAGTCTGAGTTATGACAGTCGGCGTTGAGAACGTTTCTGAACGGCCACCTTGTTTCAGGATGGGACTATAGCATCTAATCCAACTCTGATACCCGGTTTACAAAAATTCACATTATGCAACCTTCCCTCCACCATCTTCACAGTTGTCTCGTTCTCTCTCGCCATACTCACGCCGTATCTCCTCGCCCCCCACGCTGTCCTCTGCGTAATTCATTCATTCAGTAGCATTTATTGAACGCTTACTATGTGCAGAGCACTGTCCTAAGCGCTTGGAATGGCCAAATGGGTAACAGATAGAGACGGTCCCTGCCCTTTGACGGGCTTACGGTCTAATCGGGGGAGACGGACAGACAAGAATAGCAATAAATAGGATCGAGGGGATGAACATCTCATTAAAACAATAGCAAATAAATAGAATCAAGGTGATGGACATCTCATTAACAAAATAAATAGGGTGATGAAGATATATACAGTCGAGCGGACGAGTACGGTGCTGAGGGGAGGGGAAGGGAGAGGGGGAGGAGCAGAGGGAAAGGGGGGAAAAGAGGGCTTAGCTGAGGGGAGGTGAAGGAGGGGTAGAGGGAGCAGAGGGAAAAGGGGAGCTCAGTCTGGGAAAGCCTCTTGGAGGAGGTGAGCTTTATTATCCCTGTTGCCTCCCATGGGTCTAGACCCAAGGTACAGAGAAATTTCTGTCACCCAAGTACTATATTTCATCTGTCAGGTCGTGTCATTTGTGCTGCTGGGCCTTGGGACTGCTAAGCTGGAAGGTCAGGATTTATTGAAGGCACGTCTCCTCCAAGATGCCTTCCCAGATTAAGCCCCCGCTTTCCTCTTCTCCCTCTCCCTTCTGTGTCACCCTGACTTGCACCCACCGATTAGACTGTGAGCCCTTCAGTGGGCAGGGATTGTCTCTATCTGTTGCCGAATCGTCCATTCCAACCGCTTAGTACAGTGCTCAGCACATAGTAAACGCTCAATAAATACTATTGAATGAATGAATGTTCTTCCCCGCTCCCACCCCCGCAACCCGTATCTGTAATTTATTTGTACTGATACTTGTCTCTTCCAGTCTAGACTGTAAGCTCTTTGTGGGCAGGAAATCTGTTTATTGTTGAATTGTACTCTCCCAAGCGTTTAGTACAGTGCTCTGCACACAGGAAGCCCTCAATAAATATGATCGAATGAATGCATGAATGGATGAAGCAGTGGTCATTCATTCAATCATATTTATTGAGCTCTTCGTGTGCAGAGCACTGTACTAAGCATTAAGTACAATTCAGCAGTATCCTCCTGCCCTGCAGCCCACCTCAGTCCAGATGTGGGGCTGCCCACCTTGTAAAAGACGATTTTCAGGTGCCAGAAGCCCTCATGAGACCCCAGAGCCCCTAGGGATTTTTTTTCTTGGGGGAGAAGGCATTCATTTGAAAGTAAATTCTCTTCCCCACCCATTTCGGGCGGAGATTTATTGCCATTGTTCTCGTCTGTCCGTCCCGCCGATTAGACCGTAAGCCCGTCAAACCTCCGGGACCGTCTCTATCTGTTGCCGACTTGTTCATTCCAAGCGCTTAGTACAGTGCTCTGCACATAGTAAGCGCTCAATAAATACTATTGAATGAATGAATCCTTCCCAGCCCCTCCACTGAAGCCCGGCTCGCCTAGCCGGAATCCCTTCCGCGTTCCCTCGTTCCCTCGTTCCCCACCCCTTTCTCCTTGGGAAACCCTGCTCCCAAAACCTCTCCTTCTTCAGCTAAGCACCTGGACCTCGTAGTAACCAGGAACACAAGTAGTCAATCCTATCACTGAGCACTTACCGTGTGGTTGCACACTTTAGTGGGGCACTTGGGAGAGTAAAGTATAACAGATTTGATGGACATGTTTCCTTCCCACGAGGAGTTTACGGTCTAGAGGGGGACAGCCAAGTTGGAGTGGTGACTCTTAAAAATGCCGTTAGCAAGTCCTTTTAATGTCAATACCTAAAATACGGTTCAGTTAGAACTTCACTGAGTCAACTCTGATCCCTCCGTCCCCTCTTCCTAAATAAGAACATCACCAGGAATTAAGTTCACTCCTGATTAATCAATACACAGACACGCCCACCCACTCATCGCCCCCTTCCTCTCCCCGAACCCCAAACAAAAATTGAAACCTGAAGAATGATTGAGTGAAAGAGATCTGTAAGAAGGGAATCTTTCTCTCAAGGCTGCTGATCATGAAGGGCTTTTTTTTTCCCCTGTCCTCCAGTCTCCTCACCTGTAACTCATTGGGTGCTCAGCCTCTAAGAATGTGGTTAGCTTGCAAAAAGCCTCTGAAAGACCACATAGAGTCCTGCAATAAATGAAAACTAGTGAACCGTGCTGGTTATTGAGTAGAAAGATTGTTAATACTATTCATTCAGTAGTATTCATTGAGCGCTTACTATGTGCAGAGCACTGTACTAAGCGCTTGGAATGGACAAATCGGTAACAGATAGAGACGGTCCCTGCCCTTTGACGGGCTTACAGTCTGATCGGGGGAGACAGACAAGAACAGTGGCAATAAATAGAATCGAGGGGAAGAACATCTCATTAAAACAATAGCAAATAAATAGAATCACTTAATAATTGTGGTGTATGTTAAGTACTCACTCTGTGGCAGGGACTGTTCAAGCACTGGGGTCGATACAAGATAACCAGGTTGGACACAGTCCCTGACCCACATAGGGCTCACAGTCTTAATCAGAGAAGCAGCGTGGCTCAGTGGAAAGAGCACGGGCTTTGGAGTCAGAGGTCATGGGTTCGAATCCCGGCTAGGCCACTTGTCAGCTGTGTGACTTTGGGCAAGTCACTTAACTTCTCTGGGCCTCAGTTACCTCATCTGTAAAATGGGGATGAAGACTGTGAGCCCCACGTGGGACAACCTGATTCCCCTGTGTCTACCCCAGTGCTTAGAACGGTGCTCGGCACATAGTAAGCGCTTAACAAATACCAACATTATTATTATTATTATTAACTGCTCTCCCCCATTTCAAAACCTCATCGAAGGCACATCTCCTCCAAGAAGCCTTCCCCGCCTAAGCCCCCGCTTTCCTCTTCTCCCGCTCCCTTCTCCGCTTTTTCTTGCTCTTTCATCCATCCTCCCCCCCAATCCCCACAGCACGTATGTATATACATGCAATTTATTTATTAATCTATATTAAGGTCTGTCTCCCCCTCTAGACTGCGAGTTCGTTGTGGGCAGGAATGTGTCTGTTTGTTATAGCGTACTCTCCCAAGTGCTTAGTACAGTGTTTCACACACAGTAAGCACTCAATAAATACGATTGAATGAATGAACGTTTGAAAATCAGCGATTTAACCGGGGTGCAGTGGGGGAAACACTGCCTATGTCGATTGGGTTCGACTTGGGCCGAGTGGACAGCTGAGGCCTCAGACCCAAGGGAGGAACCAGGTTCCGCTTCGAGGCCGAGGGAGGATCTAAACTGGTCAGCTGCCGACCGTTCTGAAACAGCAAGCGATTCAGCAGGCTGCGTCTCACAGGAAAAGCGAAAGGGCAAGTTAACCCATTTCCTTTACTTATTTTCTTTTAAATGGCATCTGTTAAGTGCTTACTATGTGCCAGGCAGCGTACTAAGCGCCGGGGTAGACGCGAGCTCATCAGGTTGGACACAGTCCTTGTCCCGCGTGGGGCTCACAGTTTTAAACCCCATTTTTACAGACGAGGGAGCTGAGGCCCGGAGAAGCTAGGTGTCTTGACAGAGGTCCCACACAGGGAGCGGAGTCAGAATTGGAACCCAGGTCCTTCTGACTCCCAGGCTCGAGCTCTACCCACTAGGCCACACTGCTGTGTTTAAGATGAATGGACAAATGCATCAGTTGTTTTTATTAGTTATTAGTTGATTGGCATTCCCAGCTTTGATCGGAAGCTCCTCCTTTAGACTGTAAGCTCTTGGAAGGCAGGGATCGTGTCTGTCAGTTCTTTTGTACTTCCTAAATGCTTAGTGCGATAAGCACTCAGTACATGCTATGGATTGATCGGTAATCATGTTTTGGTGGTGAAAAACCTTGGGCATATAGGGTCAAGACTTGGGAGTTATAATAATAATGAAAATAATGGGAAGCAGCATGATGTAGTGGATAGAGCTCAGGCCTGGGAGTCAGAAGGTCGTGGATTTTAATCTTAGCTCCGTCACTTGCCTGTTGTGTGGCCTCGGGCAAGTCGCTGCTCCGCCACTTGCCAGCTGTGTGACTCTGGGCAAGTCACTTAACTTCTCTGTGTCTCAGTTACCTCATCTGTTAAATGGGGATTAAGACTGTGAGCCCCACGTGGGACCACCTGATCACCTTGTATCCCCCCAGCGCTTAGTACAGTGCTTTGCACGTAGTAAGCGCTTAACAAATACCACGATTATTATTATTATTCTCTGGGCTTCAATTCCCTCATCCGTAAAATGGGGATTAAGACTGTGAACCCCACGTGGGACAACCTGATTACCTTGTATCTACCCCAGAGTTTAGTACAGTGCCTGGCACGTAGTAAGTGCTTAACAGATGCCGTTACTATTATTACTACTATTATTATTAATGATGGTATTTGTTAAGCGCATACTGTGTGTCAAACACTGTTCTAAGCGAAGAGGTAGATGCAAGCTAATCAGACATGTTCCCTGCCCATCCCTGCCCGGCTTATAATCAAGAGGGGGAGACAGGCTTTAAGATGAGGAAATAAATGATTTATAATATATAATTTAAAGATATCATCTCCCAGTGCTTAGGACGGTGTTGGACAAATTGTAAGTGCTTAGCAGGTGGCACAGTTCTTATTTCCCTATTCATCCTTTCACCGTCGCATCACATCCTAGCTGGTCCCC